>NC_047085.1:243121629-243746629 GCF_902459505.1 Geotrypetes seraphini | reverse complement strand
ACATATTTTAAGATAATTTATCATTTTACCTCCTCTTTTACTAAGGTGTGCTATGCTTTTCAGCGTACAGTAAATATTAGCGAGTGCTAAACCCGCACTAAATGTTAATGCGTGCATGCTATCCTATGGATGCATTAGCGGTTAGCACACGCATTGATTTAGTCATGTGCTAAAACGCGTGGAGGGGCATGATAAAAAAAAAAAAATCTAAGTCCCCTTTTGGCCTAAGGCCTTAAACGTTGAAAGTAGAAGCAGGGAAAATGTCCATTATCCATAAAAACGTCCAAAAGGAGGGTTTTTTGATAATGGCCTGCCTCTATGTTCAGCTGTTTAAATGCCCAGACCACCACTACATCTAAACTTACACCATATAATCAACCTAAAAAAAGCCTAAGCCCTATACGTCCAAAACAAGAGCTTTTATGCAAAGGAGGAGCCAGTCAATCTCCAACCCCCCTCCCTCCCACACGATCCGGCCAGGAGGGAACCCAAGCCCTCCTGGCCCGGTGACACCATCTAACCCCCACCCCCCAATAAATATGGGCAGGAGGGATCCCAGGCCCTCCTGACCTCGACGCAACCCCCCCATGACCACCCCCGAACCTCCGATCGGCCCCCCGCTGACCTGCGACCTCCCCACTGACCCCATGATCCCCCACCCCCTTCCCTGTACCTTAAAACTTGTTGATTGGACGGATGGGTGCCAAGCCTGTCCGTCCGACAGGCCAGCCATCTCGGGAATGGCTGGCCTTAGGGCCTGATTGGCCCAGGCGGCTCAAACCCCGCCCACAGATAGGGCTTGAGGTGCCTGGGTCAACCTGAATCAACCCAATTGTCTTAGGCCCCTCCTGTGGGACCCAACCGGCCCATGTGCCTAAGCCCACAGGAGGGGCCTAAGACAACTGGGCTAATTCCGGATGGCCTAGGCACCTCAAGCCCTACCTGTGGGTGGAGTTTGAGCTGCCTGGGCCAATCAGGCCCTAAGGCCAGCCATTCCCGAGATGGCTGGCCTGTCAGACGGATGGGCTTGGCATACACTTACTGTAGCTTAAAATTACTTACCATGGTATTGCCTAGATCAGTGGTTCCCAACCCTGTCCTGGAGGACTACCAGGCCAAGTGGGTTTTCAGGCTAGCCTTAATGAATATACATGAGAGAGATTTGCATATAATGGAAGTGAGAGGCATGCAAATCCGCTCCATGCATATTCATTAGGGCAATCCTGAAAACCCAATTGGCCTGGTGGTCCTCCAGGACAGGGTTGGGAACCGCTGGTCTAGATGACCTGCGGTAATTTCCTGGTCTGCATGTGGAAATTACATGGTAAAAAATATTTAAAACATTTTTTATTGCAGAAGGAGCATGTGTTTCTGTGCTAATCGCTGCAGCTACATTACTGAGAACTAACTGATTAGTGCAAGATTAGCTTGTGGACCTTACTGCTTATAAAATAGGTATCAATAAGTGTTTATGCACTAATTTTTTTTATGGCTGCATGCTAATTGCAACATTAGCACATGGCCATTAATGCAAAAAAGGTAACATTGGTCCTTTTATGAAGCAGTAAAAATGTCCTTAGTGTACACTAAAGCCACTTTTATACTGCAGGTTAGTTAAAGGACCCCATGCAATTGTCACAAAGCATGGTGATTAAGAGAATCTGTCACCTTGGTAATTCCTTATTTTTATCAATTTTATTTATTTATTTCTAAAATTTCTAGACTGCCTATAACCAAGCGGTTAACAGTTAAAACATTCACAATAGTTCATAGACAATACAGTTACAAAATGTATTCAGTTACATCACAATCACATTGTAATTTAGTCCACTTAAGTTGCGTCAAAAGCTCAACGAATTTACATATTATCCATCCCCACTTAATAAGGTGCAGTAATCACAATTCAGATTTCTTATCAAATATGCTTACTAGCAAAGTTTCAGACGAAAGCCTCCACATGCAGTTGTGTCTTCAACATCTTTCTAAACTGCAAATGGTCAGAACAGATCCTCAGAATGCCAGGACAACTAATTATCAAATAATCATAAAATGCGCTTCAAAAATATAAACATACCTCCATATCAGCACATATCGTAAGATTCTAGGAAAATGTACATGGGAAAGGCTATCATTCATGTGTAGCCTCAGGTCCCTTTGTTTGCCCTGTGACAAGTTGGGCAAACAAAGGAAAGGGGCTCCGAGTCATCTTCAGCTGTGTGAAAGTAAAGGGGCCCTTCATGTACCTAGGAGAGAAGATAACATTGGCAGAGGTCCATGAGCCAAGTGTGGGGACTGAGAATGAGTTAGTTCTGTTGGGGAAGGGGGACAGAAGGGGGAGGAAGAACAATGGCAAATGTAAAAGGTTATTGTTGGGGAGGATAGGATGTAAAAAAAGAAAGAAAGGAGTTTGGTAATTGGTGGACTTGGAGAAGGATTGATATGTGTTAGCAGGGATGACATTGGTGGAGGGAAGTGTTGGGAGGTGTGGTGATGAGAGAGACAGATTTTAGAGCAAGGCAGATGGCAGGAAGGGGTTTTTTGAGGTGAAGCTGGTGAGGACAGAGGACGGTTTCTAGGGCTGATTTTGCCACCCAGTCCTGCCGAAATGGTATGAAGGGGGTGGTGGTTGGGGTTTTGTTTTGGGGTGATGGGAGGGGGCTTCCTGGGTGTTGTGTGGGGTGGGGAGATGGACACAGCTTAACATGGGATGGGAAGAAAGAGAAATGGAAAAAATTTTCTGCATCTTTGTTTTGAGGACTCCTATTAAGGGATTTTCATTTCATTGACTACATGCTAATGAATAGTCCTCTGGGATTCAGAAATTAGGAATGGGCATTCTTGTTTCATCTCCGAACCTCTGCACAGTTTTCTCAAGGTTTCTTTAAAAAAAAGGTCTAGTATAATGTTTGAAAAGAAAGTTACTGTAACTGAACATTACAATAACAATATATTAGAAGCAGCCTCTGTTTACAAAGACATTCCTTTATATATTTTTCATGTTCTATAACATATATTTTTCATGTGCTATAACACTGGATTTTTGCCTTTTTAAGCATGAAGTTCTCATAAAGATACCACTGCAATTTCATATGTGGAACTGAATTTCAGTAATGATGTTAGCTGCCAAATTACAACTGCTGCAATACATTTGCTGCGCTTATAAGAATTGTGTTGAAAAAAATGGTTTCCAAAATTACTATATAGCCTTTCCTATAATATGTGAGAACAGAAGCAATTTACAATAAAATCACAACAAGAAAAACAGGACCGCCAGAATTTATCAACAAACCTCTGATCCCTTACTCTTCACCATGCACCCTCCGATCAAAATTTATTAGTAGTCCCATCACTTAGACACATCAATACCAGAAGAAATTCCATTTTTTCAGTTGTTGCTCCTTCCCTTTGGAACTCGATGCCTAACTCCTTAAGAGAGACACCATCTATGGAGAAATTCAAATCCTTCCTTCATATGTTCCTTTTTAAAGATGCTTTCCAAGTTTTACTGTCCTTTTAAGGATTTTATAAACTTAATTTCAGTCCACTTCAGTTGGACTGCTAGTTGTTATCCTGCCCTTTTGTATTTTCCTGTGTTTCTCTCTTTTCTTTATTTATATTGTAGTTCTCCCTTTTTCCTCTCATTTCAGTAAGTCCTTTGGTCTTATTTGTCTGTTGTCTTAATTGATGATGTTGTTTCTTTGTTACTATTTGTTCCCCCCTTGATTTTATTCTACAACCACCTTGAAATATTTGATAAGGCGGTATAACAAATTTTTAATAAACGTGGAAACTTGGAAATACAGATAAAAAAAAAAATTTAAGTAATATTTTTATTTTGTAGTTCATACCATTAGCTCCCCCCCCCCCTCCTTTTACAAAGCCATATTAAGCTTTTATATTTGTGGCGGTTTTAGCTCAGACACTCATAGGAATTCTATGAACGTCAGAGCTAATGCTGGTGATAAAAAAGCCTAACATGGTTTTGTAAAAAGGGGCCCTTGAGTTTTACCATATACTATGCTGACTACTTGTACCTTGGGTTCTCTTTTCAGGCTGTACATAACTTCTCGTTTATGCTCCTACTTGGGCTGCTGGTCAGAAAGTGCTGTAAATAGCTCTTGATAACTATTGCTACCACTCCAATTCAGATTTTTTTTTCTTCACACCGATTTCTTCCATTGGCATCTGTATCCTTGCTTTTATGGGCATGACCTGTTTTAGTTACCTCTATACCTTGCGATGCTTCCTCTATGACCTTGCGATGCTTCTTCTATGACCTTGCGATGCTTCCTCTATGTCCTTGCGATGCTTCTTCTATGACCTTGCGATGCTTCCTCTATGGTCCTGCTGATGCATCTGAAACATGTTACTAAAAAGAACTGTTACTGCTGCTAGTCATGGAATTCTGATACTTCTGAACTGGAGATGAACAAGGAAAGTCCACCTTTCTGTTGTCTTTTCCTTATGGACGTTGCACCAAAACAGGAAATTCTACCTTCACATGACAGAAGCACAAGAAAGACAGAAAAGGTGACCTGTGATACTAAGTTCCTTTATTGTAATCAAGACTTGACACTAACGTGTTTCAACCATAATGGCCTACCTCAGGAGTCTGAATCTTTAGACATATGTATCTCATATAGTCTAAGCCCTATTGATGTAGTTTTGAAGTAAAGATATAATGAATAAAATGTGAATCATAAAAAGTATCTCAGCTGACCGAAGTGGAATGTCTGCTCAGGAAATGCTAAAGTGAAAGAACATAAGAATAGCTTTACTGGGTCAGACCAATAGTCCATCTAGTCCAGTAGCCTGCCTTTATGGTGGCCAATCCAGGCCACTAGTACCTGGCAAAAACCCAAATAGTAGCAACATTCCATGCTACCAATCCAGGACAAGTGGTGGCTTCCCCCATGTCTATCTCATTAATAGACTATGGAATTTTTCTCCAGGAAATTGTCCACACCTATCTTGAAACCAGCTGCATTAACTACTCTTACGACAACCTCTGGCAACGCGTTCCAGAGCTTAACTATTCTCTGAGTGAAAAAATATTTCCTCCTATCAGTTTTAAATGTATTACTCTGTAACTTCATCAAGTGTCCCCCTAGTGTTTGTAAGTCGTGATGCAATAAAAAAAATTGATCCACTTATACCCATTCTATACCATTCAGAATTTTGTAGACTTCAATCATATGTCCCCTCAACTGTCTCTTTTCCAAGCTGAAGAGCCCTAACCTTTCCTCATATGAGAGAGTTCCATCCCCTTTATCATTTTGACTGCTCTTCTTTGAACCTTTTCTAGTTCTGCTATATCTTTCTTGAGATAAGGAAACTAGAACTGAATACAATACTCTAGGTGAGGTACAGAGACATTATAATAATAATAATAACTTTATTTTTATATACCGCCAGCTATCTTGCGACTTCTAGGCGGTTTACAGTAAAAGAGATTGTGAATACAATAAAAGAAAATGTAAATACAATAAAGAGAAGCTTTACGTACAATGAATTAAGGAGTTTAGTAGTGTACATCTCAATACAATAAAGAGAAGCTTTACGTACAATGAATTAAAGAGTATAGCAGTATACTTCTCGTACAATGACTTGAAGAGTAAAGCAGGCTACATCTGATAATATTAATAATGTTAACAACAGTTTGTGTGTTGCAAGGCCCGGGAGTGCCAAGCTGTTTGCTCAGAAGTAGAAATATTCCGTGACTTGAATAGAGTGTTCGTAGTTAGTGATTAGGGGTTGGGGTTAACAGTTTGCAAGTTTAGTTATGTGATGATGTTACGAGGGGGTTGATGTTCCGGTTCGTTGCCTAGGTGTTTCAAGAATAGGTAAGTTTTTAGGTGTTTCCTGAATTCTTCATAATTGTTTGTGTGTGCAATGAGTTTTTCTAGGTCT
Organism: Geotrypetes seraphini; assembly: GCF_902459505.1. Taxonomy (NCBI): domain Eukaryota; kingdom Metazoa; phylum Chordata; class Amphibia; order Gymnophiona; family Dermophiidae; genus Geotrypetes; species Geotrypetes seraphini. Next base: position 243,740,719 of record NC_047085.1, on the reverse strand, counting down.
TTACCCCATATGGCTGCTTGATATGATAGCAGTTGTTGATGGTGTCTCTTATATTTGCACCCTCTAGCCGGTGGGGAGACAAATTTCATGTGTGTTTTTCTTTCGTGTCTGTTGGTTGGGAATGAGAAGAGATCTGTGATGTATTTTGGGGCTAGACCATTTAATACTTTGAAGCAGAGACATCCTAGCTTGAACTTTGTGCGCGCCTCCATCAGCAGCCAGTGTAGGAGTCGGTAAGAAGGGGTTATGTGATCGGACTTCTTCAGCCCGAAAATCATCCTGACTGCTGCATTTTGTATCAGTTGTAGTCTTTGCATTTGCTTCTGGGGGATCGTCAGATGGGTGATGTTGCAATAGTCCAGGTGGTTTAGTATTAGGGATTGTACTAGCATTCTGAAAGCTGAAGTGTGGAAGTACGCCTTAATGGACTTAAGTTTCCAGAGAGTGAAGAACCCTCTTTTGATTAAGGAGTCTATGTGGTCCTTCATGGTTAGGCTTTGGTCTAGTATTACTCCTAGGATCTTCATCGTTGGTTGAATGGGGTAGTTTAGATTATAACTTGTTATAGTCTTGTTAACTATCCTTTTTAAAATAATTCCTAGCATTTTGTTTGCTTTTTTGGCCAGCGCCACACATTGGGTGGAAGGTTTCATCATATTGTCTACAATGACACCCAGATCTTTTTCTTGGGCTCTAACCCCCAAGATGGATCCTAGCATCTAGTAATTTTCAAGTTTATTTTAAAATTTTATTAAATCACAATATCATATTTCAAAGCGATATACAATTTAAAAAATTGGGGTACCAACAACACTCAAGTCACAATCGGCCATGGACAGCAACAGGCATACAGAAGCAGAGTGGGTAGAACTACAATAAATTAAAAAAAGAGAGAACATAAAAGGTTAGAACAAAAGGGGAGGTCATTATTTCCATTTAAATTTCCTTTAAGAAAGGGGTCGCCTCAAAAGGTTTCAAGTTTCAAATGCATCCTTATAAAGCCAACTATGACTTGTTATCTTGACACCCGTTTCTTTATCTTTCATTTTGTGCTTTTCCTGACAAAGCGAACATCAACTACAGTACAGTAGAGTAACTTTTCTGTTGTTGGTTGTTTGAAAGCTTAATTTATGCCCAGCAGGAACTATGAAATGATACATGGCATCTTTCTGATTTCCAGCTGGCATTCAGATGACCATGTGCTCTGCTTCAAAGAACAGAATTCACTATGCAAATGCATTTTGTTAGCAGAACACAAAACAATATTGGTGTCCATAAATCAAGATCTGGCTTAAATAGTAAAATTAGAACAGAGTATGAGTTTGAAAAGACTGTGGTGAAGAGCCAGGAGGCAGGCTACAACCACTGTTCTTTAGGTTGAGCATAGGCAGTATAAAAGAGCGAGCGATAGGGGTCATGGTTCTACTAAACCTTTGCCCTACACAGCATCAGCACTAGGGAAGTGAGGAGGTAGGGACAGAGATTGGTTTGTTTGGTCCTTCCAAGCAAAGAGATATTGTGCTGTCCCTGAATCTGAGTATAATAAGGGCAACAACTTTCAGCAGAGTTGGATTCTGATAGCCAGTTCTCTTTAAGAACAGGGAAATTGTAAGCGGGAGCTTTGATCAAAGATGGCCACCATGAAGGATTAAATTTCCCATGAGGCTAAAGGGTGAGTTAAACTTAGGTAAAATTATTAAGAGTAACAGTCCCATGTTAAAAGGAGGTTTTTCTCTATGATTGTGATATGTACCTGCAGCCAAACAGGTAGATGTTTTCTTCTCTTAATCAGAAGAAACTACATACAGCCAGAGGTGCAGAGAAGTAAAATATAAAGATGAAGAACCAGAAAAACTTAATCATTTACCCAATCTATATTGAGGTAACTAACATTTATTTATTTTATTATCTATTATGATTAATTGCCACCCTTTTGCATAAATTCACCCAAGGTAGTGTGCATCAAATATATGTCATGTCTAGTGTGAACATATGGCTCCAGAAAAAAGGGGACGGATTGAGACATCCAGGTTTTACTTCCATTGAAAGCAATGGAAGTAAGGAGAACAGATTGAGACATCTTGGTTGCTTTCAATGGAAGTAAAACCCAGATGTCTCAATCCGTCCCCTTTTTTCTGGAGCCATATGGTCACACTAGTCATGTCACATATGGGGCAATGATTGGCATTAGCTTACGGAAACTGAAAATAATTCAGAAAAATATGTGCAAGCTCCTCAGGTTGATTTACGAGTCTGCCCTGTGAGTCTGCCCTGTGAGTCTGCCTGACAGTTGCCCCAATATTTCGTGGTACGTGCTAAGAGTTTGCCAGATTCGTTGCCATATTGATAAAATTCCTATTTGTTGAAAAACATCTGCTCATTAGAGTGCTCATTTAGCAATATATTTACAGTAGTTTGAGCAGTAATAAGTGTATCTTTGATTTGTTGAGAGAGGTGGCGAATGTAATCTTTTTTGGCAGATTTAAGTTGCACTCAGGGCCGGTGTTAGGAGAGGGCAAACAGGGCAGCTTCCCTGGGCCCCACAGCTCTAGGAGGCCTCTCAGTCTAGGCATCTCTTTCCCTTGTTGGGGCATCTCTTCATCTCCCTCCCTTTCTCTCACCTTTGCGGCACTTTTCCAAACCAAAGTTTTCTCTCTCAGAGGGGCCCTGTTGTGGCAGCCATTCTCATTTCTTGCATGCGGCTGCCCTGAAGTTTCTCCTCTGATGTGATCCAGTGTAAACAGGGAAATGAGAAGCTTTGGGGTAGCCATGGACAACTAGTGAGAACGGCTACTGCGTGAGAGTTCCTCTGAGAAAGAAAACTTTGGTTTAGAAAAGTGTCCATGAAGGTGAGGGGAAGTGGGGGAGATGGCCCAATGAGGGGAAGAAGTTGAGCGGCACTTTAGTTTATTGTGTGGAGAAAGAGGGGGGCAGATGCTGGATGTAAGGAGGGACGAGGGAAAGGAGCAGATGCTGGAAGGAACTGGGGAGGAGAGAGAGGGGAGCAGACACTGAATGGAAGTGGTAAGGAGAGAGGAAAAAGGGCACATGCTAGATTGGGGGAAGAGGATAGTGAGACACTGGAAGGGGTGAGGGAAAGAGGTGGCAAGCTGTAGGTAGACACAATGAAATGAGGGAAATTGAGGACTGGATAGTAAGAAATAATTTAATCTAGACAGAGGCAGAAAAATATTGAGAAGGAAGACCAGGGAAGAAAAGGAAGGGGAAGGGAAAAGCTAAAGGTACGGTGGGGGGAAGTGAAGTTGCACACATGGCAGGGGGAGGAGTGGAAAGGAGCAGGGGGCAGAAAGGAGGACAGGTGCTAGGGCAGACCGCTCCCTCCCTTAATACGCCACTGGTTTCAATCTCTAGGGGTTTTGAATCTGGATGAAAGCCTTCTTCTGATTGGTCAGCTTGTCTATTAAGAGGAAGAAAAGAAGCATATTGATGAGCTGCTGACTGAGAGAATAAAATTTTGAGTGAAAGGTGAGATTTAATGGTGTTTGTGAGAACAGTTGACTGGAATAGTAAAGCCAGTATGCTTGTGGTAAGAGTGGAAATCTCTAGAGTGATTTACTTGAATATCACTGCAGGTAGAAAAATTTAAGTTGGAATTGTTCCCAGGTGTGTGGGATTTCTATTAAAAGTGATTTAGAACTAAAGAAAATCATTAAACCCTGTGCTGTGTGATTTTAGCTTAGGTATTTGGTTTATTTTCCAATTTAGTGAAAGAATTAAAAGCACTGCTCTTGCAGCTCTGTTTAAAAGTAGTAAAATAGTTAATTGAAGCCTTCTTGAAACTTGGTTCATTGAGGTTAAATTTAGGACTGGGCTCCAGTCATGGTACATGGGCCTTTTGTGTCACTGGGGCTTGCACACATCTCAGAAGCTGAATGCTATGCCATTGGTAGTTTCATTTCCAGCAGAGCCTCCCAAGATGAACAGGTTTCAACGGAGATGTCAGACAAACGATGTACCACCCATCCGGTCAGCAGCAGATGGACAGTGTTGGAGGCAGAGGATCATATTTGATGCAACAATGGCAACAACATCAAATTTATACTGCGCAGAAAAAAACCCTGGCAATCTGCTTCTGTATTCTGCCAAGAAAACTTGATAATGATGATGAGACATAAAGAATTGACATATAGTGCTGGAAGATGGTCCCCTAGGTCAGAAGGCACTCACCATGCTACTAGGGAAGAGCTGATCATCATCCAGAGTATGCCCAGTGTTTGTGAAGCTGATGGATCAAAGCAGCCAGGATATCCTAAAGTTGATTTTGCTGGTCAAAAAAATGGAGATCAGAAGCTGCAAAGACATTCTCAACATAGAAACATGGAAATTATGAAGCGTGAATCAAGGAAAATTGGAAATTATTAAAGATCAAATGGAAAACAACAAAACAAAATTGATTTGATAGGGATCAGTGAACTCAAATGGACAGACAGGACTATTTTCAATTAAATGAGCACTGGATCTGATACTCTGGTCATGAAACACACAGGAAAAATGACATAGCATTCATCCTCAAGAATAAACTTTCAAAGACAAGACTAAAGTAGTGCCAGTTTTAGACATGCTGGGGCCTAGGGAAGAAATGAAGGAGGGGGCCCTCTCCCAATTTTCCCACCCACCGTTACTACCACATATAAAACAATTTGAAATGGCTTTTTCACACACAAGGAAAACACGAGCAAGAAATCCAACAAAATTGCAGTGATATATCGTATTGAAGAACAAAAGAAAAAACTGCAGGAATGGTTGCCAAGTCTTTAATGAACAAACATAGATAAAATCACAAAACAGTTTGTATCCAAAAGGGTTTATATCTAAATTGGTTGGTGAACCGGGACCCAACACGGTCCATGTTTCGAAGAAACACTTTTTCCTCAGGGGTCCCAAAACATATCATATACAAGGAAACTTTATGGATGACAACTGGAAACAATGGTATGTTGAACAGCTGAGCAAGATGTGTGAGTTCCTACCACCCTTTTAGATAAAAACTGTTTTGTGATTTTATCTATATTTGTTCATTAAAGACTTGGCGTCTTCTTCACATACAAAACACAGACAGACCTTCACCAAATATAGAACAATGGATCACAAATTGCAAATAGAAATATGAATACCAAAACTGAACTGGAAACCCCAAAAAGTTAAACTCAGCAAGTACTTTATTTTATACTAAACACAATCAGCAGCATAACCATGAGAGGGGGGTGGACGCCCCACCTTGAGTTTAGGTCCCCAAGCAGAACTAGCTGATGACTACCTCCACCCCTCATCATGTCCAGTGACCAGAACTGCTGCTGCTTCCCCACCACCCATTGGCAGCGCTTCAGAATTACTGCTGTACCAGCAGTAAAATGGATGCAACAAAATGGATTTCTTAGCAAGAACAAAGGTGAAGATGACATCAGACTAGCACAGTTAGAAGAGGAAAACATGCCAGCCAAAGGGAGCAGCTGCCCTGTTTCCCCCTTCCCCCCCCTAATGCCAGCCCTGGACTGAAGTACAGTGTTATCACTGATAGAGTCTTGTCAATCAATTTACAGGGAAAGATGATCAATGTCACAGAAGATAAGAATGTAGAGTTGTTCTGTGGACAACTTCAAAATGTAATAGCTCAAACATCAAAACAAGATCTACTAATCATTATGGGGGACTTCAGTGCAAAAGTAGGAAGTACACCTGAAGATGCAGTGGTTGGAAAACACAGCATAGGAGAAAGAAATGAAGCGGATGCAAAACAAACCAACTGTCAATCATGAATACACATTTCCAACACCACAGACATCACCAGTACACATGGACCTCTCCAGAAGGCCTGTATCAAAATCAAATTGACTACATTTGCATAGGACAGAGATGGAAATCTGCAGTTTTGTCTGCAAGGACTAAGCCAGGAGCTGATTGTGGAAGTGACTTGAGCTTTTGGCATGCAAGATCAAGGTATAGCTTTGCAAGAAGAAGATCATTAGAGACCTCCCAAAATATGAAATTGAAAATATTCCATCAGACTTTTGGATAAAACTAGACAACAGATTTGTCTTTCTTGATACGGGAGATAGCCTGAAGAGTTATGGAATGTCATCAAAACCATAATTAGTGATGAAGCTATAAAAAAAACACTCCAGAAGAGAAAGAAATCCAAGAAATAGCCTTGAATCTGAGAAGAAATCAGAAAAGTAGCAGAACAAAGAAGACAAGCAAAATTTTTCAGTGATAGAGAAAAAGTATCATAAATGAACTGAGTGTTTCAATGTCAAGTGTGGTAAGACAAAGAATGATACCTTTTATTACACACGTTCTTTATTGTTAATTCTCTATCACCGCATGTACTTCACATTTTAAATGGTTTATCTTTAATTATACTTTGACCACTGGTATACCAGCACCCTTACTGACATCACGTCTGATACACCATTAACCTTTTAATGATTTACTGTAGCTTACATTTATCTTACTAGGACCCCTGAAGAAGACGTGTTGATCGAAACACGGACCATGTGGGTCCCATATTTTGTACAAAGTGGTCTACTGTTTGTTTGTTAAAATAAACTTTGCCTGAATCTTGTACACCTGTCTGCAGTTCCTTTGTTTGTCCTTGGTTTATCGCATTTTCACTGCAGATTTGTTGGATCTTCTTCTTTTTTGTCCAGGTGGATGGTAGTACACTCTTATCACTATCCTTTTCCCTTTTATGGAATATCTACCCATATAGATTCCAAGGTGTGTTTCTGCTTCTGTAGAAATTTCAGTCCATTCAATTCAAGGCCCTCCTTAACATATAGCACTACACCTTCACCAATTTGATCCACCCTATCACTGCAATATAGTTTGTACCCCAGTATGATAGTGCACCATTGGCTATCTTCCTTTCACCAGGTTTCAGAGATGCCTATTGTATCTATCTTTTCATTTAGAACAATATATTCTAACTCTTCCATCTTGTTTCTTAGGTTTCTGGTATTTGCATACAGACATTTATGGCACAGGTATGTCCTTATATTCTCCTTAGTAAAGATTGAAGAAGAAAAAATCATTTTGAAAGGAAATTATCAATGTAGGCTATTAAGGCAGTTTATTTTATCACAACTTGTGCTATTTTAGCAGAGTCTCATTGTATAAAATGGGAGTCTGTGCTAAAAAAAAAAAAATCTCAGTGGTAGCCCAGATTAATAATTCCCCCCTTCCCACCCCTCACACCTTTATACTCTCTAATGATCTATCATAATGGTCCAGATGACTCCCTCACGGTGAGTCTTTCTGCTTCGAATGTACCTGAAAACATTTTTGTTATGAGTTCTTATTTCTTCATCAAGCTTTTTTTCCAAATTCTTTTAGCATCTCTTATCAATGGTTTACAGCTATCTTGCCAGGGCTTAAGTTGCTTCCTCTTTTCTTCATTCAAATCCTTTTTTCTATTTGTTTTTTAAAATATGTTGTTTTGGCTCTGTTAGCCTCTTCATCTCTTTAACCATGCAGGCTATTGTATAGTTTCCTCTTCAGTGATTTCAGAAAAGGAGGAAATGGTGGCAGTGCTTGAAGGGAGGTTGGCAGAGTGGGCAGCTGCAAGAGGGGCGGGGGGAGGTAACCTAGTTGAGAACTCAAAGTGAATTTTGTGAACCTTGTCATAGAAGAACTCTGCCATAGTCTAGGGGAGAAGTGAAGGGGAGACTTTGAGTAGAGAGTTAATGTGGCAAAGTTAGAGCTAAGAGTTAGTTAAAAGGGCATAGTATTGTTTGGCAATTGAAAAGGCAGACTGGAAGGATGTCAGCTGAAATTTGAAGTGTATGAAGTCAGCATGTGAGCCCGATCTGCTGAACATCTTTAAGACAAAGATGTTCAGCAGATCAGGCACAGGAGTGCAGGTAGCGGATATTGGAGGTCAGCCAAGGCTGAGGTTTGGCGCGCCTTACAGGATATGAAATGGGAGGTGTCAATATATCTAGAGCAGAGGAGAGAATGGTGTTATAGGAGAAGACAGCTTCATTGATAGACTTGTATGACATAGTAGTAGAAGGAAGAGATGAGAAAGTGGTGGAGAGGGTGCCAGGGTTAATAGTTTGAAGATTCCTAAACATATAGGTAGTGATTGGCCAGGTCTGGGAGGGGGGAGGGTGATGAATTGTGAATGTTAACAGATGATGGCCAGAGTGGGGAAGGGTTGAGGTGCAGAATTTGTTGGTAGAGCAGTTGGAGGAGAAGACAAGGTCAAGGCAGTGGCCATTCAGGTGCATAGAGAATTTAGAATCAGAGGATTTAGAATCAGAAAATAATATTAAATATTGAACTAAGGCCAGTACTGGGCAGACTTGCACGGTCTGTGTCTGTATATGGCCGTTTGGTGGAGGATGGGCAGGGGAGGGCTTCAATGGCTGGGAGGGTGTAGATGGGCTGGAGTAAGTCTTAACAGAGATTTCGGCAGTTGAAACCCAAGCACAATACCGGGTAAAGCTTTGGATTCTTACCCAGAAATAGCTAAGAAGAAAAAATTAAAAAATTTAAATTGAATCAGGTTGGGCAGACTGGATGGACCACTTGGGTCTTTATCTGCTGTCATCTACTATGTTACTATGTTATCTAGAGGTGATGGAGCATAGCTGAGGATTGTATGAGGATGTTAGAGCCAGAAATCTAGAAGTGTAGGAGTTAAAGGGGTCATCAATATAGATATTGAAATCACCAAGGATGAGGGAAAGAGATGAGGGTTCAAGAAAGAAGGAAGAGAGGGACATATCATGGAGTCACCAAATGACTGCTACTCAGAGAGATAAAGGACCAAATAGACAGATGGAGTGGACTTCAAAGGAGGTAGAAAAGTAAGACTGAGGTGGAAGAAGGGGTTGTTATCTACAAGATGGCAAGAGTAACAGCCCAACACCACCTCCACAACCAACTGGGTGAGGTGTATGTGAGAAAAGATAGCCTCCATGACACAGGACGGCAGCTGAAGCAGAGTCTTCTGGGCAGACCCAGGTCTCAATTAGTGTCATTTCTGAATAAGATGGGCAATGGAAAAAAATGAGAAAGTGAACTGGAGCTCTCATTGTGATTGTTCATTGCCAGGTTTTCTGCCTGATATCATTTCACTGAATAGTAGCTGTTTTCCTCTTTTTATTGAGAATGAAGAAGGTAAAGAAATGTGCCAATACAACATACTTGTTGGCACAATATTGGATCATTTTCAGAATTTTTTGAGCTTTTAGACTTTGTTAAATTTGTTCCATATAGTAGATTAATTTAAAAAAAATAAAAAAATATATCATACTTTAAAAAGAAAATTCTATAGACTAGAGCCTAAAAACAGTAATAGTGGATCTAGTTTATAAAATAGCAGCATTTACTTACATCACTGATGCCAATAATTGGTGTTATTCTATAAACAATTCACCTAAATTGTTTAGATCACAACTGTCAGGGGTATACATGTGGGTAGAATATGGGTGTATCATAGGCCTGTCACCAAGTGATGTACACTAATCTAATCTAATCTTCTATTTGTGCGTTGCTCATACCTATACAGGCTCAAGGTGACTGTAAAGACAGGTGAGAGGGGAGAGAAGGAGGTGGATAGGTAAGAGGGAGAGGAAGGAGAGAAAAAGAGGGGAGAGAGGAGGAAGGGAAAAGGAGAGAAGAAAGAGTAAAGGAGATTAAGTGTCGAACAGATGGGTTTTCAGTTTTCTTAGGAAGATAATGTAGCAAGGTTCAGCTCTGATCTATTCTGTAAGGCCATTCCAAGTTTTGACTCCTAGGAAGGTAAGCATGGAGTGGAAAACTCATTTATAGTGAAGATCTTTAGTGGATGGGAGATTTAGTACCATCCGATTGAGGGTTCTGCGGGAAGTAGATCATGCCATTGAGAAGAGTTGGATGAGTGGGGCCGCAGAGTTTCCATAAAGTATGCGGTGAATAATGCAAGATATTTTGAATGTTATTCGTGATGAGATGGGTAGCCAGTGCATTTGTTTGATGAAGGTTGTGACTGATTCGTATTTTCTCAGGTTGAAGATAAGTCTTACGGCAGTGTTTTGGATGGGTTGCAGTTGGTGAATTAGAGCAGTGCTGATTCCCATGTAGATGGAGTTACAGTAGTCCAGTTGTGGTAGGATCATCAGTTGTATGATTAAGGCATAGTGGTATTGATGAAAGTAAGGGCTGATTAGTCTTAATTGTCTCAGGGTGAAGAGGGATTTCTTTTGGAGACTAGATATTTGGGGTTCCATGGTTAAAGTGGAGTTCAGTATGCAACCTAGGATTTTGGAGGACTTATCTATGGAGAGGGTTTCACCTGATTGAAGGGTGATGCTTGTAGGTGCCGTTTGCTGGGCCGTGTGGAAGTATAGAACTTTGGTTTTAGTTGTGTTTGGTTTCAGTTTGTACACTAGAGACTGACACGAGGCCAAATTTGTCCCCATCCCAAAGGGATTTCAATATCCCCCTCCCATCCCTGTGAGCTCTGTCCCTGTCCCTGCCCCATTCCTGCAAGCTCTATCCTCATCTGCACAAGACTCAAAACACATGAAAATCATAAGTGTTTAAGGCTTGTGTGTTTAAGGCAGTGCTTGCAGGAATGGAACAGGGACAGAACTTAGAGGGACGGGTCAGGGATATTGAGATCACTGTACACAATTCATAGAATTCTATCACCCATGCACATTTCATGATGTGCATAGGTGTGTCCATTTATACCAGCAAAAATATGAGGAGAGGAGGACACCTCTACTCATATGAATGAGGAAATAGGGAAAAATGAGACAAAAATAGTAAAATAAACCAATGGAAAAAAATATATATATATATAAGGAAGCTTATAATAATAAAGCTGATGAGAAAACTTTAGAGATTTCAGTATCGGGGAACTGCAGTGAAGTTAGGTGCCCTGTAGCAGTGTCCCCCGGGCCAAATGATTCGTGAAGGCTATAAAAGCCCAAGTTGATTCGCCCGATACATCATATTATCTGTTAAGTGCTCAAATAATATTTCAAAAAATGCGCCACTTAATAAAGGAAAAAAAGAAGAAAAACTGTTTGTAACTCATTTATTCCCTCTTTCGGCACATCCTCAAAATTCAAAGTTGTCTAATAATAAAGGGAGTACCAACAATATGTGAACTACAACTCTAATGAAGATTCAATAAAAAAAGTCCAACTTATGTGAGTTCATAAAAACTGGAACTATTCATCACTGACTGAGGTAAGTCCGAAATATACTCGACGGAGCTCTGTTTCGCTGCCTTCTTCAGGAGCCGAACTTGCTTCAAAAGGAATCTTTAACAAAAAACATTTGCACTCTAGACTATTCCTAGTGTAAACTAGGAGATAAATACTCAACAATATTTATTATCTCCACAGCCCGCCCATTGAAAAACCTCATATTCTGGAATGGTGCCCGCCTCACTGCTGTAACCTCACGCAAGCGCTTTCCTGCATCTGTACGCGATTATCCTCTCCACTCCACCTTACAATCGTGTACAGACACAGGATAGCTCTTGCATGAGGTTACAGCAGTGAGGCAGGCAACGTTCCAGAACATAACCGCCGGACACGACCACCAGATACTTAAGGCACAAGTTTTCCATAAAGAATCATTCTTTATAATACCGAGGGCCTCAAAATAGTACCTGGCGGGCCACATGTGGCCTCCAGGCCATGAGTTTGAGACCACTGGCTTAGGTGAACCCTTAAGCCATTAAGGAATTGGCACTTGTGGTGCCTAAATGTTGAGCAAATTAATAAGAATTGGTGCTTAAATATTTTAACATGTAATAAGAACATAAGAACTGCCATCTCCGGATCAGACCCTGGGTCCATCAAGTCTGGTGATCCGCTCCCGTGGAGGCCCAGCCAGGTGTAACCTGGCAAAAACTTAGTCACCCATATCCCTCTATGCGCCTTTCGAGGAGATGTGCCTCTAACTTGCCCTTAAATCCTAGAACGGTGGGTTCCGCAGCAATCTCCACCGGGAGAGCGTTCCAGGTGTCCACCACTCGCTGTGTGAAGCAGAACTTCCTGGTGTTTGTCCTGGGCTTGTCCCCCCTCAGCTTCAGTCCATAACCTCTTGTCCTAGTCATATTTGATATTGTAAATAACTTTTTGTCCTGCTCTATCTTGTTGATTCCTTTTATTATTTGAAAAGTCTCAATCAGATCCCCTCGCAGTCTCTTCTTCTCAAGGGAGAACAGTCCCAGTTTTCTAAGTCGTTCTAATCAGTGTATGTTAATTTCTAGGGGGGGGGGTCAATATTTAGTTGGTGGCAGTGAGTGTTTTGCTGACCACCGCCAGCATTACAGATATTCAATGCCAGGCCATGTCTAGGCTCCCATTGACTATCCAGTTTATGTGGCATCAGCTAACACCTGGCCTAGTTAAGTCAATATTCAGCACTTAACTGGCCATGGGTTGCCACATAAAGATTGGGTTATGCAGTTACTTAAGCCGGTTAAGTGCTGACTCCACCCCTAGAACACCCCCAAAATGGATGGAGGGGCATAATCAAAACAAACATCTAAGTCCGTTTTGGGCCTAGGGCGCTAGTCACCCAAAGTCGGCAGCGTCCAAAGTCCATTCTCGAAAAATACGTCCCAAATTTTTTCCCCAAAAAAATTGTCTACTTCTACATCCAGCCATTTGACTGTTAAAATATGTTACTTGTCATGGGTCCATTTTGTGCAATGCCTCCTTCAGTAGATAATTTGTAATAGCAACATCAGTGCACACAGAGGTCCTTTTACTATGCTGCAATAGTAACTAGGCTTAACATGTTTTAAGGCGAGACTTAGGATTCCTTTTGCAAAGCCATGGTAGTGAGTCTCGGTGCAGCAAATGTGACAAAGCCCATAGGAACTGAATGCGCGTTGTCGCATTTGCCAGGCAGGGAATTGCTACTGCGGCTTTGTGAAAAGGGGCCCTTAATTTGGCAGTTGCCATCGCTTCTGAATGTTAATAGTTTCAAGTTTATTAAAAAAAAATTGGAGTAGATTAAACTTTAGTTTTTGGTGGAATTCAGTGTGTCATATTTATAATATGGAAAGAACATTAGCTCTTCAGAAAGGAAATTTTAATAAATTTCAAGATGTGTGGGGGCCATTAACAAATTATCACAATGAATAAATATCATTTCTCTGGTTAATGCAAATGAAATAATGGAGAGGGGGTAATTTTTTTAATTTTCACTAGGTGCTTTGAATGAAAGGAAAGTCTTTATTATATGATATATATGTTATGATATATTGAAGAGTTGGGAGGGAATGGGATAAAATATATTGAGTATGATTAATTATAGAATTTCAAGTGATATATTTAAGTTAAAATGATGTTACTTTTTGTTACACTTGATGTAAGTTATAAAAATGAATACAGAATTTAAAAAATAATAATAATTTAAACCGCTTAATCAGGTTTCTAAGTGGTGTACAATATAAAATCAACATAAAAACAGGTTAAAATTAGGGATACTAAACAATACCAAACTAATTTAGTGAAACATATAAGGCATATGGACTAACTTCAAACAATAGGAAAAAAGGGAAGAACTACAATCGTGAAAGAAATAGCACAACAAAAAAGGGAAAGAACAATAGGTTAGGATAAAAAGAAATGAAACTTGTTTGTTTTTGTCCTTAAGAGGCATCCTGGAACAAAAATGTTTTTAATTTTGATTTGAATTGTTTTGTTACGGTTTCACAGCGCAAGTGATTAGGCAGTGAATTCCAGAGAGAAGGGGCAGTGACAGCGAAATTATTGGAATGCAACGTATTAATTAATTTTAATGATGGTATGACAAGAAGATTTTGTGACATTAAATGAAGCGTTTTTGAAGGATTATAAGGAATAAAAGTCTGTCAATGAACTCCGGTTGATTATTTAAGCGTGTTGTAAAGGTTAAAAGTAAGATTTTATAACTAATTCTGTGTTCAGCGGGTAACCAATGTGCGCTGAACAGGAGAGGTGAAACGTGATCGAATTTCTTAGTGCCATAATCTTGATAGCTGTGTTCTGCACTATTTGAAGCCGTCTTTTGACATTTAATTTTATGCCCATGTTTATTGGTGAGTAGTAATTTTTCAGCCATGTGAGAGTGCATGCAAGTGGAAGGTACAATTGTCTTACCTACCTTCTTTAGAATTATTGGCAAATGCTCCAAAGGGGAGAGTGTGGCGCAGTGGTTAAAGCTACAGCCTCAGCACCCTGAGGTTGTGGGTTCAAACCCACGCTGCTCCTTGTGACCCTGGGCAAGTCACTCAATCCCCCATTGCCCCAGGTACGTTAGATAGATTGTGAGCCCGCCAGGACAGAGAGGGAAAACTGCTTGAGTACCTGAATAAATGCATGTAAAACTGTTCTGAGTTCCCCTGGGAGAACGGTATAGAAAATTGAATAAATAAATGTCTAAAAAAAAAAAAAAAAACTTTTGAGAGGGAAGGATGTTTTCTATTTTGTGAAACTGTATTGGTAAATAGTTTTAACACTTATGTGTTATATTTTCCTGCACAGATGGTGTATGAAGGTACATGCATGCTACTGTGAAATTATAAAAAAAAGAACAATACATGAGAAGAACCTGCAGTAGTTTTTCACAGGTGTAGGATCATTTGCCTCTCAGCTGTGGCTCTCTCAGCTTCTATATCTCACAGCTGTTACATTTCTCAGTCCATTGGTTTTCTATCTAAATACATAAGCATTTCTGATTTTGTTTTAGCTTTATGCCTCTTTGCTTGGGTCCTTATCTGCTAAAATCCTCCTATCAGAGTTATTTCATAATCACATCTGGTTTCAGGTACTGGGGGCAGTGTTCCCGCTAAGCTGCGTTGGCCTGCGCTCACGCACAAAATATTACATCGCAGCGCAAAGTTTCTCTTCACAGCGCACACACGCGTCGGTAAGGTAAGGGGACGCATTGGGGGGATTGCACTTCCCCACAATTGCCATGCTTCGGTTCCTCTTCTTCCTTCCTTCCTCCCCCCCCCCCCCCCGCGGGACCCTGCGGCACCATCAACTCTTACTCCCTCTAATGTCGGCCCTGCAGCTCCAGACTTCCTCGCACCTTCTCCCCTCCCCCTTTGGATCGCTATTATTTTAAATGTTATAGCCGCGGAGCTGTATCCATCAGTGGAGATGTCTAACCTCGGCCTGCCCCGGAACTCTTACTGCAACAGTGACTTCCTGTTCCTGCCTAGACGGGCGTCTGCTGCAGTAAGAGTTCCGGGGCAGGCCGAGGTTAGACATCTCCACTGATGGATACAGCTCCGCGGCTATAACATTTAAAATAATAGCGATCCAAAGGGGGAGGGGAGAAGGTGCGAGGAAGTCTGGAGCTGCAGGGCCGACATTAGAGGGAGTAAGAGTTGATGGTGCCGCAGGGTCCCGCGGGGGGGGGGGGAGGAAGGAAGGAAGAAGAGGAACCGAAGCATGGCAATTGTGGGGAAGTGCAGAGCTGCAGGGAAGAGTGTTGCGGTACCCAGCTGGAGGGAGAAGGAAGATGAGGGAGGGAATTAAAGGAGATGCCAGGGCTTGGAGCGTAGGAGGAAGGTATGCCAGTCTAAGGGAAAAGGAAGGGGGAGATGTGAGAGCATGGAGGGGGAGCGAAAGATGGAAGAAAAGGAAAGGAGAGAGATGCCAGAGAATCAGGGAAGGGGAGATACCAGACTATGAGGAGAGGTGTGGGAGAGGGAAGGCGAGGAGAGAGATGCCAGACCAATGGGGTGAAAGGAGAGATGGAAGGGGGAGGCATACAGTTTCTGGAAGGGGCATAGAAGGAGAGAAGATGCCATATAGGGGAAGAGAGACGGCAGACAGTGGATGGAAGGAAGAGAGTTACAAGAAGATGAGGAAAGGAGAAACCACAGAAGACAAAGGTAGAAAAAAATTTCTATTTATTTATTGCTTTAGGAGACATGTGTCACTGTTTCTGTGAAGCATTGTATGCAGAGTCCAGCTTCTTGCTGGTTCAATTTAACCTTTGTCTATGTATTTTTATTTTATCCCCCCTTTTACAAAACTGTGAAGCGTTTTTAGCACCAGCCTTGGTGGTAGCAGCTCTGATGCTCAGAATTTTATGAGCATCAGAGCTGTTACCTCCGTAGCTAAAATCCACACTACAGTTTTGTAAAAGAGGGAGGGGTTAGTTTGTGATTACATATTCCTTACTAGGCGAAGGTGTTTTCTGTGTTCTGTGTGTTCGAAAGACATGGTTTTCTGTTAGGATTGACGGTGTAGGATTGATCTGTGCTGGTCTGGCTTGTTTAGTTTTACAATGGGTGTATTGATGTACTGCTCACTGCAATATGTAAGATGCTGCCTTTTCCTAGGTACTCATGTGTGACGTGTGGTTTGTTACTAAAAATCATGTTTTTCTTACAGATGGGGGGGGGGTGCCAAAAAATGATGGGCCCCGGATGTTACATATGCTAGGTACGCCACTGTATGTAAAGATACCAGAAAGCTGGCGTAGCAAAAACTTCTAAGTTTTGAGTATTTAACCCTCCCACAATCTCACGGGCACTCGTTTCAAGTTTATTGAGATTTTGATTTAAACGCAATATCAAATATTTTCAATGCGTATAACAAAAATAAATTTGGGGAAATAAATAAAACCATTTGAAGTTCAAATGGTTTTATTTATTTCCCCAAATTTATTTTTGCGCTGGCGTGCAAATTTATTTGTGCGCTGGCGTGCGCTGGCGCACAAAATATTACATCGCAGCGCACACGTTTCTCGTCACAGCGCACGATCGGAAGAGGCGTACGGCAGATGGCAGGGCGGCGAGAGGAGAATTGGGCGAGTTGGCTCATAACTTGCTGGCGCCCGATATTTTTGGCTCACGGTGAAAAAAGTTTGCTCACAACACCTGCCCGCTTAGAGGGAACACTGACTGGGGGGTCTGATTTTCCTGGAGTTAGTGTTTATAAAAAAGCTGAAACGCATCTGCACTCGGTCAGCTTCTTGTCCTGCTTCCCCTTTCAAGCTGTTCAAATTAACATCTAGTGCTAATTCCAGCTACAGTAGCTTATAGTAGCTGCTGGCTTTGAATCTTTTGAGACGCGAGCGGCGTCCGGATGAGAGTGTGATCGGACTTGTTACACCCTGAGGCAGCTTGACAGTGAAACGCTGGCCATCGTCGGTGTACCGATCCTTAAAGGAGAAAGTTAAGTCATTATTATCTTCTTCTATATCACTCAACTCTGAAAGCAATTTCCAAACACAATGCTAGGACCATCAAAATAGGAGGTTTTGTGCCAGTGAAGTGACCGCCCGAACACCGCTATTCCACCATTGTGGAGGTGGGTGGGCCCCTGTCTGAGGCTTTTTCCTCCGTTAAGATTGGTTTCTGCTTGTGTTTTACTATTTATTATACCTTCATTTATTCCTTTTGGTGAAAGTGTTTTTTGTGATTATTAGTGGTGTTCACCATATCCGAGTTTTTTTTGCTATAATTTTGGTTCCTGTCACAACATCTTTATTTTTAAATCTGAATATAGGCAGTTTATCCATGCATGCCTTCTTCTGACAGCACTCACTCCCTGTGATCTCACATATCAGCTACTTTCAAAAGCTCCCAGTGGATGCAGTCATTAATTGCTATTGTCAATGAAACATGAAGCCTTTAAAAAAGAAATATATACAGTAGAACCTTGGTTTGCAAGTCTTTTGTAAGACAAGCAAAACATTTTATTAAATTTTAACTTAATATACAAGCAATGTTTTGCAATGCAAGCACATACAGTATACACATGTCACAACTGAGCCGATGGTTCTCTCTCTGACACTGCAAGAGTGTAGTGACTGTTCTAAACAAGCAAAGTCTTGCAATACGAGTACATACAGTATGCACGTGTCACATCATCACAAATGAGCCGATGGTGCTTTTCTCTCTGACGCTGCAGCAGTGTAGTGACTATTCTAAATGAGCGAGGTCTTACAATACAAGTACATATAGTATTTTGTATTAAAGTTTTTGGGTCGTGGAATGAATCGTCTGAGTTTCCATTATTTCTTATGAGTGTTTTGGATTACAAGCATGTTTTTGGTGTATTTTGTATTAAAGTTTTTGGGTCGTGGAATGAATTGTCTGAGTTTCAATTATTTTCTATGGGGAAATTTGTTTTGATATATGAGTGCTTCTGGAATGAATTATGCTTGCAAACCAATGTTTAAAGGCTCCTTTTACGAAAGCGCGTTAGGGACTTAATGCATGGAATACCGCATGCTAAAATTCCACGTGCGCTAGCCGCTACTGCCTCCTCTTGAGCAGGCGGTAGTGTTTCGGCTAGCGTATGCTAATCTGGTGCGTGCGCTAAAACCGCTAGCGCACCTTCGTAAAAGGAGCCCTAAATGTTTTTTGGGTTTTTTTCAATTCAGAAAAGCAATAACTCATTTTTGTTTTTGCAGTACATATAACACATATTTTCTCAGGCACTCTTCTCACATTGTAGCATTTTTGCTAGGAATTTTGCCTTGAGATAAGGATGTTAAATCTAATCATCTTCACCTGGCAACACCTTAACTAAAAGCAAAATGTTCCAAATGAATCATATACAGTACATTGTCAGAGTCAGTAAAATGAAATTGTAGGGGGGAGGAAGTGATGTCACACTACCGAATGGCTGGGTAAAATTTGAGCTCCGTCGGGGCTTGAATTAAAAAGTGCATTAAAAGCTTCCCGAGTGCAGTTTAACTCCTGCTCAACGACGCGGTGGAGGGAGGAGTGTATGGTGAGTCGCCGTCGCATGGAGAAGTTTCATTTTAGTGAATCGACAAGTGGGAAAAGGTCGGTAAAGACTCCGGCGTCGCCTGCAGGGAAAACAAAGATGGCGCAGTCCCCAGGACTGACACAGCAGTCCCTGACCTCGGAGGTGCCGGCTAATTGTGCATCGGCACTGCAATTGAAGCTGGAGCAATGGTTTCAGGACCTCAAGGCTGAAATGCAAGGGGTCAGGGAGGATGTTAAAACGGCGATGGCGGATCTCAGAGCGGAGGTGGGGGACTTAGGAGTTCGGGTTGAGACCTTGGAACAATATGTTTCCCACTTGGAGGTGATGGTGGAGGAAACAAAGACTGGTTTGGCGCAGAATGTGAAAGAGTTGGCTGATCTACAGGCGCAAGTGGAGGACCTTGAAAACAGGTCTAGAAGGTGCAATTTGCGATTTAAAGGCAAGGACTGTACCGCAGTAGTGCAAGGACTGTACCGCGGTGGTGCAAGACTTTTGCAGTCAACTATTGGGGCCGGAGGTGCAAATGGATGCTGGAGCCATTGTAATATTGCGGGCTCATTGTGGCTTGGGAGCTGGGCGGCCGGGCACGCCTACGAATATTATTGCTTGCTTTGGAGATTACTTGGTAAAAGAAAAAATACTGCAAGCAGCTCGGAAGAGGCCGCAATTTCAATAGCATGGAATCACTGTGAAGGTCTTTCAGGACTTGGCTTTATCTACCTTGCAAAAACGTAGGGCCTTCATAAGGGACTTGACATGAGGGCTACAGGGTAAAGTAACATTATTCGTCGACGACGCAAAACTGTGCAACATAGTAAGTGAAAGCTTTTTACAGGATAGTATGACACAGGACCTTCGTACGTTGGAAAACTGGTCCTCGACATGGCAGCTAGGCTTCAATGCTATGAAATGTAAGGTCATGCACCTCGGTAGCAGAAATCCGTGCAGAACTTACACCCTAAATGGAGTAACATTAGCCATGACCTCAGTAGAACAAGATTTGGGTGTAATCATCAGTGCAGACATGAAGGCTGCCAAGCAGGTAGAGAAGGCCACATCCAAGGCAAGGCAAATGATGGGATGTATCAATAGAAGTTTCGTCAGTCGGAAACCAGAAGTCATAATGCCGCTGTACAAAACCATGGTGAGACCTCATCTGGAATACTGTGTGCAATTCTGGAGGCCACATTACCGTAAAGACGTGCTTAGAGTCGAGTCGGTTCAGCGGATGGCCACTAGGATGATCTTGAGGTTCAAGGGTCTCTCGTACGAAGAGAGACTGAGCAGACTGCGGCTCTACACTCTAGAGGAACGCAGGGAGAGAGGGGACATGATTGAGACATTTAAATACATCACAAGATGTGTCGAGGTGGAAGATGTTATCCTCTTCCCCAAAGGACCCTCGACCACAAGCGGAGGGAAATTTAGTAGTGACACCAGGAAGTGTTTTTTCACGGAAAGGGTGGTAGATCACTGGAATAAGCTTCCGGTGCAGGTGGTCGAGGTCACCAGTGTGCTTGACTTTAAGAGTAAATGGGACATGTACGTGGGATCCCTACGTAGGACGAATCACTAACATCTAGACTTATTGGGGTGGGTCAGTAGAGTGGGCAGACTTGATGGGCTATAGCCCTTTTCTGCCGTCATCTTTCTATGTTTCTATGTTTCTATGATGTACCGTATTTTCACGCAAATAACACGCACCCGTATAAAACGCGCACACGGATATAGCGCCCATGTGCCTCAGGCCGCGCCCCCAGGTGGGACCTAAGGCTCCAGGGCCTATTCTGATTGGCCCACGCGCCTTAGGCCCCACCAGTAGGCGGAGCTTTAGGATGGATGGGCCAATCCGGCCTCATTCCTTCGTTGGCTGCCTGCCGGACAGGCGGGTTTGGCTCCCGTCTGTCCGGCCAACTACTAAAGGTACGGGGAAGGGGGGTGGGGGGGTCGTGGGGGTCGCCAGGGGGCTCGCGGGTCGGCTGGGGGGCGGTCGGAGGTTCTTGGGGGGGGGGGGGGTTTGCGTCGAGGGCGGGAGGGCCTGGGATCCCTCCTGCCCGTAATGTAGTGCGGGGTGGGGTTAGGGGGTCGCCGTGGCCAGGAGGGTTTGGGCTCCCTTCTGGCCCGATATTGTCGGGAAGTCGGCGGTCGTTCGGGGTGGGGGTGCGAGTGGTCCTGCCGGGGGGGGGGGATGTATCGGACGTCGGGGGGGTCGGCCGGGCAAGAGGGCTTGGGCTCCCTCTTGCTCCGATCGTGGATGCGGGTGCGGATGGGAGCGCGTGCGAGCGGTCGTTCGGGGTGGGGGTGCGAGCGGTCCTGCTGGGGGGGTGAATCGGGCGTCGGGCGGGGTGGGAACTATGTTTTAAAACTTTGGTATACCGCGCTCACGCATATAGCGCGCGAGGGGTATGCGCGGTAGGTAAAAACGCGTATAACGCGCGCGTTATATGCGTGAAAATACGGTAACTCAAGTGCTGAGAGCGGAGGGCCATAGATACCGTTGGTTGTTTCCATTTGGTATCTGGATGACTGTGAATGGCAAGTCTAGGAGAGTGGATACTGTGGGAGATGCCTGGTTGGCCCTGAAGGACTTAGGCTGTATCAACTTGCCTGCAGTTTCAACGGCGGGGATCCTTACAAAGGGAGGCAGACCAGCAGAGTCCTGGTGCACGATCACCCGTGCCACTAAAAGGCTGACCCAGCAGGAGACCTGAGAGGTGGACGATGATAGGGGTACTCGCTCTTGCAGACCTGGAGCCTGGTGGTGTAGCTCCCATCCTCCTTTGAGAACTTTGTACTTTGAGGATTTGATTGTGGGGTGGGAAGTGCATGGGAGGATGGATGAGTGTGGGTTCAATGGATGTAGAGGGGAGGTAGTATGTGGGCTGGGGGCATGAGTGATTCAGGGGGATGTATGGGGCGAGTATGATTGCTGCTAAAAGGGGATACCTTTTGGGATGTTGGGTATGTATGGGGCAGTTATGAGTGTTGTTGGGGGATCCGGGGGGTTTTTGTATGGGATTTTGGGTGTGGGAGTTCTTATTCTGCTGTGATGCAATGTGCTTGGTTGGGAAGACTGAGGTGTCAAATGCCTTTTGGGGGAGGCTTCATCTTTTCTCATTGGCTGGTCTGGCATTTGCTAGGTCGGCGATTTTGGGGGGGAGGGAGGAAGTTGGGGAAAACTACAAGTTCTAGGGAGAGGAATAAGGGGATTGGTACAGATGGGGCATTACTCAGAATAGGGTCATGGAATGTAAATGGGGTTAACAGTCCTGGGAAACGGAGTATTGTTTTTAGGGAAATGAAGAGATTGGGATGGGACATTTGTATGCTTCAGGAAACATATTTGAGGCCTCGGGATGCAGATTTATTGCAGCACCTGGCCTATGAACAAGTATGGACACATCAAGGACCACATGTAAACAAAAAAAGGGGGGATAGCCATTCTAGCCAGAAGGGGATTGGGATTGGTTGTTGATCAGGTCTATAGAGACTCTCTGGGGCGATGTTTGGCTTTGAAAGGGTCCTTACAAGGGCAACGGGTAACCTTAGTAAATATATATGGCCCAAATGTAGATCAGGCAACGTTTTATAAAGGTTTGAAGGATGAGCTGTTGTTGTTTAATCAGGGGGTGGTGTTTGTGGGGGACGATTTCAATGTGATACCGGATGGGAGAATGGATCATTCCAAAGGGGGTAGGGGATCTGGCAGGGGGAACTCCAAGATTTTCCAGGTGTTTATGGGTGCCTTGGGGTTGGTGGATTGCTGGCGCCTCCTCCATGGCACTCAACGTAACTTTACCCATTACTCTCATGCTCAAAATACTTACACACGCCTAGATGAGATCTGGGCCTCCCGGAATCAGTGGAGTAAGATTCAGGATCATGCCCCGGTATCGGTGGATTGTCAGGGATTGGTGCAGTGGGGTGGTACTCGGTATTGGAGGCTTAATGACTCCTTGCTTCAATCTAATGAGGTGGTGACAGATGTGCTTCAAACTATAGCTACCTATTTGGAGTTTAATGATACAGAGGAGGTGTCCGATGGCATTTTATGGGATGCGTTGAAAACAGTGTTGTGAGGCATTTTTATTAAGTGGAGAGCCCATTTTAAATGGAGTAGAGCACGAGTGCAGTTGGGGTTACTTGAACAATTGATTGCTTTGGAATTGGCGCATTTGCACCACATCAAGGGAGAGCTGGCGCAGCTTCAGATGGAAGATTATAATCATGTGCGGGAGCGGTTCCAATCCTGTCTCTATGAACATAGTAATAAATGCAGTACTCAATTAGCTCGTTACATTAAAATTAAGCAAGCTCAGGCTACTATTGCTCTTATAAGGGACAGGGATAGGACTCTCCGGGTCACTTATGCGGATATTGGTACTTCATTTTTGGATTTCTATAGAAGTTTATATAGTCCAGGGGGGACAAGGGAGGAGGGGGCAGTGGAGGATTTTTTGGACAGGGTAGAACTGCCAGTTTTGTCGGTGGAAGATCAAACACTGCTGAATGAACCGGTAACCTTGCGGGAAGTTCTGGAGGTTATTCGGAGAGCCAAGACAGAAAAATCACCGGGTTTAGATGGTTATACAAGTCATTTCTATACGAAGTTTGGGGATCAATTGGGTCCTTTATTGGTCCGCTTAGTTAATGGGGTTCAGCAGGGAGGCCTTTTGCCTGGCACAATGGGGGAAGCGGGAATTACGATTTTATTGAAACCCGGTAGAGACCCAGCTCTCTGCGGGTTGTATAGACCCATTCCATTATTGAATGTAGATGCGAAAATTATTGCAAAAGTGTTGGCTCTTCAATTGGGTTTATTCATAAAAGACAAGTGGGGGACAATGTAAGACATACTTTGCATTTGATGTGGAGGGTGAAACAGGAGCACGACACGGTTGCGTTAATGGCGGTAGATGCAAAGAAAGCCTTTGATCGGGTTTCTTGGGATTTTTTATGGGCAGTAATGCGGAAAATGTGAATAGAGGGGCCACTTAGTGAGTGGGTTCAAGCTATGTATTATGCCCCTAGAGTATGTGTCTTAAAATTAATCAGTCTTACACTGAATTTTTTTCCATCGCCAGGGACACTAGACAGGGGTGTCTGTCATCCCCCCTGCTTTTTGTATTCTCCATAGAGCCACTGGTGATCTTGATAAGGAGTTATCTCCACTTGCAAGGCATTAAGGTGGGAGAGACAGAACACCGCATAGCATTATTCGCTGATGATATCCTTCTATATTTGAAAGATCCGGAACGTGCCATACCATATTTGCTCAGTATTTTTGAGGATTATGGGAAGGTGTCTGGTTTTATGATCAATCTGGATAAGACTGAGCTGATGGATTTCACCCTGGGGGCAGATAGGGCATGAACACTTCAGAATCAATTCCCATTTAAGTGGGTTACTAAGAGCCTTTGGTACCTGGGTATTTATTTACCTTGGGACTTGGCTGGATTGCATGATGTTAATTATGACCCCATCGTCCGTCAGATCCGGCGGGATTTTCAATGATGGCAGGGGCTTTGGCTCTCTTGGGGTGGCTTTATTGTAGTTATACAGATGAATATTTTACCTCGGTTATTATTTCTGTTTCAGACTTTGTCAATTCCAATACCAACCCGGACATTTAAATTACTTCAGGCGGTATTCCGGAATTTTATCTGGCAGAATAGTGCATCTAGACTTTCTCAGCGGGTGATGTGGTTGGCTCGAGCTCAGGGGGAAAGTGGGTTCCCAACCTTAATTGGTATTATCAGGCAGCGCAGTTGCGCATGTTATTGGAGTGGGATTTCACAAGTGGGGGGTTCAGTTGGAGCAGTGTATAGTGTCCCGGGGACGGTTGGCATCCAAACTCTGGTCCTCCCAGACTGTCCGACAATGGGAGTTGGAGACTGATAACCCTTACATTTTACACCTGGTTAAACTATGTATTAGAACTAAACTAAACTAAACTAGATTAGTTAATGGACGGGTTATTTCCACTTTAGCTTTTTTGCGGGAAGATCCTCAATTTGGAGTGGGGAAAATGAATCCTTTTTTTGAGTGATGGGGATGCATAGGGCTACTTCATTTTAGGGACTTTTTGAAACAGGGGACCATGATATTTTTTGAGGCCTTAACATAACCTGGGGGTGAGTGCCGGGGATTATTTGGCCTATCTTCAAGTGAAACACTTTGTGGTAGTCAATGGCTGGGATAAGGTTTCCTTAGTTGAGACTGAACTACTAGAACATTTATGGGAACTATTACAGAGAGTGCCCAAGCCTATCTCCATAATTTATCAATATTTACGGGGAAAGGTGATTCCGCATCTTGGTTTTCAGCGTCAATGGGAGAGAGACTTACAATGTTCTTTTACATCTAAAGACTGGGAGACTATTTGTGGGGAGGTGGGTAGAGCATCCACTTGTGCTTTAATTCAGGAGAATACCTATAAGGTACTGAGTAGATGGTATTATACCCCAGAGCGTCTCCATAAGATGTATCCTACATTGTTGGCTACTTGTTGGCACTGTCATGCTGCTATGGGTACTTTCCTACATATCTGGTGGGAGTGTCAGGTGTTGGTACCTTGCTGGCAGGATGTAACGGGATCTTTGTCACTAATGTTGGAGGTCCCAGTTCCTGTTACTCCTCAGGCCTGCCTTCTGGGGATGTCCAATATCTGTGAGACCTCTTGGCAAACTCAAATTCTGCTCATGGGGCTAGCGGCATTTAAATGCCTCATTGCTGCGTATTGGAAACAGTCCCAGGTACCTACTAAGGCTGAGTGGACGGTGAAACTCTCCTTGATGGGGAGAATGGAATTATATGTGGCCAAACGAAGGGGATATTATTTGCAATCTATGAAAACTTGGGCTGTTGTTACCCAGAAATTGAATTTGTAGACAGCTATGACATTGCTCGATCCTGAGGTCTGTCCTTTGCAGAGGGGGGGATGTAACTGGGGGGGGGGGGGGGGGATATAGACGATATAGTAATTTTGCACTGTTTTTTGTAGGCATTGGATTTTGTATTAGTGTGAATGCTGTTTTCTTGTGTAATCTGGATTGTTTTACTGATTGAGAACCAATAAAAATTTCAAATTAAAAACAAAATGAAATTGTAAACCCTTATTTCTTATTGGTAAGTTAGGCCATGTCAAGCAGAGTCTACAAGAGGTATGGGAATCTGATTTAAAATATGCACTTACAGCTGAACAGTGGTCTTACTTTTAGATTTCTGTTGGATAGACCATTAACTTCAGCGAATATGATGCAATCTTTGTTTTTTGAGTTTGTTTGTTTGTTTTTTGCATCATAGAACACTTTTGACTCGGCATTTGTTTGTGGCTAAATTGGCATCTACTAATGTTTTTTTCATGTTTAAAGCAGCCAGGTACTTTGCTGCATCTTTTGTATGAATGTCCTACAACCTTCCAATTCTGGAATGAGGTTTGGAGCGTATTGAAACAACTTCTGCCTATTGTTGAGGGGATATCAGTGCATAGAATCTTGTTCGGCTCTGTAACATTTCAAGGGATATTTATATCATTTCAAGCTAGATTGTATGATATTCTTGTCTCAAATGCTATAAAATGTATTCTTTTAAACTGGAAAAAATAGGTCCTTTCTTAATGTTCATTTTTGGTGGCAGTATGTTCTACAAACACATAAATTTGAACTCTCTATGGCAGAAAATTTGAGTATGTCTGTGTATAAGAAGAAAATTTGGATTCCTTTAGATACCTATTTGATAAAGTGTACATATATTTCCTGTTATATCATGTATTGTTAATAACTTTTTGTATGAAATTTCAATAAACATACTTGGACACCAAGATAGAAATTGTAAAACCTCATTTCTTTTGGCTGTTTTTGTGTTTTAATGAAAAATTGACATTTTTAATGGAAAAAGTTATCTGGCACGTACTTACAACGCTGTTACATCAACATAGGTATGCAAATCTAAAGTAAAGATAGCCTTTAGCCACATGAGTTCTCAGGTCAATTAACTTATCCACTGTTCTGCTATTATTGCCAATTGGAAATAAGAAAGATAAAACATGCAATATGAATGAGAAATTGGAACATACTGTTTATTTGATCCTTTTTCAGCTCATTTTCAGTAATATTTCTTATAAAAGCATTTTTGTCAATGAAAAAAAAAGTGGTTTCAATATGACATCTATGTCCAAATTGAGACTTTATACAAAAAGTGTCTCAAACCAACATCTGGAAAACACAGGAGAGTCAAATCCACAGTAGCAACACTCAGACATGAAAGAGTGGATAAGTCCAAAAAAGACTGATGAACTTTAAGTATTCCACAAAATCCTTTATTCCTTTAATACAGGGATCTCAAAGTCCCTCCTTGAGGGCCACAATCCAGTCAGGTTTTCAGGATTTCCCCAATGAATATGCATGAGATCTATGTGTATGCACTGCTTTCAATGCATATTCATTGGGGAAATCCTGAAAACCTGACTGGATTGTGGCCCTCAAGGAGGGACTTTGAGATCCCTGCTTTAATACAACATACATCAACTCGACATGCGCATGTTTCAGCCCAAATGGTCTGCCTCAGGAGTCTCACAGGTCTGTGTATGAATCAAAACAATCCAATGATCAATTAAGCATCAATGATACACACTGCAAAATCGCCACCACTTGCAAACTGCATACGGCGAAAAGGTATCAGAAAAACATCTACATTTCTGTTTTGATTATGGCTTTGAGCTAGACATTTTCATGCTCAAAGATCCTGATTCTATAAACTACAACAAAATCGGTAGGCACCATTGAAAATGGCACCTACCCCATGCCAATCAAATTAAGGCATCGTTTATCTTATAGAATTATGCCTAGTAACATCTAAGTCAATGTAAGCATTGGTAGGTGTCCTGT
Organism: Geotrypetes seraphini; assembly: GCF_902459505.1. NCBI lineage: Eukaryota > Metazoa > Chordata > Amphibia > Gymnophiona > Dermophiidae > Geotrypetes > Geotrypetes seraphini. Next base: position 243,713,109 of record NC_047085.1, on the reverse strand, counting down.
TAGGCACCAGGATTTTAGGCAAGGGTTTTCCTGGCCTAATTAACTGGCATCTAACACAGATGCCTACTGATACCTAAGTCATTCCACACCCAAACTCCACCCCTAGCCATGCCCACTTTTTATGTTGGCGCAGACACTACTAGGCGCCGCACCAATGTCAACAAGAAACTTTAATTAATCATTTTTAATTGGCATTTAATGGTGTTTTCAATTATCATGCCATTTAAACCAATAAAAAATGTAGGTTCTGTGCAGAAAATTGGCTAGGCACCGCCGATCTATCCACCTACCAGTGCCTAGCCTAGGCACAACTTATAGAATCAGGACCAAAGGGGCAAATTCTATAAAGGACGCCTAAAGTTAGGCATCTTCAATATGGACGTCCAGCAAATCAGGCATCCAAATAAATTGAATAATAAGCAGAATTAACGATTTTAACAAGCAATAATTGAAAGTTAGACATCTAAAGGCTATGCACAATTCACAAAATAGGCATCTACAATTTTGTAGATGCCCATTGGAAAAATCAGCACCTAACAGGATAGGATGGGTATGATTTTAATATGGACGTCAAATTACAGAATCACATGGTGCTCATCATCCTAATGCATTTATATTCTCGCCTAAAATGTAGGCATTGCAAAACCAGGTCTACTTTTAAGCGTGAGTTGAGCGCTAGCTAAGCGTGTGTTAGGCGTGCTGAAGGCGTTCAGTTATAGTGGTATGGGTTTCGATTTGGGGGGGAAAAGAGTACTCCAGTTTGATGTTAAGGTACAAAGATATTTAATAATGCATTACTCAAGCAAAGCACATATATATATATTGTGGACGAGCCGGTTCCTGAGTAGGTGGGAAGCCTGACTCGGACCACAGGTAGATTTAATGTAGCGCCTTTTATATGGTTGGTAGAAAGAAAAACCAGGCAAATGGATTTCCAAGAAAACTGCACTCAGGTTTATTGGTACTTTCAGGAAAAGGAAAAAAAAAATGGTTCAAACTGGTAATTAGTTCTCAAGGTTCACTAATGCAATCACACTTGCTCGAGTCCAGGCAACCTGCCCTGGGCTTTAGGATCAGCCCCCAAACAGTTCTTGCAAACAGAAAAAAGGCATATTCAAAATAAGAATTCAAATGTGTCCTTAGTTTTTCTGACCCAAAGTTTCCCTCCTAGGGAATGGCTGGCATTTCCCAGCCACTTTTCCTTCTCACATACAGCTGGGCACCCCTTGTGCTGGCCCTCTGGTTTCTCATTTATTGCTTCAATCCAAAAGGAGAAAAACTCATAACTTTTCTTTCATGCTTTGGTTTTCATGAAAGCATGGCAAACGGACTTCAAAAAAATACTTTCTCTTAATTAGGCAGAGCTGCTTCTGCCCTGTCCACAGCCTTGCACTAGCTCAGGGTTTTCAAATCACCAGGACTGGATTTCCCATAAGACAGGAAGGACCTTTCATATTTCATTCCCTCCTATATCCATGGCCTCTCCGGATTCATTCTCATCAGGGAGGCTACTCATTTCCCAGTCATTAGTCCTGTAGCCACGGCTGTTTCTCCACCCATTAACTTCAGGCTGTTCTACCCATCCCCCGCTTTGCCTGCCTGCCAGCTCCATCAGAACGTTCTCTCTCTGAGGGCAAACCCCCGGGTCTCCCTCCCAAGATTGGCTAGGCAGTGCCCTGTACCTCCCAGAGTTTACACTTCCTCCTTTGCTGGGTTGACCTCCTGCAAACATCCTGGCTTGGGGAACTGGAACTCTGGAGTCTCAGCGTGTAGCTGAACTCTTGATTAGAGCCTGCTGAGCTCCCCCTCTTGCTCTGCCTGCTTCCTATTTGAAGCAGTCTGTCCTGCACACCACGAGTGCTGACCCCACCCCCTCCTGGTTTGGTTTTATGTTTCTGGCTCTGAGGAAAGGACTGATAGGGGAGATAATTAGCTTTCAGTGCCCTCCCCACCTGGCTACTGGGCTGTGCTACTCCCTGCCTCTGCACCTTCCCTCTTGGCTGAGTCAGCTGTTCCTGCTCTAGGCCAGGTTTTCCAGAGCCCATTGATGCATGCTGGGGAGGTTTAGACATTCTTTTCACTGGGACAGGGGCTTCCCTGTCACAATATATATATATATCTATATATATAAAATCGGAGGTGTGTATGTGTGTATGTGCCGCGATCACGCAAAAACGGCTTGACTGATTTGAACGAAACTTGGTATGCAGATCCCTCACTACCTGGGATGATATGTTCTGGGGGTCTCGCGGCCCACCTGCACACATGGGCGGAGCTACAAACAGAAAATCAGATTTCACCCATTCATGTCAATGGAAAAAAAGTAAAAAGCTGCCAACGCAAAAACGGCTTGCCCGATTTGAACGAAACTTGGTATGCAGATCCCTCACTACCTGGGGTGATATGTTCTGGGGGTCTCGCGGCCCACCTGCACACGTGGGTGGAGCTACAAACATAAAATCAGATTTCACCCATTCATGTCAATGGAAAAAATGTAAAAAGCTGCCATTCTCACAGTAATTCCAACTACCTGGGGTGATATGTTCTGGGGGTCTCGCGGCCCACCTGCACATGTGGGCAGAGCTACAAACAGAACATCAGATTTCACCCATTCATGTCAATGGTACAACTGTAAAACGCTGCCATTCTCACAGTAATTCAAAAACGGCTTGACCGATATGAACGAAACTTGGTATGCAGATCCCTCACTACCTGGGGTGATATGTTCTGGGGGTCTCGCGGCCCACCTGCACACGTGGGCAGAGCTACAAACATAAAATAAGATTTCACCCATTCATGTCAATGGAAAAAATGTAAAAAGCTGCCATTCTCACAGTAATTCCAACTACCTGGGGTGATATGTTCTGGGGGTCTCGCGGCCCACCTGCACACGTGGGCGGAGCTACAAACATAAAATCAGATTTCACCCATTCATGTCAATGGAAAAAATGTAAAAAGCTGCCATTCTCAAAGTAATTCAAAACCGGCTTGACCGATTTGAACGAAACTTGGTATGCAGATCCCTCACTACCTGGGGTGATATGTTCTGGGGGTCTCGCGGCCCACCTGCACATGTGGGCGGAGCTACAAACATAAAATCAGATTTCACCCATTCATGTCAATGGAAAAAATGTAAAAAGCTGCCATTCTCACAGTAAATCAAAAACGGCTTGACCGATTTGAACGAAACTTGGTATGCGGATCCCTCACTACCTGGGGTGATATGTTCTGGGGGTCTCGCAGCCCACCTGCACACGTGGGCGGAGCTACAAACATAAAATCAGATTTCACCCATTCATGTCAATGGAAAAAATGTAAAAAGCTGCCATTCTCACAGTAATTCCAACTACCTGGGGTGATATGTTCTGGGGGTCTCGCGGCCCACCTGCACACGTGGGCGGAGCTACAAACATAAAATCAGATTTCACCCATTCATGTCAATGGAAAAAATGTAAAAAGCTGCCATTCTCACAGTAATTCCAACTACCTGGGGTGATATGTTCTGGGGGTCTCGCGGCCCACCTGCACACGTGGGCGGAGCTACAAACATAAAATCAGATTTCACCCATTCATGTCATTGGAAAGGATGTAAAAAGCTGCCATTCTCACAGTAATTCCAACTATAAAACACTTTCTATGACACTATAACCACTAGGGACATCGTTTCTATTCTACCACGGACACCATACATATAGAGTTTGTATGTTCTAACTGTGTTTGTAACTGTTTCCTTCATGCACCCCAGTTCATAATGTTATTACATTACATGAGTACTCACATATGCTGAACTAGGAACACTGGTTCCATTCTGAACCGGGAAAAAACTGCATGGAGTTTCTTTTCAACCTGAGTTTCCACATATTGAGTTGTTTAAATCAATACTGAAACTTTTGGATGCCACTTATTCCAACAGATCTTCCTTTTCAGTTTACGAGATTGCAAATTCCAGTGAGACTTGCATTCTCTATCACAATCAACAAATCACAGGGACAGACTATTACATACTGTGGAGTGGATTTAAGATCCCCCTGTTTTTCCCATGGACAACTCTATGTTGCTTGCTCAAGGGTGGGTTCACCCAAGATTTTATATGTTCTTGCTCCTGGAGGTGAAACTAAAAATGTTGTTTATAATCAAGTTTTGTGTTAGTTGTATTGTATTCATTTTGTCAAATATTTCACATTTTAATTTGAATATTGTACTTTTTATAAAGCTGTTAAAAAATAATTTCATTCATCACTATAAAGTATCTTTATTTGAATCCATTTATAGTGTTATTGCTATAATTAAATACCCGTGCAATGCCGGGGCATCAGCTAGTATATATATATACAGTCAAACCTCGGTTTGCAAGTAACACGGTTTGTGAGTGTTCGAGCAAAACATTCTTGCAAATCTTGCCTTGCAAACCGAGCGTTGACTCGATCTGCAAGCCCCCGAGAACTAGCTTCCCATCCCCCTCCCGCCTACCCGCACAAACCCTTACCACGATGGAGCACCGGCATGCAGCACCAACTCAGAAAATCTCATTAGAATCTCATAGAGAGAAAGAGCCAGATGCTCAAGGCCCAGCAGAGATCACCGGCAGGTGGCAGGCTGCAGGCTCCTTCTGCACCAACACTGGCACATCCTGTGGGTTGGTGCTGCATGCCAGTGCCCAATCGCGGTAAGGGTTTGGGTTGGGCGATGCTGGTCCTTGTTATAATGAGGACTCCTCTTTGATAATAATGGGAAAAAGATGTTTAATAATGTATCACGCAATTAAAGCACATGAAAAAAAAAATATTTCCAAAAGGTTAAGAAAATAAGATAAACCCTACGCATAATGGCTGTGGTTCAGAGCAGGTGGACATGTCTGATGCACAATTTTGACATAATTGTGACATCAATATGTACCTAGATAGCAGAATGTCACAAAAAAATAATAGGAACCCCCTAACGGAGGTCTCAGTAGGTGATACACTGGCCTCCAGCGACCATAATATGGTATGGCTCAACCTCAAGAAAGGTTTCTCTAAGTCAAACACAGCAACGAGGGTTCTCAACTTTAGAGGCACAGACTTCAACCGCATGGGAGTTTTTGTCCATCAAGAGCTACATAAACAAGCAAAAGCTGACAATGTGGAGAATATGTGGTCGACTCTGAAGTCCATCCTACATGAAGCAACAACCCGCCACATAAGAACAATAAGTAAACGCAGGAGAAACAAAAGACCCCAATGGTTCAGCAATGAAATTTCAGGCCTAGTTAAAAAGAAAAAAGAAGCATTTATCGCCTACAAACATTTAGGAAGACAGGAGGCGAAAGAGGACTATCTAGACAGATCTAGAGCGGTCAAAAAAGTAGTCAGAAAGGCTAAACTCCGAATGGAGGAAGAGCTAGCACGGAACATTAAGAAAGGGGATAAATCTTTTTTCAGCTATATTAGCGACAGGAAAAGAAGCAAAGATGGGATTGTACGCCTGAAGCAATCAGACGGTAACTTTGCAGAATCAGATTCTGCCAAGGCAGAACTACTAAATGAATACTTCTGCTCAGTCTTCACATGTGAAGCACCGGGAGATGGTCCACAGCTTCAGACGGGAGATAACCAGAAAGACCCGTTTCAAGACTTCGAATTTATGCCCAGTAGCGTCTACAACGAACTCTCGAGACTCAGGGTGAACAAAGCCATGGGACTGGACAACCTACACCCCAGGGTGCTCAGGGAGTTAAGTGAAGTCCTGGCAGAACCATTATCTGTGCTTTTCAATCTTTTCCTACGCACAGGAAAAGTTCCCTTAGACTGGAAAATCACCAACATAATCCCACTCCACAAAAAGGGCTGCAGGACAGAGACAGCTAACTACAGACCAGTGAGTCTCACGTCTATATTGTGTAAGATCATGGAAACACTGATCAAACGGAATCTTGACACAATCCTAGATGAGGAAAACCTACGTGATCCCCACCAACACAGGTTCACCCAGGGTAGATCCTGCCAATCCAATCTTATTAGCTTTTTTGACTGGGTTACTAGACAACTGGATGCCGGAGAGTCAATGGACGTGGTATATTTGGACTTCAGTAAAGCATTTGATAGCGTACCACACCGAAGGTTATTGAACAAGCTGAAATCGTCAGGATTGGGAGACACTCTAACTACATGGGTTGGGGACTGGCTGATTGGTAGACTACAGAGGGTGGTGGTGAACGGTACCCCATCAGAAGCGTCGGACGTGCTCAGTGGAGTACCGCAGGGCTCGGTCTTGGGCCCGATTCTATTCAACTTATTCATAAGAGATATGACGCAGGGACTTAGAGGAAAGGTATCACTGTTCGCCGACGACGCCAAAATTTGCAACATAGTAGGCAAAAGCTTGTTACCTGATCATATGACACAGGACCTACTACTGCTGGAACGATTGTCAACGACTTGGCAGCTGGGCTTCAATGCTAAAAAATGCAAGGTAATGCACCTGGGCAAGAGAAACTCGCGCAGAACTTATGCACTAAATGGTGAGACCTTGGTTACGACCACAGCAGAACATGATCTAGGGGTAATCATTTGTGAGGACATGAAGGCTGCCAATCAGGTGGAGAAAGCTTCCTCCAGGGCAAGACACATGATGGGTTGTATCCGTAGAGGTTTTGTCAGCAGGAGACCTGAAGTCATCATGCCGCTATACAAATCCATGGTGAGGCCTCACTTGGAGTACTGTGTTCAATTCTGGAGACCACACTACCGTAAGGACATGCTGAGAATCAAGTCAGTTCAGCGAATGGCCACCAGGATGGTCTTGGGGCTCAAGGATCTAATGTATGAAGAAAGACTTAAAAAATTGCGGCTGTACTCACTTGAGGAACGAAGAGAGAGGGGAGACATGATTGAAATGTTTAAGTACATCACGGGTCGCATCGAGTCGGAAGATAATATCTTCTGTCTCGTGGGACCCTCGACCCACCAGAGGGCATCCACTGAAAATCAGGGGAGGGAAGTTTCATAGCGACTCCAGAAAGTACTTCTTCACCGAAAGAGTGGTGGATCAGTGGTACAGACTCCCACTGCAGGTAATCGAGGCCAGCAACGTGACGGATTTTAAGAGAAAATGGGATGCTCACATGGGATCTTTAAGGGAGTAAATTCAGGGGGGGGCGGATAATTGGCTGGGGCAGACTCGATGGGCTATGGCCCTTTTCTGCCACCATTTTCTATGTTTCTATGTTAACTAAAAGGAAGCTCATGTAGCTCAATGGTTTAAGCCACTTCTTCCATCTTTCACAGGTCATGGATTCAAATTCACACAACCCCCAGTACCTTAACAATTTAATTTTGGTTTCATAAGAGAGTATAGGTTGTGGACAGGTATCAAGAGGACTTTGCCATTTACATTTGCACTCTGCCATTTCCAGGGTCCAGAATGAAACTTATTTTTACCCTGAGATGGCTAAGCTCCTAAGGTATCATGTCACATGGCAGGAATCCCTACCTAAAAGGAAGCCCCATGGCTCATTAGTTAAAGGCTGTGCTTCCATCTTGCACAGGCTATGGGTTCAAATCCATAGGAAGCTGAAATAGAGTCAGGTGCAATAGCACATAGTCCTATTTTTTAGTGACATTCTGCCACCTAGGTGCATATTGATGATGTCACAATGATGTCAAGATTGAGCATCAGACATGTCCACTTGTTCTGAGTCACAGCCACTGTGAGTAGGGTTTCTCTTCTTATTTTCTTAAACTTTTAAACATTCAAGGTGGAGGGAGGGGGGTGGGGAGGGATATTCTTATGAATGCAATTATTGTTTTGTTATAATTAGTTATCAATATTATTGGAATTATATATGTACTTCTTGTTTTAATTATGGGGGGAGGAGAAAATTATTGTATTTTGAATTGTTTATGTATTTAAAGTGTGTTTTCTCTAGTGTTTATGCTTTAATTATTTGTATTGCAGTATTAAGTTTTGAAAATCAATAAAGAATTTAAAAAAAAAAGAAACTCTGAAGACTAACACAGACAAAATTCCTGAGAGCCTGAACAAGGAAGAATAAGCAAGTCGGCCAATGCAAAGAAAAGAAACTTGGAAGATAAGTTTTAATTTTTATGCACATATATATGGAACATTCAATTTAATTTTAATTTTTAGAATTTATCAATTTTTTTAAACTGTATTTATCCTGGATCCAGTTAGGGCTATTTTTTAGATAAAAATTTAATTATATAAAACCAAACTAATTGTACTGTTATTTATTATATGTTATTTATTATATATTAATGTAAAATTTAATCATTTAACTTATTCTTACTAACTCATTGTTTAAAAACTTACTGAGTTTCCCGTCCCCCTTCCCTATTTATTTGTGCCCACACTCCTCAGAGTGAAGTACTGCTTGAGGTATCGGCCTGTTTAGCAACTACAACAATTAAAGGTAAAGTAAGGCATGGCTTCCACTCTGAGAGGTGTAGTTACAATATCTGTGAACTATTTTATACAGGTTTAAACAGGAAGATTTTTTTTAACATTATTATTTGTAGCAGTATAGCTACACTGATATTTACAGCAGTAGGGAAGGAGGCACACCTGTGGTACCTCCTTGTAAGTCTCTCCCAGGCCGTTCTGTACTGAATATATGTTATTTTCTGGCCTGGAAGGACAAAGAAGTGATGTTCTTTGTGGAGGAAGAGCCTGGCCAGCAGCCTGGAGTCTGCGTTTGTGAAGTTTCAAGTTTATTAAAAAAAATTTATACAGAACAACATAAAATCGCCATTGTAATGATGTCATGATGCTAAAACACGATTATGTCATTAAATTAGACCTAGATTGTCATTAAACTAGAACTGGATTATCAGATATTGACTTTAGGCCAATATAACAGTCTTGACCATTGTTGAAAATACTGTACATGAGGTACACAAACAGCCACAAAGTTCCAGCTACAAATCTTAACCTGCCCTGACAGGAAAAGTTGTTTCATAACACCAATTGCTTCTTTTTACTGAAAGGAAAAGAATGAATTTTTTGAACTAAAAATGTTTCAAAGGAGAAATGAAAGGGACCACAGCTATCTCTTATCTGATCAAACCAGTCACTTAGCAGAGTTACAACCCCCCTCCTTTACAAAGCCACACTAACTTTTTTAGTGCCGGCTGCCGCTGTAACAGCTCCGACTCTCATAAAATTCCTATGAGCGTCTGAGCTGTTACCAGTGCGGCCGGTGCTACAAATGCTAGCGTGGCTTTGTAAAGGAGGGGGAAAATTACCCAGTTCTAAGAGGGAAACAGGTCAACTACTGGTATAAGGGAAGGACAGGTTGTCGCCTAGGGCAGCATCTTCTAGGGGACAGCAAGGATGAACTGCAATCAAAGCAAAATGATATGCCCTGTCAGCCAAACAAACTCAAATAACCATCAGTGTCTACTTTTACCTGTAGGAAAGATAGGCAATGTATAAATAACCCCCCTCCCAGTCCCGCCCTAGTCCCCCCCCCCCCCCCATTGCCTGTTCTTGTCGGGCAGGGAAAAAATCTTCACATGTACGGATTTCCTTCCTGCCCAACGTGATTTGAGGAGGCTTTTCAAAACCCAGACAAATTGTCGGGTTTTCAAAAGCCATCCGGATCCCCGGACATGTCCTCAAAAGGAGGACATGTCCGGGAAAATCCAGATGTCTGGTAACCCTAGCCATATGATAACCTTAATCTAAGGCCCCCCCGGGAGTCTTTCACCAGCCCTGGCAGTGTGTTATTTATAGGCCCTGATTCTACGCTTTGAAATCAGTGCTATAGATCGCATAAGGTATTAAGATAGGGTTGTTAGACATCCATGTTTGGCTTAAAATTTCCCTCCTAAAACATAGTAGGGTGTGCAGCCCCTCCCCTTTTTGTTTTGTTTGTTTGTGTGGTAAGCTATGGATCCTATGAATGTGTGGCATCCCTTAGCAGCAGCTTTAAAAGGTATGAGACTCTGAAGATCTCATTTGCCTTCCAAAAACAGAATGTGCTTTATTGTGAGTCACATTGGTGTTATTGAAATCCATACTTTATAGTTTTTTATTTATATTTCAACTTTATCCAAGGTGGATCACAGCATCAACATATATAATATCCAGACAATACAAAGAGGAAAACACCAATACATATAAATTGCAAAAATTTTCATCCCAAAATAGCGTCATGAATAAATCACTGTAACATATCAGAGGGAAACCAAGAAACTCAGTTCAAATATTAGAGGCATATTTCATCTGACATAAAAAAGATGACGCTTCAACAATTTCTTAAAATGATGCACATCTTTCTGCTGTTGAAGATATACTGGCAGCTTATTCCACTCAGTCGGCCCGGCACAGGAGAATGTGCACTATCCCAACCTTTCAAAATGTAAATCTTTATGAGAAGAAATGATTAGGTCAAAATGACCTGTAGAGCACAGTGATCTAGATGGAACATATGGTGTCACAGAGTCATGTAGATATGTGGGCGATGACAGATTCAAGCTCAAATATACCATCAATAACAATTTATACCTCACCTGAAATTCCATAGTCTGCTAATACATAGAGATGAAATGTGAGGTAACATTTTTTTTGTGTCTCTTTTTTTTTTTTTTTTTGCCTTTTTTGCTATTTCTTTTATTTAATTTCTTGGTATTATGAGCGATAGTTGTTTTTGTTATACAACTAAATTGAGTTTATGTGCGTTAACTCAAATATATGCACACAAAAATTTAATTTCACAAATGGATCAAAACAAATTAAATGAAATGCACATCTTTGGCACTGGGTACTTGGCAGTTCTGTTGTGGACATGCTTTAGAAAAAGTTAGCTTCGGCACATTATCCTGGTAGATTTACAGTATAATGTCTGGAGAATGGCCTATAAGCAACTGATCCAGCAGCTACTAAATCAAGATCTTGGTATCTTTCATCACCTTAAGAATCTAAAATATCAATACATGACAGACTTTGTGGGAATAAAACTAATGGTAGGGGCTTTTGAAACTTATGCCATCTGTTTTCACAAATTTATTTTTAAATTCATTTTTAAAATATTACACTCAAATCACTTTGCTCTAAAGAAATACAAGAAAGCTTCATCCAAGATAACGCTAAATTGGAAAGCATAAAGAGAGGGAGGTTAATTTGCCATCTGTTTTACTTCTGAAACATAGAATCATAAATACCTAGAATATATATTTATTGAGATTTATGATGGTATATAAGTATTATTAATCTAATCTAATCAAAAGTCTTCTATTCCACATCATGTCATAGTCACATAGTAAATGACGGCAAACAAAGACCCGAGTGGTCCATCTAGTCTGCCCAATCATACATGCTCCATAAATTAATTATTTAGTTTAGATGGTCCTTTTTCTTAGATATTTCTGGGCCAGAAACCCAGAGCCCGGCCCAGTAGTGTGCTTAGGTTCCATCTACTGGAGTCTCCATCAATGCTCACTCCAGCCCATTTTAACCATCCCAGCCATCAAAACCCTCTCCAGCCCGTCCTCAAGTGAATGTCCATATATGGGACACAGGCCTTGCAAGCCTCATATGAAAAACCATGAAAGGGCACACATTTGCACATGTTCTAGCTGTATATTTTTAGAATAACAACATATACAGTGCTCCCCCACAAATTTGCAGTCGGCGGTTCGCGGTCGCGGTCATTCGCGGTATTTTCTGACTGCGAATGACCAGGCAGGAGAGGACAGCCGGAGCACCGGCAAATGAAGGAAATCACTCGCTGTATGCTCCAACCGACTCTTCCTGTACTAAAGTTGGGCCTTACCAATCAGGAGCTGTGTGCCTTTCTTCCCTTCTTTCACCCTGTAAGCAACTCTCAAGGGGGTGATGAGGGAAAGGGCAGTACAGAAGCAATTTTGCACCAACTGAAATAATCCTGGGGTGGCAAAGGATGGAGGGGTGTAGACCAAAATAAAACCTATATATTGGGCTTCCTTTCATGCTTTTTCCTTAGAGACCCCCATACATTCAGACTCTGCCGTCTTCTGTTTGTATACTCTCTCTCTCCATTGCATTTCCATTCTAATAGTACAGCTTGGTACTGGCACGGTTCTGCTCTTACATTTTATATACTCTGCTTACATATAAAAGTATTGTCTGATTTGGAAATACAGTGCACGTCTTGTCTGGGTCATTCCCATAGCCAGGAGCAACAGTGACCTTTCAGCACCTTAATAAAAGGACCCCTTAGTGATTTTAATTTTCAGACATGAGTTGTCTTTTTGTTTGTTGGGGGGTTCTTTCTTTTTTCCTCAATTCTTGAATTATTTCGTTTCTCAGATTTTAAAGATATAGCTAATTATGACCCTCTTTTACTAAGGTGCGCTAATCGATTTAGCACACGCGAAACGCTAATGCGTGCAAGTTAGTCTAGGGACGTGTTAGCATTTAGCGCGTGCTAATTTGATTAGCGTACACTAATCGGTTAGCACACCTTAGTAAAAGAGGGGGTGTATATTTGGTGTAAAATGTGCATAACAATAAATTACAGTGTATAAATATAAACTGAATGAAAGATAACAAATCAAATTGGATTTTAGACTAATCAGGTTGCAGATAGCTCATTATTTCACTTATACACAAAAAAATGATTCATGCTGAACTCACTGAAGCAGAATCAGTGGGTTTTCTCATTTTGAGTACTAGTAAATATTTTCATTAAACTGGCATGTTTCTCGAGGTTAATTACTTTAGTGGACATTCAGATTTGATGAGTTTATAATTGATAAATCTTAATTAGATTATTCTTCATGACTATCTTCATACAGTATGTCAAGGAGAAACATTTATCCAGAGAGCAGAAGAGGAAAAAGTTTTTGTCATTTCTTTTAACTTGGTTTTATAATAGAAAGTCCTTGAAGTGGAAATAGCATTTATCACTATAATGAATTTTAATTCTTCCACAGTATAACTGCTGTTCTTCTTTTTACTGTTAACTCTCTAATTATTTAAAGATTTTTTTAAACTTTTCTTTTAAATTAAATTAATTTCAAACATTTATGTTTTAATCTTTAATCACCAAAATGACACAGCCGCTGGCTTTTAAAAAACTGTGGCGGAGGTTTCTACTAGAGAATGATGCGAGCTCGGCACGAGCTCAGCCCCATCCCCACCACATCCCCATCAGCTCAGTCCCTGTCTCTGCCCTGTCTCTGCCTCATCCTCATTAACTCTGTACCCATCCCCGCTCCATCCCCATGAGCTCAGTCCCTGTCCCCGCCCTATCCCTGCAAGCCAACTGATCCCATCTGCACAAGACTCAAATAGTTATAATTTTGTACTGAACTTATTTTAGTAAAGTATAAAAAGAAACAATATTCTGTATAATTGTCATTTTATAAACACAAATACACAGCAAGGATCAACAAAACCCCTATCTCCCCTCCCCTCCTATTCACAAATATCCCTTCCTCTGAATAAGCCAAATTATTACAGAATGCTACACAGAAAAATCATGCTAACACATGACAGTAATATTGTTAGGAGAGTGCAACTAGGGCAACTGCCCCCTGGTCAGAGAGAGCCCTAAGACAGCTGGAAGTTCAAGAATCACAGCTTGGGCTTTGCGGTCCCCAGTTATGTCTAACACCAGCTCTAGCAGGATACATATTTCAAATCTGATATATTCTAAACACAAAATAAAAAATAAAATTATTTTTTCTACCTTTTGTTGTCTCATCATTTTATTTTTAAAATCATGCTGGTCTCAGGAGCCGGTCTCTGTTTTCTTTTGTCTTCTCTTAACTCATTTACCAGGGTCTCCTGAAAATTTGACATTTCTTCTACCTCTTTGTATGCATTGTTTGCCATGTTCAGCATTTCCCTTCCCTATGTCTCCTATACATCCTTTTCTAGTATTTCCCCTGTGCTCATCTCCCTGCCTTCATCTTCTCACAATTCTATGATTCCCTCCTCCTTAGTACAGTATCACTCCACTATATTCCCCTACTGTCCTGCATCTTCCTTCTGCATTCTTATTCTCCCCAATGTCTAGCCATCTTCTCTCTGTGTCTATATACCCTCCCATGTCTAGCATTACTACCCCCATGCAGATGCAGCATTACCTTTTTGTCCCTGTTCCTATGCTCCCATCCATGTCCACCATCTCCCCTCTTTTTGTATATCTCCCTGTGTCCAGCTTCTCCCCTCTCCTACTCCTTTACACCAATGCGTCTCTCACACTCTCTCTTTCCTCCCTCCTTCCCTCCTTCCACTATTTTCAATATTTCACTCACTCTTCCTTCATCCCCTTGGTTCAGCTTTTCTCTTTCCCTTTCCTTCTCTCTTCCTCCCTGTAGGTCCTGCACCTCACTCCCTTCCCTATAACCCCCTTCCCATAGGTTCAACACCTCTAACCAGAGGTGGGTCTGGCACCTCTTTCTATCCTCCAGTTCCACTCCACCCACCACATGGGCTCAGCACCTGTTTCCCTTCTCCCCAATCCCCAGACCAGATTCAGCAACCGTCTCCCTTCCCTTCAGTTCCAGCCGGTCCAGCAGCCCAAACAACTCCCTATCCCTTTCATGGGTACAGCAGAAGCCCCCATCTTCCCTTCCTATCGCGGGTCCAAAAGCACCCCCACCCTCACACCCTCCCTCTCAATCATAGGTAGCAAAAAAGCCCAACAAAAACAAAACAACAAACCTGCGACACTCCTGGGTTGGCCCCTTCCCACCTCCCAGAGCATGCCTACCAGCCTCTTAGAAACTTCCTGCACACAGAGCTACTCTGGTACCTTCTTGCAGCTGAGACCCTCCTTCCAATTTAACTTCTGGCCAAATGTTACATTGGAAAGCGGGATTCGGTGGCAAGAAGCTTCCAGTCAGATATTATATAAAATTAATAAAAATACTTGAACTAAAAAAACAGATTAGGATGAGGCAGTAGAGGCATTAACAAAAGTAAAAGCAGGAGAGAAGTGCCTGACTGATCATGCCCCTAACTCCACTTTTCTGTTGTCAGCTGGATTCTGAACTCTTGTCAATACCCCTATGTTTATCACTTTCTGAGAACTTGCTAACCCGGCTTTTCTGGGTACAGGTCAAAGTGGCATACAGGCTACAGTTACAAAAGAAAATAGAAACGGAATAGGAAAGGAAATACACACATCAAGACAGTCAATAGCTTAAGAAAACCTTCAATAATCCTTAACCAAAAAGTTTTTTAAAAGCCATGCGAGATACGAGTATGGTAACAGTCCCACATCTACTACTGCTACTATTTATCATTTCTATAGTGCTGAAAAGCATACACAGCACTCAGTGGCGTACCTAGGGGAGGGCGTCAGAGGAGGGGCGGGACCGTGGCGCAGGAAGCAGCGCAGGGATCGCTGACGCTGACTTCGCGATCCTGCTGCGGCTGTTCATAGGTGGTGTGGGGAGGCCAGGGGGGCGAGTGGTCCTTCGGGGTGGGTCGGGGCATCAGGCCTTCAGGGTGGGGCGGGCGGGCAGGCAAGCAGGCTTTCAAGGGGGAGGGGGTGACAGGCAGGCAGGCAGGCCTTCAAGGGGGGACAGGCCTTCGGGGGGGGTGCAGACCTTCAAGGGGTGCAGGCCTTCAAGGGGGGCAGGCAGGCCTTCAGGGGGGTGCAGGCCTTCGGGGGGGGGTGTAGGCCTTTGGGGGGGTGCAGACCTTCAAGGGGGTACAGGCCTTCAAGGGGGGGAACAGGCCTTCAAGGGGGGAAAGGCAGGCAGGCCTTCAAGGGGGGGACAGGCCTACAAGGGGGGGACAGGCCTACAAGGGGGGGGGGACAGGCCTACAAGGGGGGGACAGGCCTTCGGGGGGGGGCAGACCTTCAAGGGAGTGCAGGCCTTCGGGGGGGGGTGCAGTCCTTCAAGGGGGTGCAGGCCTTCAAGGGGGGGAAAGGCAGGCAGGCAGGCCTTCAAGGGGGGGACAGGCCTACAAGGGGGGGGGAAGCTACAAGGGGGTGGTACAAGCCTTCAAGTGGGGGACAGGCCTTCGGGGGGGGTGCAGACCTTCAAGGGAGTGCAGGCCTTCGAGGGGGGTGGTGCAGGCCTTCAAGGGGGTGCAGGCCTTCAAGGGGGGACAGGCCTTCAAGGGGGGAAAGGCAGGCAGGCAGGCCTTCAAGGAGGGACAGGCCTACAAGGGGGGGGGGAGAAGCTACAAGGGGGTGGGACAGGCCTTCAAGTGGGGGACAGGCCTTCGGGGGGGTGCAGGCCTTCGGGGGGGGGTGCAGACCTTCAAGGGGGGGACAGGCAGGCCTTCAAGGGGGGACAGGCCTACAAGGGGAAGGGACAGGCCTTCAAGGGGGGTGCAGGCCTTCAAGGTGGGACAGGCAGACCTTTAAGGGGGGACAGGCCTTTGGGGGGGGACCATGATTTAGAAGTACACGGAGGGAAGGGGGTGTTCAAAGAGACATGCATATGCCAAACTTTGTGGGGGGGGGGAAGAAATAATGGGTCTGAAAATAGAGGAGAGGGAGAGAGATGATGGACCATGGGATTTAGGGAGGGAAGGAACAGAAAGGGAGAGAAATTGGACACAAGGGATGGTGTGGAGGAGGGATAGAGATACTGGATAGGAGGGTAATTAGGAAAAGAAACGGAGAGATGGTGGACTCTGGGATGGTGGGGAAGGAGGGAGAGATGCCGGATGAAAGGGTATTTAAGAAAAGGTGGATCTGTGGAGGGAGATGAAAAAAAGGAAAGATACCAGACTTCCTGGGAAGGGAAGGGAAAGGGAAAGGGAGGACAGAGTTGGCAGATGGATGGTTAGCATGCAGAAAGAAGGAGACCCTGGCAAGCAAGTTATCAGAAGAAAACCAGAGCCTTGGACCAACAAGATTTGAAATATAACCAGACAACAAAAGGTAGAAAAATTAATTTTATTTTCTGTTTTGTGATTATAACATGTCAGATTTGAAATGTGTATCCTGCCAGAGCTGGTGTTGGACTGCAAACGTGAGCTAGGATTTAACAGAAAGAGGAAAAGTCCTTTTTGTTTCTTTATTTTATTTACACCACAGCGCCAGTGTGGTTAGGAGAAGCCAAAGGGGGTGAAAAAGCTATAAAACCCACCAGGAGTTTTGAAAAAAATCACCCAACTGGGCAGGAAAATCGAATTGAAAAACCAATTCAATAGGGCTGAATCGAATCAAAATTTTTTTTTTCCTGTATCTGGCAGCATTAGTTTGCGCTACTGTCTTAGACTTTAGGACCTGGGATTGGGGAGAGATGGCATCCTCAGTACTTTATAATGCAAGTGAAACGAGGATTTGGTCTGACTTTTGAAGGGTCTGCAGAAAAAAAATATTGTATAGGCCGGGGACATGAGACAGCAGGAAATGGGAACTTTTCTTCCTTCTATTTTTGTGAATGGAAAGGCTGAGGATGTCAGAGAGGTCAGTTAAAATATGTGCTTTATAAGAAAATATAATAATGTGTTTTATAAAGTTTATAGCATAGCTGGCCTACCCAGTGAGGTGTTCCTAGTGGTGATGGTGGCAGCGTGTCAATGTTTTGAGAGGAAGAGGTGGTCTGGGAAATTCTGCTGAGCAAACTCCGGGCCCATTTCCACCCCCCAGTTAGTCCACTCCACTCAACTGATTCACACACTGAGTGGGTCTTTGGGTGTTGTTTTGGGATCTCTTCCAGTGGTTTATCTCCTTCTGGTCCAAGGAAGGAAACTTTGTTATCCTTAGCATTGACCTACAGAATATGTTTGTAACAGCGCTGCTTGTGTGGCATTAGGCTATGTAGTGATCGAAAGAAAAAAACAGACCTTTGCACATTTTTGCACTATATGGTGGGTGTATGAGGAGATTCACATTTCCTGCACAGCTAAGTCCATGTGAAGTTACCTTGTGCTGTATTTGACATCTAGCAAGGTCTCTGTTTGAAAGGAAAGATCTAAATTTAAAAATGAAGTGGCCAGAAGTTATGGTAAAAGCAGATAGTGTAGCTGGTTTTAAGAAAGATTTGGACAAATTCCTGGAGGAAAAGTCCATAATCTGTTATTAAGACATGGGGGAAGTGTCTGCTTGCCCTGGATCGGTAGCATGGAATGTTGCTACTCTTTGGGTTTTGACCAGGTATTAGTGTCCTGGATTGGCTACCATGAGAATGGGCTACTGGGCATGATGGACCATTGGTCTGACCCAGTTAGGCTATTCTTATGTTATGTTCTCATCTGTAGGGGCCTTTGTTTTCACTTCTTATTTTAATGTATTTTTTTTCTGGGAACTTATCAGTGTTTTTTATAATGGGAACAAAAATGGAAGAGAATTAATGTGTGTGGAATGGGGGGGTAACTAATTTCTTCAGCTAAATAATTCAATCCACTTCAAACAGACATAGGAGAACTTGTGCACCATTCACACACCCTCCAACCAAAAACGTCAAAAGAAAAAAACTGTTCGACAACCTCCTAGCCATTCGAGCTGCAACACTCGACCCCCAACTCTACAACCAATTGATATCAACCACAGACTGCAAAACCTTCAAAAAGAAATAAAAACCCTTCTATTCAAAAAACACATAAAACCGAACTAACACAATCAGAACTGTCCCAAGCATCACCTGCAACTACTCCATATGTACTTCTGATGTCATGACAATTCAGACATAATTTATGTTATGTTATGTTTGGAATAAGGGTTACATATATGAGGTTCAATAAAAGAAAATTTTCACTGCCTGTTTCTATTCTGACCATTTATTCCATTTCATGGTTATTGCAAAAAAAAAAAAAAAAAAAAAAAAAATTTTTACATGGGGGGGGGGGTGTCAAAAAATGATGGGCCCCGGGTGCCACATACCCTAGGTACGCCACTGACAGCACTGTACATTTAACATGGAACAGATAGTCCCTGCTCAGAAGAGCTTATAATCTAATTTGGACATCTAACCAGCAGTTGAGTCTTCAAAAGCTTTAATAAAAAAAATGTTTGATTTTTCAGAAGTTATCTAAATTTTTTAAGAGATCAAATAAATTGTTCTATGATACTGATGGAGCTAGGAAAGAAAAGATAGTATGACAAAGGAAGGGTTAGATAGTACCAACATGATGATCATTTAGGAGTCCTTTTTTCATGCTGCAGTAAGAATAACAAATACTTGCTGAAACTTATAAGGACTTACTGCAGAGCATACTGAGGCACCCTGCGGTAAAATCCCAATGTGCGCTTGCTACCAATATGCTAAAAATTAAACGTTATTTTTTGACAGAGGGAGTGCATCTGGAGCTAGAGAGTGGACATATTTATGCTAATCACTTAGGGCTCCTTTTACTAAGCTGCGGAAGCATTTTTAGCGTGTGTTGCAGATTAGCGCGCGCTAACCCCTGCGCTACATGGAAAAACTAACACTAGCTCAATGGAGGCGTTAGTGTCTAGTGCATTGTAGCGTTAGTGTCTAGTGTCTAGTGCATTGTAGCGTGCACTAAGCGTGCACTAAAACCGCTAGCACAACTTAGTAAAAGGAGCCCTTAGTGCAACCTCATTGCCATACTTTAACTGATTAGTATGCAATTAGTTCATGGACTTTTAGGCCCAGATTATAGGCAACAGAAGGTGTCCTACCGCTATCTAACTGGCCAATTGGGATGCACATTTTTTTAAAAAGGCTCCCGAGGCAGACCGCCTAGATTAGAGGTGCTTCCATGAGCCTAGAGAGGCACATAAGCCCACCTAAGCTCACCTAAGGCTAGGCGTAAGCGTGGTTTTCTCCACAAATAGTCTTAGGCAGACCTAGGCTGCCGTACGCATTTACCTAGGCCTGTGGAAGATGAGTATAAAGTAGGTCAGCAAAATCCTGGCGTACTTTGTAAGTAGATGCAGCTGCTGAGCTTATTGCAGCATGGGATCTCTCTACTGTGATAAGTTTAGTGGCTGCAGCAGCGGTCACCCGTCCCGCCCAAACAATCGTCGGCAAGAGGGATGGCCAATCCCTCCTGCCGGAACCCACCCTCCACCTCCCTGTAGATTGCCAGCAGGAGGAATGCCCAATTTCTCCTGCTGGAACCCCCCCCACCCTACCCCCATAGATTGCTAGCCGGATTGGTCTTCCCCCTGGCTGGCCGGCAGGCCTGCCTCCATCTAAATGAGGTAGGCCTGCCTATTCCTGATGCATTGTGGGATATACCAGGGAGGGACCTAAGGCCTGATTGGCCCAGGCACCTAAGGCCACTTCCATGGGTGGGGCCTTAGGCACCTAGGCAAACTAGAATCTTAGGTTGGCCCATGTGCCTATGGGCGAGGCCTTAGGCACATGGCCTAGCTACGATTCTGGTTGGATGGATGTCAGTTAGAGAATCAAGTTCAGTTTAGGCGGGCTTAGGCGCGATTCTGTATAGGATGCCCGTCAGCTTCTAAGACCAGGCATTTTATACAAAATTCAGGCCTTACTGCCTACAAAATGGGTAGCAATTTTTTAAAGTTTTAAGTTTAAGTTTTTTTTAAGTTTATTAGGATTTTATATACCGCCTATCAAGGTTTTCTAAGCGGTTTTACAATCAGGTACTCAAGCATTTTCCCTCTCTGTCCCGGTGGGCTCACAATCTATCTAACGTACCTGGGGCAATGGGGGATTAAGTGACTTGCCCAGGGTCACAAGGAGCAGTGCGGGGTTTGAACCCACAACCCCAGGGTGCTGAGGCTCTAGCTTCAACCACCGCGCCACACACTCCACACACTTAGGTGGATATTCTATAATAGTGCCTAAAGTTAGGCGCCTAACTTACCTCCTCCCCTCCCCCTTTTTTACAAAGCACAAGAGGTTTTTAGTGCTGGCCAGTACAATCAATGCTCTGTGCTGTTGTTGGAGGAGTGCAGAGCATTCAGTGTACTGGCTGGTGGTATAAACTTCTTGCGTGGTTTTATAAAGGGGTAGGGGGTTAATTAATAAATTGGATTTAATAATGAGCTCTTACAAATTCAGAATTGAAAAAAATAAAATTGAATTGGGAGATAGGTGCCTATCTTCTTAGGCATAATTCTATAAAAGAAAGGCGCCTAGCATATGGTGTCCTAGTGGAGTCTAACTTCAAAAGTAGGCATGTTTAGGGGGTGAAGAGACTTAGGTAGCATTAGGCGCAATTCTCTAAAGAACTTAGGTGCCTATAAAGTAGGCCTTTGTAATGGGCATCTAAGGGTGATTGGCATGCAGTAGGCACCTAAATTTAGGTGTTTATCATATTTAGGCACCAATTACGGAATCTAGCCCTAAGGGTGGTGCGGGGAGAGCCTCTATAGTGCTGCAAACAAACAACATGAAAATGAAGACCAACAGCCCCTGAGGAAACATACCAGTGAAACAACTGGGTAGCCGTCGGGCCATAAGTTAAGTGCTCTTAAAATCTTTTATAGCACCACATTGATGCATTAGGGTATTGCCTGCATTATAAATCAAAGAAGACCGATGATGAAACACGTCACCCCAGCAAGGACATGAAATAAATCAAGTAGTGTCTTGGGTGTTTGAGGTCTTGGTATAAATGCTGTCTGCAATTAGTTTGTTCACAAATATTTGCATGTTGCATGAGTAGTTGAATAAACTATTTTTCCATTCAATAATCTGGATTAACATTAGTGCGTGGCCATTAATGCCTAAAATAGAAAATTATGTATTTTCTGGCCATGGCAAAAATGGCCTTATTGCGTGGAAACCCTCGCAAAAGGGCAGACTAAGGCCACATTTTGCCACAGCTTTGTAATAGGGCCCCTCAGTGATCACAATAAATGGGTGGGGATATAAGGTACTTTGAGGCTTGCTAAATAAGATGGATTCCCATATGTAAGACCTTTATAATCAAAATCACAAATTCAAATTGGAGGCCAATGTAAAGACCATAAAGTGGGTGAGATATAATTAAAACATTTGAGTCCAGATATAAGCCTGGTAGTAGCATTCTGAATTAGTTGTAAATGGCAAACATAAGGTGCTAGAATGCCATGATATAAGGAGTTGCAATAATCAAGCCTACTCAAAATCAAGCAAAAGGTCAGAGTTTTCAAATCAGCAGAGCAGAAATAATATAATCTTTTGCAGCATGAAGTTGACAAAGTACAAAATGAGATGATTTTATAACAGATGCTAATTGGGGATCCAAACCAATTGGGTTTGTTAATTTTAAACCCAAATACTGAAATACAGCTCTGAAGAGGAATAGGACAATTCTTTTATAATTGGTGTGATTGTATAATACAAAAAGGAGAACATTATATTTGAAACCCAGAGAGATTTAAGACATAAAAGATCTACCTATAACAGGTCACTTGTAATTGCATATATTATTTGTTTTTTACTGGAACTGGTGCTATTTAACTTATTTATAAATGATCTGGAAATTGGAACAACGAGTGAGGTGATTAAATTTGCAGATGACACTAAACTGTTCAAAGTTGTTAAAACAAATGCAGATTGTGAAAAATTGCAGGTGGGCCTTAGGAAACGGGAAGACTGGGCGTCCAAATGGCAAATTAAATTTAATGTGGACAAATAGAAAGTGATGCATATTGGGAAGAATAACCTGAATCACAGTTACCGGATGCTAGGGTCCACCTTGGGGATTAGCGCCCATGAAAAGGATCTGGGTGTCATCGTAGACAATACGATGAAATCTTCCACCCAATGTGTGGCGGCGGCCAAAAAAGCAAATAGGATGCTAGGAATTATTTTAAAAGGGATGGTTAACAAGACTGAGAATGTTATTATGCCCCTGTATCGCTCCATGGTGTGACCTCATCTGGAGTACTGCGCTCAATTCTGGTCTCCTTATCTCAAGAAAGATATACTGGTGCTGGAAAAGGTTCAAAGAAGAGCGACCAAGATGGTAAAGGGGATGGAACTCCTCTCGTATAAGGAAGGACTAAAATGGTTAGGGCTTTTCAGCTTGGAAAAGAGATGGCTGAGGGGAGATATGATTGAAGTCTACAAATTCCTGAGTGGAGTAGAACGGGTACAATTGGATCGATTTTTCACTCCGTCAAAAATTACAGACTAGGGGATACACAATGAAGTTATAGGGAAATACTTTTAAAACCAATGGGAGGAATTTTTTTTTCACTCCGAGGATAGTTAAGCTCTGGAACGCGTTGCCAGGGGATGTGGTAAAAGCGGATAGTGTAGCTGGTTTTAAGAAAGGTTTGGACAAGTTCCTGGAGGAAAAGTCCATAGTCTGTTATTGGGAAAGACATGAGGAAAATCACTGCTTGCCCTGTAACTGTAGCATGGAATATTGCTACACCTTGGGTTTTAGCCAGGTACTAGTGACCTGGATTGGCCACCGTGAGAACAGGCTACTGGGCTTGATGGACCATTGGACTGACCCAGTAAGGCTATTCTTATGTTCTTATCTTCTTAACTTGTAAACTTGTGTCATCTTATTTGTAGTTATTGTATACTGCCAGAACAGTATACCCCAGTATACACATGCACACATATACAAGCATGGACAGAGAGACCGCAGCCCCTGTGCTTTCTAATAGCAAAGCTCTGGGTTACTGTGTACACATGCTCTTAGACAGGGACTGATGCTACACCCACTATGCCAAAAAGAGAGAGAGAGCTTGTGTTAATTTTTAATATACAATTCTACAGAGGCAATGAATTTTCAAACTCTTACAAGCTAAACGGAGTATCGCATGGTCAGTGATGACTGAAGGACACAGACAAAGAACAGAAGCCCAATCCACTGCAAGTTCAAAAGCTACCACAAAAATAAAAACCCAGCAGAGGTAATGAAAGCACGAAGCAACTTATGGGGTATAATCAGATGAATTTTTTGGATGAAGGAAGATGCAGCACGATTCGTGTTTCAGACACTAAGCCTGCATCAGGAGTCTGATTTTATGATGTAAATTTGTTGCTATATAATCCGTTTGTTCTTTTTCATCTATTTATTCATTATTTTCCACTTCATCTCACCCACTCACCGTCATTCATAAACTTTACACTTACACCCACATTCAAATTCATAGGAACCCTGAGGAAGGCGTGTTTGTTGAAAACCAGACCATGTTGGGTCCTCTTCATCCTTATGCATATATGGATTGTGCCTGAATTTCTGAAACAGACTGAATTAAAACCTACATCAAGAATATCTCTTCCACTGTTTCTTTTGGTTTTTGGTAAATTTGTGAAAGTGCATGCAGCAAAGCATTCTAAAAGCATCCAAGACTATACAGACAGTTGCTCCAAAATGAATGGTGAAATAAAGTATAAACGCCAAAACAACTATGTGAACAAATGCTCCAAATTGAAATAAATCGCAAAGCAAACTGCTACTCATCCAACAAATTCATCTGATTAAACGCCTTAAATTGCTTTGTGCTTTTGTCTCCTCTAGTATTGACTGAATGCATTCATATGCCTGAGAGCGGTATGCTTTAGCTAAATCCTCTTGACTCTCAAAAGTCATTATTGGTGTCATTGTCAGAATCATGAAGCTTCCTACCTATAGGAATTCCCCTGGGTTTTATAATCGTGATTTGCATTGGCTGTACTCATACGAGACACAGGCCTAATTTTCAATGTGTGATACCATTTTCTCTTTGCTAGAAATGCTTCTCAAGTGCACTATAAATGCATTATAGTGCTTGACAAAACCCAGGTCTCTGTCAATCCTTATGTCCCAATTGCTCATTGCAGATAAATATGTGTTCTATGGGATCACATCATAGCATAACATAGCATAGCAAAGATGATCACACAACCAAATAATTACCTTCCAATACAAATAGCAACAAAATGAAGATAAAACTAATGCCAGGGCAGGATAACGTAGAGAGAAATAATGACTATGCTGAAAGTCTTTGTGGAGAATAAATTGTTATGCTGCCATCATATCCCAGAACTATTAAATTTCTTTCATTGTAATTAGAAACAAGAGTCACCTTGACCTTTACTAGTAAAAAGCGAGGTAGCACTGTACCTACACACAACTGCCACATCTGCATCCTCATTTCATTTTAATCAGAGCTCAATTTGGATTTCCATGTCTCGGCAATCAGTACACGGCAGGGCCTGGGATGCTCAGAAATAAATGAGATGGTGCGCTGAGCCAGCTGATTAAAATGGGATTCAAGGTGACTTTTAGGTGACATACACTGGTTGTTGCAACATGTTGCCTTATTCTGCGAGTGTGTTGGTGGGTGGGGGCAGAATGGGACAGGGATAGATATTTATTCTTTTTTTTTTTCTCTGCCCTCTGCCCACAAACAGTGGCTGTTGAAATTAAGGATACCTATTAGTAGGCATAGTAGAAGCTTCCTCCAGGATAAGCCTTTAGTAAGGGATAATTATTGCAAATCAGAATCCTATTTTTTTTTTTAGGTTAGTTTAGCCGGGTGTGTTGAGGGACTGCTTAGGTCACATCGGGCACTGCTATGCAATTAGACGTCCTCTCAACACAGTCCAGTATTAGCTATTTTTAGGTGAAGAATAAATATTTAAAAGAAACATCACATTTGAAAGTTTGAAAAGCTCAAGGCAAGGGGCCCAGGGGATAAATTAAGTTATCAAGAGGAAATGATTTTTCATACATTCTAATCATTGACTAAAAAAAAAAAAAGACTTACCTATTTATTAGAATGTTACCATTCTTCTCTAAAGTACACTTATCTTAATTTTAGCAACCATTTAATATGGATATCAATGGAAATATTTTACATTGAGGTGGTCTGCCAATCATTCCAAAGGAAAAGGTATAAGATGATTCCTATGCACAGTAATAATTTAACCTTGCAATTAAAGATGCACAGTTGCTGAATTATTCATGGAACTAAATTAGCCACAGGTTATTCAGTGTTCAGCAATCCAATGGCAAATGTATATCATATAATTATTCATGTCATGTGGATAACATATCGGTATAATGTGTGTTTCTACTCTGTTGACTAATTCTTAATAATTATTTTTTTTTTAAAAAATAATCTGTCATATGTTGAAAGTATATGATTTTTCCTTTGCTAGCTAAAAGTATAGTTACTGCATCATAACCCGACACTGTCTTCGCTCCTCCCCCATTCCAGCAGGGGAGAGCCGACGGAGGAGGGCTGCAGTCCGGCCATCGGACCAACGGTTGGCTCGGGGGCCCGTTCAAGCTGGACTTCAGTTTTGACTGTTTTGATTTTATTTTCAATTCTTTTTAGTTTATGATATATTTTTTAATCTCACTTATTGTTTTACCACTTATTTTGTTTTATTTTATCATTCAAATTTCATTTAAATTTCCCCAGAATTCTATTGCTTCAACGGTTCTCCCTCTGCATCTATTCTTATCTCCCCTCTTTTTTCAACCTTTCAAAGTCCTTTAGATCATTGTAATCTTATTAGAATGTTTATTTTCTTATTTTTCTCATCTATTCTCTATTTTATTTCTTCATTACTCTACTAATTGTCATTTTTCCAGGTACTTTAGTTAGATTGTGAGCCTTCGGGACAGTAAGGGAATTTCTAAGTACCTATTTTACTTATAATTTTAATGCACCCTAATGTCTATTTTTCTGTAAACCGCTTAGAATCCTAACGGAGTTTAGCGGTATATAAGAAATAAGTTACATTACATTACATTACATAACCTTTTCATTTGGAACTGCAGTTCCATAGGAATCTGCCCACTCTGAGGATAAAATCCACGAGCTGTTGGGATGCGTGCAAGAAAAAGAACTGTGGTTTGTTTTTGGAATGTTTGCCATTGCCCCAAATTTCTGTACATTTTTTTCCAGTTCATTTCACATAATTATTTTAATGAAAATATTTTAACCTGCATTAGACCTTTTCAATACAAGCATATCCACATTATACATGTTAAGTTATAGGTAAATATATGCTCAATTGATTTTGCAAAGTGTAGGGATAATAAAATTTGAAACTCCCTTAGAATATAACACCTTTCCAGAGTTTCAACGATCCTTAGAAATACCACTTAGGGGCCTTTTTATCAAGCCACGCTAGCGGGGTTAGCGCATCGGACATTTCATCACGCGCTAACCCCCGTGGCCGGCTAAAAAACTAACGCCTGCTCAATGCAGGAGTTAGCGGCTAGCGTGGCGGGCAGTTTAATGCGCAGTATTATGCGCGTTAAACCCCTACCGCAGCTTGATAAAAGGACCCCTTAGTGTTCAATAAAATTTCATTACACTAAGCTTTAAGTGTTAAATAACCCCAGAACTATTGATTACAACAGTGCTAGTTTGATATTTCAATTGATTTTGCATGCATACATTTTTGAAGATGTGCAAATGAACCAAATAAATACACTAATGAATACACATCCCTGATGACTTAGCATTTGCAATCTTCCCAGGCTTTTGGGACAAGCGTGAAACTCCTTGCACACCTCCCTGCCATCACAATGACAACTCGACCAAGAAAACCAGGCTAAATCTCCATCAGAAACCTGGGACAGAGGCAGGCAGAGTCAGGAAAACCAGGAAAAAAAAAACTCCACAGTCCGATCAGCAACAAACCAACCACAGTGCAGAAATTCAGTAATGCTGGCGTGCAACTTTATTCCGCAATCATGGAAATCTTTGCGATGGCTCGACACGCACGTTTTCGGCCAATATGGCCTGCCTCAAGAGCCTACAAGCATACATGACACACACAGAAAGTTAAAAACATAATATTACACGATCATAAAATGGTTGTTTTACTTATGTGTTTTTACTTTATTTTACTTATGTATTTTTGACTAACAACCATTTTATGATCGTGTAATATGTTTTTAACTTTCTTAGTTAGATTTTAAGAAATTACTAAAGACTCAATTATTTAATAGGCTGACATCGTAATGGTTTTACCTTTTCTCCTATTTCAACTATGTTTCCATCTTATTTTCATGTTTCTTACTTGCATGGTTTGCCTTTTCATCTTGTTCAATTTTATTAAAATGTTTTGGTATCTTTTATTCTGATCAATTTTATTGAAATATATGTATTGCTTTTTATTGAATTTTATTGTGATTTCTATTGAAAATGTATGCATGTATTGTTTTTCACATGCTGTGAGCCATTTAGAACCTCCCCAGTATGGCGGCATATAAATAAATAATAATTGTTATTATTATATTGGCCGAAACACGTGCATGTCGAGCCATCGCACAGATTTCCATGATTGCGGAATAAAGTTGCACGCCAGCATTACTGAATTTCTCCACAGAGGCAGGCAGAACATGACCAGTAGGTGATGCTTTGGAACAGCTTCCTTAGTCACATATGACTTGAGGAGTAAAAGCTGCATAGTACTTCACAGCAAAGAAAATGAAAATGTTTCAACAGCAATGTAAATAGAGTTTTCATCTTATGATTCAAGCACTAAAAATATCCAGGTTTACCATGGCTCTTTTCACATCATGCTTATACAGGCTTATTTCAAATGGCCATTAGATCCCTTGCTATTTTTTAAAGAGAATATAAGAATTGATATTCAATAGGAGTGAGTTTCTGTTTGTTCCTAGGAGGGATAGAAAAAGCTGTCATCACCACTATTACATGAATCATTCCTATCCTGATATTCAAGTACTCAACTTTATTTTCATGGTGAAGAAATTTTTACTAGTCCATGCAGGCACATATTTTTAAAGTATCAAAAAGTGTTATTTCAAATTTCATCACTGAATTTGTAAATCCTGCCAAAAAGTAAAAGCTTTGACTTCAAGATCCACAGCCAAAGGGGCTATAAACCAGAGATAGGGTATAGTTTTATACTGCAAGCAAAAATTTCTCAGTGACTGCATCACATTTTGCTACTGACTTAGCAATCACTGTTCTGATCTGATTAGCTCAAACAGGGATGGATTCTGTATGCTGCACCAAAGTGTGTGCGCAAACCTGTGCACATTGCCAATTTGTACATGCAACTTAATTTTTTTAAGAATCTAATGAGCGCTGATAATTTCATATTAACAAGCAATTATTGGCACTAATAAGAAATTATGCACACAACTTTCTAAGTGCATTCTACAGTATAAAATAGTGCATATAAATTCTAGTGTGTGGATCTAAAAAAGGGCCAGGGGAGAAACATGGGTGAGTCATGGGCATTGTGGGGGGGAAAAAAGCACACTGTTACAGAATATTCCAGACCTGTGCACAACTTAGGTGCAGGCAGTTACACCAGTTTTTTATTGGCATTAATGCCTGCACCTAAATGTTACACACCTTAAGTACCACAACGGCATTTAGTAAACTGTAAAATGCATAACTTATAAGTGCAATTTTGTAGTTAATAAATTCTTTATTATAGTCTTCAGTTCCAGCCAACCACCAGCCAAACTATTTAAAGGCTTACTTTGTTTTTAGGCTTTTATTCATCATCAGACCTTGATTTTGTTTAAAGTGCTTTGTGCTTAGTACTATTCATTAGTGCTTGTGTTTTGAATAATTCATTTTTTTAAAAACACGTTCGTCTATGGAAGTTCAAAATGTATATACTGTACTTAGCTTTAGCTATTGCTTCATTCTTTATATTAGAACCTCGGGTAGGATCTTAAGGTTCAACAGGTTTCGCCCGAAGGCTTTCTCAAGAACGGGTCCCCTACAAATGAAAGGCAAAGATAGTAAAAACGCCCTTATTATTATTCTAAAATTGCCTAAAATACTCCACAGCTTTAAGTATTCTAATATTAGAAGTAAAAAATTATCCCTTTTATTTTGCTCCACAACATTCCGATATTCAATCTTCTATACAAAGATGGCCGCGGAGTTTTTTAGTTCTATTTAAATAGCGTGACTCATTCACTACCTTACTGATGATGATGACTAAGTAGGAGGAGCCTAAACTAACGTCATCCATTCTATTTCTAAATTTAATCCTCCTAGATGTACCCATGTTCAGCATATAAATCCAGCGTTGTTCTTTAAAGTTTAATCTATTCTCAATATGACCACCCTCCCACCCTTCTTTTACACAATCTATGTTCCTCCATTTTAAATCCTTTATAGTGTGGGCTTTGTCCATCCAATGCTGGACTAAAGGCGCTTGAATGTTCTCTGTGACAATACGTGATTTGTGCTCATTAAGTTTGATGTGTACTGTCCACATATATAAGCCCACTGGCCATGTGATGGCATAAATCCCTAACCCTAAATGTTAGTCATACAGATGGGCGCTATGCATGATCACCCTTTCAAGAATATTAGCTTAGTGCACATGTTGGCCCCAATTTTATATAGGTTGTTTAAAAAATTGTATTTAAAAATTGTGTTTAAAAAATCTTTCCCTTCCCCTTTCTTTCCTTTTGTCCCATACCCATTGTAATCAAGTCTTTGTTTTGATCTCAATCCCCCTATTTTTATTTAGACTTTTTTTTGTTATATATAATTTTAATATTTAAATAATTTTTTTTTTTTTATTATTATTGTAAACTAACCAGATACTTGTGATGGCCGGTATATCAAAATATTAATAAACTTCAAACTTGAAAATTGAACGCCAACTAATGCAGCACTATGTTCAATTCCATAAAAGTTAGGCACACTCTACAGAATCATGCTTAGTACTGCCTCCTTGTCCAATCCATCATCCTCTCCAGATTGGACTATTGCAACTCTATCTACTTAAGCCTAACTAAGAAAAACCTCCACAGACTCCAACGGATTCAGAATGCCGCGGCCAAGCTCATCTTCGCTAAAAGTAAATTTGACCATGTCTCCCCGCTCCTGGCCAAGCTCCACTGGCTTCCGATAATCGCCAGGGTCCACTATAAATGCGCCTGTTTAACTTTCAAAATCCTATATGGTATCCTCCCTCCCTTTATCCCTCTTTCTTGGAATTCCTCAAACCCTAATACCACCAGATCCTCCCACTAAATCCTCCCAATTAAAACTATCCTTCCCCTCGCTAAAAGGCATTTCCCACACAGGAAAGCTAGGGACCTCCCTCCACTTCAAAATCACTGAACTCTGGAACAACCTTACCTCCCCTCTTCGGAACTTGAGCTCTCTCCAAGTTTTTCGCAAACATCTGAAAACCTGGCTTTTCTCAAAAAATGTAAGTCTCCCTCCAATTTAGGAATCAAGGAAACTCTTATATCTTGGCATCCCAAGTCCTCTAAATTTTCTTCACACTTCTACCTCTAACCCTCTGTTGTAGTTCCTTCCTATTTCTCCTACTGTAAACTGCGTCGAGCTCTACGAATGTGGGGATGATGCGGTATACAAACCTAAGGATTAGATTAGATTAGATTAGATTAGGCATTGCTAGACTTCCTAACTGAAGGACTGTCTGGTATTATTTGACTCTTTGCAGATGATGCCAAGATCTGCAATGGAGAAAACACCCCTTGATGGTGTGAATAGCATGAGGAAGGACCTAGCGAAGCTTGGCAGCTTTTGCATTTGGTCTGCAAAATCCTGAAGGAAAGGTACAGTTTAGGGTGTGAAGAACTTTCATTCACGAAAGAGGAACAGAACTTGGTTGTGATAGTATATGATGATCTTAAGGTGACCAAACAGGTTGAAAAGGTGACGAAGAAAGCTAGGATACTAAGGTGCATAGGGAAAGGAACGGCCAATAGGAAAAATGAGGTATTGATGTCCCTCTGGTGAGATCTCATTTAGAATATTGTGTACAATTCTGGATATTGCACCTTCAAAAATATATAAACAGAATGGATTCGGTCTAGGAAGGCTATTAAAATTTTTTTGTGCTCTTTGTCATATAAGGCAGGAGAAGGAAGATATGATAGAGACATTTAAAAGCAATCAAAATTGTGGAACATGATCGGATGTATCAGTTGTAGTTTAAAAACCATCCAAAAAACATAAACATAATCCACAGAGGATATATACAGTCTCAAGTGACTCATAGTAAAAACCAAATAATATATGCAATTACAAGTGACCTCACATGTTTCAGCAAAACTAAAAATGCCTTCCTCAGGTGTCTTAATGAATCCTTGGCTGTCTTAGATAGATAGATAGATAGATAGATAGATAGATAGATAGATAGATAGATAGATATAGATATGTACAGTATATATATATGTCATTTAAAAAATCCAAGTTGTTAAGAGGCTGCAATCAGGCAGCACCTAAACACTCAAACTTCCACTATTGGCTGTTGCCACTTGTGACCACTTCTCCTTCCGTATTTGTGGTTTCCAAAATCGCAGTTTTGATTATTCACATTTTTTTGACCTCTGGCTCTTCTCACCCAAATTAAGTCATCCATGGTTGCAGAGAAAAAATTTGCTGTGTTTTTCCAAGCACTGATTCGCAGAGTGCACAGAGAAAATCACAGATTACCAGCCTCTTTTCAAGAATCAGTCAAAAGAGACCAAGTCTCACGCATTTGCGCTCTCCCCAGTCAGCATGCCTCCCCCCCACCCTTCCGTACATGGTCCAGTATCTTTCCCTCCATGTTCCTACCATGACCGAGGTCTGGCATCTCTCGCTCATTCTCAAACCCCACTGATTCTACCTTTAAACTTGTCTCTGAGGTTGCCAGCAGAAGCCGAAGTTTACATGTGGTTGCCAGCAGTGGCCCTGGAGCTTTCCCTCTGCCGTGTCCCACCCTGCCGGAAACAGGAAGTTGAGTCAAGATGAGAGGTGGAACGCAACACAGGGAAAGTGATTGCGTCAGAGGGGGAGCGGGGATGAAGTAAGGTTGGAATAAGGTTGAGCAACCACAACGCGAGATTGTTATTTGCGGTTTCACCAAATGCGGGAGGGTTTTTTTAAGAAAACCATGAATAACATATGAAAAAGTTATTCATGGTTTTCCAGCATTCACTGTCATGTTGATCCCCTAACTCCTGCGAATACGGAGGGAGAAGTGTATATATATCCTTCGTGGATTTCTTTTATGTTTTATGGACACTTATTAAACTACAGCTGGTACATTTGATCCTGTTCCACAATTTTTGTTGCTTTTCTGTTTCATTTCTCTTGTAGAACCCTTTGGTGCTATTTGCATTTTGTTGTTTTGTCCTTAGAGACATTTAAACACCTACGTGGCATAAATACTCATGAGGCCAGTCTCTTTCATTTGAAAAGAAACTCCAGAATGAGAGGGCATAGGGTACAGTTAAGAGATTCTAGGTTCAGAATTAATCTAAGGAAATACTTTTTTTACAGAAAGGGTGGTAGATGTGTGGAATAGCAGAGGTAGAAGTAGAGGTGGTGGAGACAAAGACTGGTCTGAATTCAAGAAAACGTGGGATAGGCACATGAGATCTCTTAGGGAGACGAGGCGATAGTGGATGCTGTGGATAGGTCGACAGGATGGGCCATTTGGCCTCTATCTGCCATCATGTTTCTGTGTTTTGGTGCACCATATGTATGCCAAGGTTTTCTTGGCCTAAATGCATGCATATAATGAAAGTGACAGGCATGCAAATCTGCTTCATGCATATTCATTAGGGCTAGCCTGAAAACCCGATTGGCCTGGGGGTCCTCCAAGACAGGGTTGGGAACCACTGTTCTAGAGCATAGTACCTAAATTCTGGGAATGCCCTAACCCACCTATGCCCCTCCCAGAGCCATGCCCCTTTAGAGTTATATGCTATGAAATATATGTGCACATGTTGTAAAACAGGGTATAGGGCAGATACATGTGTAACTCCTCATTGATGCCAATTAAGTGTTTGTTAATTCCAATAATTTATTGCTAGTGTCTTATTTAAGTGACCTATACAAAATCTGGGGGACAGGGACCAGGTGCAAACATTGACCTGAGTTTCCATAGGAAAAGAAATGACAGGCTCAGTGGTGCAGACTCCACAGTGAGAAATTTGAGATTAAATAAATTGAAAAGAGCACAGCAGAGAGACTGTGACACCTTTTTCAGATGTAACTCAAGCGAGTACATTCAGACACAGAAGGCCTTTTCCTATCCACAGTGGACTTATGATCAAAGTTTATACCCAAGGCAATAGATATAGTTAATTAACTTGCCCAATATCACCAAAAAAAAAAAAAAATCACTATGGAATTTGAACTGGGCTAACCTGGTTCTCAGCTTGTAATACCAACCCATTAGGCTAAAGTCACCAGCAGCATTGGTTGTAATAATCAGAGACTTAGATCCTGGAACCTCAATAGTTCATCGGTCGAGATAAAGAGAGATGTTATTAAAGAGGAAAGTACTGGCACCTGCAGTTACAAGTTTCTGTGAAAAATGTTAAAAACCAGTTCTCTAACAAAGAAGTAAGAGACAGGGCATGGATGGGGAGGAGGAGCAGAAGCCAGCAGGTAAAGCCAGGAGAGTACACTAATAGGCATACTTTATTCTCTTCTGAGATATACAGTCAAACCTCCGTTTATGAGTGCACCGATTTGCGAGTGTTTTGCAAGATGAGCAAAACATTTGCAAAATCGGCACCTTGAAAACCGAGCTTGACTTGATTTACGAGTTCTCCCCCCCCCCCCCCCCGCAATCCTACATCCCCTGCTGAGCACCCAAATAGCATCCCTTACCCCGATTTGGCATCGGCACCAGCACCAACGCAGAGGACATGCCTGTGCCGGAAGATCCTCCCTCTTGGCTGGGCTGGACTGGGCATCGAAGATCCTTCCTCTTGGCTGGGCTGGGCTGGACTCGGAGAGAGCGAGATCAGAAGGCCTTGAGCATGCGCAAATGCTCAAGGCCCAGTCCAGCCCAGCCCAGACAAGAGGGAGGATCTTCGATGCCCAGTCCAGCCCAAACCCAGCCCAGCCAAGAGAGAGGATCTTCGGGCACTGGCACCAGCATGTTCTGTGCGTTGGTGCTAGTGCCGGTGCCAAATCGGTGTAAGGGATGCTATTTGGGTGCTCAGCGGGGGATATAGGATCACGGGGGGCTGGGGGTGCCAGATCGCAGAGGGGGTATGAAGCAGCGTCGGTGGCCTCGAGGGGGGGTATCAAGCGAGTTTCCATTCATTCCTATGGGGAAGCTCACTTTGATATACGAGCAATTTGGTTTACGAGCATTCTTCTTGGACTAATTATGCTCGTAAACCAAGGTTCTACTGTATATGGAATAGTTTTAGGAAGATACTGAATTAGATGGTGTGGAGGAGCAGCCTCATGGTTAAAGCAGTTTATAGCAAACTGTGTGCCAAGGCAGATATCAGGTGGGCCACAAAACACTGGTGAGGAGGAGAGGTGCTGGCGCCAGTTGACTGATTACACGATGTGCTTCTTGTGGCGAGAGGCATCTCCTGTAGGCTGTAAGCCGGTGCCAGAACCTCTCCGCTGGCGTCTCTCCCTGCACCTCTGCTCTATCAATAACCCCTACCAGTGTAGAAATAGGCTCAGGGCCGCAGCTGGAGGGCCTCTGCACATGCGCAGATGTTGACATGATGTCAGCATGCATGCGTGTGAAGTCATCACGTTAATATCCGCACATTTACAGATGCCCTCCAGCCGCAGCACCTAGTTTAACGTGCCATAGCGTCAAAAAGTTTGTGGGATACTGGGTTAGAGCTATGGGCTGAGAACCAGGGAAGCCTCTTGTGGCTCCCTGTGATCTTGGGTTAGTCACTTAACTCTTCATTGCTTCAGGGGCAACTTTATATTTTAAGCCTTCTAGTGATAGGAAAATACCTGCTATATCTGAATTATTTTCCTTTGAGCTATAACTAAAACAGTATGAGATAAATAAAATTCCTTTCCTCCCCCTTCATTATGTAAGAGTTTCCTTAATCTGAAAAGATTGAGATTTGGACCAACCAGTTGCTAGAGTGAGCAGCTACAGGAAGTAGGAAAATATATTTCCAGGGCAAAAATCAGATAATGAACAGCGTGAGAATGCCTCTAGCTGTTCAGCCTTGGTAGTAGTATTCAAGATTACAGACAGAAAGGGTACCCTGTAAAAATCAGAGGTACAGAAGCATTTTACAGTGCTTGAAAATTAGCATTTTATAGAATGTATTTCTATCAGTAGATGAAAGCAACCGGGCCATCTTTCTAATAGTGACATATGAGGGGTCGCTGAAAAATTCTCAGCCCAACCAACAAATTTGGGGTAGTCTCTATCAAGGGCTATACACTTAGTCCAGCAATTTTCTACTTTTTTTGTTCCATATTTTTCCAACGGAATGAGAAAAAGTGGAAAATCACTGGACTAAGTATATAGCCCTCAATGGAGACTGCCGCAACTTTATTGGTTGGGCTGAGAACTTTTCAGCGGCCCTGCATAATTCCATCATGTATGCAATAAAGTAATACCCATTAGAACTGGTTCCCTTCTAAACTGTCCAGTGACCTTTTCATCATTGTGACAGAAACAGGATTTTTCCACAAAATTCTCTCAGGCAAACCTGACTGTGATAACATTTGGAATTTTCTTCATGCATCTATCAAAAAAATTATTTCCCGTAAAACCTTAACCTAACCCTAGTGCATTTTTTTTCTAGCAAATAAGGTGCTGGTACTCAAATACCAGGCCATTCTTCAGGATTGGGGTGATCACTGAGGGACCCACTCCACAGCAGCCACATCCCATACAACCAATGTCGTACCAAGGGGGGGCGAGTTGGCGGTCCACCCTGGGTGCAGACTTAGGGGGGGCACAGCCGGCCAGGTCCCTTTACCTTCGTGGCGCTTCCCCCCGCCCGCCCGACCGCCCGACAACAGGCCCGGTTCGACAAACCTCCCTGCCCTGTGGCTGCGAGTCTAAATTACCTTCTTACAGCAGCTGGAGTATTGAAGCTGCGTATGGCTGCCCTCAAGGTCATCTCTGACGCAATCGGAAGTTGCATCAGAGATGACCTTTATGGCAGCCATATGCAACTACAACACTCGGCTGCTGTAAGAAGGTAATTTAGACTTGCGGCCACAGGGCAGGGAGGTTTGTCGGACCGGGCTTGTTGTCAGTCGGGCTGGGGGGGGGGAGAAAGGGAGGAAAGGTGGAGTGGAGAGGAAAAGACGCTTAAGGGAAATGGGTAAAACAGAGGAGGGAGAAGGACGCTGAAAGCACAATGGGAAGACAGAGGGGGGAGAAGGACGCTGAAAGCACATGGGGAAGACAGAGGGGGGGAGAAGGACGCTGACAGGACATGGGGAAAACAGGGGTGGAGAAGGACGCTGAAAGAACATGGGGACCACAGAGGGGGGAGAAGGACGCTGAAAGCACATTGGGAAGACAGAGGGGGGAGAAGGACGCTGACAGGACATGGGGAAAACAGGGGGGGAGAAGGACGATGAAAGGACATGGGGAAGATGGGGGGAGAAGGACGCTGAAAGGAAATGGGGAAGAGAGAGTGGGGAGAAGATGCTGAAGGGAAATGGGGAAGAGAGAGTAGGGAGAAAATGCTGGAGGGAAGAAGACAGAGATGCCAGACTATGGAGGGAGCAGAGGGAAGAAGATGGGTGCCAGACTAATTTGGAAGGGGGGAGAAAGGGTGAGGCACAGTAAGAGCAAATGGAAGACGAAGAGAGAAGAAAGACAGTGGATGGAAGGAATTGAATGAGAACATGAGGAAAGCAGAAACCAGACAACAAAGCTAGAAAACAAATT
The DNA here is from genome assembly GCF_902459505.1 of Geotrypetes seraphini. Classification (NCBI taxonomy): domain Eukaryota; kingdom Metazoa; phylum Chordata; class Amphibia; order Gymnophiona; family Dermophiidae; genus Geotrypetes; species Geotrypetes seraphini. The sequence goes on along the minus strand of NC_047085.1, from coordinate 243,675,703 downwards.
ATATTTCTTTTTCTTTTTTTTTTTTTTTTTTGCTTCAGGATAAAGTAGTATATTAGTTGTGTTGATAAAAATTTATAAACAAAGCCCTGCCAGCTGAACATCTCTTTCTCCAGTTCAGCAGCCAGAACTTTGATTTATAAGGAAGGAATAAGCTAAATATTGCAGTACTGAGGCTTGTATGGATGCTGCGGGGACGGTGACAGGGCGGTGAAGGGGACGGTGCAGTGCCAAGGACAGATTTTTTTCCCCATGTCATTCTCTAGTGCTCACGTCAAAAGCTTCCCTCTGATTCAGCTTCCTGTTTCCGCTTTTGACTGAGCACCGCGTTGCTGATCTGAAGTTCTGTTGATGCCAGGGGTAGAAGGAAGCCCGTTGCCGATCTTAAGTGTCATCGTGGAGGGGGCGGGGGATTGCAGATCTTGTTGTCAAAATCAGAAAGGTGAGGAAGGGAGAAAGATGGGCCTGTGGTGGATGGAGAGATTGAGAGAAGGGGCAGATAATGGAAGTGGGGAGAAAGGGGAGAGAGAAAAGGGCAGATGATGGAAGTAGGGAGAAGGGGCAGATAATGGAAGTGGGGAGAGAGAAGAGGGCAGATGATGGGGGAAAAGGATTGAGTTAGGGAAATATTGGAGGGGGTGAGGGAAAGAGGTGGCGAGCTGTAGGTAGACAGTAAAAAAGGAAATTGATGAGAGGCTAGTAAGAACGTAATCTAGATGGATGTAGAAAATAAATTGAAAAGGAAAATGAGGGAAGAAAGGGATTGCAGAAGAGAGGTGTGGGAGAGGAGAGAGATGCCAGAACAATGGGGTTAAAAGGAGAGATGGAAGGGGGAGGCATACAGTTTCTGGAAGGAGCATAGAAGGAGAGAAGATGCCATAAAGGGAGGGGCAGAGAGACAGCAGACAATGGATGGAAGGAAGAGAGCAACAAGAAGATGAGGAAAGCAGAAACCAGAGAAGACAAAGGTAGAACAAAAATTTTCTATTTATTTATTGCTTTAGGAGACATGTGTCACTGTTTCTGTGGTGTTGCATTGTATGCAGAGTCCAGCTTCTTGCTGGTTCAATTTAACCTTTGTCTATGTATTTCTATTTTATCCCCCCTTTCACAAAACTGTGGAGCGTTTTTTAGCGCCAGCCGTGGTGGTAGCAGCTCTTATGCTCAGAATTCTATGAGGGTCAGAGGTGTTACCACCGTAGCTAAAATCCACACTACAGTTTTGTAAAAGGTGGAGGGGTTAGTTTGTGATTACATATTCCATACTAGGCGAAGGTGTTTTCTGTGTTCTGTGTATTCAAAAGACATGATTTTCTGTTAGGATTGACGGTGTAGGATTGATCTGTACTAGTCTGGCTTGTTTAGTTTTACAATGGGTGTATTGATGTACTGCTCACTGTAATATGTAAGATGCTGCCTTTTCCTAGGTACTCATGTGTGACGTGTTACTAAATATCATGTTTTTCGTACAGATGGAGGAGGGTGCCAAAAAATGATGGGCCCTGGGTGTCACATATGCTAGGTACGCCACTGTATACAACCAGCCACAAAATCCATGAAAAGACAGCATTGACTCTGCAGAACTTAAGCTCTTTCATTAATACTTGAGGACCATGTTTTGTTTTGTTTATATCAAGCGATAGAAAGGGTGTTGGTACTCAGTACTCCTGAATACCCCTTCAAAAAAGCCCTGCCTAACCCTAACAGTGATTCTTTGCCTCGAGCTTTCAAGTTTAATTAAAAATTTGATTAAGGGGTCTTTTACAAAGGCGCGTTAAACCGCCTGCCAAGCTAGTACCTAATGCCTCCATTGACGAGGCGTTAGGATTTTAGGCTGCCGCAGGGCTTAGCGCGTGATGAAATGTCCGACGCGCCAACCCCCATAGCGCGCCTAGCTAAAAGGAGCCCAAAATTGCAATATCAAGTTTCAAAGTGATGTACAATTTATATAAAAAATAGGGGGACCAAACAACACTTAGGGCTCCTTTTACTAAGCTCCGCCAGCGTTATGTGGAAAATACTAATGCCAGCTCTATGGAGGCGTTAGCATGTAGCGCACGCTAAGCGCATGCTAAAACCGCTAGCACAGCTTTAGGGCTCTTTTTACTAAGGTGCACTAGCATTTTTAGCGCGCGCTGAAAATTAGCGCGCAATCCCCGCGCTAAACAAAAAATACTCAAGCAAGCTGTATGGAAGAATTAGCGTTCAGTGCATGCGGCATCGTAGCACGCTAAGCGCATGCTAAAGCCGCTAGCGCACCTTAGTAAAAGGAGCCCTTAAAGTCGAACATAGAGACAAACATATACTAAAGGTTGAGTGGGGGGGGGGGACTATAATAAATTAAAGAAAAAAAGAACAAAAAGGGGAAAAAAAAAAACCCCACATATGGTGGGGTTTATTTTATTTAATTAATTCACATTAAAAGAGGCCTCATATAAGTTTTAAGAATCAAATGCATCTTTATACAAGAAACATTTTAGCATTCTTTTGAAATTATTAATGGTTTTTTCCCCATATCCTGTACAATTGGGGTTTTCCCTATCCAGTGAAATTGAGGTTTTGCTGCCAATCATGGTGCCGCTTTAACCCTCTTCTAGATGTCTGGGGGTGTTCATTCCAGTGTTCATGCTACTTTGTTCCTTTCTCCACTGCCTTGTGGTCTTAATTCCACTGTCTATGCCTCTTTGCCCTTCTCAAAATAATTTGGAAACTTGATGCCACTGTTAATGCCTTTGCCCCTCTTCTGGTGCCACATGACCTTCATTGCAGTCTCAATGTCTCGTAGCGCTGTTGCCTCTTTGGCAGATACCCTTTAGTATTTTTTTTTTTTAAATAGAAAATGGATGCAAAACCCCATTGTACAGGATAGGGGGAAAAAAAACTTTAATAAATTCAAAAGAATGCTAAAATGTTTCTTGTATAAAGATGCATTTGATTCTTAAAACTTATATGAGGCCTCCTTTAATATGAATTAATTAAATAAAATAAACCCCACCATATGTGGGGTTTTTTTTTTTCCTTTTTGTTCTTTTTTCTTTAATTTATTGTAGTTCCCCCTCCCCCCCAACTCAACCTTTAGTATATGTTTGTCTCTATGGATTGCCTCATTGGCTTTAATGAAAACGAATGAAACATGAATTGAGTGATTTGAAATCCAAAACCAAACTGAGCAAAGCTTTTCTTTTTCCTATGCACATCCCTCATCCCTTCCTTTTCACACATTTCTACCAGAACACCTGTCTGCCAGCTCATCATTTCCAGCTCAGACTACTGTAATTGGCTCTTCACAGATGTGTTGCTAAACAATATCACTTCATTGCAGTCTGTTCAAAATTCAGTCGCATATAACTCCACTTCCTAAGTCACTGCAATGGCTTTCCATCTGTTTCCACATAAAATTCAAACTGCTTTTATTTACCTACATTCACTGAGCAGCACCTAATTTCGTATTTCATATCTCATATATCGCCAGACTTCATTCATCAGCCAAGACGCTGCTATCTGTTCTCCATTTCTCTATCGCTCAGTTTTAAATACATGCTTGCTGCACTATGCCTGGAACAGCGTTCCAGAACTTGTTTGCCATGCTCCCTCAAAAGTCAGATTTAAATCTTGCACATGTCCTTCTTATGCAAATGTTCCCAATATATTATGGGAACCCTTAATAGGGTTAGGGAGAAAAAAAAAAAAGTTTTTCTAAGGATGTGCATTCATTAGCACACACTCAAGTTATTTAGGGCCAGATTCTGCAAACGATGCTGTTCTTGGCAGCCCCTACAAAAAAGGCACTGGTCGCGTGTCAGTCACGCTACGGCACTATTTGCAGAATCGCAGCTCCCGTTAAAGGTAGGTACGGGAAATGTAGGCCAGGGTTTTAAAGGCCTACATTACTGGTGCCTACCCTTGATGGAGAATCACGCCTAACAGAGCCTAAGTTCATTTCCGGCCCAAACTGTGACCTTAGGTGCCTCTGGAGATGCGATTCTGGTACCCTTTATGTAGGTGCCTTCTGGTGCCTGCATTGTTTTTGATGAGATTTTAATTGGCACAGTCAATAGTCTGTCAATTAAACCAATTACATTAAATGGCGGTAGGGTGCCTACCGCTGTCTAACGTACAGCACCATTTTCAGAATCTTCCTCTTAGGGCTCCTTTTACAAAGGTGCGCTAGGGCCTTAACGCATGCAATAGCGCATGTTAAATTCCCAAGCACGCTAGCCACTACCGCCTCCTTTTTAGGAGGCGGTAGATTTTTGGCTACCACGTGCTATAGCGTGCGGTAATTTTGTGCGTGCGCTAAAAACCCTAGCATACTTTCATAAAAGGAGCCCTTAGTGTTCTTCAAAAATGTTAATACATGCTAAATTGATTTAATGCATATTAATTAATTAATTAATTAATTATTTATTTTATTTATTGGGATTTATTAACCACCTTCATAAAGAAATTCACCCAAGGCAGTGAACAGCAGATACAGTTTAACATAAATCTTACAATTTTGTCAACAGCATAACAATAGTAAAATGATCACATATACACACATACAGTGGTACCTTGGATTACGAGCATAATCTCTTCCAGGAGCATGCTCATAATCCAAAATGCTCGTTTATCAAAGCAAGTTTCCCCATAGGAAATAATGGAAACTCGCTTTGATACGTTACAGTGTCAGTTTCTAAAGAAGTGGAAGCCGCCTTGCCTAGATCAGCTATGACAGTATTCTGTCAATGGCTGAGGTCACCAGGAATATGACTGTTTCACAGTTGAAGATAGAATTCCTTCTATTACTATACTTTTCTGAACAAACCATCCAGCGCAACATGGAACGCTCCTGTAACATGGATAAGAAAGTCACCACAGAAGATCGTAACACAAGTTAAGAGAACCTGCCACATCATCAATCAAGTGTTTATCTATGAAGACAAGTAAGACTGCTACAAGTTCTGTACTACTGGTATTGATGGAGTGCTGAAAAATATATTAACTGAATAAATTTATTTATATACTTTAATCAATTTATTTTAGATAAATACTATAGTATATTTTATTATATATTTGTTTTTCTTAGACAAATAGATAAAATGAAATGGATGATTGTAAAAAAAACTAAATTTTTCTGAAATACATAATAGATAGAGTGACATATTGTGATGCATTTATATCTTAAAAATAATTTATTATGGGCAAGGGGAAATATATGGAATTCTTATATATTTTAGATAATTATATTAATTTAAAGATCATATTATAATATATATTCTTATACTTGTTTATGGTAACAAATTAATACAGAGATCTATGAAACATGATAGAATTATAATATTTTAATCAATTGTAGAATTACGAGGGAATATATAGATTGATTGATCTCTATAATGTATCTGAAATAATTAAATAGGATGCTTGGGGGAGGGGCAGAGGGGCCAGTTTGATTTTATGTCTTTAAGTTTTCATAAAATAGGAAGGGAGGGGTTGTGAGAGGGAATAGTTTTAGTAAAGATATTTTTAAGTTGTGGTGCCGTACTAAGCATAGTGTGTGTAATTTGTCAAGTTGTAAATGAATTATTTGTAATATATTTGACAAATACACCTTAAATTAGTATTGCAAGTAAAAGTGTATAATTTATTAGGAACAAACACATTTTTGGTAATTTCCTGCATTTTTCAAAAATAAAACAAAACATGCTCTTACACATCACTGACCACCTGTTTCATTTCATTTCCTACAACAGCACATTTACGTCAGACTGACTCTCACACGTTTAGTCATTTTTTTGCACAAAAATTAACAAACAGTAGTAGCGGGATTTTTTTTTTTTCTGTTCTTCAGGGCCCTTTTACTAGCCTCCTCTTCTATTAAACTGCGCAAGCAGTTTTTAGCACAGAGAGCCGCGCGCTGAATGGCCCGTGCTGCCCCCGACGCTCATAGGAACTCTATGAGCATCGGGAGCAGTGCGGGTCATTCAGCGTGACTCCCCGTGCTAGAAAACTACTAGCACAGTTTAATAGAAGAGGCCCTAAATTTATTTATTTATTATTTATTTAATAAAATTATATACCGTTTAAAACTAAGCGGTTTACATAATTTACATACATAATTTAAAAATAAACACATGATAAAACAGATACTTGATAAAATAGACGTGTGATAAAATAAACATGCAATCCTCAGAAAGATATCATAATTTGGATACTAAAAATCATGGATAGTTCATCAATTTTACTAGAGATAGCTAGAAAAAGGAATCTATAAATAACTGTGTCTTAAGTAGTTTTCTAAACCTGCCCTTTTCACAGCAATTTTGGATCTGACCCACTAAGGAGTTCCATAACTTAACTCCTGCACGATAGAAAGTCATTTTACCAGTCTCAAAAAGTCTTGGATTCACAGACGTCCTCAATAAAGCTAAATTCGCAGAACGCAAAGATCTTTTTGGTGTATAGCACAGGGGACAGTAGCTTAGTCCCATGTCACTGTCTCTTGTGCCTTTGCAGGAAAACTTTGTGTTAGCTGCTAATGTGGGCGTGGACAGGATCTAGATGTGTGGCTACTACTACTACTATTAATTATTTCTATAGAACTACCAGACGTACACAGCGCTGTACAGAGTCACAAAGAAGATAGTCCCTGCTCTGCTCAAAGAGCTTACTATCTAAACAGGCAAGACAGACAAACAGGATGTCATGGATATAGTTAAGGGGAACGGTTAATCTGCCGGCTGGGTTGGTGGGCAGTGGGGAGTAGATTGAAGGCTAACCGTGACAGCCTTAAGAAGTGATAACTGTACTATCAGCAGTCTGGTAGTGTGCCTTTCAAAAAGGAAAGTGGCAGGTCAGTGTACTTTTGGGATTCTTAGTCTTCCTTCCCAAGGTCAGATCACCCTCCACATGTTGGATCTACATCTCAGACAAATCTGGCACCCCAATCAAGTTCTGACACCCTCCAGGTTGCATCCAACACTATCAAGTTAAACCAACAGCCCTACACCCCAATCACACCTATACCCTCCAGTCACATCTTACAACCCTTGATCAAGGCCCAACATCCCCCAGATAGACAAACGACCCCTCCACACAAGTCCAACCTCCTTAGACACAAGAATCTGCTATTACAAGCTATGCCTTCCTTGTGTCCTACTCTCCACCATTCATCTCCCCTTCTCAGGACCTACCCAGGACAGAAATGGTGGTCAATTGGATCATACAGTGATCCTTCTCTGCTGCCATCCCAGTCAGTGCCGAGACTCATAAAGGCAGACTCAATCTTGAGACTACCATGAGACTAGGTGGAGTAGAGGTAAGGTTATAGGGACAGAATTAGAGGTAAATTAGTCAGAGACCACTGTTCAGGCAGTGGGCCTGATGGGCCGCCGCGGGAGCGGACCGCTGGGCAGGATGGACCTCTGGTCTGTCCCAGCGGAGGCAACTTCTTATGTTCTTATTGTTAGGGGTCATTAGCTCCATTTTGAGTCCTGCTGTTTGTAGGCAGCCCAAACAGCAGCAGAAGGGATTGCTGCCACCCTGGTAGGTCCTGGTAGAGGTAGTGGGGAGGTAGAACACTGGTAGGCATAATTCCAATATTGATAACTGGTGTTTAGAGTCTGGAGGATCAGGTTTGTGTGGGGATCAGGTTTGTATATCTGTGGGGTATTGGGTATAATTGGGGGAATCAGGTGTAACTGGGAGGTGTCAGGTCATGATCAGAGACTGTAGTATATGTATGCATGAGGTGGGATTTGACACTGAGGGGGAGATCTGACCAAAGGGTTAGGGGTGGATCAGAAATAGCTGGTGCAAGTAGTCGTACAACATTTAAACACATTTCCATGACATGGCTGGGCAGATAGCATGGATGGCCTTTATAAGCCTAATAGATCTTTACAATTCAATAATCAAAAGCTATTAATTCCAATAGTGCAAGGAAATTATGCAGGAACTAAAGCAATTAATTTCTGTATTGCTGGTGTCAAAATGTGGAATGCCCTGGTGGGCCAATTGCGACTGTGTGTAAACCAGTTTCAATTTAAGAAGCAGTTGAAAACTCAGCTGTTTGTTACTGCATTTTTGTGATTTATTAGGGCCATATTCTCAGAACTTTAATGCAGTCGCTAAACTGGTTTCCGATGGATTAGCCTGCACTCATTGTATTGGCGGATTAACAAAACAGCTTATCTCTGCATTTAGCGAGCTTTCTAGCAGCCTCCAACACTGCCATGCAAATGGGCTGTTCAATATTGAAATGAGCACTCCAGCGGGTTCTTAAAAATTACTGAGCCATTCTCCAAGAGTGGCATCGGCTTTTGGCGACAACAATCAGTAATTAGTCCAGTGGTGCCTGTACAGTGACAGCACTGTTTAAAATACCCAGCAGCGGGAGAGATACCTATTCTCTTCCAATACAAACAATACCCCCCACCCCCACAGTGGATAGATGCCCACTCTCTCCCACCGCCAAGCTACCCCCCCCCCCAGCAGTGGGAGAGATGCCCATTCTCTACCGCGCAAACACACACCCCCTCCGCAGCGGGAGAGATGTCCACTCTCTCCCGCCGACAAGTGACCACCTCCAGCAAATGCTTCAATGCCCATAAAATCCCTATAGGCATCGGAGCGATTACTGCAGCAGCAGGCGCTGTAAAAGGAGCCCTTAGTGACTTACCCAGAGTCACAAGGAGCAGGCTGGGATTGAACTTGCAGCAGCTCTAACTACTAGGCCACTCTCCCCTTCCACTGCTGTTCCGGGGGGAGTAGAAGCATGAATTAGCTGGGAGATTAGTGTCACTACTTCCTTATGATTAGTGATTGTGTTGGAGTGTTTGTTGGGGCAAATGGTGGGTAGGTCTGGGAATTTTTGATGGGCAGAGGCTCTTTCCTGAGGGAGCTTGGGTGAGGAGAATGTCAACCCATGGCTAAATCATTAGAGGGTTTGGGGTGATGACATCAGAGTGATGCTTTAGGAATTGTGGAGAGGGAAGGAGAGCTGCAAAACAATATTTTTCTCTATCCTTTCTTCAAACTCCAGACAAGGGAACAGCAATTCACACCCCCCCCCCCTCCATTCTACTTCATTTTGTAGAAATTTCTGCCAATTTTTTTTTCACCTGGTTGTTTGGAATGATGTGGTGCAAACACTGTTTCAAAGTATTTGACTTCCAGCCTATAAGACAATGCCAGGTAAACATTTTATAATGGGTGCAGAATGTCTATTTACACTGCATTTGCCTCTTCTGACCTGTTACTGCAATGAAAAGAAAGAAACAACAAAGCTCCTTCAGGCTCCAGTAGTCACTCCCTTTGTGCTGCTGACATCAGGCCAAATTAATCAGACTGAAATAGAACACAATAGGAGAAGAAAGAGAGAGAGGGACAGAGAAGGGAGAAAGCAAAAGGAAGAAAAAGTGAATTAAAAAATCAGTGTGATGATTATTGAACAAAGACAAATAGCAATGGGTGGATATAGGAGGGAAAAGGAGGAGGAGGAAGAAAGGGTCTAAGCCAGTGGTCTCAAACGCGCGGCCCGGGGACCACATGCGGCCCGCCAGGTACTATTTTGCGGCCCGCGGTCTGTACTAGTGCTGCCCGCTCTTTGCAGCATCCTACGGCTTCTCCCTGGCTTCCTGCACTTACCTTCAGATAATTACTGCAGCCTGAAGAGAGAATTGCCGGTGCTGTAGCAATCCTCACAGGCTGCCATTGTCCTGAGCAGCACGTTCCCTCTGCCGCGATCCTGCCCCTGATGTCAGAGGAGGGGCAAGACCGCAGCAGAAGGAACGTGCTATGGAGGCCGATGGCAGCCTGCAAGGAACGCTAAAGCACCAGCAATCCTCTCTGCAGGCTGCGGTAATTAGCTGAAACTAAGACCGGGAGGCTAGGGGGGAAGCTGGAGGACACTGCAAAGAAGGGAAGAACATGCAGGCCTTCGAAGGGGGGAGAGGCGAGATTTATAAGCTATAAAGAATTTTACCTCATGCAAAATTGTCATCCTCTATAATATAACCCTTACCCGCACATGCGCAGTTGAGATGGCGTGATCCCTTCCTCCGTGATGTGTGCCTCCATGGCCGTGGCATGCGGTGCAAGTGGCTGTTTGCGGTATGCGGTTTCAGCGGCGGTGTGTCTCCTGCAGGTGCTGCAAGCCATCCGGTGTAAAGGAAGCCAATAAATGCTGCTACTGCTGCACAGGGAAGTTGAGGGGGAGAGGGAAAGTGGGCTGCTTTGGGGGGAGGGGTGTGCTGGGGGGCAGACAGCAATCTTGGTTTGCTCTGGGGAGGGGAACAGAAGGGGGGCCATGAGAGTCAGGCAGGCATGGCGCAACAGAGAGAGATAGGCAGGCAGGGGGCCAGGGAGAGATACAGACAGAAAGAAAGACAGACAGATATACAGGGGCCAGGGAGAGACATAGACTGAAAGAATGACAAACAGACAGGGGGCCAGAGAGACAGACAGCGACAAAAGAGATAGAGACAAAGAAAAAAAACAAACAAACAGACAGACAGACAGCGGCCAAGGAGAGACAGTATCGCCATATCCTTCTTAAGGTACAGTGACCAGTATTGAACGCAGTACTCCAGATGCGGTCGCACCATCACTCTATACAGCGGGAGATAACCTCCTCGCTTCTGGCAGCGATACCTTTCTTGATAATGCCCAACATTCTGTTCGCCTTTTTTGAGGCCGCGGCACATTGTGCCGCCGGTTTCATTGCTTTATCCACCATAACCCCCAAGTCCCTTTCTAGGTTGTCCTCCCCCAATGATATCCCCCCATTGTGTAATTGTACATCAGGTTTCCTTTCCCCATGTGCATGACTTTACATTTCTCCACATTGAAGCTCATCTGCCATTTATTAGCCCACTCACTCAGATTGTTCAGGTCCCTTTGGAGTTCTCTATATTCCTCAACTGTGCTAACCTTACCGGAGAGTTTTGTGTCATCTGCAAATTTTATAATTTCGCACTTCGTCCCTTGTTCCAGGTCATTAATAAATATATTGAACAGGAGCAGTCCCAGCACTGACCCCTGCGGGATGCCACTCGTGACCCCTTTCCAGTCAGAATAGTGGCCTTTCACTCCTAATCTCTGTTTCCTGTTCGCCAGCCAGTTTCTGATCCATCTGTGTATGTCCCCTTCCACTCCGTGGTTCCACAGTTTCCTTAGTAGGCGTTCGTGAGGCACCTTGTCGAAGGCTTTCTGGAAGTCAAGGTACACTACATCTATGTGGTCACCTTTGTCCAATTGTTTGCTTATCCCCTCAAAAAAGTGCAGTAGGTTCATCTGGCATGATCTACCATTACAGAAACCATGCTGGCTTGTTCTCATCAGCTTATTTTTTTCTATATGCTCATTGATACTGTCCTTATGAGCGACATTGCTGAAGGTTTAGAAGGAAAAGTTTGCCTTTTTGCAGATGATACCAAGTAACAGAGTAGACACCATGGAGGGAGTGGAAAACATGAAAAAGGATCTGCAAAAGTAGAGAAATGGTCTAATATCTGGCAACTAAAATTCAATGCAAATAAATATAGAGTAATGCATTTGGGGATTCATAATTGGAAGGAACCATATATGCTGGAAGGTGAGAGGCTGATATGCATGGAGGGGAGAGGGACCTTGGGGTGATAAAGTCTGAAGATCTAAAGGTGAAAAAAACAGTGTGACAAAGCAATGGCTGCTGCCAGAAAGAGAGGCGTAACCAGTAGAAGAAAGAAGGTGTTGATGCTCCTGTACAGGTAGTTGGTGAGGTCCCACTTGGAGTATTGTGTTCAGTTTTGGAGACCGTATCTGGCAAAGGACATAAGAAGACTTGAAGTGGTCCAGAGGAGGGTGACCGAAATGATAGGAGATTTGCACCAAAAGACGTTTGAGGAGAGACTTGAAGTCCTGAATATGTATACTCTAGAGCAGTGGTCTCAAACTCGCGGCCCGGGGGCCACATGCAGCCCGCCAGATGCTATTTTGAAGCCCTCGGTATGTTTATCATAATCACAAAAGTAAAATAAAATAGTTTCTTGATCATATGTCTCTTTAGCTATAAATTACAATATTATTATTAAGACTTAGTCAAAAGAGTTTTACCTCATGCAAAATTGTCATTTCTTTAATAAGATATTAACTATTTTTTTCTGAAGCCCTCCAAGTACCTACAAATCCAAAATGCGGCCCTGCAAGGGGTTTGAGTTTGAGACCACTGCTCTAGAGGAAAGGATGGACAGGGGAGATATGATTCAGACATTCAAGTATTTGAAAGGTATTAATGTAGATCAAAATCTTTTCAAGAGAAAGGAAAATGGTAAAACCAGAGGACATAATTTGAGGCTGAGGGGTGGGAGACTCAAGAGCAATATGAGGAAATTCTTCTTTACGGAGAGGGTGGTAGATGCCTGGAATGCGCTCCCGAGAGAGGTGGTGGAGAGGAAAACAGTGACAGAGTTCAAAAAATCATGGGATGAACACAGAGGATCTAGAATCAGAAAATAATAGTAAATATTGAAGAACTAAGGCCAGTACTGGGCAGACTTGCACGGTCTTTATCTGTATATGGCTGTTTGGTTGAGGATGGGCTGGGAAGGGCTTCAATGACTGAGAGGGTGTAGATGGGCTGGAGTGAGCTTTGACAGACTTTAGTAGTTGGAACCTAAGCACAGTACTGGGCATTCTTGCTCAGAAATAGCTTGAATCAGGTTGGGCAGACTGGATGGACCATGTGGGTCTTTTCTACTATGCAGTCATCTACTATGTTACTATATAAAACAAGATCAGTACTGTCCAAGCACTGATGATATTCTAACATTCCAGACTGAGAACATGTCATCTCATTCCTTTTACTAAATTTTAAAAAACATATTGAAATATTCAAAACTAAAAGTATTTAATAATAGTGTTTTGACAGCATGCACTGTCAGATAATTGTTCCTCCCTTCAGTGTAGGATATCTAATTTTTAGCACGGGCAATTATCTCACAATAAAGTGTGATGCCATTGGCATTATCACTTAATTATAACCTTAGTAATCTGATATATAGTTATCTAAAATTCCTCCAGTTTTCCCTAGTTGTTTCCCTCTAGGCTGTTCTCACTGTGATAAAAAAAAAATGTTCATGATCTGGCTAAGAATTCACAGCTCAATCCATCATGAAACAAATTATATACTGTTTTGACCATTTCACAAAAGCAAAGCAGATCACCTGAAGAAAAGGAACAAAATGTCCCATAAATTGGGAGGACAACCAGAGAGCTCTGATGAGATCCTGGACACAGCTAGAAAATGGGGACATTTGAATTCAAAATATAAACAAAAAATAATAATACTCTACTCTGATCTGAAGGAATGCAGTGACTGTTATCAGTATCAATATAGCAATGCTAACAAATGGGAAGTGCAGGTTAATCATGGGGGAGTGTGGCGTAGTGGTTAAAACTACAGGCTCAGCACCCTGGGGTGGTGGGTTCAAACCCATGCTGCTCCTTGTGACCCTGGGCAAGTCACTTAATCCTCCCATTGCTCCAGGTACATTAGATAGATTGTGAGCCTGTCCGGACAGACAGGGAAAATGCTTGAGTGCCTGAATAAAACTCATGTAAACCGTTCTGAGCTCTCCTGGGAGAATGGTATAGAAAATTGAATAATAATAAAAAAAATCATCAGTCAAAAAAACTCCACCAAATATTAATCTGTAATATTGCAAACTGTCTCATATTACCCATGTACAGTTCATACGCTCTCTTTAAAGTTCCAATTATGCAGGAAAACAAATATCACAAATCACTTAGCTGAATCCAAAGGCTGTCTTCTTATACATAATTACGCTTCTTATCTCTCGACAGGAGCCCTGTTTCGCTAATCGCGTCTTCAAGAGTTTAAAGAGAGTCACTTCCACGTAGCACAGTAATCTCAAAATGGTGATTGCCAATGAGAACGCTGAAACTTAAAACTCCCTCTTTGCTGATGTGATGTCACATCCTATAGAAACCATCAAGAGAGACATCACAGACTCTTAGGGCTCCTTTTACAAAGGTGCGCTAGCAGGGATAACGCGCACAACTTTTTATCATGCGCTAACCCCCGCGCTGGCCAAAAACTACCGCCTGCTCAAGAGATACCTCCGAGCAAAACATTTTCACAAAAATGCCTTCCATTCAATTGCAATGTAAAGTCCTTGCAGTATCACAGTTTGAAAGAAAAAAATCCATCATTGTTCTCACATTCTGAGTCTCTTCCGGATATCACCACGGCGTTCATCATAAGGTAGACTTTCAAGTACAACACATTGGAACATAGAAAAACTGTGTTCTTTAGCTATACAATGCTCCGCAAGTGGTTCCATTAATTCCTTTGCAGTGACACGTGTTCCACAAGCCGTGTTTTAATTTACAAGTTATTTGACACCTTTTGTTTCATTTCAAGTCATTGAAATGAAAAGTATCAAGAAAAGTGTGGGATCAGTGGCGTACCTAGCATATGTGGCACCCGGGGCCCATTGTTTTTTGACCCCCCCCATTTGTATGAAAAACATGATTTTTAGTAATAATTCAAACGTCACACAAGAGTATACCTAGGAAAAGGCAGCATCTTACATACACCCATTGTAAAACTAAACAAGCCAGACTAGTACAGATCAATCCTGCAGTCAATCCTAACAGAAAACCATGTCTTTTGAACACAGAGAACACAGAAGACACCTTTGCCTAGTATGGAATATGTAATCACAAACTAACCCCCTCCCCCTTTTACAAAACTGTAGTGTGGTTTTTAGCCATGGTGGTAGAATTCTGAGCATCAGAGCCGCTACCATCACGGCTGGCATTGAAATCGCTCCACAGTTTTGTAAAAGGGGGGATAAAATAGAAATACATAGACAAAGGTTAAATTGAACCAGCTGGACTCTGCATACAAGCAACACCACAGAAACAGTGACATGTCTCCTAAAGCAATAAATAAATAGAAAATTTTTGTTCTACCTTTATCTTCTCTGGTTTCTGCTTTCCTCATCTTCTTGTTACTCTCTTCCTTCCATCCACTGTCTGCCATCTCTCTGCCCCTATATGGCATCTTCTCTCCTTCTATGCCCCTTCCAGAAACTGTATGCCTTCCCCTTCCATCTCTCCTTTCACCCCCATTGGTCTGGCATCTCTCTCCTCTCCCACACCTCTCCTCTACAATCCCTTTCCCTTTTCAATTTATTTTCTGCATCCGTCTAGATTACATTCTTTCTACCCTCTCATCAATTTCCTTTTTTACTGTCTACCTACAGCTCACCACCTCTTTCTCTTACCCCCTCCAGTATTTCACTAATTCAATCCTTTTCCCCCATCATGTGCCCTCCTTTTATTTAGCCCCTCCTTCCATCATGTGCCCTCTTTCTCTACCCCTTCCATCTAGTACCTTCTCCTCTCTCTGTCCACTTCCATTGTCTGCTCCCCTCTTTCTCTCTTCCCATTTCCTTCCTGCATTTGCTCCCTTATCTCTCCCGTCTGCACTTCCATCTAGCATAGGCTCCCCCTTTACCTTCCCCACTACCATCCAATGCCTGCCCTTTCTCTCTCCATCCACCCCTCTTCAATTAGCATCTACTCCCTTTCTTTCCCTCCAATCCAATTCCATCCAGTATCCTTTCCCTTATGCCTCTCTTCCCTTTCCCTGCACACCAATTCCATCAGTACCACCCTTCCCTCTTTCTCTCCCTCCACCACTCTTGAAGTCCTGCTCCTTTCATGTAGCAAGGCCCCGCGATGAGTACGTCTGCCGGCTCTGCTCTGGAAGAAGTTACGTCGGAGGGGGTGGACCCGGCAGACACAGTCATCGCAACTCCCTGCGTCTGCCGGGTCCACCCCCTCCAACATAACTTACTTCTTCCGGAGCAGAGCCAGCAGACGTACTCATCGTGAGACCTTCCTGCATCTCAGCACGGCTGCTGACTCTGCTCCAAAGCAAGTATATTGGAGGGAGTGCACCGGCCGCTGCGCTGAGATGCAGGTCTTTCTCAACAGTAGGGCAGGACGTTCTGGACCCAGACCGCTATGCACCCCCCTAGGGTGTGCACCTCATTGTAACATTGTACCATTTTCGCTGATTGTCCAGCCCTTCTTCGTTGTAAACCGCCTCGAACTACTATGGCTTTGGCGGTATATAAGAAATAAAATTATTATTATTATTATTATTACTATTTATCACTTCTATAGTGCTGAAAGGTATATGCAGCGCTGTACCTAAAATTAGGCGTAGATCCCAATGATAAGTGCTATTCTATAAACAGTACCTAACTTTGACATTTTTAGTGTGTTTTTTGGTTGGCACTGATTTTGTGGTGTCATTTATTGAAATGAGTACATAATCTGGTGGACCAAATGAGTTAGTTTTTTGTTAAACACCTCCCCCCCCCCCTTTTATCAAGTTGTGTTAGGGTTTTTTATCGCCGGTCACTGCATTAAAAGCTCCGATGCTCATGGGAGTCTAGCAGCACCAGTTAAAATGGTCTATGCTTGCAGACAGTCAACGCACATTCTTCACCATCTGAACCAAGAGATTAGGACTTTGACTGATGAGCTGTTTAATCATACTGGTCTGTGGATTCTGATCTAGGAAACTGTGATTGACCAGGCTTTATTTTATTTTTAATTTAAAAATTTCCATTTTATTTTTCCTAGGTATATTTAATTTTGCTGTTTTCCTTTTCTTCTGGTTTTATTTCTTTTATTTATGCTTTAATATTGGATTTTGTAGTTCTCTTTTATTTGACATTTTCCTGGAGGAAAAGTTCTTAGTCTGCTGTTGAGACAGACATGGGGGAAGCCACTTTTGTCCTGGGATCAGTTGCTACTATTGGTATTACTGGAATGTTACAGATAATCCAAAATAACGCTGTGAAACTCATTCACAATGGGAAAAAATATAACCACGTAACTCTTTTTTTGATTGACTCACATTGGCTCCCTATTAGCCATCGTATAACCTTCAAAATTTTGCTTTTAGCATTTAAAACATTATCCTCTAATGAACTGCAATTTATAAATCGCATGCTTATTCCATACAACACATCTCGCTCCCTCCGTTCTACAGCCCAAAGGCTGCTCGTTGTTCCTTCATTAAAAATTATTGGCACTAGACGTCATGATATATTCTCGGTGATGGCTCCTTAGACCTGGAATACCCTACCGCAATATATCAATCGATTTAAAAATAACTTTAAAACATTTCTTTTTAAAGACGCATTTAACCTTTGAATCTTAAATAATGTAGAAAACATCTCTGAAAACAAAAAGGTTAAAAAAAAAAAAATTTAAATAGGAAAATTAATTTTATTACCTTCCCTCACGTTCTTTCCATTTATGTTTTTTTTCCGTTAATCTAGCTTAACACCAATTTTGTAACTTTACTCCTTTTTTCCTCCTGTATCCAAGTTTGTCAGTACGTTTGTTCGTCTCGCCCATTTTTAATAGTATGTTAATTTTATGACTTACTTTTATATTTTGGTTGTAACTCGCTTAGTAAATTATGGATACGCGATTTATCAAATACAAATAAACTTGAAACATGAAACTTATTGGTACTTGAGGCATGGATTGGCCACTGTGGAAACAGGATACTGAGCTAGATGGACCATTGGTTTGCCCCAGTATGCCTATTCTTATGTTCTTATGTACTGTCTGGGGGAGAGACCAGTGGTTAGAAGGACTGAAAGAGACAGAACAGAACTTTAATGGAAAGAGAGGTTGGTTAATGATGACAGAGAATGTAGCTTTGCAAAAGTAATAGAAACAGCCTGTGAAGATGAAAGGAAATCAGAGGTAGGGGTGGCATGAGATGTGATCAGAGAAGAAAGAATGATCTAGGAGAGAGAAAGAAGCATAAGTAGAGGGAACACAAGCTCAGAAGGAAGAGGAGCTGAAAGAGATTGAAGGTAGCAGTGTGAGACTGAGGAAAAAAAGGAATTGAGAATGAGGCTGTGAAAGTGGGTTTATGGTATATGAGGAGACATATATGTGAGAAAAATAACACAAATTGACATTAGGGGGTAAAACTGGAAGGATGAGATGAGAAAAAGTAAAGAGACAGGCTATGGAGAGAAACACTCATGAAGGAAAGACAAACGATACATAAAAGATGGTAAGTGAAGGCGGGGTAGTAGTCCAAGGCAGCAGCAGTCTCCTTCCAAAATGGAGGCATGTAACACAGTCTACCTCTAGAAGTCATTCTTCCATATATTAAGTTATGGAACAATGCCCATTAGCGATAGTACTAGAATACTACTGCTAGGGATCATGGCACCATTTTGCAGTCAGAAGCTAGATCGAGTGGCAGAGGAGGGGAGACTGCTGCCATTTGAGATCAATACCCCACTAATACTGACTCCTGAGTACGTCTCGGAGAAAGTCAGGGATGTGACGAGGAGAGGACTTGGAGGGTGGGGTTTGCAGTTAGAGGGAGTGATTTCTGGAAGGGGGCTGACTTTTTGCCCTAAAGAAGATTACAGTATCAAGGGATGATTGGTCATGTACTGGACCATCAATATGTTTTCTCCGGAGGTGGGGGAATCAGTGTTAAGGGAAGGATTGAAAGGGAGGCCTGTACAGACAGATCAGAGCTGTCATCAAGCATTGGGGGTAGGGGGATGCAAACCACTTGCACTGCAAGTTTCAAGCTTATTAAAATATTAGATTAATCGCATATCAAAAATTTCTAGGCGATGTTCAATAATAATTAAAATGGGGAAGAGTAACGTATAATATTATTTGAACAAACATAGTTGAAACGCAGACAGTGACATAGGCTGACGTACTCTAACCTGGTAGATAGTGGTGAGAACTACAATAAGTAAAGGAAAGTAAACATAAAAGGAAAAAAAACAACAACAGCATAGGGTCCGGGATAATTTATTAAGTCTACTTACGAGAACATCCGCAAGGTAGGTCAAGAAAAAAAAGAAAAAAGTTGAAGAATGGAATTGAAGATATTTAACTAAAACTTCCATGATTTGAATACGTCTTTGAATAAGAAGCTTTTCAGCTGTCCTTTATACAGTTAATACTGGGGCTGCCTGTGACGGGAGTGGAAGGACCATGCTACTGGACTAGCATATAAAGCGGTGCCTTTTATGCTAATTGTATGGCCTGTGAGGAAATTCAAGGCTCAAGCTCTGCCCTTACTGCGTGTTAATCTTTACTGTTAGATCTCAATGATCAACAGATTGCTTACTTTTTTATGCATTTTTCTGGCATTGATGACTGTATTTCTATTTTAAAATGGTAGTTATTGCAGATACAGTGGTGTAGTGAGGGTGAGAAGAGCTCCTCCCCTGCCCTCACTCCTGCCTGCCACACATGCCCCTCCCCCACACTCCTTCCCCAATCCCGTCTGTCATGTGCCCCCTTCCCTTTCCCCATACCTCTTGTTGAAGTTGTTTGCATCAGTCAATGTTCCCCTCGTGACCCCGTTGGCTCTCCTTCTGATGTCACACCCAGAAGTGACATCAGTGGGAGAGCTGACGAGGTTGTGAAGAACACATTGTTAACCGCCACAAACAACTTCAACTAGAGGTGTAGGGAAGGGAGGCTAGCACATGGAGGGGAGGAATGGGAATAGGCAGAGAGGGCAGAGAAGAGGAGGTATGCCGGCGCCCCCACCAACATAGCACCCGGGGCAGACCACTCCCC
The DNA here is from genome assembly GCF_902459505.1 of Geotrypetes seraphini. Lineage (NCBI taxonomy): Eukaryota > Metazoa > Chordata > Amphibia > Gymnophiona > Dermophiidae > Geotrypetes > Geotrypetes seraphini. Next base: position 243,656,056 of record NC_047085.1, on the reverse strand, counting down.
TTACACCTCCCCCTTACTACGCCACTGTGTAGATTGAGTATTAATGAAAAATTTTCAGATGATACTTCCTTCTTATTTCGTGATAATCCTTGTCTTTACATAACACTCATAAAAGTATTTGAAGCACAAATCTGCACATTATTAATGATAAAATAACATAAGCAAAAAAAAAAAAATTATAAAGTCATTTCAGTTTTTTAAATCACCCTGAACTCTGATATCTCTTAAGTATAGTTTGTTAAAGAAAAGTCTATCTTATTCTGCATTGTCCTTTATCATTCTCTCTGGGATCCATGTTTGCAAAGGTCAAGTGTCAGTTTGATGTAAAATAAGACCATCTGTGACTGAATTGGAATGATTGATGTATGGAAATTCTCTCTTGGGGAACACTACAAAATTGTACCCATTGCTTTCTAATCTGGTTGAGATCTTATTAAAGGGATGGAACTTTCTGCAAAGTGCAGGGAGTAGAGCTATAACATCACAGAAAAAAAAATTATCTGATCAACCAGCAATTTTTCTATTATTATTTTGTTGCAAATAAGTATCCCACAAGCTGGTAATCATTGCACAGGCTTTCCCAAAGTCAACAGATCTTTATACAGTATGGGCATAGCATAGTGCATACAAAATCAAATTGCAGGGCAGTGACTTTGTTGGGAAAAAAAGTACAGGGACATCATTTGCAAGAGAATTACTTTTGAAGAATGTGGTGGCAGAGTATAGTTTGAATAAGGGGCTCTTTACATATCAAAATCATTAGCACACTAGCTGCATCAATGTGAATTAATTAGAAATCTGTTGAAATTGTATTAGATGGTAATTATCTGACTAAAATTTAATTAAGGAAAATAACATGATATTATATATTGCAGAGTATTGGCCTCCTGCTATAAAAAAAAATGCTGGGGTTTTCATCAGAAATACATTTAAAGGTGATGTCTGCACATTGGCAGACAATGAGACCATATTGTCTGAACCTGTCTTTCTCTCAACAGTATTTCATTATGCTAAATAAATGATAAATAGCACAAAGAAAATTGCTTTAGATCACGCTTCTGTTCTGACTCTAGAGTACAAAAGAGGCAGTACTCTTAATAAAAAATAATGAATAAGTTACTACTGAAGGGCCAGTTGTGCACAATTGATTACGATCCCTAGCTTTTTGTGAAGGATGAGCTAGAGTAGAGCTGGCTTCCAGAAGAATGATTTTTGGAAGGGTATCAGAGGAAGAAAGAAGAAAGGTCCTGCAAAGTAATCATTTTAATGGACGATGAGTCAAATAAATCTTGGATGGCACTGTTGCAATTTGAATTTCACTGCCTCAAAACAGAGTTCTGGATTTTGCTTCTACCTTTCTCAGTAGCTCAAAGTACTAACAAAGTCACACCGACATTTTATGGAGGAGAGGGGGATTACACTGGGTTAACACTAAGCACCCCTCACTTCTCCGGCTTCCTTTTCATCTTCGCTTTCCTTATTCAAATTTAAATTACTTAAATTAAAACTGAGCATGCTCATGGTGCTGGCATCAGAAGTGACACGTTGAACTTCTCTGGCTGTGTTTTAGGTGATCCAAGCAGACTGTAGTTTTACATTGCTAGTGGGGTTTGGGGATCCCAGCCAACTAAAGAAAGGTGGGTCTAGTTGTTGGGTAGAACTAAGGCAAAAGTGGATTGGGCTATGGACCATCCCTGATTCAAACCAAGTTACATGTCCTACTTCTTGGGGGGGGGGGCTTACAATTTAAATTTCTACCTCCAGGTAATAGATGGTTAATTAACTTGCCCAAAATAAAAAAAAAACAAAAAAGATGATACGTTCAGTATGTGATTGACTTGGGGTGCTGTGATCATCTTTACTGAATCCTACCTGCCCCACAAAATGAGATCCTTAGAGGTCAAGGCAGTAACAGATTTGGTTAACACTGATTCAGCCTTCACCATTCCACATTGCTCGATTTCCTCAATGTTGTCAATAAGGTTAATGTCAAAGATATTTAATGTATCTGCTGGTGTACAAAATTCATTCAGTAACATGATTTAATCCAGCTGATTTTGTATCCTAAGAATTTGGCAAACTGGAAGATTAATCATCAAATTGCTGCTATCAATTTCTCTGGGAGTGACCAGAAAAGCAATACATCACCAGCTTATGATGGCCGTTCCATGTTCACCACACTATTGCAAATTTTGGTATTATCTATAGAGCAGCAAAATCTTACCAGACTGCCGTTCGGCAATATTACTTACAAAATGTTAAAAAGAACCAAACTTAACAGAACTGGTAGCACCCCTTTCATCAGAGTAAGCTCCATTTACCACTACACTGTTACCTTCCAGTTCCTAATCCAGTCAGTCTGTTTTAGAAGTTTTTCCATCAATTTACCGTATTTTCACGCAGATAATGCGCACCCGTGTATAACGCGCACACGGGTATAACGCGCAGAAACCACGATTTTATGTATAAAACCTTTTGTATACCGCGCTCACGCGTATAACGCGCGAGGGGTATGCGCGGTAGGTAAAAACGCGTATAACGCGCGCGTTATATGCGTGAAAATACGGTACTTACCACAGAGGCCAAACTAGCCTTAAGTTCCTATCTTCCTCCTTATTTCCGCTTTGTGGAGAGGGACCAAATTTGCTCTTCTCCAGTCCTCCAGGATCACTCTTAAAACTCTAGAGGTCAGAAGTGCAGCCACCAGAACTTCCTTAAAAGTTCCTTCAGGATGCTTGGATGGATGACTTCCAGACCCATCACTTTGTCCACATTTAGGGCTCCTTTTACTAAGGTACGCTAGCGTTTTTAGCGCACACAGCAGATTAGCACGCGCTAACCCTGTGCTACGCGGCTAAAACTAATGCCAGCTCAATGCTGGCGTTAGAGTCTAGTGTGCGCGGCATTGTAGCGCACACTACTCTGCGCGTTAATGCCCTAACACAGCTTAGTAAACGGAGCCCTTAGTTTAGCTAGTTCCTCACAAACACAGTACCCTAAGAATCATTCGGGGTCTATCACATGTCCATTCCTATTTGTATTTTGTCCTCTGTGGATATACTCTGAGCCCTTCATCTGTGAACACAGAAATATTTATTACAATTCAATTTATCCTTATCTGTTTCTATATATTCCTCTCCTTCACCTTTGAGTCTCACAGTGCCATTTTTATACTTCCTTCTATCACTAATATATGTAAAACTGTCTTCTCCCACATTTTACTGTACTGGCTATTTTTTTTTCATTCCATTTGCATCTTTGCTTTCCTGACTACTTTACTAGATTGTTTTACCTTTCCTGGATATTTATTATTTATTTTTAGTACTTATATTGTGACTAGTCAGACTCCGTGCCTGCCGTGGTCCCAGTGAAATTGCATAGAAAAGGTGGAGGTAAACTCAGAAAGCGGTCTTCATAGGCTAAACCACAGAGTCAGATAGAACAGCCTGATGATTGGTCAGACCCAGAATGGGAGGATATGGAAATCCTCGCTAGAGAATGACACGGTGGCGGTTTACCCGCGGCCACCGCATTTAGCCACGGGTAATCCGCCAAAACGGGGAACGAAAACTAGCAGTCGCTGCGGGGACGGGGACAAGTCCATTCACCGCCCCGTGGAGCGGTGAATGGACTTGTCCCCGCAGTGAGGCATGAAGGATCGCGCGGTCCCCGCAGCCCACACCCGCCTGCCCAATCGATCCTAGTGATTAGCCAGCTCTCTCCCTTCTCCTCACCTTAGTTTGTAGGTTTTCTTTTTCGGCGACCCGCACGCTATCAAAGAGCCACGCACCCACTGCTGCTCAGTTTCGATCTTCTGCTCTGACACAACTGGAAACAGGAAGTTGCAGCAGAGCAGAAGATTGAACACTGAGCAGCGGCGCGTGCGCGGCTCTTTGGGAAAGCGTGCAGGTCGCCAAAAAAGAAAGCCTGCAAACTAAGGTCAGGAGAAGGGAGAGTGCTGGCTAATCACTACGATCGATTGGGCAGGCGGGTGAGGGCTCTTTGGGAAAGCGTGCAGGTCGCCGAAAAAGAAAGCCTGCAAACTAAGGTGAGGAGAAGGAAGAGAGCTGGCTAATCACTATGATCGATTGGGCAGGCGGGTGGGGGCTGCGAGGACTGTGCGATCGCCCGTGTTCCCGGCTCAAACTGGAAGGAGCGAGTGAAAGGGAAAAGGATTCTGGGCCAAGGGGATGAACACAGAAAGAAAAACCCACAGCAGGAAAGAAAGGGAAGGACAGGCAGGTGAGCCAGATGCTAGAAGCAGGGGGGGGGAAGAAAGAGGGAAAAAAGCTAGATGGGGTTGAAAAGAAGAGACACACTGGTATGGAAGAGGAAGATAGGGGAAATCTGGATACAGGAAGGTAACAGAAAGAGGGGAAATTATGTGCATGGGGCATAGGGACAGAGACATAAAGGGGACATGCCATGAGGATGGTATATGGACACAGGGGGGGGGGGGCAATGGCAGATACATAGGGGAGATATTAGAAATGGGGAAAATAGGAGCACAGAAGCGAGATGGTTTGTGGGGATGGGACAGGGACCGAGCTCGCAGGCTCCAGTGGCTTGCACAAATTACATTGTAACATGCCATGAAAATAAGAGGGAGGAAGGTAGATAGATAGGCCACGCGAGAGGAGCTGAAGGGTGGTAGAAAGGAACAGATGGTAAAGGAGGGAGGGAAGGGTAGTGGTAGAAAGGAATAGGACAGACATTGAAGGAGGGTGGGGAGGAACAGACCCTGAAGGGAAATGTGGAAGACAGAATGGGAAGAAGACAGATGCCAGACTATGAGGGAGCGGAGGGAAGAAGATGGGTGCTAGCGCTGGCCCGTCCTTCGTCTAAAAGCCCTTGCTTTGGGTGTTTGGGACTTAGGCTTTTTTTTTAGGTTGATTATATGGTGTAAGTTTAGACGTAGTGGTGGTCTGGGCGCTTAAACAGCTGGCCATTATTTTAAAAACCTCATTTTGGATAGTTTTTTTTTTTTTGAGAATGGACATTTTCCCTGCTTCTACTTTCAACGTTTAGGGCCTTAAGCCAAAAGGGGACTTAGATGATTTTTCTGATTATGCCTCTCATAGGCTTGAAATCCAGTCCTGATTATAGGAAGCCTTGCAGTCTCCCCTATAGCCATTGAGGGAGCCCAAGAAAGCCACAATCTAAAGCAAGCTCAGGCAGGGCAGGGCATGACTCTCCCCATGAAAAGCCTAGATTTTTCTAAGCTGTTAGAGAGGATAGGGAAGAGGAACACGCCTCTCCCCCAGGAACAGTTTCTCACTTCAGGGTAATGGCCCAGACCTGATGGAAGTAGAGGAAGCTGGTTCTTCTAAAGAGTTTGCAGCAACAACCCAGGATAGAGCAGATGGAGCTTCAGGAAGGGCTGATTCCAGAAGAGCTGTTCCAGGAACCTGAATTAATGGATATGGGTTTGGCTGTCAAGCACTACTGAATGCAGCACTGTGAGTTTGGAACATTTTTGAAATGGCTGTGTTTTGCTGCATTTGCTGTTTTTTCTTTTGATGACACTTTGCTGCTCACTTACTGACTGAACTGTACTGCTTTGGTCTAAAGTTAAGTACCCTGTGTTTAAAAACCCCAGCTGTTTGTATTTGGACTCTGTGTGTGTGTGTGTGGGGGGGGGGGGGGGTTAGGCACTAGCTAGTGCCTGGAAAAGAAACTGTGTTTTTTGTTTGTTTCTTGGCTTTTCAACGTATAGCCCAAGCCAGTAGGAAGCTGAAGTTTGCCACTAACTTAGGGAGAAGTTTGCTACAATCCTGAGTGGGAATTTTGAAAGCAGTTTGAAAAGCTTTTCGGAAAGGCAAATTTGTGGCAAACTCCCTGGCCCCAGTTCTGCTTGTTAGCAGCTGGAGGCTTCCGTGCTTTTGATAAATGTTGAAAAACTTGGACTGCTACAACTTAGGGAAGTTGAACTTACCTGAAACCTGCATTAGGCAGGCTAGTGAAAAGAACTTTGAGGATTAAAAAAAAACTCTTTAGGGAAAGAAAGAAAGTTTTGTTTTGAGGATGAAAATCATGAAGGCTTTACAGGAGTTTTCCTCGATAGCCATTTTTTTTTCTTGTGCTTAAGTTTACTGAAGGGATTTGGCACATCCTGACCAATAAACTTGTGTTGGAAAGTTACCTTACCATAGAACTTGGTGTTTTGCACTCTTTGGGTTTTGTCTTTCTTTTTGCCCCTGCAGGGCTAACTCCATCCTGATAATTGCACCCAGACCAGAAACTTTGCCTGTGACCACTTGGGGTGCTGTTGGCCGTTCTGAGAGACCCCAGTGGTTACAATATACCACTTGTAGTTTATGAAGCCTAACCTCTTTCTCCTTACCTTTTCAGTTACTACTTTGAGAACCAAAGTGGCCTTCTTTTCCTCTTACTTTTATTTACTTTCCTTGCAAAGAGGTTTGTCACTCTTAAAATAACTCCTTTCAGTTTTGTCTATTGCTTTCTTCCTTCCTCTAGATCAGGGGTGCCCAATAGGTCGATCGCGATCGATGGGTAGCTCGCCAAAGCAAAGTGAGTCGATCACCCAGGACTCACTTTGCCTTGGCGATCTATCGGGCCGATCAGTCTTCTTCTCCTCGATGTCAATTCTGCCGTCGGAGAGGAAGTTCGGGCCAGCCAATCGCTGCCTGGCTGGGTGGAACTTCCTCTCCAACGGCAGAATTGACGTCGGGGAGAGGAATGCTGGTCGGTCCGAAGCAGGCAGAGCATGGAGAGCCGTCGGCTTTGGGACCTGTTAGCCATTGGTGGCGGTTTGGGTCCTGTTCCCCGATGGCAGTGGCAGTGGCTTGGGGAAGGGAAGGTAGAAAGGGGGCAGGCAGGGAGACAGAAGGAAAGAAGAGAAACAGAAAAAAAGAAAGGGGGCATGAAGAGAGAAAGAAAGAAAGGTCAGGGAGAGAGGAAAAAAAAGTTGGGGGAGGGAATGAGGTGTGGAGGAGAGGAAGCATACAGGCTGAAAGAAGGGAATAAAGATTGGATGCACAGTGAGAAGAAGAAAGTGCAACCAGAGACTCATGAAATCACCAGACAAGGTAGGAAAAATGATTTTATTTTAAATTTAGTGATCAAAATGTGTCTGAATTTATATCTGCTGTCTATATTTTACAATATGGTCCCCTTTTACTAAACCGCAATAGTGGTTTTTAGCGCAGGGAGCCTATGAGCGTCGAGAGCAGCGCTGGGCATTCAGCACAGCACCCTGCACTAAAAACTGCTATTATGGTTTAGTAAAAAGGGAGGGGGGTGGGTATTTATCTATTTTTTGTATGGTTGTTACTGAGGTGACAGTGCATAGAGTCATCTGCTTTGACCTCTTTGAAAAAACCCCGGAATGGGAATGATAATTAACAATTCTATGCGTACAGTGTGCATTGTGTTTTTTTTTAAATTTTATTGTTGGTAGATCATTTTGACTTGGTCATTTTAAAAGTAGCTCGTGAGTCAAAAAAGTGTGGGCACCCCTGCTCTAGATATTCTCATCCAGTTTACAACTCCTTTAGATAATCTCTCATCTACTTTCAACCCTTTATCTGTGAACACAGAACATAAATATTTGTTAGGCAGTTCTGTCTTTTCCTTATCAATTTCTGCATATTCTTCTTCTTCACTTTTGTACTTCCTCCTTTTAACCAGTCAGTTTATTCTAGCTCCTACATGTGTTTCTTGTAAATGCACTATAGGGCTCATTTTCAAAAAAGAAAAACATCCAAAAAGTGGCATAAAGGGGAAGATGGACATCTTTCTCACCAAACCCTTCTAATTTGCTATTTTTGAAACCTTTTTTTCCTAGATGGATATCTATGCTGTTCATCCATAGTTTATCTAAATCTCGAAGGGATATGTTATAGCAGGGGTAGGGAACTACGGTCCTCGAGAGCCATATTCCAGTCGGGTTTTTAGGATTTCCCCAATGAAAATGCATGAGATCTATTTGCATGCACTGCTTTCAATTCATATTCATTGGGGAAATCCTGAAAAACCGACTGGAATACGGCTCTCGAGGACCGGAGTTCACTACCCCTGTGTTAGAGGCGTGGAGGGGCAAAATAAAAAAAAAACGTCTAAGTCCCCTTTTGGCCTAAGTCCCTAAACGTTCAACCCAGAAGCAAGGAAAGTGTCCATAACCAAAACATACGTCCATGTTTTGATTATGGCCTTCCTCTGCCTAAACGCCCAATCTCCACTACGTCTAAAAGTACCCCCACAGCACATCTACACTTTTTAACCATAATGAAAAAAACACGCCTAAGCCAAAAACGTCCAACAGAAGGGCTTTTAGGCGAAGGAGGAGCCAGTCCTTCGCCTAAACGCTGGATTCTGTAACCGGTGTCTGTCAAAAACAACACCGGTTACAGAATTCCCCCTCCCCCCAACAACGATCCAGGCAGGAGGGTGCCCAAGCCCTTCTGCCATGTCAAACCACGACCCCCCCTCCCAACGATATCGGGGCAAGAGGGAGTCCAAGCCCTCTTGCCCCGTTGAAGCAGCGACCCGCCCCCCCGATAACATCAGGGCTAGAGGGAGCCCAAGCCCTCTTGCCCCAGGCACCCACGGCACCCCGACTTGTTCGGGCCAGGAGGGAGCCCAAGCCCTCCTGGCCCAGGCGACCCCCCTACCCCCACCCCCACTACAGTACGGGCAGGAGGGATCCCAGGCTCTCCTGCCCTCGACGCACCCCCTCCCCCCCAATGTCTGCCCCCCAAGATCCCCCGATCGGCCCCCCTCAGCCGACCTGTGACCCCCCCCGGCCGACCCCACGACCCCCCCACCCCACCTCCCTTCCCCGTACCTATTTTAGGTTGGCCGGACAGACGGGTGCCAAACCCATCCGTCCAGCATGCAGCTCAACGAAGAATGGGACTGGATTGGCCCAGGGGCACCAAAGCCCCGCCTCCTGGTGGGGCCTAAGGCGCCTGGGCCAATCAGAATAGGCCCAGGAGCCTTAGGCCCCTCCTGTGGGCGGGGCCTTAGGCACATGGCCCGGGTGGGTCATGACCCGGGGGGTCGCGGCTTCAACGGGGCAAGAGGGCTTGGACTCCCTCTTGCCCCGATGTTATCGGGGGGGTCGCGGCTTCAACGGGGCAAGAGGGCTTGGGCTCCCTCTTGCCCTGATCGTGTCGGGGGGGTCGCGGCTGCCGCAGGGCAAGAGGGCTTGGGCTCCCACGGGTCGCGGCAGTTCGGGTAGAAGAGTGATGGCATCGCGGTAGGGGAGATGAGGCATCTCTCCTGCCGCAATGGTTAGGTTGCCGGGCCACTGAACTGATGGCGCCAGCGGCCATCAGCTCAGCGGCCCATTTTTCAGCACTTAGACCTGGTTTTATTTCGTCTAAGTGAAAAAGGTCTAAGTTTCGACTAGGCAACCTTTAACTGTTTTGGTTATACCTGTTGTACGGCTAGGTGTAGGTCGACCCACCTCCCGCCCACTGCCCGCCCTTTCCCCTCCTCTAAACACACCTCTTTTCTCTCTGTGCGTTTAGAGGCAGGGGAAAGGCCTAAGTTGGTTTTAGATACGTCTAAAAACCAGCTTTGGTTATGGGTACTTGGATGATCAGGCTTTTTGATCGTCCAAGTAGCCATTTAGGACACTTTTTAAACTTTTTTTTTTTATTATTATTACCCCCATAGTGTGTATGGGACTTGGGTTGGCTTATGACCTGACATTTCTCTGGTATAATCAAACATTTAAGAATTCGTTCAGTACACCATTTAGATACTTGGGTTGAGATCTGTTATAAGAAAGAATAAGTGCCAAATAGATGCCCAAAATGACCAGATGACCACTGAAGAAATGATTGGATTTAGACATCATATTGAAAACCAACTAGAAGCATTTCTGAAGATCCAGCTCTTATATAAAATAATAATTTGAACTGAATAGGGGTACACATTGAGCCATTTGTACAAAATTCTGCACAAGTGTTACCAAAGGGAGACTTGTCAATATAGAGGACCCCTCACACTCTCTCATTGAGCACTGACACCCCCCCCCCCATCCAAAGATGTGAATAGAACAGGACAAACCTGCCTTTATGATAGCTTCAGATGTTATGGCCAGTCCTAGCAGAGCAGCAAGCAGGTTCCTGGAGTATCTATAGTATAGTATAGTCCAGGTGTAGGCAATTCCGGTCCTCAAGAGCCGGAGCCAGGTCAGGTTTTCAGGATATCCACAATAGGCAGTGCATGCAAATCCATCTCATACATATTCATTGTGGAGATCCTGAAAACATGACCTGGCTCTGGCTCTCGAGGACTGGAATTTCCTACCCCTGGTGTAGTCAACCATAGAGATGGGAACTCAGGCCCATACCCGAATCCCTTTGTAGTGGAACAAGTGAGCCTCTCAAACCCAACCCTAATCCCACTGTATCCACATATAGGTATCACCTATTGGTGTGGTGTAAAGTTGTGTACTGAACAATAGGCTTTGGAGAGCTCACCATACAATATAAAGGGGCTATAGTGAGATGTACTGTATACCTGGAACTTTTAATGTGAGGTTCACTGCAGTGCCTACTGAGGTACCCCACTACTTTGCTGGGATGACTGTGTGGCCAGTCTACTAAGAATCCTGGCCCTTCCTATGTTTCAATGGCTTATTCTGTGGTTTTTTTTCACCGACAGTTCTAAAAACTGAGAAGCATTTCACAACAGGAGCCTCCCGATGCCTGTTTAACTAATTTTATGTTTAACCGCTAAACTTCTTGTGATTTTCAGTATACTGAATGAATAATACACTGGACCCCTGAGGAAGAAGTGTTTTTTAAAACCAGGACCGTGTCGGATCCTGGTTCCCAAACAATATGAACTATTATTGGTAAGTCATAGTTAATTGTTTTCAATAAAGATCCTGACTCTTGACATCTCTGCAGTCCTTCTTTTGGTTTTCCAAAAAAAGATAGACACACTGAGCACAAACAGATCCATTTTTGAAGAAAAAAAAGCAAGATAGAAGTTTTGCAGTTTTGAAATTTAACAGTAAAAGGACACCTCTCCCATCTATTGCAATATTAAGAACTCTTTTCTAGGCTATATAACAATATGAATTTATCTAAGAAAAGCAATCGACAATATATACATTTCTAATTTTGCAGTTTATTTTTTATTTCAGTGTTTATATACCAGTTCAGAAAATATGATTATATATTCTGCCCATAAAGGTCATTAGTGGACTTATTTAATAATCAAGGGGAATCTACTTTTAAATGAGAATATTTCATGCAATTCTCAAGATATATGTTGTAGGCTAAGCTGTCATGAAGGATTGCAAACTGATTCAAGAGAGACTACTAAGACCTTATTAGGTATCTTCTAATTAAAGCTGCTAGCTTCTGCAAGTATATTAATGTCACATAGTTATTACCTATTGTCCACTGTGAATTTTTATTCCTGGCACTCAACACACATTTCTCCTGCAAATTTCCTGTAATTGCATGAGGCATGTGCAGCGTACCTCAGTTCATTTACTGCTGGATAATAGAAGAGGTTTACCTTTCTATCATATTATGTTGAATAAAAATTACAAGAAATACCTCATGATTTTTTTATTGGTGAGAATGTTGACAAATCTAGTTAGCTGAGTTGTAATTTCTAAGACCGTTTCACTGAAAGGGTCAAACAGATTCACCAGGGATTAGAAACAGTTGTTGGTGCTATCATCAGCCTGTTTCTCCATTCATTATCTCCCCTGTTATTCTTTGCAGTTTTACATGCAGCAGGATCCCATTCTGTGTCCTTTGTCTGATAAGGGGGAAGATTCTGGAATCCATGCTCCAGAGAAAAATATATATATAATTGGGGAAGGAGGGGGAAGGGGGGGCTCGTTCCTATCAGTTATATGATTGCAAGGATCTCATTGCTCTGTTTGGAGAGAAGTGTAAAGGACTGTACAAACAATCATTTAGGGTTGGATTCAATAAATGGTGCCCAAACTTAGGCAATATTAAGATCTGCATTAAGCTAGTATTCTGTATAGGGCACCCTGCGCAGAGTGCCCCATACAAAATACTAGTGTAGTGCACTTCCTGCATCTAACATCTGATCCAAGGACTTATGCCTACCAAATTCTGGTATAAATTCTGGCACCTAACTAATGGCAACTGGGTATGTAAATCCAAGTATTTTATAACATTGCTTCTAATTTCTAGGAATGCCAAGACATAAGAACATAAGAAGTTGCCTCCACTGGGTCAGACCAGAGGTCCATCCTGCCCAGCGGTCCGCTCCCGCGGCGGCCCATCAGGTCCGCGACCTGTGAAGTGGTTACTGACCACTTCTATAACCTACCTCAAGTTCTATCTGTACCCCTCTATCCCCTTATCCTCCAGGAACCTATCCAACCTTCCTTGAACCCCTGGCAAACCTGGCAACCTTGAACCCCTGGCAACCTTCCTTGAAAGCCGTGGCAAATGTTGCCTTAGTGTGTTGCATACACATGGCTTTCCCATGAACTAAGGCCATTTATACTGCTATCGGAAAATGGCTGACTTCCCCATTTTCCTAGTTGATGGCACTAATCTGCTTTTTAGGTGGGTCTGTCTTTCGTCATTTTGTCTTAGCCAGCCAGGTGCTGAATAATGACTTGGCCAGCTAAGTCTGCGGCTGCAAACATTGACCTGGATATTCAGAGTTCTGGCTTATCACCTCCTCCGGAAGCTTGTTCCATGTGTCCACCACCCTCTGGGTAAAAAAGAACTTCCTAGCATTTGTTCTAAACCTGTCCCCTTTCAATTTCTCCGAGTGACACCTAGTGCTTGTGGCTCCCCACAGTTTGAAGAATCTGTTCTTATTCACTTTCTCTATGCCCTTTAGGATTTTGAAGGTTTCTATCATGTCCCCTCTAAGTCTCCTCTTCTCCAGAGAGAACAGACCCAGCGTTTTTAACCTGTCAGCGTATGAGAAATTTTCCATACCTTTTATCAGTTTAGTCGCCCTCCTCTGCACTCCCTCGAGTACCGCCATGTCCTTTTTGAGGTACGGCGACCAGTATTGAACACAGTACTCCAGGTGCGGGCGCACCATTGCGCGATACAGCGGCATGATGACTTCCTTCGTCCTGGTTGTGATACCCTTTTTGATGATGCCCAGCATTCTGTTTGCTTTCTTTGAGGCTGTCGCACACTGCGCCGATGGTTTCAGTGATGTGTCAACCATCACCCCCAGATCCCTTTCAAGGTTACTCACCCCTAGTCGTGTTCCCCCCATTTTGTAGCTGAACATCAGGTTCTTTTTCCCTACATGCATGACTTTGCATTTCTCTACGTTAAAACTCATTTGCCACTTATTTGCCCAGTCTTCCAGTCTCGTTAGGTCCCTTTGCAGGTTTTCACAGTCTTCCGTGTTCCTAACCCTGCTGCAGAGTTTGGTGTCATCAGCAAATTTGATAACCTCACATTTTGTCCCCGTCTCCAGATCGTCAATAAATATATTGAACAATAGAGGTCCCAGCACCGACCCCTGTGGAACTCCGCTCGTGACCCATTGCCAGTCTGAGTATTGGCCCTTTACTCCAACCCTCTGTTTCCTGCCTGCCAACCAGTGTTTGATCCATCGGTAGATATCCCCTTGCACCCCGTGGTTCCACAGCTTTTTTAGTAGCCGTTCGTGAGGTACCTTGTCGAAGGCTTTTTGGAAGTCAAGGTAAATGATGTCTATGGATTCCCCCTTATCCATCTGGCTGTTTATTCCCTCGAAGAAGTACAGCAAGTTTGTGAGACACGACCTTCCCTTGCAAAGCCCCCTTTTCAGGTTTAAATTTATTTGATATACTGCAAATACAACCACAGTTTGTCTAAGCGGTTTACAATAATAATATATTATTAAAATAAAAACAAAAATTTGAGTTGCGTGTTATGAAATTTAGGGACCTGTGTTACAGAATTGGCCAATTAAGTGCCAATTAACTCAAATAATTGATTGTTAGCACCTAATAGACAAACTATTGTCCACTTGTATCTGGTATCTGCTATCTGGTAATTTTGGTCGCCTCTATAGAATTCCCAGGTTAGTGTCTTCTTTCTTCAGGGAGTTCAAAGGAGGAAAGAAAGAAAGAGTAGAGAGGGGCTGATTAGGTCCATGATTGGGGCCCAGTACAGCCATGGTGTTTCATCTGTATGAGATCTACCTGGCTGTAGTTTAGATATAGAACTTGCTCCAAGCCAGATTGGCTTGAATAAAGAGTAGGATATTCCAATTGAACTAAGAGGGCACAGGCTGGATGGGTCTGTGCCACAGCAGAGCAAGCAACAGTGAAATAGGTGATATCAAAGGGAAAATGTAATTACTTTTCCTTCAGTTTGAGAGAAGAGAGAAATGATAGCAGGCTGTTGGGAACCCGATACCCAGGATATCGCTCACTTCATGTTGGATGTTAACTGTTCTTATTGCATATCATGGATACCGTAGAAGCTATATTCAACTTGAGGGATATACCCTTGGCAATTAGAGGGACTGAGAAGGAGTTTGGGGATATATCAGGTCCAATATTCAGACTGTGGGAAGTATCCAGCCATTGGTTTTGAATATCCAGGTCAATGTTTGCAGCCGCAGACTTAGCTGGCCAAGTCATTATTCAGCACCTGGCTGGCTAAGACAAAATGACGAAAGACAGACCCACCTAAAAAGCAGATTAGTGCCATCAACTAGGAAAATGGGGAAGTCAGCCATTTTCCGATAGCAGTATAAATGGCCTTAGTTCATGGGAAAGCCATGTGTATGCAACACACTAAGGCAACATTTGCCACGGCTTTAGTAAAAGGACCCTTTAGTGATTATTGTTATGATAATGGAGTAGTTGATACTTTGAAGCTTGTATATGTGTTGGTCTACATAAGAATTCAATAAGTTTGGAACTTTAAAAGAAAAATCTAGCCTGGGAAATAAGAGATGCAGCAGGTCCCAGTTGCCACAGTGCTTGTTTTTCTCAGTCATGAGATGGATAAACTTGGGGAGCAGGTCCTGCTTATTGATCCGAGACTGTCCTAGTTTCTTCTTGCACTGGAATATGAAGGTTGATCTTTTGAGTCATGATGTCATTGGACCTTAGGCTCCTCTTTCTCCCTTGTTTAAGTCTGTACTCTGTTTAATCCTAGCTGACTAATAATAATAATAATAACTTTATTCTTCTATACCGCCATAGTCGTGAGACTTCTAGGCGGTTCACACTGAAGAGAGCTGGACAGTCAGCGAGTTATAATATGTAGAAATCCGGGATACAGTATGTAGAAGACTTACAAAAAAGCACATAGAATCTTACAAAAGGTCCGAGATACAGCATATAGAATCTTACAAAGAGCATATTGAGTCTTACAGAAAGGTAAAGAGATACAGAATATAGAATTTTACAAAAGGCAGTGAAATATAGCAAGCAGAATCTTAAAAAGGCAGCAAAATTAATGTTAAGCATTTCATATTTATAAACAGGAGTGGATATATATAGTGTTAGGTGTAGATACTTTTTTAGGTGATGGCATTTTAGGTGAAAGCATTTTTTGGTGATCCCTGCTACATGCCAAGTCCAATAGGATAGCAGCACTGCCAGCCTGGTGATCTAGCTAGATATCAAGTAAGCAGAACCCTAGGCTTTGTTTTGGCCCTATTTGGTCTTCTATTACTACTATTAATTATTTCTATAGCACTACCAGATGCACGCAGCGCTGTATAGAGTCACAAAGAGTAAGAAAACAGTCCCTGCTCAAAAGAGCTTACAATCTAAACAATCTATGGCCTCTCCCGTTTCAAAGCCTCCGTTAGAGAAAAAGAAGAAGCCTAACTGCAGGGCTATTTATTTGTCCCTCCAAAATCATAGAAAGTTGCACATGCTTCCCAAGGCCGGCAGGGTCCACACACCCTATATAATGTAATGTAATTTATTTCTTATATACCGCTACATCCGTTAGGTTCTAAGCGGTTTACAGAAAATATACATTAAGATTAGAAATAAGAAAGGTACTTGAAAATTTCCCTTACTGTCCCGAAGGCTCACAATCTAACTAAAGTACCTGGAGGGTAATAGAGAAGTGAAAAGTAGAGTTAGAGGAAAAATAAAAATAAAATAAACATTTTAACAAGACAGCATTGATCTAAATACTTTGGAAGGTAGAAGAGAGGAGAGAAAGGAATAGAAGCAGAAGGGGGAGCCGTTGAACAGTAGAATTCTGGAGAAATTTAAATGATAGAAATAGAACAAAACAAAGACAAAAGGCAAAACAATAGATAAGATTAAAGATAAATCATAAGCTGGAAAGAAAAATAAAATAAAACTTTGTCTTCAATCCATATGATATTATAAAAGACAAATCAGATTAGACTTAAGAATGTTCTCCAAAACGAATACAGAAGGCATTTTGTGGTGATCCCTGCTACATACCAAGTCCAAAAGTTTTGCTTGAAGTGTATCATACTATGAAACATACAGATTCGAATCCTAGAAAACATAGATAAACAGGTATCAACCAGAAATAAATGAGACCAAGTATAGGTAACAAATACTGAACCTTTATTTCTAATAACTCTAATTTTGCCAAGCACCCAGAGTTCAAACATCAATAACCTCATTTCTGAGACTAAAGAACATCAAATTTTAATGAAAATATAATTAGGTAGTAGTTATGGTCTCTAAATAGTGTGCAAAGGCAGGGCAATAGACCTGAGAGGATGGGTCTCAAATTGTGGCCCTTTTATTAAAGCTGTGGCAAAAGTGACTTCAATGCACCCTTTACATTGTTCTTTCCCAAACGCTAAGACCACTTTTCTTGGGGCCAGAAAATGGTTGATTTTCCCATTACCTGAATTAATGGCCTCCCACTAAGGGCCCCTTCTATAAAGCCATGTTAGTGATTCCATGCTCGGCAAATTTGGCACAGCTCATAAAAACTGAAAGGGCTGAGTCACATTTGCCATGTGGGAATCGCTACCATGGCTTTGTAAAAAGAGGGACCAGTGATCCACCACCACAGGGAAAGAAAGATTGGAGAACAAGGGAGAAATCTCAAGCCACACTCTGGACCAGACATACCCTGGCTATTGGCCTGACAGGAGTAAGCTCCAAGGCAAGTGGGAACTTCTAGCTGCCCAAAATCTCACCAGGCTGAAGGCTATTCTAAAGGGAGCCCAGCACCCCAAACAATCAGTAAGGTAAAATCTGATTTGCCTTCCAGGAGTGTAGAAACAGTGGTTCAGATAGCTAATTCTCAGCTAGGGATGGAAGCTAATGAGAGCAACTGGGATTGCCAGTCGGAGGAAGAAAACGTAAGTCAGGATAGTGAAATGTCTCCACAATTCACAGGGCTTGGGAATATAAATAACATTGCAGATTCAGAGTAGGAGATGGTCTGGGAAGAAACGTATACCTTGACTGAGGTCTGCTGTGAAGCCTAAACTGAATGCTAACGTTTTCTCTGCATTTCTGTGAAGGAGGGGGTAGGGCACTCTCCTCACCTCAGGGTTACCGTAAGTCTCCCTAAAGAAACCACTGTTTATTTAAAAGGCTAAAAATTGTACAAACCTTTAGAAGTAACTTCAAGGAACTGGTAATATCCAGAACTGTAAAAAGCAGTGCACTGTAGCAAAGCTACAAAGACTATAGTCAGCTTAGTGTATTTCAACATACGACATCAGGGAGCTGATTGAACAGCCGATGCAATTGCAGGTGCACAGCACTGTGTAGGAAAGCATTCTACAAATGTTTCAATTTATTTATTTATATACCACTTATATCCTAAGTGGTTTACATTCAGGTACTTTATCATATTTCCCTGTTTGTCCCAGTGTGCTCAAACTCTATCTAGTGTACCTGGGGCAATAAGGGGATTAAGTGACTTGCCCAGGGTCACAAGGAGCATAGGAGTCCTTTTACTAAGGCGTGCTAAATGCTAACATGCCCATTATATTCTATGGGCGTGTTAGCATTTAGTGCACGCTAATCTTTAGCGCGCGCTAAATCAGTTAGTGCACCTTAGTGAAAAGACCCCATAGTTAAACATTGAAAACATATTACACTCCAAAAAAATGCTTTAAGTGCTCTTTTCTTTTTAGAACCAAAGATTGTTTCCAGATCCCAATTAATCAACTCTTAAATCAGATAAGTATTATTTTGGGGTCTGATGAGAATTACTTTAATCTGACCAAAACAATTGGTTCTTTGTATATACATTTTTTTCTTCTTTCTTTCAGCATCAGTCACATTCCCTTCTGAAAGGTGATTCTATCAGGTAAGTTGATGTTAAAGTGACTGGTGCTTTACATTTAAAAAAATAAATTGAATGTTCCATATGTATGTGCACAAAAATTAAAACTTATCTCCAGGTTTTCTTTTCTTTGCGTTGTCAGGCTTGTTTTTTCCTCCTTGTTCAGGCCCTCGCGAATTTTGTCTGACTTTTTAGTCTTCAGAGTTTCAGCTGCATAAAAGAAACTTACAGACCTATATCAACTCAGGCTTCAACCACGCTCAGCCTGCTAACCAAGAATTATCAACTTTCAGGCTTCCCTTTACATAAGCTACAACTCTCAGGCTCAGCCCTTCCGTCCCTGTCTATGTTTAATCTATCCTACTTCTCAGATTGTAGTTCACCTATACTATTCCTTACACAGTAATCCACTTACAACTTGCTCAGATCTCTGTCAGTGGTTTTAATCAGGTTATATATTAATTAAGCCTGTGCACTTCTCCCTCGTCATTCGCAGGGGATACAGGTAGAGCCAGACCGCAAATGCCGAGAAACCGCGATTATCCGGCTCTGACCAACCCCCACCTCCCTGCCGCCTTCCCGGCCTTACCTGGTGGTCTAGAGGGCTTTCGGGGCAGGAACGATCTTCCTACGCTCCTGTCCCGTGCAGATCGCCATCAGGAAATGGCTGTAGGGAGTTCCCGACGTAGTCTCGAGAGACTACGGGAACTCCCAGCAGCCATTTCCTCATGGTGATCTGCACGGGACAGGAGCATAGGAAGATTGCTCCTGCCCCGAAAGCCCTCTAGACCACCAGGTAAGGCCGGGAAGGCGGCAGGGAGGAAAAAAAAGATGGATTTTTTTTTACATTAAGACTGTTTTTTAAATTTTCCCTCTCCCCAGAAAAAAATCGCGATTATATGAAACCGTGAGTGCAGGAACTGCGAATGGGGAGGGGGAAGTGTACGTTTTCCTTAACTAAATTCTGTTATAAATACCCTTTTCCTTTTCTCTGTGAAAAGGAAATACTGTATCTTACGCTGCCAGCTCTCACAACACTACCTCCTTTCTGTCTTTCATCTAACTCCTCAACTGACTTGGAATTTTCTTTATCCCTATAGTAACATCTTGGCTTGCCACCTAGTATCCAATCAGCATGAGTGATACAAAAGTTGCAGTATCCAATCAGCATGAGTCATACAAAAGTTGCAGTTGAAGCAATCTCTATTTGCAAACTTCTAGGCTCCATTTTGCCTCATTGACTATAATGGAGAGAAACATTTTAAGGAAAATTTGGTTATTTTAAAGAAAACACTTCCCAGTTGATAAGATGATCAAGCACATATTTTCCTATAGTTCTATTCTTTCAAATTTTAAAATGGTGCATTCACAAGGGTGCTGGGCAATTTTCTTACAAAAATAAACTTTTAAAATTATCCATTTAACTAAATGGTTCAAAAACCACCTTAACTAAGTCTAAAAAGGCTTTTCAGATGACCCCCAACTGTTGGAACCATTTAAATCAACTTCCTACATCCCCAAAATTTTCAATGACAGCACAATTTCTCTGGAAGTCTGGATCAGATATCTCAAAAATCAAGGCCCATTTGCACATGCTCACAGCTTCCCAGGAACTGCAAAGAACTCAATGACAGACAGCTACCTCAAAGGAGCCCAGAAGCCCCTCCCCCAAAGGAGATAAGAATTAATTTTAACCCCTGGTTATACCAGGAATGCCTCCTACCATAGAAGTTTTGCAGCTATTGTGGGTTAACTTTTGCAACTAAAGTACACCGACTGTAAAACAATGAAATATAGAAATATGACAGCAGATAAAGGATAAATGGCCCATCCAGTCTACCCATCCACAGAATCCACTATCTCCTCTCATTAAGTGATCCCACATGCCTGTCCCATGTTTTCTTAAATTCAGACACTCTACCACAAATTTACCACCTTTTCTCTAAAAAAGTATTTCCTTAAATTACTTCTGAGCCTATCACCTAACTTCATCCCATGCACTCTCACTCTAGAGTTTTCTTTCAATTGAAAGAGGCTCGACTCATGTGCATTTACACCACACAGATATTTAAAATGTCTCATATCTTCCCTCTCCCGCTTTTCCTCCAAAGTGTACTGTATATTGAGATCTTTGAGTCTGTCCGTGTATGCCTCATAATGTAGACCACTGACCATTTTACTAGCCTTCCTCTGGACCTACTCCATCCTCTTTGTATCTTTTTGAAGGAACATATAAGAACATAAAAATTGCCACTTCTGGGTCAAACCAGTGGTCCATCGTGCCCAGCAGTCCGCTCATGCGGCGGCCCTTAGGTCAAAGACCAGTGCCCTAACTGAGACTAGCCTTACCTGCGTATGTTCTGGTTCTGCAGGAACTTGTCTAACTTTGTCTTGAATCCTTGGAGGGTTTTTCCCCTATAACAGCCTCTGGAAGAGCATTCCAGTTTTCTACCACTCTCTGGGTGAAGAAGAACTTCCTTACGTTTGTACGAAATCTATCCACTATTAACTTTAGAGAGTGCCCTCGTTCTCTCTACCTTGGAGAAGGTGAACAACCTGTCTTATCTACTAAGTCTATTCCCTTCATTATTTTGAATGTTTTGATCATGTCCCCTCTCAGTCTCCTCTTTTCAAGGGAGAAGAGGCCCAGTTTCTCTAATCTCTCACTGTACGGCAACTCCTCCAGCCCCTGAACCATTTTAGTTGCTCTTCTCTGGACCCTTTCGAGTAGTACTGTGTCCTTCATGTACGGCGACCAGTACTGGATGCAGTATTCCAGATGAGGGTGTACCATGGCCCAGTACAGCGGCATGATAACCTTCTCCAATCTGTTTGTGATCCCCTTCTTAATCATTCCTAGCATTCTGTTTGCCCTTTTCGCCACTGCCACACATTGCGCGAATGGCTTCATTGATTTGTCGACCAGTACTCCCAAGTCTCTTTCCTAGGGGGTCTCTCTAAGTACTGCACCGGACATCCTGTATTCGTGTATAAGATTTTTGTTACTGACATGCATCACCTTACACTTATCCACGTTAAACCTCATTTGCCATGTCCAGGCCCATTTCTCAAGCGTATTTATGTGACATTGCAGGTCTTCACAATCCTCACAGGTCTTCACTACTCTAAATAACTTTGTATCGTGTGCAAATTTAATCACCTCACTCGTCGTACCAATTTCCAGGTTGTTTATAAATATGTTGAAGAGCACGGGTGCAGTCTCCAGAATTGTACATAATATTCTAAATGAAACTAAACTAAAACTAAACTAAACCTTAAGTTTATATACCGCATCATCTCCACAGAAGTGGAGCTTGATACGGTTTACAGGAATTAATAAAGAAAGGAACTCCAATGGAAAGAAGAAGGGCTTGGTAAACAGGAAGGAAAGAGGGGACTTAGAATAATAGAGAAGGAGGGAGTAGTTACATTTTGGAGAAAAGCCAAGTTTTCAAATGTTTTCTGAAGCGTTGGAGGGAGGTCGAACTCCGAAGATGGGCAGTAAAGCAGTTCCACAGCTCGGTGATCCTGAAGAGGAGGGATGTTCCAAGTTTTCCTGTATGGGATATGCCTTTTAAAGAGGGGAAGGATAGTTTGAATTTTTGAGTGGATCTGGTGGAGTTAGGATTCGAGGAGAGCCAAGATGGTGGAAAGAGGCGAGGAAGGATGCCGTGAAGAGATTTGAAGGCTAGACAGGCGCATTTGTAGTGAACCCTGAGGATGACTGGGAGCCAGTGAACAAGCGGGGAGACATGGTCGAATTTGCTTTTTGCGAAGATTAGTTTAGCTGCAGTCCGCTGAAGTCTGAGAAGACTTTTCTTTGTTAGGCTTAGGTAGATGGAGTTGCAGTAATCTAGTCTGGATAGAATAATGGATTGAACAAGGACAGCGAAATGTTGTTGGTGGAAGCAGGATCTGACTTTTCTTAGCATGTGAAGATTGAAAAAGCATTTTTTTACTAGGGAGTTGATGTGGTCGTTGAAGGACAATGTAGAATCAATGATGATTCCCAGAACTTTGCTAGAGTGCTCAAGCTGCAGATTGGTGCCAGAGGATAGTGGGATGAGGGTGGGTAGCTGATCTAATTTTGGGCCGAGCCAAAGTAGTTTTGTTTTGGTCTCATTTAGTTTCATTTGAACGGTGAGAGCCCAGGATTGGAGATTTGTTATACAAGATGAGATGTTATCAGAGAAGTTGGTGAGGTTAGAGTCGGTCTCGAGAAGAACAAGGATGTCGTCGGCGTAGGTGAATATCTTTGGGGCCATTTTACTAAACTGCAATAAGGGGCCATTTTACTAAACTGCAATAAGCACTAGTGCAAGCTTATCATGAGTTTAAAAAGTTAAACAATTTTAAAGTGACAGTACACTTTTGTACTGTCTGTACCGGGTTCCATGGATGATGTCACCCACATGTGAGACTATGCTACTTGCTTGTCCCAGGATAATAAATCTTATCTTTTGTTTCAATAAATTTTAAAGGCTTTGGCTGATCATGTAATCAAGTTTCAAGTTTATTAAAAAAAATGTATACCACTTAATCAAATTTCTAGGCGGTATACAGAAAAAAAATGTGTCTTAAAAAAGAAAGAAAACAAGTTAGAATTAAAATACTCAACAGAACTTGTTTTTTATATTCTCCGTTGAATGTTCAGATAATCCTTATGTAATCTGCATTGAACCTTACAATATATGTAGAATATATTTTGGTTTTGTTATTTGTAAAAGTATGTAGTATGCTTACGTGTGTAAGTAGTGCTTTTCTTTCTGTTTATGTGTGTAAGGTTTGCCTTTCACAAAATTACAGAAGATGCTTGTTATATCAGATAAATTTGCTTGTTATTTCAAATAAATTTCAAGGACGGGGAAAATTACTATCATACTTACTTTCTAAAAAAAGAGATGTTAAAAGTAAAGTACTTTTACAGGGCTAATTTGACACTAAAAGCTTTTGGCCTCCAAGATTTCCTTTTCATACAGTGTACTTGCTAAGGAAGGTACTGTACCTTTAACAGTTTCAAAAGCATGGCCATGCAAACATTTTTCACCCTACTGGTTTCATTTTGCACACATTATTAAAGTTAATAAAAATAAAATAAAAGTAAGAAGAAAAGGATTGAAGTAAGAGAAAACAGTTGGCAATGCTATGATATCCCCAAAATATGCTGCTCACTCTAAACCCCTCTTTAATTTTTAATGACTATATATTTGCCAACCCTGAAATACCAAGTCTACAGGCATCTTGTGCAGGATGTTGTTCCAAATACAAAGATTTATTAAGTTAAAAGGTTTTTAATTGTCTTGTATAATAGCCTTTTAAAATGTGGATATAAATAATATGATAGTACTTTATATTCTTTCAGTATCTTTTCTTCCCAGTCTCTTTTTATCCATTCAAAGAAAATTCCATAGGTAAAATACTCTTCTGAGCAGAGGGATAGTCAGTGCTTAGTGCAGTAGGCTAATAACCTGGGGAAGTGGGTTCAAGGTCCAGGGTCACAAGAACATAAGAACATAAGAATTGCCACTGCTGGATCAGACCAGTGGTCCATTGTGCCCAGCAGTTCGCTCACGCGGCGACCCTCTGGTCAAAGACCAGCACCCTAACTGAGACTAGCTGTACCTGCATACGTTCCGGTTCTGCAGGAACTTGTTTAACTTTGTCTTGAATCCATGGAGGGGTTTTTCCCCTATGACAGACTCCGTAAGAGCGTTCCAGTTTTCTACCATTCTCTGGGTGAAGAAGAATTTCCTAATGTTCGTACGGAATCTAACCCCTTTCAATTTTAGAGAGTGCCCTCTCATTCTCTTTACCTTGGAGAAGGTGAACAACTGCCTGAGTACCTGAATAAATTCATGTAAACCGTTCTGAGCTCCCCTGGGAGAACGGTATAGAAAATTGAATAAATAAAAATAAAAAAAATAAAAAATAAATACTAAGTCTATTCCCTTCATTATCTTGAATGTTTCGATCATATCCCCTCTCAATCTCCTCTGCTCAAGGGAGAAAAGGCCCAGTTTCTCTAATCTTTCACTGTACGACAACTCCTCCAGCTCCTTAACCATCTTAGTCACTCTTTTCTGAACCCTTTCGGGTAGTACTGTGTCCTTCTTCATGTACGGTGACCCGTGCTGGATGCAGTACTCCAGGTGAGGGCGCACCATGGCCCGGTACAGTGGCATGATAACCTTCTCCGATCTGTTTGTGAGCTGCACTGGGAAAGTTACCTAATCCTCCATTGCCCAAATACAAAATCAGATTCTGAGCCTAGCAGGGACAGAGAAAGTACTTGCATAGAATATGTAAACCACTTTAGTTGTAGCACAGAAAGTCAGTATATCAAGGTTATGACCCTTTAACCTTTAATTCTGGCAAAGGGCTACTTGAAAATTCCACCGCAAACCACAGAGAGAATAGGTCAGTTTCAAAACTTGGAAAATTTCCTAAAAATTCCTATGAAGAGGAACAGTGTGACATATATAGCACCTTAAGTTGTGCGTACAAATTGGCATGCACAGGAGGGTAGGAGGCACTGGTGCACCTAGGGCAGTAGTGCTCTCCCCCAAATTCTCTCATCTCTGCCCCCCTGCACCTTCCTCTCTGCCCCCCCACACTCATTCCCCACCCCTACGCCACATTAGTGCCCTCACTTTCCCCCGTATCTCTTTAAATCATTGGCAGTGTGAGAAGCTTCTCCAGCCTGCTGCTCGCACTGGTGTTGGCTTTCCCTCTGACATCACTTCCTGTCCCCCTGACCCGGAAGTGATTTCAGAGGGGAACCAGGTGAGCAGCAGGCTGGAGACATTGCTCACGCTGGTGAAAATTTAAAAAGCTACGGAGGTGGTGGAAAAGGAGGGAGCAAGCATGGTGTGGGGAAGGGGGGGGAGAGGTTCCTGTGTTTCCACTAAGACTGTGCCTGGAGTGGTCCTCCCACTGCTACCTCTTACTACGCCACTGCACACAGCTGATTTGTGGGCACAATTTAATCGGCCTAATCAAAACTGACAATTAGCAATTAACATCTCATAATTAATGCTAACTGACACTAATTAAAAGTTATGTGCACAATTAGGAAAATGTGATTCTATAAAAAGTGTGCCCTAGTTTTAGTATGTGAATTTGAAAAAGGTCATTGGTGGATCGTGGGCATTTCTAAAATGTAGGCACATTGTTATAGAATAAGCATGATCTGTGTACAACTTAAGTGCAGGCATTTACACCTAGTTTTAGCTGGCCTAAATGGGTGCACCTAAAAATTATATGATGTACTTGCACTTAGTATGATTCTATAAAAGGTATGTGTACCTTATAGAATCACGCTAAGCGCTGTTCTAATCAGCATCGATTTTTGAAATCAGGCCTTAACAGTAAAAGTCCAAAAATCCTGATGCCAGAAACCCATACCCCCCTCCCCCCAAGCATCCAGACTTTTTGAAAACCCAAACTTTTAAAAATTGTATGTGAATGGAAGAGTGGCCTAGCACTTAGACCAGCTGCTTCAACACCCTGAGGTTGCGAGTTCAATTCCCATTGCAGCTCCTTGTGATTCTGGGCAAGTCTCTTAACACTTCATTGCTCCTGATACAAAATAAATACCTGTCTAAAATATGTAAACTAACTTCCTTCCCTGCTTTTTAATCTTATCTTCTTACCCTCTGTGCTCAGATAACCATACCTCTCATGCCTGAACACTTCCTGGTAAGTCTACTTTTCTAAGTCACGTTTCACCCTCATCCTACGACATTAGCTTCTAGGCAATTTTGACCATACCACTATTGTCTCACAAGCCCCACAAGTGTGACTAATCTCACCAATCTAGGCCTAGGAAAATCTCCTATATTCAGAATAAATCTCATTGTTCACTAAGGAGAAACCTGGTGCCCACTCCTTCCCTTTAAGCTCCCCTCCCTCATTACTCTTGTGGACTACCTCCTTCTCCTAATATTAACTTTTCCCAATCTTTCTCTTCAACCCAAACCACTGAACCTCCCATCACCACATCACTCACTTTTTGAATTCACCAGCTCACCTTCCCTTTTGTCCTCCATCCTCTTCTCAGCCTTAAAGCTTCAATACTTTCTCTCTCTCATTCAGCCATCCCCACTCTTCCTGTGTGCATATTGACTATAATGTTCCCTTCCCCATGCCTCTCCTACATTCATCTGTATTATCTTACTCCTTTTCTTGCTCTCTAGTTGGGATCTCAAACCCAAACCTGGTCCTCCCAATTAACCCTTACCCTACTCATGTGGGTCACACTGCATAAAACAAATATTATTATTATTATTAGTTTTTTTTATATACCGCCTATCAAGGTTATCTAAGCGGTTTAACAATCAGGTACTCAAGCATTTTCCCTATCTGTCCT
The DNA here is from genome assembly GCF_902459505.1 of Geotrypetes seraphini. Taxonomy (NCBI): domain Eukaryota; kingdom Metazoa; phylum Chordata; class Amphibia; order Gymnophiona; family Dermophiidae; genus Geotrypetes; species Geotrypetes seraphini. The sequence goes on along the minus strand of NC_047085.1, from coordinate 243,629,488 downwards.
GGTGGGCTCACAATCTATCTAACGTACCTGGGGCTATGGAGGACTAAATGACTTGCCCAGGGTCACAAGGAGCAGCGCGGGGTTTGAACCCACAACCCCAGAGTGCTGAGGCTGTAGATCCAACCACTCCTCTGTTCCTTTCCTCTTCCTCCTCTCTGCCTTTTTCATGGACCCTGTGGAATGCCTGTTCTTTCTCCAACAAGCTTACCTTCATCCATGACCTCTTTATCTCTTAAACTCTCTAACTGTTGTCACTGAGACCATGATCTGCCCTGAATACTCTGTTTCAGCTGCAGCCATGTCATTGAGTCTACCTTTTCTCACATATACCTCACCCAGTCAAGGAAGTGGTGTTGGGTTTTTACTCGCACCATCTTGTAGAATCAACCCCTTCTTCCACCTCAGTCTCACTGTTCTTCATTCTTTGAAGTCCATTCCAGCTATTTGCTCCTCTGCCTCTCTGATTAGAAGTCCTCTACCGACCCTCTGATAATTCCCTTTCCTTCTTCCTCATTGACTTTGATTCCTGGCTCTCTTTCTTTCTTGAACCTTCAACTCCTTCCCTCATTCTTGGTGACTTCAAGATCAATGCTGATGACCCCTTCAACTCCTACACTTCCAGGTTCCTTGCTCTAACACCCTCATTCAGTTTCCAGCTGTGCTCTTATCACCCCAATGCAACAGAATGGCCACTGACTTGATTGTCTTCTCCTTCAATGCTCTACCACCAATTTCTGCACCTCAACTCTTCCCCTCTCTGACCATCGTCTGCTAATGTTCACAATTCATCACCCTCCCCCCCCACCCCCAGACCCAACCAATCACTACCAATATGTTTAGGAACCCTCAAGCTATTGACTCTGGTATCCTCTCTACCACTGTCTCATCCCTTCTCTCAACTACTATGTCACACAAATCTGTCAATGAAGCTATCTTCTCCTATAATACTGTTCTCTCCTCTGCTCTAGACACCCTCTCTTCTTCCATTTCATGTCCTTTAAGGTGCATCAATTCCTAGACCTGGCTGACCTGCAATACCTATGCTCCTGTGCCCAATCTGATGAACATCTTTGGCTTATATCCCACAAACATTCTGACTTCATGCACTTCAAATTTCTGCTGGGTTCCTTCCAGTCTGCATTCTTACTTGCCAAACAAGAATATTATGCCCACTTAACTATTTCAGCTCTAAACTTTGCTGGCTCTTTACCACACTAGATTCCCTACTCAAAGTGCCCTCACCTCCAATCCTCCCTTCACTTTCCCCAGACTATGGCTGAGTTCTACAACAAGGATCAGAAGATTTATCTTGAGTTCTCAACCAGGTCAGCACCCCCTCACCACCACCACCACCAACCTCCCCTCAACCTCTGACACCTTTTCCTCCTTTTCTGAAATCACTGAAGAGGAAACTGCACATCCTCCCTCCTCCTCCAAACCCATTCCCACCCACCTACTCAGTGCTGTCTCTCCCACTGTCATTCCTCCTATCTGTTACATTCTCAACTTATCACTCTCCACCGCAAATGTTCTTATTATTTTTAAACATGCTACAGTTACCCTTCTCCTCAATAAACCCTCACTAGATCCCACATAACCTCCAACTGTTGCCCCGTCTCCCTCCTCCCCTTCTTTTCCAAGCTACTTGAATGTGCTGCTCACCGCCATTGCCTGGACTTCTTATCATCTCAAGCTATTCTTGACTCACTTCAGTCATGCTTCTTTATAACCTCTGCATTTCATAACAAAAATTCCTAAATTGGCATGAACTAATGTTAGAACTGCACCTGTTGTGTTAGTCATGAAGAAACTTACCTCTTCTTCCAAAATTCACACAGAGATTGAAAACTTGTCTCTCAACTGTGTGTCTTCATACATTTGTCAATATAGTCTGACAAGGGCCAGATCTTCAGTATATTGTTGCTCAAAGGACACATTCATTTCTTCATTAAAAAATCAATCAATCAATCAAAAGCCCATTCATTTCTTCAGATGGAAAACAAAATCAATCAAACAACTTTCATTTCTCAATAATGCAACCCTACTCTCATAATTCTTCTGACATTGACAAATAGAAAGGGCTTCGGTCTCCTGCATGGATTTTGAAAACAAGATAAGTTATTTGATATCTCTGGGGCCTTTTTACTAAAGTTTAGTATGTGCTAATATAATTAGTATACGCTAAATGCCAAGAAGCCCATAGGTGTAGAATGGGCTTTCTCTTTTTATTAGCATGAGCTGTGTTTTATTAAAAGGGCTGCTTTGTTTTTCTTTAACATTAGTTCTTCCTATGTAAGCAATAAGGGAACTAGCAGCAGCCATTTTGTGTTGTAATACAGCATGGGGCAGGAGTGTAGGAGGATCGCTCCTGTCCCGATGGGTCTGGGAAACAGAAGGGGGCGGGGTGGTGCAGAGCCAGCAGGGACAGGACACTGGAGAAATCATTCCCATCTTGGTTCACCGCTGGACCACTAGGACTTAAGGTGGGTCTGGGGGAGACCTGCAATGGCTAGGGCTGTCAGGCTATAAAGGAGCAGAGCAGGACATTTCAGAGATGGTAAGATTATTGGTGTGTGTGGGGGGGGGGGGGGGGCGGGGTGGGAGGGTAGGAGAGACAGCATTACCATACTTGGATATAAACCCTTGGTTTATATTTGAGACAACCTTTTCTCCCCTTTTGGAGGAAAAAAAAGATTTCTTCAATTTATATTTGGATCGGTTTGTATTATTAGGGAGAATATGGTATGTGATAAAGTTCTAGTCTCTTGCTTGAGGCACCTCATAAAGGCTCTTCTTCTCCACATATCTGTAAACAGTTCAGCCACACAATGTACTTCACCTTTAACTTACATCAAATAACACTGTATTTTCTAAACTGCAACAAAACCAGACTAAAGTTTCCCTAAAATCATACTAAGAGTGCACAAAAGGGCAAACCCTCTAAAACAGCCTGAAGCAGGATACCAGAAGAGTAACATAACGAGAGGCAGAGCTTTCTGCCCTCTGGGCCCAGTGACTAATTTCATGTAAACTGTCAAAGTGCTGTGCAATTCAAGAATGGATATGTCAACTCAGCTGGTTGATTTTATTCATTTTAACAGCGATAGGTTAACTAAAATATCATATGTACATGGACCTTCCTCTACCATGGTTTTAGACAAAAGCAAGCAAGTTAAAAGGATCAAGTAATCTTACAAACTAAAGAGGTTTCAATTTCAAATACCTTTCTGTAGGAGATAGAAAAGGGGTGTGAAGAAGATAAATAGAAAGATTTAGGCCCCGATGCACAATGTTCTGATAGTGATTTTCCCCCAATGGCCGATGCTCAGCATTAACGGCATGCAAATTATATGTACGCTATTCGTGTGGAGCAGTGCCAGTAAAAGGGGGAGGGACTCTGCCTGGCGCCTGCTAGATGAGCAAACTCAAGGCGCAGCTCCTCCCTGTCCAATTTTGTGTTGCTCTCCCTGCCCGCTCATCAGCAACGAGGTATGTTGGCTATCCTGCTCCAAGGTCCTTAAACAATTCTGGGACTTGAAGAAGAAATATGCCAGTTTTTAATAACTAAAATCAAGACACAAGGTTGTTTTCTGATCTGATTACAAGATTTATCCTTTATGGTTGATATAACAAAAAACAGCACAATTTAAATTTAAAACTGCAAAGAAAAGATCAGATCGTTACAACCTATGTGATCAAGTTAAAGCATTTGAATGTAAGCTAGTTCTTTGGGAAAAGCAGTTGAAAAATGAAGATTTAACACACTTTCTGACAAATCAAGTTTAGGTGAAATTACATTGTATCAAAAATATGTGGAAAAAATTTAAGCCTTAGAACTGAGTTTGAAACAAGATTTGCAGATTTTAAAATCTTTGGAAGACAAGTTTCCTTTTTCTTCGATTTTCTCAATAAATATAGAATCAGTACCTAATCATATGCAAATGGAGGTAATTGAGATCCAGTGCAATTCAAATTTGAAGACAAAATACAGTGAAGTCAGCTTGCTTGAATTTTACAAATATTTGCCAGCCAGGTTTGAAAATACTCAAAAATTTGCATATGAAATTATTTCCATGTTAGGAAGTACTTATCAGTGCGAGCAATTATTTACACTTAGGAAATCTCCTATCATATCCAGAATTATAGACATTCACCTTTGGTCAGTTTTAAAAGTACTACAAACAAGATTTCCCCTGAAATAGAAAAAAATAGTAGCAGAGAAGAGACGCCAGTATCAGGGAAAAAACATTAATTTTATCTTTGCTCTTGTTCTTTTTTCATACTGTACTTTTCAAAATAAACCTAAGTTTCTATGAAAAATGCTTTTCGCGGCCCACATAAAATTAAACCTTGTTTATTTGCCCATGTCAGCCTTTGCGTTTGACATGCTTGTCTTAAAGTTTATGGGGGCAGACTTATAGATCTTAATATGTATACTCTGGAAGAAAATTTAGATATCAGAGTGTCAAAGCTTAATGTAGGGGACTCCAAACGTAGCCAGACTTCAAACTCTTAAGTAAAAGGACCTCAAAATCCTACAGGATAAGGCTCCCTAAAGCACACAAGGCTTAGGAGAAGAGAGCATTTCAGATTATCAGTGGTACTGCTCCGGGAAAAACTTTCACAAGCAGAGAGAAAACCCATAGCGGGAAAAAACTCTCCAGTTAGAAAAAATCCGGGCTTGTACAAAAAGGCTTAAAACATTAAGGAGCCCTTACCAGGGCAGGATTAATTCGTTGAGGGCCCCTAGGCACACAAGTACACTGGGCCCCCTGCCCTGCCCCGCCCCACCATGCGCCCAGGCTGAAACAGGAAGCTGTGTCAGAGGGAAGCTTTGGGCAAGCAGCACCGCTTGCACAAATACAGTTCCCGTTGCCTTTCTTACCCGCATTGCTTACTTGGCTTACTTTCCGTCGATTGGGGGGGGGCTGCGTTGCCGATAGGGGGGGCCCATGTTGCCATAAGAACATAAGCAATGCCTCTGCTGGGTCAGACCTGAGGTCCATCGTGCCCAGCAGCCCGCTCACGCGGCGGCGCCAACAGGTCCAGGACCTGTGCAGCCCCAACAGGTCCAGGACCTGTGCAGTGATCCTCTATTTATACCCTTCTATCCCCCGTTCCAGCAGAAAATTGTCCAATCCTTTCTTAAACCCCAATACCGTACTCTGCCCTATTACGTCCTCTGGAAGCGCATTCCAGGTGTCCACCACACGCTGGGTAAAGAAGAACTTCCTAGCATTTGTTTTGAATCTGTCCCCTTTCAGTTTTTCCGAATGCCCTCTTGTTCTTATATTTTTTGAAAGTTTGAAGAATCTGTCCCTCTCTACTCTCTCTATGCCCCTCATGATCTTATAAGTCTCTAAGTCTCCTCTTCTCCAGGGAAAAGAGACCCGATCGATGCTGGAGTGGCCCATCGCCATTTTGAAAAAACAATGTCGATGCCCTCCTTCATCGGGCCCCCCTGACTATTTCGGGCCCTAGGCACATGCCTACTTGGCCTATTAGTTAATCCTGCCCTGGCCCTTACATTAAGACATGAAATTGTCAGGAGGTAAGTTATCAAAAAACCCAGGCGTAGGCAAATTTTCAACCAGCATCCTAAAATTAAACTGCCAGTAAGTGCTGAAAATTTCCGACTTAGGGCTCCTATTAGAAAGGTGCGCTAGGGCCTTAACGCACGGAATAGCACCCTAAAATGCTGTGCGCACTAGCCGCTACTGCCTCTTCTTGAGCAGGCGGTAGTTTTTCGGGTAGTGCGCGCTAATCCATTGTGTGCGCTAAAAACGCTAGCGCACCTTTGTAAAAGGAGCCCTTAGCTTTACTGCAAATCTTATCGCTGTCCTGTATAGTATAGTAAGCCACTTCTTAGCCACAGTCCAGCTGAAAGTTCCAAGGACGCTGTTAGCTGCCAAAAACTGGATGCACTTTTAGTTCTTCAACAAGAGAATCCTTGTTTCGCCATCTGGTTGCTGCATCAGGAAGAGCTGACCTCTCTGGCAATCACTGCACTAGGTGTGGTAAGAGCAGAACGCCGTAAAAAAGCTCAGATGACATCATTGAGGCGCAAAAATTTCAAATGATCAAAAGTTTAAAGAGACAGTTTTGAAAAGAACTGAAGGTGTCCTCGAAACGATTAGTAAAAATGTTTTCAAAAAAGGAAGAGCCACTACAAACAGACCCTTATAATAAAGACCGAAAGTGAACAATCTTTTTATTTTATTTTTTGTTTCATTTTTATTTAGTTGGTTTTTTTTTATTCCGACCCACACCATCACAGCATTTGTAAGTAACAAGCGCCAAAAAAGTTCAAAAATTTAGAAATAGAAATAAAGAAAATTAAACAAGTCCAGGAAGGAAGGTGTCATTTAAAAAATGCCTTTCATTCCACCATCGTATTCAAACCATATGGTTCTGTAGTTTGTAACTCAAATATTAATCTTTGTTATTTTCTACTTAACCATTTTTTAATATCACCCCCTCTTTTTGACATCCATAGTTGTTGGAGGATGGTACATTGGAGGTCCCATTGACTCTCATGTTTATTTCTGTGTTGCTTGTTGTCTGTTCTGTGCAGTAGTTGATATCCACATCTCCCTTTATGTTTTACATCTCTAATACTTTTCCCCCATTGTTATGTGTGAGCTTTGTCTCATATATGTATTTAGCAATAAATACATCAAAATTCCTGTCACATTCAAACATTTTCCTTCCTTTACTTTGGCTGGCTTTTATCAAGCTGCGCTAGAGGATTTTAGTGCAGGCCGGCATGATAAATGCTCCAATGCTGATAGAATTCTTATGAACATCGGAGCACTTATCTTGCTGGTCTGTGCAAAAAAAAAAGTCATGCTGTATTACAGATTCAGTCTCTCAATATTGCAGATAGCAGGAAAGGTTTGAATTCCAACATTTCATCTGCATGGTGTTTGTATTGAGATGTTCCACAAAAAATATTATTACCATATTTCCCCATGTATAGGCCACCCCATGTATAAACCACAGGAAATGCCGATTTGGGTTTTAAAAACAGATAAGCCACCCATGTTACTAGCTGCGGATATCTCAATCCATCCTCCTTTTTCTGGATCCATATGATAACCCTATGATGGACCAATATCCCTCCTGAAATGACCTATCAGATCCTCTGATTTACTTAGATTCAGTAGCAACATTCTCCCTTATCCAGTAAAAGACTCATAACCTATTCTGATCTTCAGGTCTATTTTCAAAAGGGTAGTTAAGTATTTTATTAAATGACAGCTGCAGTGTTTAAAAAATGTGGACATGATATTCAGACCATTAGAGTTAGCTTGGTTGACACCCAAAGTCAGTGCTGAGCCTGAATATTCAATGTTGGGTCATTTCTGGTGATCAGCATTGAATAGCAAGCCTGATTTTGGCCACTATAAACTTATCTAGCCATGGCAATATACAGCTGACCAGCTAGGTTTTGTAATAACAGAGTAACATAGTAGATGACGGCAGATAAAGACCCGAATGGTCCATCCAGTCTGCCCAACCTGATTCAATTTAAATTTTTTTTTTTATTTTTTTATTTTTTTTCTTCTTAGCTATTTCTGGGTGAGAATCCAAAGCTTTACCCGGTACTATGCTTGGGTTCCAACTGCCGAAATCTCTGTTAAGACTTACTCCAGCCCATCTACACCCTCCCAGCCATTGAAGCCCTCCCCTGCCCATCCTCCACCAAACGGCCATACACAGACACAGACCGTACAAGTCTGCCCAGTAACTGGCCTAGTTCAATATTTAATATTATTTTCTGATTCTAAATCTTCTGTGTTCATCCCACGCTTCTTTGAACTCAGTCACAGTTTTACTCTCCACCACCTCTCTCGGGAGCGCATTCCAGGCATCCACCATCCTCTCCGTAAAGTAGAATTTCCTAACATTGCCCCTGAATCTACCACCCCTCAACCTCAAATTATGTCCTCTGGTTTTACCATTTTCCTTTCTCTGGAAAGATTTTGTTCTACATTAATACCCTTTAAGTATTTGAACATCTGAATCATATCTCCCCTGTCTCTCCTTTCCTCTAGGGTATACATATTCAGGGCTTCCAGTCTCTCCTCATACGTCTTCTGGCGCAAGCCTCCTATCATTTTCGTCGCCCTCCTCTGGACTGCCTCAAGTCTTCTTACGTCTTTCGCCAGATACGGTCTCCAAAACTGAACACAATACTCCAAGTGGGGCCTCACCAATGACCTGTACAGGGGCATCAACACCTTCTTCCTTCTACTGACTACACCTCTCTTTATACAGCCCAGAATCCTTCTGGCAGCAGCCACTGCCTTGTCACACTGTTTTTTCGCCTTTAGATCTTCGGACACTATCACCCCAAGGTCCCTCTCCCCGTCCGTGCATATCAGCTTCTCTCCTCCCAGCATATACGGTTCCTTCCTATTATTAATCCCCAAATGCATTACTCTGCATTTCTTTGCATTGAATTTTAGTTGCCAGGCATTAGACCATTCCTCTAACTTTTGCAGATCCTTTTTCATATTTTCCACTCCCTCTTCGGTGTCTACTCTGTTACAAATCTTGGTATCATCTGCAAAAAGGCACACTTTTCCTTCTAACCCTTCAGCAATGTCACTTACATACATATTGAACAGGATTGGCCCCAGCACCGAACCCTGAGGGACTCCACTAGTCACCTTTCCTTCCTTCGAGCGACTTCCATTAACCACCACCCTCTGGCGTCTGTTCGACAGCCAGTTTCTGACCCAGTTCACCACTTTGGGTCCTAACTTCAGCCCTTCAAGTTTGTTCAACAGCCTCCTATGAGGAACTGTATCAAAGGCTTTGCTGAAATCCAAGTAAATTACATCTAGCTTATGTCCTCAATCCAGCTCTCTGGTCACCCAATCAAAAAATTCAATCAGGTTCGTTTGGCACGATTTACCTTTTGTAAAGCCATGTTGCCTCGGATCCTGTAACCCATTAGATTCAAGGAAATACACTATCCTTTCTTTCAGCAACACTTCCATTATTTTTCCAACAACTGAAGTGAGGCTCACCGGCCTGTAGTTTCCTGCTTCATCCCTGTGACCACTTTTATGAATAGGGACCACATCCGCTCTCCTCCAATCCCCAGGAATCACTCCCATCTCCAGAGATTTGTTGAACAAGTCTTTAATAGGACTCGCCAGAACCTCTCTGAGCTTCCTTAGTATCCTGGGATGGATCCCGTCTGGTCCCATCGCTTTGTCCACCTTCAGTTTTTCAACTTGCTCATAAACACCCTCCTCCGTGAACGGCGCAGAATCTACTCCATTTTCTCGTGTAACTTTGTCAGACAATCTCGGTCCTTCTCCAGGATTTTCTTCTGTGAACACAGAACAGAAGTATTTGTTTAGCACATTTGCTTTCTCCTCATCACTCTCCACATATTTGTTCCCAGCATCTTTTAGCCTAGCAATTCCATTTTTTATCTTCCTCCTTTCACTAATATATCTGAAAAAAATTTTATCTCCCTTTTTTACATTTTTAGCCATTTGTTCTTCCGCCTGTGCCTTCGCAAAACGTATCTCTCTCTTGGCTTCTTTCAGTTTCACCCTGTAGTCCTTTCTGCTCTCCTCTTCTTGGGTTTTTTTATATTTCATGAACGCCAACTCTTTCGCCTTTATTTTCTCAGCCACTAGGTTGGAGAACCATATCGGCTTCCTTTTTCTCTTGTTTTTATTGATTTTCTTCACATAAAGGTCCGTAGCCATTTTTATCGCTCATTTCAGCTTAGACCACTGTCTTTCCACTTCTCTTATGTCCTCCCATCCTAACAGCTCTTTCTTCAGGTACTTTCCCATTGCATTAAAGTCCGTACGTTTGAAATCTAGGACTTTAAGTATCGTTTGGCCGCTCTCCACTTTAGCCGTTATATCAAACCAAACCGTTTGATGATCGCTACTACCCAGGTGAGCACCCACTCGAACATTAGAGATACTCTCTCCATTTGTGAGGACCAGATCCAATATCGCTTTTTCCCTTGTGGGTTCCGTCACCATTTATCTGAGCAGAGCCTCTTGAAAGGCATCCACAATCTCCCTACTTCTTTCCGATTCCGCAGACGGAACATTCCAGTCCACATCCGGCAGGTTGAAATCTCCCAACAGCAGAACCTCCTCTTTCTTTCCAAACTTTTGGATATCCACAATCAGATCCTTATCAATTTGCTGCGATTCAGTCAGAGGTCTGTAGACTACACCCACGTAGGTAGAAGTTCCATCTTCTCTTTTCAGAGCAATCCATATCGCATCTTCCTCTCCCCAGGTCCCTTGCATTTTGGTCGCTTGGATATTGATCTTTACATAGAGAGCTACTCCTCCACCTTTATGACCATCTCTGTCCTTCCTAAAAAGATTATATCCCGGTATGTTTGCATCCCATTCATGTGATTCACTGAACCATGTCTCTGTGATAGCAACAATATCTAGATCTGCCTCTAATATCAGGGCTTGCAGATCATGAACTTTGTTGCTTAGACTGCGAGCATTTGTGGTCATCGCTTTCCAGCTATTTTTCAGCGATAATCTCCTTTTTCGTATGGATTTTTGTGTCGTTTCACTTTCCATTGCAATACTAAGAAATGAGTTGCTGATATTGCTTATGTTGCAGCCTTTACTACTATCACATCTTTTCTTTTGCCGGGGGTGGTCTCTATAATTGTCCTTCGTACATACACCACCCCCACCTTCTAGTTTAAATGCCTAGAAAAATATTGTCTAAATTTCTCTGCAAGGTTTCTTTTTCCTGCTGTAGTAATATGTAGCCCATCAGTGCAATATAGCTTCTTGTCCTTCCATGTATTTCCCCATCCTCCTATGTACCTGAAGCCTTCTTGATGACACTAAGCTCTGAGCCATCTATTAAAGTCCTCTGTGTTTTTCACTCTTTGCTCTCCTTTTCCATATGCAGGCAGTATTTCAGAAAAAGCTAAAGTCTTTACAAAAGGTTTCACGCCCTCACCAAGCTCCCGAAAAGCTTTCTGTGCTGCAAGTATGGAGTTGTTGGCCAGGTCATTTGTTCCCAGATGGATAACAACATCAGTGTTAAAATCCTTAGTTTCTTCCTTAATTATAGTCAGTATTTGCCTGGAACTCCTGGTAGCTGAGGATCCTGGAAGACATTTCACTATTTTGGTCTCCTCGCCCTGTGTTCCAAGGTTAATGCCTCTGATGATGGAATCCCCCAACAGTAATAGTTTTCTGTTTTTGGCTTTTTTATTTGTACTTAGGGTGCGCTTGTTCTCTTGAGTTACCTTCATTGGTTCCAGTCCCACCTCCCTTCTGTTTTCCTGAGTATCGCAGTGCACTAGTGGAGCGAAGGAATTCTGTAGAGGTAATATTAGTGAAGGTGGATGTTTCTGTGTTACATGTCGCAGTCTTCCTGAGCCTACTGTGACCCATTTATTCCTGGGCTGTTTTATTCTTTGAGGTAGAGGTGGTAAGTTGGTATGATTTTGTGGAGTGATGGAAGCTGCTTTAATTGTATTCAATTCCTGTTTAAGTTTGCAGAGCTCCTCCTTAATACTAGCAAGTTGAAGACAGATGGGGCAAGCTTTAAGCCTCCAAATAGTATGTCTTGGAATTAAAGCACCACAGTGATTGCATAGAATAAAGGTCATCTTGATTGGTTGTGAAGTGACTTGATTTGAGTAGTCCTGATTATATGGGTCTCTATATATGAATAGTGGTCCCTGGGGTTGGTGGGACTATAAGTAAGACTACTAGTAAGGCAGAAATATAGGCTCTATACCACCTAAAACTCAGTATTTTAAACATCTACCCAGCCTTTGGTGAAAATGCCAAAAAAGGCTACAAAGGGAGTGATTTTAGCAACTCAAACAGGAAAGAAAACTCCCTAAACAGTTCTTGCCTTCAAAAGAAAAGCTCAGGTTTATTATATCTCCTTTTTTAAAAGGTGGATAACTCAAAACTCTCAGGTAAGTTCATACAGTACAAACAATCCTCTGTATCAAGCAAAAAACAAAACCACAAATCACTTGCTTCTAACAGTAAAGACAAGTACTAGTAAGTCTCACAAGAGTTCAACTCCTTCTGGGCTGCCTTATTTCAAACAGGCCCAAAGTATCAAAAAAGGAAAAAAAAACTTCTCAAAGAAAAGAAACCACCACAACAGTCCTTTGGGCTGGCAACAGGCCACAACCCAGCAAGGTGCCCGGACTTCAGTAGTCCTTGCAAAGTTCCCCTCACCAGGCCCATGCAATAAACACAAGAGCTCACTTTTATAGAAGGGTTTAGCACATTAGTCACAGTTCCTTTTCCTGCCTCACCCAAGATCTGGCATGTTCTTGCTCCATAGAGCTGATTGCTGGGCAAAAATTGTTGTGTCTGCTTTTAAACTACTTTTTTAGGTAGCACAAAAAGTATCCCTCAAAAAGAATTCCCCACCCAGAAGCCAAGGCACACTCCCCAACTTTACAATCCACAGCGATGCCATATACTTTAAGGCTATGATAACAAGAAAAAAACACAGCTTGAGTCCCACATCAGAGAAAGAGACAAAATTTTCCTTTCCACAAAAGGCATCAAGTAAGGAAAGTAAAAAAGGGAGGAACCCCCCCCCCCCCCAACTGTCCAAGCAGTCCCTTTCCTAGCAACTTGCTGAAATCCCTGTCAGCAACCCAATCCTTTAAACTGAAATGGCTTTTCCAAAATACTAGAAACAGGCAGTGGCGTACCTAGGGTATGTGGCACCCGGGGCCCATCATTTTTTGACACCCCCCCCCCCAAGTAAAAAAATATTTTTTGTAATGACCATGAAACAGAATAAATGGTCAGAATAGAAACAGGCAGTGAAAATTTTCTTATATTCCAAACATAACATAACATAAATTATGTCTGAATTGTCATGACATCAGAAGTACATATGGAGTAGTTGCAGGTGATGCTTGGGACAGTTCTGATTGTGTTAGTTCGGTTTTATGTGTTTTTTGAATAGAAGGGTTTTTATTTCTTTTTGAAGGTTTTGCAATCCGTGGTCGATGTCAATTGGTTGTAGAGTTGGGGGTCGAGTGTTGCAGCTCGAATGGCTAGGAGGTTGTCGAACAGTTTTTTTCTTTTGACGTTTTTGGTTGGAGGGTGTGTGAATGGTGCGTGAGTTCTCCTATGTCTGTTTGAAGTGGATTGAATTATTTAGCTGAAGAAATTAGTTACCCCCTCATCCCACACACATTAATTCTCTTCCATTTTTGTTCCCATTATAAAAAACACTGATAAGTTGTCAAGTTCAAAATATCAATAAAGAAATTAAAAAAAAAAAAAAAAAAGAAGTGAAAACAAAGGCCCCTACAGATGAGAACATAACATAAGAATAGTCTAACTGGGTCAGACCAATGGTCCATCATGCCCAGTAGCCCATTCTCATGGTAGCCAATCCAGGACACTAATACCTGGTCAAAACCCAAAGAGTAGCAACATTCCATACTACCGATCCAGGGCAAGCAGACACTTCCCCATGTCTTAATAACAGATTATGGACTTTTCCTCCAGGAATTTGTCCAAATCTTTCTTAAAACCAGCTACACTATCTGCTTTTACCATAACTTCTGGCCACTTCATTTTTAAGTTTAGATCTTTCCTTTCAAACAGAGACCTTGCTAGATGTCAAATACAGCACAAGGTAACTTCACATGGACTTAGCTGTGCAGGAAATGTGAATCTCCTCATACACCCACCATATAGTGCAAAAATGTGCAAAGGTCTGTTTTTTTCTTTCGATCACTACATAGCCTAATGCCACACAAGCAGCGCTGTTACAAACATATTCTTTAGGTCAATGCTAAGGATAACAAAGTTTCCTTCCTTGGACCAGAAGGAGATAAACCACTGGAAGAGATCCCAAAACAACACCCAAAGACCCACTCAGTGTGTGAACCAGTTGAGTGGAGTGGACTAACTGGGGGGTGGAAATGGGCCCGGAGTTTGCTCAGCAGAATTTCCCAGACCACCTCTTCCTCTCAACACATTGACACGCTGCCACCATCACCACTAGGAACACCTCACTGGGTAGGCCAGCTATGCTATAAACTTTATAAAACACATTATTATATTTTCTTATAAAGCACATATTTTAACTGAACTCTCTGACATCCTCAGCCTTTCCATTCACAAAAATAGAAGGAAGAAAAGTTCCCATTTCCTGCTGTCTCATGTCCCCGGCCTATACAATATTTTTTTTCTGCAGACCCTTCAAAAGTCTGACCAAATCCTCGTTTCACTTGCATTATAAAGTACTGAGGATGCCATCTCTCCCCAATCCCAGGTCCTAAAGTCTAAGACAGTAGCGCAAACTAATGCTGCCAGATACAGGAAAAAAATTTTTGATTCGATTCAGCCCTATTGAATTGGTTTTTCAATTCGATTTTCCTGCCCAGTTGGGTGATTTTTTTCAAAACTCCTGGTGGGTTTTATAGCTTTTTCACCCCCTTTGGCTTCTCCTAACCACACTGGCGCTGTGGTGTAAATAAAATAAAGAAACAAAAAGGACTTTTCCTCTCTCTGTTAAATCCTAGCTCACGTTTGCAGTCCAACACCAGCTCTGGCAGGATTCACATTTCAAATCTGAAATATTATAATCACAAAACAGAAAATAAAATTAATTTTTCTACCTTTTGTTGTCTGGTTATATTTCAAATCTTGTTGGTCCAAGGCTCTGGTTTTCTTCTGATAACTTGCTTGCCAGGGTCTCCTTCTTTCTGCATGCTAACCATCCATCTGCCAACTCTGTCCTCCCTTTCCATTTCCCTTCCCTTCCCAGGAAGTCTGGTATCTTTCCTTTTTTTCATCTCCCTCCACAGATCCACCTTTTCTTAAATACCCTTTCATCCGGCATCTCTCCCTCCTTCCCCACCACCCCAGAGTCCACCATCTCTCCCTTTCTTTTCCTAATTACCCTCCTATCCAGTATCTCTATCCCTCCTCCACACCATCCCTTGTGTCCAATTTCTCTCCCTTTCTGTTCCTTCCCTCCCTAAATCCCATGATCCATCATCTCTCTCCCTCTCCTCTATTTTCAGACCCATTATTTCTTCCCCCCCAAAGTTTGGCATATGCACGTCTCTTTGAACACCCCCTTCCCTCCGTGTACTTCTAAATCATGGTCCCCCCCAAAGGCCTGTCCCCCCTTAAAGATCTGCCTGTCCCCCCTTGAAGGCCTGCACCCCCCTTGAAGGCCTGTCCCATCCCCTTGTAGGCCTGTCCCCCCCTTGAAGGCCTGCCTGCCTGTCCCCCCCTTGAAGGTCTGCACCCCCCGAAGGCCTGCACCCCCCCGAAGGCCTGTCCCCCACTTGAAGGCCTGTCCCACCCCCCTTGTAGCTTCTCCCCCCCTTGTAGGCCTGTCCCCCCTTGAAGGCCTGCCTGCCTGCCTTTCCCCCCCTTGAAGGCCTGTCCCCCCTTGAAGGCCTGCACCCCCCCCGAAGGCCTGCACTCCCTTGAAGGTCTGCACCCCCCCGAAGGCCTGTCCCCCCCTTGAAGGCCTGTCCCACCCCCTTGTAGGCCTGTCCCCCCCCTTGTAGGCTTGTCCCCCCTTGAAGGCCTGCCTGCCTTTCCCCCCCTTGAAGGCCTGTCTCCCCCTTGAAGGCCTGCACCCCCCCTTGAAGGCCTGCACCCCCCCTTGAAGGTCTGCACCCCCCCCGAAGGCCTGTCCCCCCCTTGAAGGCTTGTCCCACCCCCTTGTAAGCCTGTCCCCCCCTTGAAGGCCTGCCTGCCTTTCCCCCCTTGAAGGCCTGTCCCCCCCCTTGAAGGCCTGCACCCCCTTGAAGGTCTGCACACCCCCAAAGGCCTACACCCCCCCCGCAGGCCTGCACCCCCCCTGAAGGCCTGCCTGCCCCCCCTTGAAGGCCTGCACCCCTTGAAGGTCTGCACCCCCCCCCGAAGGCCTGTCCCCCCTTGAAGGCCTGCCTGCCTGCCCGCCCACCCCACCCTGAAGGCCTGATGCCCCGACCCACCCCGAAGGACCGCTCGCCCCCCTGGCCTCCCCGCACTACCTATGAAGCAGCCGCAGCAGGATCGCGAAGTCAGCGTCAGCGATCCCTGCGCTGCTTCCTGCGCCACGGTCCCGCCCCTCCTCTGATGTCAGAGGAGGGGCGGGATCGCAGCGCAGGGATCGCTGACGCTGACTTCGCGATCCTGCTGCGGGCTGCTTCACAGGTGGTGCAGGAAGGTCAGTGGGGCGAGCGGTCCTTCGGGGGTGGGGGGGACTAAACGGCAAGGCCGAGAGCACCCCCTTAGGGCTGGCACCCGGGGCGCACCGCCCCCCCCGCCCCCCCCTTGGTACGCCACTGGAAACAGGCCTCAATCTTTCTCAATTCAAAAGAGAAAGCACACAAATTGTTACTTGCCAACAACAGAGAGGTTAACTTCCATTTCCTCAATAAGCACAGGCTCTGGCTCCGGCTCAGTAACTTCTATGCTTTCACTCCCTTCACATGGCTCTGGGGTCTGTGGTTCCTCAGGACTCTGCCATTCCATATACTGACAGACTGAAAAAGCTGGGGCTGTTCTCCCTGGAAAAGCGGAGACTTAGAGGAGACATGATAGAAACCTTCAAGATCCTGAAGGATATAGAAAAGGTAGACAGGGACAGATTTTTCAGATTATGGGGAACCACAAGTACAAGGGGGCACTCGGAGAAATTAAAAGGGGATAGGTTTAGAACAAATGCCAGAAAGTTCTTTTTCACCCAGAGGGTGGTGGATACATGGAACGCGCTTCCGGAGGCTGTGATAGGCCGGATGGGCTGTGATACTCCCCCAATGCCTCAATGCCCCCCACCCCTCCCCCTTACCTTACTTACAATGGATTTCCAGAGGGATGCCTACTCTCTCCAGCCAGCAGGCCCACTTCTTCAAAATGGCAGGCCTTTCCCCTCCCCTGTTCATCCTGGGATGTACCAGGGAGGGGCCAGAGGCTCTGATTGGCCTAGGTTGTTTAAATCTACTTCTATGGGAGGGGCCTTAAAAACCTGGGCCAGTACGAGCCTTAGACTCCTCCCCAGTACATATCAGGATGAAACGGGGAAGGGAAGGCTCCCATTTTGAAGAGGCAGACATCACTCCGGCCAGCCATCATAAGTAAGGTGAGGGGAGGGGGCGGGGGTTGTCGAAGGCACGAGGAGATGTTGTGGGGCTTGCATGGTAGCGGGAGTGGGCATCTCTCCCGCTGCCTGTGAGGTGTCAGGGGGTGCTTTGCTTGGCAGAGGGAGGGAGTACCATGGGAGAAGCCTTTGATAAGTAGACCAATTGGAATCTTAAGCCAACCCCAGGGCATCCCAGGATGCACCGGAAAGCAGGCCTATGGCTCTGATTGGTCCAGGTGACTAAGGCTCATCCATACCTTTGAATAGGGTTACCAGATTTTGCTTCTGGGAAAGGAGGACGCATGACCCAACCCCGTTCCACCTTAGGGCCCATCCCGTTCCAACCCTAGGTCTGCCTCGATCCATGCCACCCCCTCCCCCTTTCTGCCTCCCAGCCCCAGCCCCCTGCAAACCTCATCTCTTCGTGCCAGGTATGGAATGCATTTGCACATGCACAGATGCACGCCAGACTTGGTCCCAATCTTACCAGCTTTTCAAAACCCAGACATGTATTATGAAATCAAGAAAACGAAAAGATAAAGAAATTATGAATTAACTTTAAGTAGCTAGAATACCTATTATAGCTTTCTAAAAAAATTAAAAAGAGGCTGGTGATGGTTAAACATATAAAGCTCAATGCAGTGAGAGTTTTTTTTTCGAGCGGTGGAGTGGTGTTTCTGAGGCCTAAGTTGAAACATATATGAAAAGGATATATGGAGTACCAAGTTGAATTATTGGTTGGCCAATTTGTGATATTTCTCCATGTACACACATATATTAGAGGTATCATCTAAGGAAGACCTACACTGATGTCGACAGCACATGCAACCCCCCCCAAAAAAAACGGAACTGAAATTCTACAAACTTGTAACAGGAAAATACAGAGTAGGAAAAACCAGGAACAAAGCACATCGATCTGCAATATAAGATACACTGGATGAGATGATTGAAATAAAAGTGATGTTTAATTTACAGTAGAAGGGTCTGTTTTATTTCAACCATTTCATCCAGTGTACCTTATATTGTGGATCGAAGTACAGTATTCTGTTCTTGGTTTTCCCCAATCTGTGTTTTCCTTCTTCAACATTGGCACAATGCCATTAATGCTAAAAACTGAAGAAAAAAAAAATCATATACAGGCTGCAATAAAAATGAGAAAGATCCACGTAAGAGTGCACTAAGACCATTCTTTCTTTTTTTAACACAGCTTAGTAAAAGGACCCGTGAATTTTATAAATGTCACTTGATCATTTTTGTGCCTGTTATCCATATTTCATAATTTTGAAAATACTGAAAATGCTCATTCACTTTCAGTTCATTTTCCATGTCAACTTCTATGTTTTAAATAAACAGATAATTATTTAGGAAACATATATGTCAGTTAATTGGTCACAGTGGGATATATCACACTCACATCTCAGATGTTTAAAAACAGTTCAAGACTTTATTTTTACATCAGTGGCAATCTGTTCCTCTAATAAGTTCCAAGAATTAGAGCACATACCCTCACACATATATACATAGGGCCTGATTCTGTATAGGACGCCGGTCTCAGTGGCCGCCTAAGAAGCAGCTGAGAATTGTATACCGACATCCTATGTAGAATCACATCTGCCCTAACGAACAGACTGGTGACCTATTAGCTGAGCTAGTAGGACTCCCCGAAGTCATAGCCAGCTCAGCTGATTGGGGGGAAAATACCCCTGTCACAATCAGCTGAACTGGCTGCAGCAAAGGACCCCACACATTCCCGAAACTGGCAGGAGGAATGCCAACTCCCTCCTGCCTAATTCCGTCTGATGTCCCCCATCGGAAATTGGCAGGAAGGATGCCCACACCCTCCTGCCACCAGATACTCCTAACCCCCAACATTCCCCCCCATTCATAGATTGACAGGAGGGATGCTCGCTCTGTCCTTCCGCAGCCCCCCCCAACACCCCAAACACCCCACCCTGACACCCCCAAAACCACGACTTCCCTACCCTGATATCCCCCATCTTGCTGGTCTGTGCAAAAAAAAAAGTCATGCTGTATTACAGATTCAGTCTCTCAATATTGCAGATAGCAGAAAGGTTTGAATTCCAACATTTCATCTGCATGGTGTTTGTATTGAGATGTTCCACAAAAAATATTATTACCATATTTCCCCATTATAGGCCACCCCATGTATAAACCACAGGAAATGCCGATTTGGGTTTTAAAAACAGATAAGCCACCCATGTTACTAGCTGCGGATATCTCAATCCATCCTCCTTTTTCTGGATCCATATGATAACCCTATGATGGACCAATATCCCTCCTGAAATGACCTATCAGATCCTCTGATTTACTTAGATTCAGTAGCAACATTCTCCCTTATCCAGTAAAAGACTCATAACCTATTCTGATCTTCAGGTCTATTTTCAAAAGGGTAGTTAAGTATTTTATTAAATGACAGCTGCAATGTTTAAAAAATGTGGACATGATATTCAGACCATTAGAGTTAGCTTGGTTGACTCCCAAAGTCAGTGCTGAGCCTGAATATTCAATGTTGGGCCATTTCTGGTGATCAGCATTGAATTGCAAGCCTGATTTTGGCCACTATAAACTTATCTAGCCATGGCAATATACAGCTGACCAGCTAAGTTTTGTCATAACATAGTAACATAGTAGATGACGGCAGATAAAGACCCGAATGGTCCATCCAGTCTACCCAACCTGATTCAATTTAAATTTTTTTTTATTTTATTTTATTTTATTTTTTTTCTTCTTAGCTATTTCTGGGCGAGAATCCAAAGCTTTACCCGGTACTATGCTTGGGTTCCAACTGCCGAAATCTCTGTTAAGACTTACTCCAGCCCATCTACACCCTCCCAGCCATTGAAGCCCTCCCCTGCCCATCCTCCACCAAACGGCCATACACAGACACAGACCGTACAAGTCTGCCCAGTAACTGGCCTAGTTCAATATTTAATATTATTTTCTGATTCTAAATCTTCTGTGTTCATCCCACGCTTCTTTGAACTCAGTCACAGTTTTACTCTCCACCACCTCTCTCGGGAGCGCATTCCAGGCATCCACCACCCTCTCCGTAAAGTAGAATTTCCTAACATTGCCCCTGAATCTACCACCCCTCAACCTCAAATTATGTCCTCTGGTTTTACCATTTTCCTTTCTCTGGAAAAGATTTTGTTCTACATTAATACCCTTTAAGTATTTGAACATCTGAATCATATCTCCCCTGTCTCTCCTTTCCTCTAGGGTATACATATTGTGACAGGGATCTGGCTAGTCCTAATAAAGCCCGGGGAAAAGCCCAGGGAAAAGAGCAGGGAAGCATTAATAATGTGCCAGGGACTAAGGAGAAGAAATATCCTGTGTATAGGGAAAATCCTGAGCACAAGGTTAAGAGGGAGCCTGTCCCTTTAAATGCTCACAGAGCTCAGGCTGGAACGGGAAGGACAGGGCTCTTTAAGGAATTAGCTAAAGCTGCTGTGAGGGGGCGTGGTTATGTGCCGAGTCTCCCTTTTTCTGAAGCTCCCTCATCAGTGAGAAGGGAGGGACAGCTGGGACTGGAAGCTCAGGGAAAGCTGAGAAGGAACCCAGCTAAAGCAGCTAACTTTTGGCCAGCCTTGGAAAGTTCTCACCAGGATAGGGAAATGCAAAACCTTGAAACACAATCTGAGGTTTGTGACATGGACTGGTTAGAGAATAATGCTATGTCTTCTGGGGAAGAACACCCTATGGAATGGGAATAGGTTTAGGAAAGCCTGAATGTCCTTTTTCCTTGGTGAAAGGGTTTTTTTGTTTCTTCCTTTTTGAGTTTTATGTTTTGTGAAGGATTGGTTTCAAGCTGGGCTGGAAGCTGCTGAATTTACTTTTGTGTTAGATGAGTGGAACAGTGGCCACACCTGTGGGAGCACAAGTCTCTCTGCTCCTAGTAAAAGGGAACTGCCACTCAAATCTACCAGAAGCCTAATTAGTGCCTAGAACCAGGTAGCCTAACTATTGCCAAGGCAGGTACGGTTCTAGCACTGCTTGGGGAAATAACACCTAATATGAACTATATGTTATGTTCTTAATTTATGAACTTGAATTGGCCAGCACTGAAGGTGCAGTGATAAGAACTGGCACATAAGAGAAAGAAAGCAGAACAAGAGAAAATTGGAATGTTTTTGGGTTTTTACTTTGAATGCCAAATCTTGACCTTTTTTTGTTTGAAACTTTCCTTGTGGATAAATAAAAGTAATATATTTGGACAAAACCCGGCCAGTGTGGTGTGCAGTTTATGGGAGGCACCAGGCCGCTGTGGTCCACCACGGTTACGCTCGCGCCAAGACTGGGATTCTGTGGAGTCACTAGGCCTTGCCAGGATCCCGGTCCCACAATATTCAGGGCTTCCAGTCTCTCTACATACGTCTTCTGGCGCAAGCCTCCTATCATTTTCGTTGCCCTCCTCTGGACCGCCTCAAGTCTTCTTACGTCTTTCGCCAGATACGGTCTCCAAAACTGAACACAATACTCCAAGTGGGGCCTCACCAATGACCTGTACAGGGGCATCAACACCTTCTTCCTTCTACTGACTACGCCTCTCTTTATACAGCCCAGAATCCTTCTGGCAGCAGCCACTGCCTTGTCACACTGTTTTTTCGCCTTTAGATCTTCGGACACTATCACCCCAAGGTCCCTCTCCCTGTCCGTGCATATCAGCTTCTCTCCTCCCAGCATATACGGTTCCTTCCTATTATTAATCCCCAAATGCATTACTCTGCATTTCTTTGCATTGAATTTTAGTTGCCAGGCATTAGACCATTCCTCTAACTTTTGCAGATCCTTTTTCATATTTTCCATTCCCTCTTCGGTGTCTACTCTGTTACAAATCTTGGTATCATCTGCAAAAAGGCACACTTTTCCTTCTAACCCTTCAGCAATGTCACTTACATACATATTGAACAGGATTGGCCCCAGCACCGAACCCTGAGGGACTCCACTAGTCACCTTTCCTTCCTTCGAGCGACTTCCATTAACCACCACCCTCTGGCGTCTGTCCGACAGCCAGTTTCTGACCCTGTTCACCACTTTGGGTCCTAACTTCAGCCCTTCAAGTTTGTTCAACAGCCTCCTATGAGGAACTGTATCAAAGGCTTTGCTGAAATCCAAGTAAATTACATCTAGCTTATGTCCTCAATCCAGCTCTCTGGTCACCCAATCAAAAAATTCAATCAGGTTCGTTTGGCACGATTTACCTTTTGTAAAGCCATGTTGCCTCGGATCCTGTAACCCATTAGATTCAAGGAAATACACTATCCTTTCTTTCAGCAACACTTCCATTATTTTTCCAACAACTGAAGTGAGGCTCACCGGCCTGTAGTTTCCTGCTTCATCCCTGTGACCACTTTTATGAATAGGGACCACATCCGCTCTCCTCCAATCCCCAGGAATCACTCCCGTCTCCAGAGATTTGTTGAACAAGTCTTTAATAGGACTCGCCAGAACCTCTCTGAGCTCCCTTAGTATCCTGGGATGGATCCCGTCTGGTCCCATCACTTTGTCCACCTTCAGTTTTTCAAGTTGCTCATAAACACCCTCCTCCGTGAACAGCGCAGAATCTACTCCATTTTCTCGTGTAACTTTGCCAGACAATCTCGGTCCTTCTCCAGGATTTTCTTCTGTGAACACAGAACAGAAGTATTTATTTAGCACATTTGCTTTCTCCTCATCACTCTCCACATATTTGTTCCCAGCATCTTTTAGCCTAGCAATTCCATTTTTTATCTTCCTCCTTTCACTAATATATCTGAAAAAATTTTTATCTCCCTTTTTTACATTTTTAGCCATTTGTTCTTCTGCCTGTGCCTTCGCCAAACGTATCTCTCTCTTGGCTTCTTTCAGTTTCACCCTGTAGTCCTTTCTGCTCTCCTCTTCTTGGGTTTTTTTATATTTCATGAATGCCAACTCTTTCGCCTTTATTTTCTCAGCCACTAGGTTGGAGAACCATATCGGCTTCCTTTTTCTCTTGTTTTTATTGATTTTCTTCACATAAAGGTCCGTAGCCATTTTTATCGCTCCTTTCAGCTTAGACCACTGTCTTTCCACTTCTCTTATGTCCTCCCATCCTAACAGCTCTTTCTTCAGGTACTTTCCCATTGCATTAAAGTCCGTACGTTTGAAATCTAGGACTTTAAGTATCGTTTGGCCGCTCTCCACTTTAGCCGTTATATCAAACCAAACCGTTTGATGATCGCTACTACCCAGGTGAGCACCCACTCGAACATTAGAGATACTCTCTCCATTTGTGAGGACCAGATCCAATATCGCTTTTTCCCTTGTGGGTTCCATCACCATTTGTCTGAGCAGAGCCTCTTGAAAGGCATCCACAATCTCCCTACATCTTTCCGATTCCGCAGACGGAACATTCCAGTCCGCATCCGGCAGGTTGAAATCTCCCAACAGCAGAACCTCCTCTTTCCTTCCAAACTTTTGGATATCCACAATCGGATCCTTATCAATTTGCTGCGATTGAGTCGGAGGTCTGTAGACTACACCCACGTAGATAGAAGTTCCATCTTCTCTTTTCAGAGCAATCCATATCGCTTCTTCCTCTCCCCAGGTCCCTTGCATTTCGGTCGCTTGGATATTGATCTTTACATAGAGAGCTACTCCTCCACCTTTATGACCATCTCTGTCCTTCCTAAAAAGATTATATCCCGGTATGTTTGCATCCCATCCATGTGATTCACTGAACCATGTCTCTTTGATAGCAACAATATCTAGATCTGCCTCTAATATCAGGGCTTGCAGATCATGAACTTTGTTGCTTAGACTGTGAGCATTTGTGGTCATCGCTTTCCAGCTATTTTTCAGCGATAATCTCCTTTTTCGTATGGATTTTTGTGTCGTTTCACTTTCCGTTGCAATACTAAGAAATGAGTTGCTGATATTGCTTATGTTGCAGCCTTTACTACTATCACATCTTTTCTTTTGCCGGGGATGGTCTCTATAATTGTCCTTCGTACATACACCACCCCCACCTTCTAGTTTAAATGCCTAGAAAAATATTGTCTAAATTTCTCTGCAAGGTTTCTTTTTCCTGCTGTAGTAATATGTAGCCCATCAGTGCAATATAGCTTCTTGTCCTTCCATGTATTTCCCCATCCTCCTATGTACCTGAAGCCTTCTTGATGACACCAGGCTCTGAGCCATCTATTAAAGTCCTCTGTGTTTTTCACTCTTTGCTCTCCTTTTCCATATGCAGGCAGTATTTCAGAAAAAGCTAAAGTCTTTACAAAAGGTTTCACGCCCTCACCAAGCTCCCGAAAAGCTTTCTGTGCTGCAAGTGTGGAGTTGTTGGCCAGGTCATTTGTTCCCAGATGGATAACAACATCAGTGTTAAAATCCTTAGTTTCTTCCTTAATTATAGTCAGTATTTGCCTGGAACTCCTGGTAGCTGAGGATCCTGGAAGACATTTCACTATTTTGGTCTCCTCGCCCTGTGTTCCAAGGTTAATGCCTCTGTTGTTGGAATCCCCCAACAGTAATAGTTTTCTGTTTTTGGCTTTTTTATTTGTACTTAGGGTGCGCTTGTTCTCTTGAGTTACCTTCATTGGTTCCAGTCTGTTTTCCTGAGTATCGCAGTGCACTAGTGGAGCGAAGGAATTCTGTAGAGGTAATATTAGTGAAGGTGGATGTTTCTGTGTTACATGTCGCAGTCTTCCTGAGCCTACTGTGACCCATTTATTCCTGGGCTGTTTTATTCTTTGAGGTAGAGGTGGTAAGTTGGTATGATTTTGTGGAGTGATGGAAGCTGCTTTAATTGTATTCAATTCCTGTTTAAGTTTGCAGAGCTCCTCCTTAATACTAGCAAGTTGAAGACAGATGGGGCAAGCTTTAAGCCTCCAAATAGTATGTCTTGGAATTAAAGCACCACAGTGATTGCATAGAATAAAGGTCATCTTGATTGGTTGTGAAGTGACTTGATTTGAGTAGTCCTGATTATATGGGTCTCTATATATGAATAGTGGTCCCTGGGGTTGGTGGGACTATAAGTAAGACTACTAGTAAGGCAGAAATATAGGCTCTATACCACCTAAAACTCAGTATTTTAAACATCTACCCAGCCTTTGGTGAAAATGCCAAAAAAGGCTACAAAGGGAGTGATTTTAGCAACTCAAACAGAAAAGAAAACTCCCTAAACAGTTCTTGCCTTCAAAAGAAAAGCTCAGGTTTATTATATCTCCTTTTTCAAAAGGTGGATAGCTCAAAACTCTCAGGTAAGTTCATACAGTACAAACAATCCTCTGTATCAAGCAAAAAACAAAACCACAAATCACTTGCTTCTAACAGTAAAGACAAGTACTAGTAAGTCTCACAAGAGTTCAACTCCTTCTGGGCTGCCTTATTTCAAGCAGGCCGAAAGTATCAAAGAGGGAAAAAAAAACTTCTCAAAGAAAAGAAACCACCACAACAGTCCTTTGGGCTGGCAACAGGCCACAACCCAGCAAGGTGCCCGGACTTCAGTAGTCCTTGCAAAGTTCCCCTCACCAGGCCCATGCAATAAACACAAGAGCTCACTTTTATAGAAGGGTTTTAGCACATTAGTCACAGTTCCTTTTCCTGCCTCACCCAAGATCTGGCATGTTCTTGCTCCATAGAGCTGATTGCTGGGCAAAAATTGTTGTGTCTGCTTTTAAACTACTTTTTTAGCAAGCACAAAAAGTATCCCTCAAAAAGAATTCCCCACCCAGAAGCCAAGGCACACTCCCCAACTTTACAATCCACAGCGATGCCATATACTTTAAGGCTTTGATAACAAGAAAAAAACACAGCTTGAGTCCCACATCAGAGAAAGAGACAAAATTTTCCTTTCCACAAAAGGCATCAAGTAAGGAAAGTAAAAAAGGGAGGAACCCCCCCCCCCCCCCAACTGTCCAAGCAGTCCCTTTCCTAGCAACTTGCTGAAACCCCTGTCAGCAACCCAATCCTTTAAACTGAAATGGCTTTTCCAAAATACTAGAAACAGGCCTCAATCTTTCTCAATTCAAAAGAGAAAACACACAAATTGTTACTTGCTAACAACAGAGAGGTTAACTTCCATTTCCTCAATAAGCACAGGCTCTGGCTCCGGCTCAGAAACTTCTATGCTTTCAGTTCCTTCGCATGGCTCTGGGGTCTGTGGTTCCTCAGGACTCTGCCATTCCATATACTGACAGACTGAAAAAGCTGGGGCTGTTCTCCCTGGAAAAGCGGAGACTTAGAGGAGACATGATAGAAACCTTCAAGATCCTAAAGGATATAGAAAAGGTAGACAGGGACAGATTTTTCAGATTATGGGGAACCACAAGTACAAGGGGGCACTCGGAGAAATTAAAAGGGGACAGGTTTAGAACAAATGCCAGAAAGTTCTTTTTCACCCAGAGGGTGGTGGATACATGGAACGCGCTTCCGGAGGCTGTGATAGGCCGGAGCACGTTACAAGGCTTCAAAGAAGGCTTGGATAGGTTCCTAGAGGATAAAGGAATTGAAGGGTACAGATAGGAGTAGAGGTAGGTTATAGGGATAGTCTGGGACCACTGCTCAGGCAATGGGCCTGATGGGCCACCGCGGGAGCAGACCGCTGGGCGAGATGGACCTCTGGTCTGCCTCAGCGAAGGCAACTTCTTATGTTCTTATGTCTTCTTCTGAATGCTGCTTGGCCTGGAGAGCTTTATGCAGCAACTGCTCCTGCACTGTTCTGCTTAGCTTCTCTAAGCTGGGCTTAAGTTTTGCAGGGACATACCCTAACCTGGCTGAGAGGGAAGCAGGCTTCAGCTCCCTTTGGCTCCCCTTGTGGTCACCCATCAGATTTCCCTGTTTTTCCACAGAAGGGATCTGTCTAAGTACAGGCTGGAAATAGGCAGTTCTGAATGCATTGGATTGATTTCTATTGTGTGCCTGCCCTTTTTTTTTTTTTTAACTCTCTGGAAGTACTGCTGTTTTCCTTTTCTGGATGACTGGACTGACTGCATGGTCTGAATTGGCAGTTTATAGCAGCCAAAGATACACCAGCCATTTAATTGGCCCGATTTGGCCGCTCAAATTAGCTGACCAGTGGTCTGAATTTTGCAGATAGTTGGTTAAGTCACACAATATAGCCAGCTATCTGTTAGCTGCTAACAGCTAATATTTGGCAGCCATCTCACACTGAATATTAGCACTTAGGCAGCTATGTGAATATTGGGTAGTCACGTATTTTCTCCTCCTTTTAGAGTTGTGATTGGGCCATCATAGTTCACATACACAGCTGCACTGGATCCTTATTTACAGAAGTAACACTGCTCACCTTTTTCACATTTGTCACCATTGATCATATCCGTATCTTCACATCTGTCATTTTTCTCACATTGAATAACTCTTACTTACACTAGACATTCTTCACAATTTTATTTAGGACCCCTGAAGAAGTCGGTTTGTTGAAACATGGACCATGTTGGGTCTCCAACTTTTAACACAAATGTGGATTCTTTGATTGTGACACACTTTAATTGACTGAATAAAATCCTGCATCACAGACATTATTTCTGCAGTTTCTCCTTTGTTCTTCAGTATGTATTTTCAGCACTGCTGTATAAATAACATGAACACTCACACTCCTTCCCCTCACTTTTAGAGTTCTTCAGCCATCAATAAGCACATGACTTAAAGGTAGTGGCACTTTATCACTAGAAACTAATGCGAATACTGATGCCACAAATATCACCCATGATTGGCTTAACATGTTCAATTAGATGTGGTCATCCTATTCAGGTAGGAGTTCAAAAGAGTGTCAAACCTACCACTATCCCAACAACTTGTGGCTATATAAGGCTGTTGGGTAGCTATTGTTCAAATCTGTTGCTTCCTAATCACCTCCTCCCATACACATGGCAGTGATTATGGTGGCCTTAGGAAACTCAAGTTTGCATTATTGCTCTCTCTATCCCCTGTAAACTATACTGGGGATTAAAATTAGTAAGAACAGAAAATCTTCCATTAAACATTACCACAAATGGGGATTGTCATCTGCATGCTCCCATCTCGCACATTTAATGCCATAACAGCCAAAAGTATACCATAATCATCTAGGCAAACAACATTAATGTAATAAAACCCTGGACAGTCTGCAGAAATGAGATCATGTGACAGAATTAAGCTTTGAAGCAATGCAATACATTTTGAGGCATAAAAACATAAGACTAGCCATACTGGGTCAGACCAATGGCCCATCTAGTCCAGTATTTTGTTTTTAACAGTGACCAATCCATGTCACAAGTACTGGCGGAAACCCAAAAAGTAACAACATTCCATGCTACTGATCCAGGGCAAGCAGTGGTTTCTCCCACGTCCCTTTCAATATCAGACTATGGATTTTTTATTTTCTCCAGGAACTTGTCCAAATCTTTTCAAAACCCCACTACACTAACTGCTGTTACAACATTTTCAGGCATTATCCTATTTTTCAACAACTTTGGGACTAATTATATTCTGCCAGATATACTTAGGAATAATTTGCAACCATATAATTAAAGCATAAGAAAAATAAGAGGGATGGGTTGTTGGTTTGAAATGAATGCTGTTTGCCACCCCTCTCAAATTTTCTGTCTCTCCAGCCCGAGGAAATAATGAATTGTTAACAATTCTCATTCATTTGATGAATAAAATCCATCAAAAAAATATCATTCCAATCACTTCAAAAAAAAAAAAAAAAGAATACATTAACAATATGATGTCAAATACCCTGAGATACCTGCAGCAAAAACAACAGCTGATACCACCACATACCATGAAGGTAATGCCAATACAACTGAATTTCATAGGAAGGCCCCATCTGGACTCCAAAGCCCTCTTTCAACCCTGAAAATGAAGGAATACTTATACACCTAAATATGAAATGCATGTGCAGCAGTACCTCTAAATGAAAGTGAAAATAATCATAGAAACTCATGAACATCAATTAACATATGTAAAAATTAAGGGCTAGATTCTCAAAAATTTGTGCTAAAAACCGATGGGCCGCTGTTGCAACTACCATTGTACCGATTTTAAAAAAGCAAGTCATTCTTCAAAAAAATGCTCATACAAATGAGATTGCCAGAGAGTAGAGAATGTTTGCTAAATTTGCATGTGCCCATCCCTGGTAATAGAGATGGGCACATGTGCAGAATAAATGCAAAACAAAACCCAAAAACAAATTGAACCACCAAAGTCAAGCAACTCCTCACCCAGCACCCAACCCCCCAGCAGCGGGAGAGATGTTCACTCACTCCCACCACTGTCGTAAAGCAACCCTCTGCCCAACCCCCCAACCCCCCCCCCCCCCCGTAGCAGCAAGAGAGATGCCCACTCCCTACCGCTGCCAAACAACACATCCCTTGATGCCCTCTAGTAGTGGGAGAGATGCCCACTCCTTCCTGCCACCATGTAACCCCTGATACTCCCCCAATGCCTCAATGCCCCCCACCCCTCCCCCTTACCTTACTTACAATGGATTTCCAGAGGGATGCCTACTCTCTCCAGCCAGCAGGCCCACTTCTTCAAAATGGCAGGCCTTTCCCCTCCCCTGTTCATCCTGGGATGTACCAGGGAGGGGCCTGAGGCTCTGATTGGCCTAGGTTGTTTAAATCTACTTCTATGGGAGGGGCCTTAAAAACCTGGGCCAGTACAAGCCTTAGACTCCTCCCCAATACATATCAGGATGAAACGGGGAAGGGAAGGCTCCCATTTTGAAGAGGCAGACATCACTCCGGCCAGCCATCATAAGTAAGGTGAGGGGAGGGGGAGGGGGTTGTCGAAGGCACGAGGAGATGTTGTGGGGCTTGCATGGTGGCGGGAGTGGGCATCTCTCCCGCTGCCTGTGAGGTGTCAGGGGGTGCTTTGCTTGGCAGAGGGAGGGAGTACCATGGGAGAAGCCTTTGATATGTAGACCAATTGGAATCTTAAGCCAACCCCAGGGCATCCCAGGATGCACCGGAAAGGAGGCCTATGGCTCTGATTGGTCCAGGTGACTAAGGCTCATCCATACCTTTGAATAGGGTTACCAGATTTTGCTTCTGGGAAAGGAGGACGCATGACCCCACCCCGTTCCACCTTAGTGCCCATCCCGTTCCAACCCTAGGTCTGCCTCGATCCATGCCACCCCCCTCCCCCTTTCTGCCTCCCAGCCCCAGCCCCCTGCAAACCTCATCTCTTCGTGCCAGGTATGGAATGCATTTGCACATGCACAGATGCACGCCAGACTTGGTCCCAATCTTACCAGCTTTTCAAAACCCAGACATGTATTATGAAATCAAGAAAAAGAAAAGATAAAGAAATTATGAATTAACTTTAAGAAGCTAGAATACCTATTATAGCTTTCTAAAAAAATTAAAAAGAGGCTGGTGATGGTTAAACATATAAAGCTCAATGCAGTGAGAGTTTTTTTTTGAGCGGTGGAGTGGTGTTTCTGAGGCCTAAGTTGAAACATATATGAAAAGGATATATGGAGTACCAAGTTGAATTATTGGTTGGCCAATTTGTGATATTTCTCCATGTACACACATATATTAGAGGTATCATCTAAGAAAGACCTACACTGATGTCGACAGCACATGCAACCCCCCCCCCCAAAAAAAACGGAACTGAAATTCTACAAACTTGTAACAGGAAAATACAGAGTGGGAAAAACCAGGAACAAAGCACATCGATCTGCAATATAAGATACACTGGATGAGATGATTGAAATAAAAGTGATGTTTAATTTACAGTAGAAGGGTCTGTTTTATTTCAACCATTTCGTCCAGTGTACCTTGTATTGTGGATCGAAGTACAGTATTCTGTTCTTGGTTTTCCCCAATCTGTGTTTTCCTTCTTCAACATTGGCACAATGCCATTAATGCTAAAAACTGAAGAAAAAAAAAATCATATACAGGCTGCAGTAAAAATGAGAAAGATCCACGTAAGAGTGCACTAAGACCATTCTTTCTTTTTTTAACACAGCTTAGTAAAAGGACCCGTGAATTTTATAAATGTCACTTGATCATTTTTGTGCCTGTTATCCATATTTCATAATTTTGAAAATACTGAAAATGCTCATTCACTTTCAGTTCATTTTCCATGTCAACTTCTATGTTTTAAATAAACAGATAACTATTTAGGAAACATATATGTCAGTTAATTGGTCACAGTGGGATATATCACACTCACATCTCAGATCTTTAAAAACAGTTCAAGACTTTATTTTTACATCAGTGGCAATCTGTTCCTCTAATAAGTTCCAAGAATTAGAGCACATACCCTCACACATATATACATAGGGCCTGATTCTGTATAGGACGCCGGTCTCAGTGGCCGCCTAAGAAGCAGCTGAGAATTGTATACCGATATCCTATATAGAATCACATCTGCCCTAACGAACAGACTGGTGACCTATTAGCTGAGCTAGTAGGACTCCCCGAAGTCAGAGCCAGCTCAGCTGATTGGGGGGAAAATACCCCTGTCACGATCAGCTGAACTGGCTGCAGCAAAGGACCCCACACATTCCCGAAACTGGCAGGAGGAATGCCAACTCCCTCCTGCCTAATTCCGTCTGATGTCCCCCATCGGAAATTGGCAGGAAGGATGCCCACACCCTCCTGCCACCAGATACCCCTAACCCCCAACATTCCCCCCCATTCATAGATTGACAGGAGGGATGCTCGCTCTGTCCTTCCGCAGCCCCCCCAACATCCCAAAACACCCCACCCTGACACCCCCAAAACCACGACTTCCCTACCCTGATATCCCCCAAATCTCAACATTCCAAGCTGGCACCCCTAATCCCACCCCAACAACCCCCACCCTCGTACCTTTTAAAATAAGGCCAGTCAAAGGGTTGCCTACTCCCTCAGGCTGGCAGGCCAGGCTCTTCAAAATGGTGGGCCTTCCCCTTCCTGGAGCATCCTGGGATGCTCTGGGGAGGGGCCTAAGACCTTGATAGGTCCAGGTGCCTAAGGGCCATATACCGGTTAGAGGCATTAGGCATCAATACAAAAGTTGGCTCAGTACATCACAGTCCCTTGAGTTGAACATATCAGAATGTACACAACCGAAAAGAAAAAAAATGAATGAATAAAGAAAGAAAGAAAACAGACATAAAATTAAAGGGTCTTTTTACTAAGCTGATCTAATAAGTGACCTACATAATTTTTAGTACGTGGGTTACCCATACATTGAGGCCATGATTTAGTGTGGCTCTAAAATGGCAACACACTAATTCTGAAATTATCTCATGCCATTAGCATGTGAGTCCTTACCATCACCTATTTTGTAGGCCATAAGGGCTCCCATGCAAATTCAGTGCTAATCATTCAGCATGCATCATTGCCCATGTGCCTACTCTCTGCCCACAAATATGCCCCCTGCGTTAAAAAATAAAATATATTTTTTAGTGTATGGGTGGCATGTGCTGAGCCCACAGTTAGTCTGAGCTCCTGAATATAGCCCATTGCATAGTTACAGAAGGAGCCATTTATGTTTCTGAAATAATATATTTACTGTATCATCGTCTTATATAAAAATTAAAGTATATAAGTCGAATAAAAATACTCGTAATGTCGGTTTGTTTGTGTTCCCAACTATAAAAGCTTGTCGCTATAGAAGATTCTTAGATAAGACATTCGCTTTCCAGTTAGGAAAAATGAATTCCTGGTTAAGTCCTCTGAGTTCTCAAATGCAATCGTATCAGACCTTTAGAAAGTTACTGAAAACCTATTTGTTTGATAAATTTGTATTATGATTAGCACCTTGACTTGTTTACATGTATGCTTCACTGATTGTGCACCACCTGGAACTCATCCTATTTTAGTTTTAGAAAATTAGTAAAAACGAAACTGTTCAACTGATTTCTCACCAAAGAATTTGCTGTTCATTATCTCTCATTTCTGTATACTGAACTCATTGCTTCTACATTGTAACTATGTCACTGACAGTCACTGACAGCTCTTCTTACCTGTACTTACATTCAGTGTATTGTATTTATTGATTCTATATCAGTGTTCTCCCCAGAAATTTTTTCCAGCCGGGTGGCATGAAAAAGTAGCCGGGTGGGGTGGGATGGGGAAATTTGGTGGTGGGGAAAATTAATCCCCTCTTTTACTAAGGTGCGCTAGCATTTTTAGCACGCGCAAACCCCTGCGCTACGTGGGAAAACTAGTGCCAACTCAATGCTGGCGTTAGCATCTAGCGCGCATGGCAATTCCTCCGCGCGCTAAGCGCACACTAAAACCACTATCGGAACTTAGTAAAAGGAGCCCTAAATGTATACTATTTTTATTAGTTAATTATTATTATTATTTTCCAATGCTCAATATGACTTCCTTTTTTAAGGTTTGACACTTATACCAGATAAGACATTCGCCAGAATATTTTTACTAAATTTATGAAGTATTTGCCCCTTTCAAATGGTATAGAGGTCTAAAAAAGGGAAAGGCATTAATGAAGTCATTAGGTTCAATCTAGCCATTTATTTCTGCATGAATTTAAACAACTAAAAAAAAAAGATAAATATAGCTCATCCAGTCATACAAGAAATGACAGTACAGCAGGGGTGCCCACACTTTTTGGGCTTGCGAGCTACTTTTAAAATGACCAAGTCAAAATGATCTACCAACAATAAAATTAAAAAAAACCCCACAAAGCACACTGTACGCAGAGAAAATGTTAATTATCATTTATATTCCGTGGGTTTTCAAAGAGGTCAAGGCAGACGATTCTATGCAATGTCACCTCAAGGAACAACTATACAAAAATAGACAAATATACCCCCCTCCCTTTTTACTAAATTGTAATACTGGTTTTTAGAGCAGGGAGATGCACTGAATGCCCTGCGCTGCTCTCGATGCTCATAGGCTCCTTGCGCTAAAAACCGCTATTGCGGTTTAGTAAAAGGGGGCCATAGTGCAAAATATAGACAGCAGATATAAATTCTTAAAACAGACATATTTTGATCACTAAACTGAAAATAAAATCATTTTTCCTACCTTTTTGTCTGGTGATTTCATGAGTCTCTGTTTGCATTTCCTTCTTCTGACTATAAATCCAATATTTTTTTCTTTCTGCCCCTCCCCTTTTCTTTCTGTCTCTCTTTCTTTCTCTCACTCCTTGCCCCTCCCCCCCAAGCCATCACGCCAATTTCTCCACTTCCCCGATTCTTTCCCTACCCCCTAAGCCACCATGCCGATTTCTCCCTGCTTCCACGAGCCAAACCAGGAATGTACAAGCGCTGGACTCACAAGACTTCACCTCTGATGTCAATTCTTACGTCAGAGAGGAAGAGCCAGGCAGCAATTGGCTGGCCCAGAACTTCCTCTCTGACGTCAGAATTGACGTCGGAGGTGAAGTCTTATGAGTCCGGCCCTTGTACGTGCCTGGCCTGGCTCAGGGAGGCAGGAAGAAAAAGATTGCCAAGGCAACGCGATTTACTCACAATGCCTTTGTGATCTACTGGTCGATCGCGCTCGACCATTTGGGCACCCCTGCTGTTATGGTATGGTATCCTGTCCTGACCTGAGGAAAGGGGTTTAGTCCCCAAAAAACTGCCTTATTTCCATTTCCTATTTATAAACTTTAATCAATAGATACAATACTACTTGATTCTACGTAAAGCAACAAAAAAAATTTTTTCTACCTTTTGTCGTTTCTGCTTTAATCATCTTGTCTTCACTCTTCTTTCTAGCCAGCATCTGTCCGCTCTGTCTTCCATGCAGCATCAGCCCCTTCCATCCACTGTCCGCCCTCTCCCCGTTCCATATGGCATCTTCCCTCTTTTTATGCTCCTTCAATAAACTGTCTATCCTGTGCCCCTTCTCTTCTCCATTGTACATGATTGATTTCAGCTCTGCCACCTCTCCATTTTTCTCTCTCTGTCAACACCCCGTCCCCTATGCTCTGGGAACTCTCTCTTCTCCTTTCTTTCCTTCGCACCCCACAGTCTGGTATCTTCCCTTCCCTGATTCTCTGGCATCTCACTTCTTTCCTTTTCTTCCATCTCTCCCTCTCCCTACATGCTCTGACATCTTCTTCTTCCTTTCCCCCTTCCTTTTCCCTTGGTTTGGCATACTCTCCTCCTTCCCTCCAATCCCTGGCATCTCGTTTCATTCCCTCCCTCATCTTCTTTCTCCCTCCAGTTGGGTGCAGCAAGTCTCTCCCCCTCTGCTCCCTTTCCTCCTTCTGTCACCCAAGGCCTGGCGTCATGAACTTCTTCAGGCAGCAGCATTCACAATTCGCTGCTGTTGCCAGCTTCGGGCCTTCTTCTCTGTCGGGTCCTGCCTTCATAGAAACAGAAGTAGGCAGGACCCGGCAGAGAGGAAGGCCTGAAGCTGGCAACAGCAGTGAATTGTAAATGCTGTTGCTAGCCAAAGAAGTTCATGATGCCAGGCTGAGTACCCGGGGCAGACTGCTACTCTCCCCCCCACGACCTTCCTATCTCTTCCTCCCTCCCATCACAAGACTCTAAACAGCACTGCTCTACTCTAAGCAGGCTGCTTCAGGGCTTTCTCCTGCCGTGATTCCCTCTGGCACGTCACTGATGAGGGAAGGAGGGAGAGATAGGAGGGTCAGATCGGGTTGGGGGGGTGCTCGGGATGATGATGAGGCTGCTGCTGCTGCTGCCAGCTAATCCAGCAAGGGTGAGGCCCCAAAGCACAGCACTGGCGGGACCCCCCCTGGCCATTTCAGGCCCTAGGCCTGTGCCTACTGGGCCTATCCTTTAATCCGGCCCTGCTTCCCCTCCCCCCATATGCCCTGACATCTCTCTCTTCCATGGTATGGTATCTCCTTTCCCTCCCTCCCATGGTCTTTGCATCTCTTTCCTCCTTTTCCTGATCTTCCTTCTCCCTCCTTCCCTCTCTCTCCCCAATTGGGTGCAGCAGCATTTCTCTTCCCCTCCCCCCATTAGGTACAGCAGTATCATCAGCATTTCTCTTTCCTCCCCCCAATTTGGTACAGCAGAAGCAGCATTTCTCTTCACCCTCCCCCCTAATTGTGTACAGCAGCATGACTCTTCCCCCTCCCCCTATTGGGTACAACAGCAGCATCATCTGCATTTCTCTCAAAGGTCAGCGACATAGGGAAGCTTACAACTTGCTGCTCTTGCTTACTTCGGGCCTTTCTCGTTGCCGGGTCCTGCCTTCGCGGAAACAGAAAGTAGGCAGGACCCAGCAGCGAGAAAGACCTGAAGTAAGCAAGAGCAAGTAAGCTTCCCTCCGTGGCAGGCCTATCTCCCGCATGCTCCAGTGCTCTAATGGTCTGTGCCGGCTTCTCTTCTCTACCCCCCCCCCCCCCCGACGTAACTTCCGGTTTCGGAGGGAAGCCGGGTTCGAGTCGCTTGCTGGGTTTTGTTTATTTTAAAGTCCGGCTGGAGTCTTTCGGCGGCTCTTCAGGCTGCGCGTTAAGCAGTGGTGGCAGCAGGATTCGGCAGATGACAGCCGGGCGGTAATCTAAATTTGCTGGGCGGAGCACCCGGCTGAAAAGCGCTGGGGAGAACACTGTATATTGTAACTATATCGCTGATTGTCCAGCTCCTCTTATTGTAAACCGCCTCAAACTACCATGGCTTTGGCGGTATATGAGAAATAAAATTATTATTATTATTATTAAATATGTGAAGCACAAAAACTTAAAGAAATTCTATCCGTCCTTTTATGAAGCTGTGTTAGCGGGGTTTTTTGCTGACCACAGCAGTAAAAGTTCTGATGCTCATAGAAATTCTATGAGCTTGCCACAGCTGGCAATAAAAAACACCAACACAGCTTCTTAAAAGGGGGTATATTCCATTAAATATACCTATATTTTTTTAAAAAAAATTTCTTGAAATCTTTATATTTCTTTTCCTTAATATTATATAGGGAGCTCTTGGCGTTTTAGCTATGCTACTGCTTGGGATTCAGGTGCCAACATGGTGTCTGATCTTAGTTACTTTTTTCAGCTGAAAGGGAAGTTGCATCAGGAAAATTAATAGTTTCAGGAATAAACTTACAGGAGTTACTCAGCCTTAGCAGTTTTGTTTTACCACTACTCCAATTCTGAATCACATAGGACCTCTGATTGCCCTCTGGTTGCTGTTTCTCAGTGAATGTTAGATGAATAAGTGCATCAGTATTAGAGGAAATAGATGACCTAATTTTCTTAGTCGTATCAGAGAAATATAGAGCCAAGTCCTCAGCTGAATAAAATGTCAATTAATAGAAGTTAAATGTGAGCTGGATGTCAATTTATGAATAAAGGCAAGAAACTTCCTTTGATCAAGTATGCCATGCCCAATTTGATTAGCATAATACAACATTTTAGCATTTATCAGTGATGTTTACTATAATATGATAGATGTTTGTCAGTCATATTTTTTTTTTAATCTCCCAAGTGTCTCCATAGATATTCTAGCCTTTGACAATCTTGTATTAGGACATCAGAGGTACACCAAGGGGTATGATCTTTATTGAACACAGTTTTCAGATTGAAAAAGTACCAAATGATCTACAGTAGAAGAGGTTATTTCTAGCTAATTCTTTAGGGAAATACTTTTAAAACCAATAGAAAGAAATATTGTTTCACTCAGAGCAGCAAAGCAGCAAAACTAGACAGACAAATCACCAATTTGCTGTCTTCGAACACAAACTACAAAACCTTCAAAAAAGAAACTAAAACCCTACTCTTCAAAAAATACATAAAACCTATTTAACACGACCTGTTCCTTCTCAAACTCCACCTACCACAATCTCTACCCCTTTCAAATCTAAAATGTTTCCAATTACCCAACATGTATCACTTCAAGTCCAGACAATTCTTATGTAATTCCTATGACAATTCTTATGTAAAGTTACAATTCTTGTAACCTCCTGGGAAATCTTATGTAACCTTCCTTGAACCGTGCCGTAATGGCGGAATAGAAATCACGTAATGCAATGTAATATAATATAAGAATAGTTAAGCTCTGGAACGCATTGCCAGAGATTGTGGTAAGAGAGTATAGTGTAGCTGGTTTTAAGAAATGTTTGGACAATTTCCTGGAGGAAAAGGCCATAGTCTGTTATTGAGAAAGACAGGGGGGAAGCCACTGCTTGCCCTGGATTGTTAGCATGGAATGTTGCTACTCTTTGAGGTTCTGGAATCTTTTGTTACTCTCTGGGATTCCAGAATATTGCTATTCTTTGAGATTCTGTATGGAATGTTGCTACTCCTTGGGTTTTGGTTAGGTATTAGGGACCTGGATTGGCCACCGTGAGAATGGGCTACTAGGCTTGATGGACCATTGGTCTAACCCAGTAAGGCTATTCTTATATTCTTATTCTCTAAGATGAGTATGCAAGTGGCAGCCTATCCCATGCAATTAATACTCTAGACCAGTGATTCCCAACCTTGTCCTGGAGGAACACCAGGCCAATCGGGTTTTCAGGCTAGCCCTAATGAATATGCATGAGAGAGATTTGCATATGATGGAAGTGATAGGCATGCAAATTTGCTTCATGCATATTCATTAGGGCTAGCCTGAAAACCCAATTGGCCTGGTGTTCCTCCAGGACAGGGTTGGGAACCACTGCTCTAGACATACTCTTGCCAATGTTCAAAGCAATTTAACCAAGCAGGAGAAGCTCCTCCCCAGTTAAATTACTTTGTAATATTCAGCAGCACTTACTGTAACTTGGCAGTGCCAATTGAATATTACCACTAACTGCCCTGAATTGTCCAGTTAGTACTAGAGCAAGTCTGTAGGCAGAACCTGGTAAAATCCAGTATTTATTTATTTATTTAAAACATTTCTTACTCGTACATCCTGCAATTCTGAGCGACTTACAGAGAACATGCATAATTCAAACATTGACAATTACAATCAATACCATCTCAGCAAACATACAACAAATAAACCTAAAATCGGTTTCACACATAAAACCAGCATTACCTCAAGTTAATCATTCCCATTTTCATGAGTAGTATTGCTCAAGCAATACTGTTTTAATCAGTTTCCTAAAATTTTATAAAGATGAAGCCTCTTTGACTTCAAGCGACAAGTCGCTCCACCACTGGGTGCCTTGAACTACAATCAAACTTACTTAAACCGGGGCAATATTCAGCCTGCTAACTTCTTAAGTAACCACTAAAATTAGGGCAGCAAAAAGACTGCCCTAAATTTTGCTGAGGAGCTAACTGGGGACTGGTTTAAATATTGACTGGTGCCCAATTAACTTCTGGGTAGAAGCACCCTATCCCAATTCTCCTTCCCCGAAGCAAATGATAGGTCTAGTCTGAGCCCCTATCCCCACCCTTAGGAGTGGACTTGCCCCCCCTCCCCCAAGTCTACCAGGAAACTCCCTTGTGTCATACAGGAAGGAGCAATGTCCACTTGATCCTGCCCATCACCAGTCCAGCCTCAAAATGGGAACCACAAACCCTAGTGGTATTGACATCTGATATGCACTCTGTACCATGAAGTACCGGTATGTCATTTGGTGATAAGTTTGATTGTTAAAGACAAGTTGTTTTGTTAATTGTTGTGTATGTACATTTTGTAACCCGTCTTGGATAAAGGCGGGCTAGAAATGATAATAAACCAAACTAAGCTAAATATGTTTTTGGGATGACAAAAAAAAAAAAATGTGTGGGAATCTAAGAGATAAGATAGCTAAAGAAAAATGAAGGAAAACCTATATGAAAAAGCAGCTCTACAGGGAAATGTGATTGAAGTCTATTAAATATTGAGGGGAGTGGAATGGGTACATGTGAATTGCTTGTTTACTCTTTCTATAAATACTAGGACTAGGGGCATGCAATGAAGCTACTAAATAGTAGATTTAAAAAAATGGAGAAAAAAAATTCCTTCACTCAGTATATAATTAAACTCTGGAATTTGTTGATCCAAATATAAGTCGATACCCCCATTTTTCCCCCTAAAAGAAAGAAAAATGGTTGACTTGAATATAAGACGGGGGCTTAATATTCAAGTGCCATGCCCTGCCAAGATCTGCACCCAGTGTCCCTTCCCTCATGCCCTCCCCTGCCAGGCTCTGCACTCAGCCTCCTTCCCTCCCTGCCCTGCCAGACTCTGAACCCAGCCCCCATCCCTAATAGGCTCTGCACCCAGCCCCCTTTCCTCCCTGCCCTACCAGGCTATGCAGCTAGCCCCCTCCCTTCCAGGCTCTGAACTAAGCCCCCCTCACTCCCTGCCAGGCTCTGAACCCTGACCTCCCTACCTGCCAGGTTCTGAACCCAGTACCCTCACTCCCTGCCAGGCTCTGAACCCTGTCCCCCCTCCCTACCAGGCTCTGTACCCTTCCCCACCTTCCTGCCCTGTACTCTCTTCCCCTTCTGGTGGTCTAGTGGTAGGCCAGAACAGGAGGAATTCCTTCCGTCTCCCATCCCAGCCGATTGTAACAATTTTTTTACCTCCTCCCCCTGCATACCTTTTTTCGCATCCCTGGTGGACCAGCAGTGTATGGGCAGGAGCAAGCTTTCCATGCTCCTGCCCCATGCTGAGCCCCTCCCTCGGATCTCACAGCCAGTGGCAAGCAGCCGGCATGCAGGAGCGAGCTTTTTGAGCTCCTACCTGGCCCTGTGCCGCTCCATGAATGGCTGCCGCCAGTACTCACAAGTCTCACAAGAACTGGTGGCATCCATTCAGGGAGCAGTGTAGGGCCGGGTGGGAGCTCAAAAAACTTGTTCCTGTGTGCTGGCTGCTTGCCGCTGGCCACGAGATCTGAGGGAGGGGCTCAGCGCGGGGCAGGAGCATGGAAACTCGCTCCTGTCCATACACTGCTGGACCACCAGGGATGCGAAAAAAGGTATGCAGGGGGAGGGGTAAAAAATTTTTTAGAATGGGCCAGGATGGGAGACAGGAGGGATCCCACCTGTCCCAGTCTACCACGTCATACGGCAGCCGGCAGAGGTCTGCAACAAGTCCAGGAAGGGGTCGGGTTAGTCACTGGGTGATGACCCGAATATAGGACGAGACCTGCATTTTTGGGCCATTTTTTTGGCCCAAAAATCTCATCCTATATTTGAGTATATACGGTCTATGTTATACTTGCATACTCAGTTGTGTTAGCTATATGTATAATGCAGCTGAATATAAGAATGGTTTGAAATATCTAAAATTAAACATTTCAGATTATTCTCTCTACATCCTACACAATATTGGGTTGATTACGTTTTATCTTCTGAATTCTATATAGGTCGTCCAAAGTTGGGCGCTGATCACAGATCCGTGCTCAAAGTAATTAGTCAACAAGGTATCAGCAATCAGTGATTGATGTTAATTGTCAACAATTTGAAGCTGCATATACATCTGTTTTAGATCTACCTTATTCTATAAAATCTGCACCTAAATTTCTTAGCGTGCAACTTAAAATTGGTGTGGCCATGAGAGGGACATGAACGGAACGGGGGGCATTTCTAAAATTTAGGCACAATGGGTTTTTTTTAATCATTTATTCTTTATTGAATTTCAATTTTTTTATGATCACAAATCATATTGAAATAATTTCTTAATAGGTTTCAATGAGGAAAATATTATAAGTTTCTACTGTAAATTAGTCCACTATTAATGAGGAGGGAGTTACAAATAATTTAGGCACAATGTTA
Organism: Geotrypetes seraphini; assembly: GCF_902459505.1. NCBI lineage: Eukaryota > Metazoa > Chordata > Amphibia > Gymnophiona > Dermophiidae > Geotrypetes > Geotrypetes seraphini. Next base: position 243,587,797 of record NC_047085.1, on the reverse strand, counting down.
CTGAATACTATTAATTTAGCAAAGAGCGCTCTTTATAGAACACGAGCTTAGTGCAGATCATCTCAGAACCTAACTTGGCACCATTTACTGAATTCCATCATATAAGCCCCTTCAGCATATATGACGTTATTATACAGTTAAAGTTCTTTATAAAATTACTCTTAATACTTCAGTTAAGAATGGAGTTTCCATTTTGAACCACATAATATAGTGCTCACCAGAACTTGAGTTTTCCCTTACCATTAGGTCTATGACATTATCTTTACCCATCAGTACAGAACCAGTGTGGCTCCCTTGAGAATTATCTAAGAAGTGCCTACTTTAGGGTATCTGGGAGTTCTCTAGTCACATTTATTGCTGCAGGAAGGCTCCAGTCCACAAATGGCAGAATGTGGTCATTTACCCATATTGACTTGCTGTCTTGATTACATTTTATATACCTCTTCCTCCTGTGCTGGATACCTTTTTCTAATGCATCCATGTTTGTGGAATTTTCTTAATATTAGCTGTGGAAACATAAAATAAATCAGTTCTTTCTTGATTTTTTTTTCAGTGTTATTAATGTGTCCCTGATGTATTGGACTAGTCTTATATCCCTCTCCTAGGTGTCACTGTTGAGGATGCATTGAAATGTGAAATGTGCGGTGGCTGCTAAAAAAGCAAATAGAATGTTAGGAATTATCAGAAAAGGAATGGAAAGCAAAGATGGAAATGTTATAATGCTGTGTGCAGTTCTGGTCACCATATCGCAAAAAAGATATAGCAGGATTAGAAAAGGTATAGAGAAGGGTGACTAAAATTATAAGAGGGATGAGATGACTTCCCTATGAGGAAAGGCTAAAGCGGATAGGGGTTTTCAGCTTGGAAAAGAGATGGCTCAGGGGTAATATGATAAAGGTCTATAAAATAATGACTAGAGTGGAAAGGGCAGATGTGAATCGCTTGTTCACTCTTTCCAAAAATAATAGGACTAGGGGACATGCAATGGAGCTACTAAATAGTAGATTTAAAACAAACTGGAGAAAATATTTCTTCATACAATGTGTAATTAAACTCTAGAATTCGATGTTGGAGAATGTGGTGAAATCAGTTAGCTTAGCGGGGTTTAAAAAAGGTTTGGATAATTTCCTAAAAGAAACATGACTGCAGAAAAAGGCCAAATGGCCCATCTAGTCTGCCCATCCACATTAATCATTATCTTTTTCTCTCTCTGAGAAATCCCTTTTGAATTTAGATCCTTGTGAATTCAGACACAATCTGTTTCCACCACCTCTTCTGGGAGACTGTTCCACGCATCTACCACCCTTTCCGTAAAAAAGTATTTCCTCAGATTACTCCGGAGCCTATCAGCTCTTAACTTCATCCTATGCCTTCTCATTGCAGAGTTTCCTTTCAAATGAGACTCGACTCATGCACATTTATATTACGTTGGTATTTAAATGTCTCTATCATATCTCCCCTCTCCCGCCTTTCCTCCAAAGTATAAAGTCTGTCCCCCATATGCCTTATCACAAAGATCACACATCATTTTAGTAGCCTTCCTCTGGACCAACTCCATACTTTTTATATCTTTTTAAAGGTGCGGCCTCCAGAATTGTACCCAATATTCTAAATGAGGTCTCACCAGAGTCTTATACAGAGGCATCCTTTTTCCTACTGGCCATACCTCTCCCTATGCAATCTAGTATCTTTCTAGCTTTCGCCGTCACCTTTTCAACCTGTTTGGCCACCTTAAGATCATCACATGCAATCACACCCAAGTCCCGCTCTTCCGTCATGCACAGAAATTCTTCACCCCCTAAATTGCACCGTTCCCTCTGGTTTTTGCAGCCCAAATGCATGACCTTGCATTTCTTAGCATTAAATTTTAGCTGCCAAATTTCAGACCATTCTTCAAACTTTGCCAGGTTTTTCGTCATGTTATTCACACAATCTGGCGTGTCTACTCAATTGCAGATTTTGGTATCATCCGCAAAGAGGCAAATCTTACCCAACAACCCTTCAGCAATATCATTTATAAAAATGTTAAAAAGAACAGGCCCAAGAACAAAACCTTGAGGCACACCACTGGTAACATCCCTTTCCTCAGAGCGATCTTCATTGATAACTACCCTCTGTCGCCTTCCACTCAACTAGTTCCTGACCCAGTCCGTCACTTTGGGACCCATCCCAAGGGCACTAAGTTTATTTATCAGACGTCTGTGTGAACCACTGTCAAAGGCTTTGCTAAAATCTAAATACACCATATCTAGCGCACATCCTCTATCCAATTATCTGGTCACCCAGTCAAAGAAATTGATCAGTTTGTCTGACAAGACCTACCTCTAGTGAATTCTTGTTGCCTCCGGTCCTGTAATCCACAGGATTCCAGAAACTTGACCATTCTCTGTTTTAAAAATGTTTCTATTACTTTGCTTATCACAGAAGTCAGATTTACTGGCCTGCAATTCCCTACTTCTTCCTTACTTCCACTTTTGTGGAGAGGGACCACATCCGCTCTTCTCTAGTCCTCCATAGAAAGTCCATAGGCCATTATTGAGATGTGTCTGAATTCGAAAGGGCCTGGGATAAGCATGTGGGATCTCTCGGAGAGAGAAAGAGATAATGGTTACTGCAGATGGGCAGACTAGATGGGCCTTTTGGCCTTTATCTGCCATCATGTTTCTATGTTAAATCCATTGTTTAGTCCTAGGATAAGCAGCATAAAATCTATTTTGCTGCTTGGGATCTAGCTAGGTGCTTGGGACCTGGATTATCCACTGTTGGACCTTTGATCTGTCCTAGTATGGCAATTCTTATGTTCTTATGTTAAACTAGCTTAGCGCAGAAGAAAAATATGTGCAGAGTAACCCATTTTCTAATGCAGCTTAGTAAAAGGGCTCCTTAATCAGATATCTCACTATTTCATACTATCCCTTTCCTTATTAACTTTCATTGTCTTCTAATTTAGGACCCATTTTATCAAGCTTTGTTAGTTTTTTTTTTTTTTTTTTATCGCTGGCCACTACAGTAAAAGCTCTGACGCTCATAGAATTCCTATAAGCGTCAGAGCTTTTACCGTAGCGGCTGGCGATAAAAAACCCTAACGCAGCTTGATAAAAGGGGACCTTTTTTTTTGTTTACCAATTGAAAATCCTTGGTTTTGCTTATACTGTGCATTTTATTTAGGGTTTTGTTCCTTTCTATTGCACAAATTGTCTCTATCTAGATTCTAAAACATTATGGAGGTCATTTTTAGAAGCATCTGCAAGTGGTTGTAAAGGCATATACATGTGTGACTATGGCATATGTAAAGAGTGATTTCAGAAAGCTGCTATTTCCATGGGTAGACTCTAGGATGCAGAAATTTCAAGCTATGGTATGGGTATGGTTTGGGAAGGCTGGGAATATCTATGTATATGCTTCTTTAACTTCACCGATTATTAGAAACATAGAAACATGATGGCAGATAAAGGCCAAATGGCCCATCCATTCTGCCTATTATCTCTTCCTCTCTCTAAGAGCCCCCTTGCCTATAAGAACATAAGAACATAAGCAGTGCCACCGCTGGGTCAGACCACAGGTCCATCTCGCCCAGCAGTCCGCTCCCGCGGCGGCCCCCTGTTTGAATCACCCCTTGGTTTCAGTACCCTACGATCCCTTTGTCCCTCAGGAATCCGTCCAATCCCATGCCTTCTTTTACAAAACCACAAATTGAATGGTCTGTGTTGCATTTGTCACAAAGGAATTGCTATTGCAGCTTTGTAAAGGGGCCCTACATAAATTTGGAGGAAAAAAAACCCCCAACTTAGTTGAAATTGTTAAGGAAATCTGTTTTATGTGTCTTGCATTCCATCCTAGAGAAGAAAAACAACTTTTATTAATATATTTTCTTTTCGGTCATAGAAATTGCTTTTTTTTTTTTTTTTGTAGAAAAATGGTGCAGCCTTTCATGATCAACACTACAATAAGTTTTCTTGAAGTAATTTGAAGCCCAAAAAAAGACCTTATCTCAGTTGTGAAAATGAACTGGAACTGCACCAGCTCATTGTTCTGTTTCAGCTGAAGTAGAAGATGTATAAAAACCAGCCATTAAATCAAATCAAGCTCCACGCTGACAGCATTTCTGTTGCTAATCATAACTTCAGTGACTTCAGAACAATAGTTTACTATCTACAGAGGTTCATGCAATTACAGCTTTCTAATCATTTAAGAAATAATTAAAAACAACATTGTTCCCAAGAGCATATGGCATTTAAGTATGCAACCAATTGGAGAAGGTATTTGATATCTGAAGGTGAATATTTGTATTATATGGATATGTCTCTGTTTTAGATTAATTTTTTATTATGTATATTTTATTGGAAACCACAGAGAATTTTGGATCATGTTGTACATAAATAAATACAGTACATGTTTATTACCAGCTCTTCTTATTTTTGCAAAATTCATGATGTATTCATTTGTCTTAAATAGTTTCTCAAAACTGAGATACTTTTCTCTCAATTTGTAGCATACTACTTACCATCCCTTTTGGCCTTCAAGCACCAAGTCGGGAATATGGTACAGGGGTTTAAATGCTATCCTGCCAACTAGTCAAAGAAAATAAATTACCCCCCAACCCCCTCCCCCTTGAAAAAAATATAATGATGATAGGAAGGGGCAACTATCGGGGAGCAAAGTTTATTCACAATGGGTGAAAGTGAACCTGTGAGAATTGCACCACAAAACGCAGAGCCTGCTTCACAGGAAATAGTAGGGAGAGAAAAAGAAACTGGCGTCCTTCTATATATCAATACGAAAGAGAAGGCGGAATGATGAGGCTGACATCACTTGCACAGCCCATGGGACCAAGTAAACCCAAGTTCAAGCGATGGGCACAAAAGAGCAATGTTACAAAAAACGCTAACTCTGTAATAATAATAATAATAACTTTATTTTTCTATACCGCCATAGTCTGATGACTTCTAGGCGGTTCACATCGAAAGAAGGCTGGACATTCAGCGAATTACAAATGCATGAGGGGAATGTTACAGAAGAAAAGGGTTGTAGGGGAGGGAATGTAAGAGTGGTTGAAAGGGGGAGGGACAGTGAGAGGGGTAGGAATTGCCTGAAGATTGCTTCGGGTTTGTAGGAGGAAAAAGCTTAGTGACAACGGATTGGTCTGTTTAGGTTTGTCAAACAGAGTGGTTTTGATAGATTTTCAGAATGCGTTGTAGGTCTGTCTGGTTTTGTAGGAGGAAAAAGCTTAGTGACAACGGATTGGTCTGTTTAGGTTTGTCAAACAGAGTGGTTTTGATAGATTTTCAGAATGCGTTGTAGGTCTGTCTGGTTTTATTTATGTAGTTTCCCAGCCAGGATTGTTGTCTGTTAGCTTGGAACACGAAGGTTCTGTCAAGGTAGGATTTGTATTTGCAGCCAGTAATTTTAGGATAGGCAAAGATGTTTTTGTTTCTGGTTGTTCGGGTGGGGTTGTGTAGAGTAAAGTGTGTTTGTAGGTAGGAAGGTGCTAGGCCCCAGATTTGTTTGAAACAGATGCATGCAAATTTGAACTGTATTCGCGCTTCCATTGGTAGCCAGTGCAGTTTTTTGTAATATGGGCTAATGTGGTCTTGTTTTCTCAGTTCGAAGATTAAGCAAACTGCAGTGTTTTGTACTAATCTCAGTTTTTTTTTTATTGTTTTTGTGGGATACCCAGGTAGACGATGTTGCAGTAGTCCAGGGTGGATAGGATCAGCGATTGCACCAGTAACCTGAAGGATGTTATGTCAAAGTATTTTTTAATAGTCCTTAGCTTCCATAGTGTATAAAAGCATTTCTTCACTGTTAAGTTTGTGTGGTCAGCCATGGTCAAGTGCGTGTCGAGTGTGACACCCAGAATTTTTATGGTTTTGGAAATCGTATATTCGTGACTGTTTATTTTTAATGATGTTCTCGTACCACGCCAGGGGCGGAGCAAATCACTCCTCCTCAGCACCAGCCAAGCATCACGCCCAACTCAAGAAACTAGGCAGACATAGCTCCAATACCTCAGTGGCACACTTTAGTTTCTCTGCCCGTACCCAGCTCATCGGGCCCAAGGCACGCGCCGGCCCTAAGCAGCAGGAAATTTTTGCAGACCGGTGGTTAAAGAACACTGCTTTATACTATTCTGTAAGTCAGGTGCCTAAGTTTTACTTCAGTTTCTGCTTCACCCATGCCCCTCTCCTGTTAAGACCCCCTTACAATTATATGGTAAAATCCATTTTAGTGCATAATTATAATATAACAGTTGAGTACCTTACTTCCATTTTCACACATAACTTTATGCAAATAAACGTTAGTGTAATTTAAGAGTGTAATAGGAATTTAAATTTTGCCAACCTGTTATTGTATGAGAGAATAAATGGAAGTGCATAACCTGTAGAGTAATTGTTTGGGGAAACACTCAGAATCTTCCCATACAGTTACCATACAGAGAAAACCTTTACTGCCTTTGCTATGACAGAATGGATGCACTTATAATATTTTATTTCAGAGGCAATGAACGCCTCCACATCCTCTGCGTTGGTGATGGTGCATGGTAAGTTACGATGGAGAAAATTCGATAATTGGGTTTTTCAATTTAGGTGCCCTGTGGCCACAAGGTAGGAACCTATTCTATAATTGAACCAGGTGCACAGTCATGGGATACGATGCAATGGTCTATTGTGGATTAGGAATTGGTTGTTGGATAGAAAACAGAGGTTAGGGCTAAATGGCCATTTTTCTCAATGAGTCTATATGGAAGTTGAGGTCTTCTATGATGAAAGTGGAATCATATTGTACCATGGTTCTTGAGATGATGTCTGAGAACTGTGGTTCAGCTTCTAGCCACTTTCCTGGAGGGATGTAAAAGAGTATGAAGCAGAAGGGGCATTGGGAAGTGTTGCTGTTTATTTCTACCATTAATAGTTCTAGTAAAGTGAGAGTTATAGATTCCATGATTTTGATGTGAAAAGATTATTTGTATAGTATCACCAGACCACTGCCCTTGTGACCAGTTTTTGAAAGATGGATGATTTTGTGATCTACTAGGATGAGTAGTTATAATCTGGTGTAATCTTGCATTATATCTATGGCTCAGTTAGGAATAGAAAACCAGATTGTAATTCATTGAACAGATCTTTTATGATTTCAGTCATGTTGATCACTGATCTCACATTAACATATCCACATGGGGCTGAGGTAAGTACAACTTCATTAGTATACTGTAAGTGGTTTGGATTCTTATTAGGTTGTCTGGATTTGGTTTAATGATATGACTGTGGTATGGTTTTCAGTATCGGGGTGGGGGGGGGGAGTGTCAACCAGTATTGGGATTACCCAGTGCATGTGGTCAGTACAGTTTATCATAGGGTGGCTCCATAATGGGACTATGTGTTCTGAGGGGTTATCTGATCTATTGTTGGGAGGGGTAGAGTAGGCTTTGGTTCATCTGGTTCTGAATAGTAGGCAGAGAATATGAGGAAAGGCTAAAGAGGGCACTTCATCTTACAAAGGAGATGGCTAAAGGATATATGATTGAGGTCTACAAAATCCTGAGTGTGTGGAATGGGTAAAAGTGAATCAAATGTTTACTCTTTCAAAAATAACAAAGAATAGAGGACAGTCAATGACGTTACATGGAATTACCTTTAAAATAAATAGGAGAAATATATATACTGTATATATTTTCACTCAACAAATATTTAAGCCCTGGAACTTGTTGCCAGAAGATGTGGGTTAAAAAAAGATTTGGACAAGTTCCTTGAGGAAAAGTCCATAGTCTGCTAATGAGATGGGCATGGAGGAAGCCATTGCTTGCCCTGAGGTCAATAGCATGGAATATTGCTACTATTTGGGTTTCTGCCAGGTATTTGTAACCTGGCTTGACCACTATTGGCAACAAGGATACTGTGTTAGACAAACCATTGGTCTCATTCAATATGGCACTTCTTATGTTTTTATAGAAAACTAGTGTAACTCAGTCTTGATGTCTAATATTTAGATGCTCACAGTTACACCAACAGCAAACTAATTTGCACTGTTTACCACACTTTAGAAAAAAGGCTTCCTAGTCAAAATAAAATTATAGAGTACTTATAGAAAAGGAAAGATTTTAGAAAATCTCCCCAGTGCCAGATTTGAATATCAATAAATGGAGATCATAAATATACAGTACAGTGCATTCAAGGATACCTAAGAATATTTCTGTGCTAAAAAAGTTGTGTAAGGAAGGCAGGAAAGACTGTTAACTAGTACAGGAAACATATGGAAACTGTTATTTTTGCCCAAGGAGGTGTTATAAAGTACTGATTGAATGTGTGTTCAATCTTATCTTCCTGCCATATTAAATGTTTTCTTATTTTCAATCTGTAAAATACAGCAAATAAATACTAATTATGTATTCAAATTTACAGAAATAACATGTTTAAATTTGTACCATGCATAGGCTGTATCAGCTTCTGTTCACTTAGGATTCATGGAAACATACATTTTGATCAGGAGTGCCAAAACTTTGGTACATAACTGTGCATATAGCAAAATGTGCATGATTTGCAAGGGCATGGGGAAATGGAAACAGAGTTTGCATTGGAATTGATTTGGGGATTTTTTTTTAGGTAGTTTCTTGTGGGTATTTATTTTCTTGATTACTAGGTGGGGAGGGTGGGGGAAAATAATTGCTTATTAATATCTGTAAGTTTATTGTGCTTTTCTTGTAATATTATATGTACATGAATTATTTGCATGCATAATTGCAGTTTGAAAATGTAATAAAGATTTTAAAAAATAACCCCAAAAACTGTAGGGCTTTTTTTTTCCAGTGTCATTAAATTTGTGTCTTTTCCAGTATTGCTAGTATCTGCCAGGCAAAGCTAGCAAAAATTAGGGATCCTAGGGCTGGAAATCACCTGTTTTCTATGAGGAGTCATTCTGCCTCTTAGGATATTGCCTCTAGCCAATCCCTTCCTAGCTCTATCATGTGCTCCTGGTAATCTTAACACTTCTTTTACAAAGGTGTGTTAAGCTTTTTAGCATGAGCTAAATAAACATGCGCTAAATGGATCCTATGGACACATTAGCGGTTAGTGCACGCATTGATTTAGCGTGTGCTAAATCCACGCTAAAATGCTTAGCTCACCTTTGTAAAAGAGGGCCCAAGTGTCTGTTTCATGACTGGATATTTCTGCTCACCTCTGGGCTTTTTCTTCTACTGTTTCTTTCTTGCTTTCTTGTGCAGCTGTGCATTTGGTTCATGTTTATTCTTGCTTCCTGATGCCTCAGAATTCCAGTTTCTTGTCAAGCTCTTTATTTTCAATAATACTTCAAGTTTCAAGTTTATTAAAAATTTGATATACCACCTTATCAATTTATTTCAAGGTGATTATACAATTTTAAAATAGGGTAAAAACAGATACTTGTTTGCTCTATTGCAGTGGTTCCCAACCCTGTCTTGGAAGACCACTAGGCCAGTCGGGTTTTCAAGATAGCCCTAATGAATATGAATGGAGCAGATTTGCATGCCTGGCACCTCCGTTATATGCAGATCTCTCTCATGCATATTCATTAGGGCTATCCTGAAAACCTGACTGGCCTGGTGTTCCTCCAGGACAGAGTTGGGAACCACTGCTCTATTGCATTAGTTAAACTTCTTAGAGATATAGTGACGTTAAAACCTTCTTGGATAATTCTCTTTCTCATCTTGTTTCTCTCTAGTACATAAGGATTTAATTCTGTAGACGGTGCTGAGGAAAACATCACATACAGCCTGTCAATTTTCAGTTAGGTACCATTTATAAGAATTGAGTCTAGTGGCACCTAAAATAGACTTAGGCACTGGTAGGCATCTGAACCTTAGGCATACCGTATTTATGCTAGGGTTTTCTTGGTCTAAATACTGACACCTAAGTTAGGCACCTAAACACAAAACATGCCCTTGATCCACAAACTATCCACCCTTAACCAAGCCTACTTTCTGGTAGGCACCTTAGGCTAGTGCCTACCTGAAAGTGGTAGGTGCCTACCATCCAATTAATTTTAATTTAAGCCAATTATGAAGTGCTAGTTGCATGTTACTCGTATCGTCACAGATTCAACTTTTTAAATAATTAAGGGATTCTTTTACTAAGGTGAGCTAATCTAGCATGCACCCATAGAATATGATGGGCGCCTTAGCATTTAGCACACACTAATCATTAACACGTGCTAAATCAGTTAGTGCACCTTAAAAGGACCCCTAAGTTAGGTGTCTAGATTGGCCAGGTGTATCAACCTAGGTGCCTAACTTTAGGCATTTTTTAAATAGAATCAGAGCCTTAGAGTATGTTTTGCCCTCATTTAATGGAGGCAGTTTCTCTGTTTCTTTTATAAAACAAGTATATCTGTTTGTTCTATGATGTATAATCAGTGTGTGTTCTGTGGACTCAAATCCCCAGAATGTTTTGCTTCTCCCGGAGAGCTATTACCTGCCCTTTTTTATCTGCTAGTAGAGAACAGTATTCATTCCTAGGCAGAGGAAGGAGGAAGTTTCTGCCATCTTGTCCCTCCTTCCTCCGCCCGACGCCGTGCAAGCAGGAGGACTCTGCTCTCTCTTAGAGCCCCTGCTTCTCCAGCCACCGGGGATCGCCGACGCAGCCCGACTTTTGAGTCGGATTTTTTTCTTCAGCCCTTGAGGGCCACCGAAAGCCTTTCCCCCCAGGGACTTCCTAGGCAGAGGAAGGAGGAAGTTTCTGCCATCTTGTCCCTCCTTCCTCCGCCTGACGCCGTGCAAGCAGGAGGACTCTGCTCTCTCTTAGAGCCCCTGCTTCTCCAGCCACCGGGGATCGCCGACGCAGCCCGACTTTTGAGTCGGATTTTTTTCTTCAGCCCTTGAGGGCCACCGAAAGCCTCTTCCCCCAGGGACTTCCGAGGCAGAGGAAGGAGGAAGTTTCTGCCATCTTGTCCCTCCTTCCTCCGCCTGACGCCGTGCAAGCAGGAGGACTCTGCTCTCTCTTAGAGCCCCTGCTTCTCCAGCCACCGGGGATCGCCGACGCAGCCCGACTTTTGAGTCAGATTTTTTTCTTCAGCCCTTGAGGGCCACCGAAAGCCTCTCCCCCCAGGGACTTCCTAGGCAGAGGAAGGAGGAAGTTTCTGCCATCTTGTCCCTCCTTCCTCCGCCTGACGCCGTGCAAGCAGGAGGACTCTGCTCTCTCTTAGAGCCCCTGCTTCTCCAGCCACCGGGGATCGCCGATGCAGCCCGACTTTTGAGTCGGATTTTTTCCTCAGCCCTTGAGGGCCACTGAAAGCCTCTCCCCCCAGTGACTTTTCAACCGCCCTCAGTCCCAGCTCTCCCACAGCCCTCTTCTTTTGCTCCTGCATTGAACCTTTCAGTCACTCTCCAGCCGCTATCCAACAACATGTCACCCCCCACTACCAAACTCCTATACACACTATTACTTCTCTCCCTACTCACAACAAACTGGAGAACAGAAGGCCACCACTTTTCACCAATACCAATAGTGACAACAACATACAGGCAGACACAATCACCCAAGAAACTTCACCAGACAAGAAACCTAATAGAATGCACAACAGCCTCACAAGAAAGCATCCCACCCACATGGGGATGAAAACCACCCCCCAACACAAAGAAGTCGGGTCACAAACTCCCCCATACACCCAAGAACCTCCTTCACCCACAGATTAGCCCCAACTACCACAAACATCTTTTCTCAATCCCCTGTGCATACATGAACATAAGATCAATCAGCCCAAAGGCAGACCTAATAAAAGACTGGATAGTTAATGAACAGCTAGGCTGCCTTTTCCTATCCGAAACCTGGCTATCCTCCTACTCGGACCCAAGCATTACAGAATTTTGCCCCAAGGGATACAAACTTGAATTAGTCTGCCGAGAAAAAAAGCGAGGGGGCGGTTTGGCCATCCTAGTAAAAAACAACCTTACCATCACTGTCCTAGACAAACACTCAACCCCACAATCAGACCTGTTAGCCGTCCAACTTTCCAGTAACTCACTCAAAGACACCCTTACCTGCATCCTCTGCTACATAGCTCCAGGAAAATGGAACACCACAAAACACGATCTTGAAGATTTCATCTTCCGGAACTCATTAACCTCAACGCACAACCTGCTCCTCGGAGATATAAATCTCCACCTAGAAGACACCTCCTCCAAACAAGCTTCTGGCATAATTTCATACCTCAACGCACTCTCTTACCAAATTCTACATCCTCAACCCACACATGAAAAAGGCCACCAACTTGATATTGCAGCCTACATGTCACAACACCCCCACGCACCGAACATTCATATCTCCAATGGGGCCTGACACCCTTCCCTCTGGTCTGACCACTTCAAATTCACCTTCAACATCAACTGGACTCAAAGCACAAACAAGCACAAAACCCACAAAACCTCCTTCAAAACCCGACCAAAAATCGACCCTTCTACATTCTGGACCACAGTAGACCCATTAATCGTCTCCATAGACCACGATGTATTCATTCACCAGTGGCGCTCTCTGAGCGAAACAACCTTGAACGGTCTAGCCCCAGAAAAGACAAAACACAAACTCTGCAGATCTTCAGACAAATGGTTCGACACAGAACTTCTTCAACTAAAGAGACACTGCAGACAACTCGAAAGAGCATGGCAATAAAAGAACCAAGAACCAACCAAAGTAGCTTGGAGAAACCTAATAAAACAATACAAGATCAAACTTAAGGAAAAACGAAGAGCTTATTACTCCAAACTAATAGGCACAGAATCCTTAGACACAAAGAAACTCTTCCAACTTGTGAAGAACCTCACCGACACTCAACCATTCCTAACCACTCAAGGAATCCATCCTCCAACGGCCACCCAACTAGCGGACCATTTCAAGAATAAGATCGCCAATATTAGAGTCTCCTTCAACAACTCACCGTCCCTCCTAGACGAGATCATAATAAACCCTACAACAGATGAAGCCACTGCAGCTGATAGGCACTGGTCCAACTTTACAAAGGTGCAATGGCTGGACATGAACCGACTCTACAGAAAATACAGTCGAGCGTCATGCGACCTGAACAACTGCCCGTCATATCTACTGACAAACGCATCCCCCAAATTTAGAGCTTGCCTCTTGCAATGGATCCAAACAACTCTCACGGAAGGCCAATTCCCACAAGACCTAGGGGAAATCATAATCACCCCAATACTGAAAGATCCCAAAGGACCAATAGACACTCCCTCCAACTACAGACCCATCGCCTCAATTCCATTATATGTTAAACTAATAGAAGGTCTGGTTGCCAAATACCTCACCAACTACCTTGAAGACCACAACCTACTCCACCCAACTCAATCGGGGTTCAGATCTAACCACAGCACCGAGACACTGCTAGCTTCCCTTCTAGATATAGCCAGACAGCACCTTAGCAAAGGAAGAAGGATGCTGATAATTCAACTCGACCTCTCTGCCGCATTCGACCTGGTCGACCACACCATACTTCTTCAGATATTAGAAGCAATAGGGATCTCAGGCGAAGTATACAACTGGTTTCAAGGATTCCTTAAAACAAGAACATACAGAGTAAAAACAAAGGATCTTATATCGGAGCCTTGGACCAACCCCTGCGGAGTACCCCAAGGTTCCCCACTGTCATCCATGCTCTTCAATCTTTACATTTCCTCCCTCAGTACCCTGTTAGACAAACTCAAAGTAACTTCATTCAGCTATGCAGACGATATCACCATACTCCTCCCCTTTGACACACAAGACCCCACCAAATCAGGCATCCTGGAAAAAACTCTAGAAGCAGTGGAAAAATGGATGACAGAACATAAACTGAAGCTCAACCCAGATAAAACTAAATTTCTACTGCTTGAAAAGGACAAAACCCCTTCTATAACTGAGCTAGAAATAAAAACCACCAAATATCCCCTACAACCCACTCTCAAACTCCTTGGAGTAACAGTAGACAGAGGTTGCACTCTTCAGGTGCAAATCAACAAAATCACACAAAAAGCTTTCTTCACCATGCGCAACCTTCGCAAAATCAGAAAATTCTTTGAAAAAGAACAATTCAGACTCATAGTTCAATACCTAGTCCTAAGTCTATTGGATTACTGCAATATCCTCTACCTTTCTTGTCCTACCTACCTAATAAAACAACTACAGACCGTGCAGAACACTGCCCTCAGAATGATCTATTCCCTTGGAAAATTTGACCACATCACCAACGCCTTCCTAGACTCACACTGGCTTCCAATACAAGCCCGCATCCAATTCAAACTATACTGTATGTTATTCAAAACCTTAAACGGAACGGCACCCACCCACCTAAACAACCGTCTAAACAGGAACCTCTCAACTAGACAGAGGAGAACCCAATCCCCTTTCTCCTTCCCCCCTTTTAAAGGAACTAAACGCAAAAAGATGTATGACAACTTACTTGCAACACATGCAGCTAAATTGGACCCCTCCATCACCAACCTACTGACAGCATCAACTGACCTCAAGGCTTTCCGCAAAGAAATCAAGGCCCTACTATTCAAGAAATTCACCCAAACGTCCTAATCCCTTCCTTTCCCCCTCTCTCCCCCTCTTAGAACCCACTCATCAAAATTGCTTTAGACCTTACGCCTTAATGTAATTTGTATTTCTCTTCCTGGAAATGTCCAGTTATCGTTCTGATGTAATCCGCTTAGAACTGAAAGGTACAGGCGGAATATAAGCCAGTAATGTAATGTAATGTAATTTTATTTTATGAGACCACATGGCTGCATGAAAATTTGGGTCTAACATTGTCCTCTCACCAGGTTTCACTCTTTTTTCCGCTAGCCTAATACAGCTTAGGTTCCGTTTCTAAGTCTGGAGCACAGTATTATTCCTCACCAGGTATGTAGACACACTCCCAGCTTCCTCTTGGATAGGATGTTCTGGTAGAGTGAGAAAATTATGCCTTGAAATAATCAAATTGTGAGTGTTTATTCTGTACTTCACGTTATTAAAGAAAGCTATTTAAAAAACTACAGTCTGGCTGATAACACTAAGGTTACAGAAGTAAGGGTTAACTGAATGGGAACCTCAGAGAAGTGCCAACATAACTCAGTAATTCAGCAGCGCTTGGCCATTTTGAGGAGTGCCTGCATTACAGTGAAAACCTGCAGAGGTTTTAGGGGAAATCTGTGGTAGAGACTTTTCAGAGTATATATCTAATAGCTGCCTACATCCTAAGTAGAAACTCTGTGAGAGAATGCTTAAATAAGCATAAGGATAGAGTGACCAAGGGGAAAGTTATCAATGTGGGCTACTGTTAAGTTGGGTTATTTTGCCACAAGTCATACTATTTTAGCCCAGGGTCTCATTTTATGCAATCAGACTGCGCTAAAATAGCCTGACTGGTGGTAAAATAACCACATTTTACAGTAATCCACATTAATGACTTCCCCCCAAAACATACCCCAGTGAAATGTCATTTGATGTGAAATGGTCAGACAATCTCCTCTGTGACACTCAAGCCCTTTCCTGCGCAACCAAACATCCAGTTGGGAGGGAGGGCAGGTTGACAGTATCTCACTGTCCGAGCTTCCCAACCCAAAACTTCTAGCCCACCAAAATCTTTCCACTTTACTACACATTCCTTTCCTCCCAATTGGTGGATTGGTCCCACCTAGCACATTGCTGCTGCCAGCTCACTGCTAATGTGCTTTTCTCACTGCCCTCATTCCTTCTCTGAACTTTCCCTATTCCCTACCTCCCAATATCACTGAATTTACAGCAACAGTTTAGGTAAAGGCAAAAAGGGGGCAAAGAGGCTCAGCCATGTTGTAGCACCCACTCCTAATAGAGTGGATGCCCTGCTGCATGTATGTTCTATCCTCCAAATTCTGTATACAGCACTATAAGATATGCACACAAATTGATATGCACAGCAGATAATTAGAAATTAATACCTCATAATTGATGCTAATTGACACCAATTAAAAGTTATGTAGCTCATAATCAAAAGTGAAAAATGGCCCAAAAACGGCCTAAGTCGGCACTTGGATGAACAATGTCAAAATACGTCCAAGTGCCGGGTTTTGGACATATTTCTAGGCCTTCACAGTGCTGCTGAACGACCAGAGCTAAATTGGGAATTTCAGGAGGAGTGTCGAGGGCGGGAATTGGGCAGGACGTGGGCCGGCTTAGACTTAGTCGTACTGCATGTATAACCGAACGTTTTACAACACAGCATAGACGAAACTTGGACATTGTGACTTAGACCATTTAAAACATGGTCTAAGTCACATAAACCAACCTAAAGTTATCAGATAAGCACTGCAAACACATAGTACAGCCCCACACACACTACCCCAGTGATCAATGGCCCCCCCACCCCCACCCCCATAAAAATTTAATCACAACTTTTAAATTCTGCCTCCAGAACATCAGCACCTGGCAGCCTGGCATAGGAAAGCCTAGTCGCGCTGCACAGAGGCATCTTAAGTGGTCTTGGGGGTGGATTATGGACCCATGGAGAGGAGAATCCATGCCCATAAGCCACTGTAATGACTTCATTGATGGTGAAACTTGTGCACTCCCCTAAAAACTACCAAAGCCCTTTTGTACTGCCCTATAAGTGGCTCCTGCAGCCATAAGGACTACTGGAGAGGTAGATAGGTGAGTCTAGGAGATTCTGGAGGTGGTTTGGGGGGGCTCACCATTACATATAAGGGAGCTGTAGTTAGATGATTACATGGCACCCTTTTTGTGAAGTTCACAGCATTGCCCTGTAAAGTAGCCCACTGTTTAGATGCCCTGTGGGGGTGTCTTGTCCATCACTGTCCAAAAGGTCTGTTTCTAGGCGTTTTGGACTTGGACAAAATGTTGGAAGAAAATGTGGTATAAAGATGGACGATTTAGCGATCTGGACGATCAGGCGGCTGGACGTATAGATAGACGATTTTCGAAAACAAATATTTTTTGGACGTATTTTTCGAAAATATGTCCTACGCTGTTTTTTTACTTTGGATGACTTGTGACTTAGACGAAAACAGACTTAGAAGTTTCTTTCGATTATGCCCCTCCATGTGCATAACATGGTAGGCAAATTCCATAAAATGGTAGACATCAACTGGGGATCACATCTGCTCCCACTAGACAACAAGAGAGTCCTCGGTATGATCTGAGGTGGGATTGTGGGGATTGGGAACTAGTCTTCTGGAGGATCTTCATGTCGGAGGGGTGTGTGTGTGTGGGGGGGGGGGGACTGTTGTATGGTGAGGTCTGATTCTAGGGGATATTTGGAAGGGGAGCATGTGCTACTGACTTGGACGAGTGCTTCCTTATACAGATGGGGAAAAGCAGGATGCTCTTTTCATCTACATGCAGATTTTTAAAATTCCTCCTTCCCTTCAATGTGCCAGCAAATATACATACAAGTACAGTCCTGCAAAGTGAAGTAGTGCTCAGGAGCTGCATCAAAAGATTTTAACCCCTTGCGGAACCCATTAGAGCAGCTAAAGAAGACATTATTGGAAACTGTTTAGCAGGCCATCATGTCAGAACACAAAAGCAAAGTGATTGCATTATTTTTGATATGCTGAAGTATGTGTTGCATCTCTTCTCTTTCACCTTCTCAACTTTGTCTTTATTCTAATCTATACCCCACATCTTCCATCATTCCTGGTGTTGCAGTATCATCCTCTGTAACCTCCAATGTATTTTGGGCTCCTTTTACAAAGTGATGGTAAAACTTGGCCTTAGTGTACCCTTACATGGATCTTTTCCTTGTGCTTTAGATATTTTTGCCACTGCCATTAGCACATGGCCATTAATAACAGTAAGCACACGAACCCTTACCACCACCCATTTTGCAAGTGGGAAAGGCTCATGCATTAATCCCACACTAATCAGTTAGCATTGGGGTAATGTGGCTGTACTAACTGATTTAAGCTATCATGCCCTCTTTCATCCCCCAGACATGCCCCCTCAGAGAAAAATTCAGGATTTTTATTTTTTTGCATGTGGCTTGGATATGCACATTTCAGATTTTATCATAGAACACCTCAGCACAAAGTAAGCTCTTTTAAGCCACAGCAAGCATGTACTAGCATTTACTGCAGCTTAGAAAAAGGACCCCTTTGTAAGCTACACTTGAGAGCTAAAAATATAATACCAGCTCTGAGAAAGATGTTACAAATGTGAAGGTCACAATAAAGAGCTTGCAGAGAAAGCATAATATTTATTATTCATCCACTAAACCCAAATTTGCATGACAGGGATGTGCGCTCGTTAGAGTGCATTGGGTTCATTGGCATGGCTTTAAAAATTTAGTACGCAAAAACTCGATTTAATGCCTGTTAATCTATGAATTACCATATGTAAAATAGATTTCAACATGTCAAGAAGTTGTAAGTTGCATTAGAACTTATTTTTATTAACAATAAAGTTTGAAATGAAAGGAAAAATATTTACAAATGAACCAAAAATGAACCATTTTTCCATGCACATCTCTAACACTTAAGTTTTCATCATTTATATTCTAACGTCATTTCAGACCAATTTAATGTGCATTTATAAAAGTCTTTCATGTATAGGACACAGTTTTTCAAACGAAGAACACGGATCACTTTCAAGCTAATCCAACCCACAATGAAATTACGTCATCAGAAAAAGGGGGTTTCTTTGGATCACAAAAAATTATTGTTTAACAAATTTTTAATTAACATAAAAGTGTATCAACTTATGCACATATTAATGCAATATAAATGACATCCTGCTCAAACCGTTAGTACGGATACCCTAATTTAAAGAAAACTTTCCCAAATAATGAATTCACTAGGAGGTTGAAGTATCATATAGAGGTTAACAGCTCAGTACATAGAACCGCTTATAACATATATGTTATTTCAGGTCCTTATCCTGGATATATCAATCACCATATAATCATTTATGTCAAACCTCCGTCCCACCCTTATACAATAAATGAACTCTATTTGTGTCTAACTGGAAAGAACTTTTAGTATATGTCAGAAGAAACAGCAACACTTATCTAAATGGCTGTTTGCCAGTTCCAGCATTGGTGAGTGTCTCAGTAAACACCCGACGTTCCACTTTGTCAGGAGCGTTTCAGCCCAAACATGTCTAAAAACATGGGTGTCAAGGAATGTGGTGCATAGCACTTGTCAATCTTCAATTAGGCACCGTTTAAGGAATCATGCCTAGCAATGCCTAAATTGGACTTAGGTGCCAGTATGCATCAAAATCTCAGGTGCCCCCCTATTTATGCCAGGGTTTCCTTGGCGTAAATACTGATGCCCAAGTCCAATTTAGATTAGTCTATTACTGAATTGGCTACTGTTGATGACAATTCAATCCCGTGTCAATAAGGCACAGCATATAACACAGTATGAATCACAACAAGTTTAAGTATTTAAATCCCTTCAAAGGTAAAACCTGTAGATACCTCCTCAAACCTCAGATTACAGTGCTGTGTGGTAGCATAGCATACATCGGCTCACATCCTCATAGGTTCCTTTGTTTTAAGTGCAATAAGCCATATAAAGTGCTTCTGTTAAAGTGCCATTCTCTTAAGTTCAAAATAACGTTGTTTTTCAAATGATTTATTTAATTAAGGTCTCCTTTTACTAAGCTGCGTTAGGGCTTTAATGCGCAGAATAGTGCGCATTAAATTGCCCCACGCGCTAGACCTTAATGCCAGCATTCAGTTGGCGTTAGTTATAGCCGCGTAGCGCGGGTTTAGTGTGTGCTAAAATGGGTGCATTAAAAACACTAACGCACCTTAGTAAAAGGAGCCCTAAGTTAATATAAACATCTCATATTGTAGCTTGTAGATACTGCCCCTCTCGAAGTTCAGGCAAACCTCGGTTTGCGAGTACCACTGTTTGTGAGTGTTTTGCAAGGCGAGCAAATCGTGACTCTCAATCCGAGCATTGACACGATTTATGAGTCCACCCACCAGTGAACTGGCATCTCCCTCCCCGCCTGCAAACGCCACCCCCCCCCCACAAACCGGCAT
The DNA here is from genome assembly GCF_902459505.1 of Geotrypetes seraphini. Taxonomy (NCBI): domain Eukaryota; kingdom Metazoa; phylum Chordata; class Amphibia; order Gymnophiona; family Dermophiidae; genus Geotrypetes; species Geotrypetes seraphini. The sequence goes on along the minus strand of NC_047085.1, from coordinate 243,567,808 downwards.
CCCCCGCTCGCCCAAACTAAAGGCTTACCCCCCAATCTGGCACTGGCATGCAGCACCAGCCCACAGGATGTGCCGGTGCTCGAAGATCGTGTTGCTTCTGCTGGGGTGGAGCAGCGCCGGTGGCAGGGAGGAGGGGAGGTGGAACCAATCAAGCGAGTTTCCCTTACTTCCTATGGGGAAACTCATTTTGATATATGAATAATTTGGTTTACAAGCATGCTTCTAGAACGAATTATGCTCGTAAACCAAGGTTCCACTGTATTTCAGAAACTTTCTTCAGGGTCGGAACATTATTGATGGTTAAACCATGTTAACTTTATAGTTTTGACTTGTTAATTTCTTGACCAATATAGTGATCTGCTCAGACTGCCAGCATATCTTTTTTTGAAAGGGTCAGTGGGAGATGGGAGGGAGGGATGGAAAAATGCTGCACAAGGGGATGGGTAAGAGGGGAGGAAAGATGCTACACATGGGGGGGGGGGGGAAGAAAATGCTGCCACCAGTGCATAGGGCAGCACTATTGTCAGGGATAGAGTTGGAAAGTGTTGGCGACATTTGGGAGGGGCTTCAGGGGTTGATCTAACTAGGGCTTATTTGGGGGGTAGGGATTATATTAGTAGGACCTTTAAAAATCATGCTAGGTCTTATTTTCGGGAAACACGGTACGTACACAAACAGTGGATCTATATGCCACTTTCCCGTGACCATTTTAAAGAGACATTTTCTCACACTTTGAGATAAATAAACTAAAAGTGATACTGGCTAAAAAAATATTTTCTATAAATAAATATTACTCATACTCCTAATCAACAATGTGAGTGCTTGATCTTACAAAATTAAAAAGTGTAACCAAAACTGAAACCAAAGAAATATATTGTTATTACCTTGGCTTCACACAGCCTGCCAATGATTTTAGCTGGGTTTGACACTCTGAATATCAAGTCCTTCCAAAGAACCTAGAATTGGTACTGGATATGGGCAGCTCCGAGTTGTGCAGCCTTCTGTAGTTGACAGATGGTGATTTTGTCAATGCCAAATGCATTCAGATTTTGTTCCAGGACTTTATATATTAGTTCAAGTGTGCCAGTTACTTCTGGGACCACAACAGTAGCTTTTTGCCAGTCACTTAACTTCAATCTTCAAATCTTGATATTTCATGATCTTCTCCAACTGTTTGTCTTCAACATAGCTGTCTCCTGATTTTACCATAATTAAAGTTAATTTTTAAAAAAACCCAACTATTGAAGCAGAGTACAACCAAACTATTTCATCCAATTTTAACAATATACCTACTAATATAAAATGCAATGGGCCTGATACTTAAAATGTTATTTGAGAAGCTCCTGCTCAGTTAAACCTTACTGCACTGATCATCTGGTAATATGCAGTTGCACGTAAGTGAGTAGTCCTATCACATATTGCCTGTGACTATCCATGCAGTGTTTGTTTAGAGCTGGTGTGGTCCAGGGCAGAGCCAGCAACTGACTGGCTAGTAGCAATACTCAGTAAACTAACCTGTTTAGCAACCGGATAAAGTTAGGACAGCAAAATGACTGCCTTAACTCCTTCAGTCAAGCTAATTGTGCACCATACGAATATTGGCCAATGTTCAGTTAGCTTCTGGGTTATTGTACATGTGCAGTATTCAATACTGGAACCCAAACATGGCCTAGCACTGAATATCCAGACTCATTTCAGCCCACAATGGTAATTGTCATGCTCTGAATATTACCCCTGATGAAACCCCTTCATCTTCAACCAAATTTCAATTTCTTCCCCTCATATAACTAAATTGAATATAATACTGTCTTCTCATTTCTACTCTTTCCATTATAAAACTCAATAAATTGCAATCAAGTATCCCTATCATCTATTCATATTTGCATTGTAGAAAAGCTGAGCAGAGTTCTTCTGCATCCCTTACCCGACAACTCTTTAATGGGCCAGAAAATATTTTCTTATAGTGGAAACAGCTAAGACTTCAAAACTTTCTGTATTGATCAAGAATACAAAGTTCCAGATGCAGCTTATTTCACAACATGGGAGCCATTACTGAAAAGATTTAGTTCTAAAATGAACATCCTTCAAAGGGCATACAGAGGGCAAAGCCAATAACACGGTGTCTGAATTCAAGAAAGCGTAAGATAGGCATGTGGAATCTCTTAGGGAGAGGAGGATATATGGGATGCAAACCAGTTTCTTCATGATATAAGGAGGGCCTTCATTATGTAAAGCTTGCAAAACCAGGCATGTCTTAACCTATACCCGTAAAATTCACCTTTAACCAATGCAATTTCTCCAACAAAGGTCAGGCTGAACCCCAGCAAGGTAAATTTTAAAAAAGTCAAATGATCAGCTGCATTCTGTGCTACCTGGAGCTGACACAGCAGTCTTCCAGGGATCCCCTAGTATAAAGCAGTACAATAATATAGAGTGGACAAAACAGGTAGCCGAGCAACCAATCAAAACACATCTCCTCCTAAGAACAGCCTCCACAATATTTTTAATCAAAATTAAAACAAACATTAAAAAAGGGCTATCAAGGTACCTCTGTGATAGGAGTTGCTCCAGAAGATTTAGCTATTGTCATCTTTGGCTATACAAGCCAGTTAGCCTGGATGTCATCTAAAGAGGCCAGCTGTAGCGTATAAGTTACCCCTACTCCTTCCATCAGGTGGGAGACAGAAGAGAGCGAGGTGCCTGTGTGACGGGAGTTGTTCCAGAAGATTCTGCCACTGCCATTGCTGGTTTGACATGCCAGTCAGCCCTATGACATCATATAAAGGGCTAGTTGTAGAGCATAAGTTGCATTTATTCCTGCAGTATGCAGCCACAGGCCTGAGGTGACAGGAGCATGGTCTGAAGTGATGTGACCCAAAGGGTCACTCTCCTTTGAAGCTCCTTCAAAGCATAAAACCTAGAAATGATCTTTCTTGAAGTTCTGAGGTATTTTTTTCTTGCTTATATAATACAGTTAAGAGGAAGGAGAAAAGATAAGTGTTCTAGCAGCTTCAGAAAGGTTATAGGACCAATAGATAAACATCTGAAATTACCGTATATACTTGAATATAAACCAGAATTATTAGGCAAAAAAATTGGCCCTAAAATGGGGATCCCAGTTTATATTCAGGCCAGCGCCCCCCTCCCAGACTTATTGCAGACCACCGCCAGGCTCTGCCCCCTGCCCCCTCCCTGCTCTGTCCGTCATACCTGTTCTGCCGATCCCTGGTGGTCCAGAGGTGCAGCAGGCAGAAGTGAGCTTTCCGCGCTCCTGCCCCGCTGCTGACATGGATGGTCAATGGCTGCCTAGTTCTGGTTTATTCAGCTGCTGAGTGGCACCAAGCAAAAGCATGCTATGGCACTGCTGCTCGGTGCTGAGCAGTTTCCTTACTGGCTCCCATGAATTCTTGCTGCTGGGTTCAGTACTGGGCAGGGCACTTGAATATTAAGCCACCCGACTTATATTTGAACCAACCATTTTTCCTCCTTTTGGGGGGAAAAATGGGGGTCTCGACTTATATTTGGATCGTCTTATATTTGATTATATATGGTAGTGACTAAGGGGTTCATAATCAAAAAATATAAACATTCAAAATATGTCCTAGTATTTACCCAGTATCAGAGCACCTTGCATTTACAAGTCCACAGTTACACCAGACATAGACCTGACATCACTGCAGGCACTTAAATGTATCAGGGATGCACGTAACTTATGGTAGTCTAGAAGTTATATACATAAGTAGGAACCTCTCCTTGCTCTACCTTTAGGGCTCATTTTTAAAGTCTTTGGACATCTCAAAATGGCAAAAAAAAGTCCAAATTTTGATATAGGAATAATAAAATTTGGATGACCTCTACCGCTGTATGTCGATATAAGAAGGGGGTGGTTTGTGGGTGAATTTTGAGTGGGACTAGGGAGGACCCAAAATTAGGATGTCCAACAATGATAATTATATGGAAATAAATGTCCAAGTCTAAAAAGAAGGATTTTTTTTTAAACCCTGTTTCAGTCACATCCAGGTTAAAAAAACAATAGGTACTTACATGCTCCTTTATAGAGTAGAACTTGGGTGTCCTGCTGGTACTTTTGCAGTTATGGCCACTTACACATATAGGAGATAGTTTTCCATTCATTTTCAAAGGGGTATAAATGGAAGTTCCCCGTTTTAAAACTGCCCTTTTGCAGTTTATTTGTATTTGCTATACAAACGTGGGCTCCTTTTATAGTAATCGCACGGGGATTTAATGGGTGCTGGAGAATTTGCCAAGCAGGAGCCATTACCATGGATTGTAAAAGGGGGGAATTATCTGGAAAGTCGTCCAAGGCAGTTAACACATTATTGGTTTGTTTAATGTCCTCATAAGAAATAATATGAGATTATACCTGTGCATACTAATTTACTAGAAATAATACAATACTTAAGTATATCTGTTATCATAGAGTTGAACTTGGCACTCATTAAAACTTGCAGACCTCTTAGCTAAATGGTAAGCGTAGTTTTAAGTAACATCTCATTGCTTAATAGGCATTTGAAACACAAGTATAAAATAAAATTGTCTAACAATTATTTTCATCTAATATAGCATGTTATTAACTTCTTTTTGCTGTGTCGAGATATTTTATACTTTGATTATAATAGATGGAAAGCATTACAAATTTAATACATTAATAAAACTTTAAGTATGCATTTATACACTGCAGCCTTGAATAAATTACATGGTTAATAAGCTCATTTCTCAGGGAGAAATTACAAGTCAAAAATTGTCTTTACAAACACGTATTCCGTTTCTGAGACAATGTATGTTTGAAAATAGGACTTTAGGGGTTCCATGTACCTTACTTAGGAACATTTTTAGTAAGGTATGCTAATAGATTTAGGGCTCCTTTTAGGAAGGTGCGCTAGCGTTTTTAGCGCACGCTATAGCGCGCTAGCCAAAAACCTACTGCCTGCTCAAGAGGAGGCGGTAGGGGCTAGCGCGCGTGACATTTTAGCGTTAACTATTCCGCGCGTTAAGGCCCTAACGTGCCTTCATAAAAGTAGCCCTTAGTGCTTGCTAAATGTTGCAAAGCTTATTCCATACCTATGGGCTGCATGGCACTTAAAACACACTAATTTGTTAGGGTACCTAAGTAAAAGGATCTCTTAATATTGGGGGGATTGCAACGGTTAAAGCTATTTAGGAGACATTTAGGAAGCTTTAAAAGCATTGAATAATGCACGTATAGTAAGCTCTTTTCAGTGGAGAGGAAGTTCCAGGACTACCGGTAAACCTACTACCGTATTTTCACGCAAATAACGCGCACCCGTATAAAACGCGCACACGGGTATAGCGCGCAGAAATCACGATGATATGTACAAAAACTTTGGTATACCGCGCTCACGGGTATACCGCGCATGCTGCCCGACGCTCCTTTCGCCCGCCCTGACTTTCCGTGCGCTGTCCCGACTCTCCGTTCACCCCCCCTGACTTCCGTGCACTGTCCCCCCTTGAAGGTCTGTCCCCATCCTGAAAGCCAGATGCCCCCCCCCGACGTCCGATACATCCCTCCCCCCCCGAAGGACCGCCGACTCCCCAACAATATCGGGCCAGGAGGGAGCCCAAATCCTCCTGGCCACGGCGACCCCCTAACCCCACCTCGCACTACATTACGGGCAGGAGGGATCCCAGGCCCTCCTGCCCTCGACGCAAACCCCCCTCCCCCCCAACGACCGCCCCCCCCAAGAACCTCCGACCGCCCCCCCAGCCGACCCGCGACCCCCCTGGCGACCCCTACGACCCCCCCACCCCCCTTCCCCGTACCTTTGGTAGTTGGCCGGACAGACGGGAGCTAAACCCGCCTGTCCGGCAGGCAGCCAACGAAGGAATGAGGCCGGATTGGCCCATCCATCCTAAAGCTCCGCCTACTGGTGGGGCCTAAGGCGCGTGGGCCAATCAGAATAGGCCCTGGAGCCTTAGGTCCCACCTGTGGGCGCAGCCTGAGGCACATGGTCGGGTTGGGCCCATGTGCCTCAGGCCGCGCCCCCAGGTGGGACCTAAGGCTCCAGGGCCTATTCTGATTGGCCCACGCGCCTTAGGCCCCACCAGTAGGCGGAGCTTTAGGATGGATGGGCCAATCCGGCCTCATTCCTTCGTTGGCTGCCTGCCGGACAGGCGGGTTTGGCTCCCGTCTGTCCGGCCAACTACCAAAGGTACGGGGAAGGGGGGTGGGGGGGTCGGGGGGTCGCCAGGGGGATCGCGGGTCGGCCGGGGGGCGGTCGGAGGTTCTTGGGGGGGCGGTCGTTGGGGGGGAGGGGGGTTTGCGTCGAGGGCAGGAGGGCCTGGGATCCCTCCTGCCCGTAATGTAGTGCGGGGTGGGGTTAGGGGGTCGCCGTGGCCAGGAGGGTTTGGGCTCCCTTCTGGCCCGATATTGTCGGGAAGTCGGCGGTCCTTCGGGGTGGGGGTGCGAGTGGTCCTGCCGGGGGGGGGATGTATCGGACGTCGGGGAGTCGGCCGGGCAAGAGGGCTTGGGCTCCCTCTTGCTCCGATCGTGGATGCGGGTGCGGGTGGGAGCGCGTGCGAGCGGTTGTTCGGGGTGGGGGTGCGAGCGGTCCTGCTGGGGGGGTGAATCGGGCGTCGGGCGGGGTGGGAACTATGTTTTAAAACTTTTGTATACCGCGCTCACGCATATAACGCGCGAGGGGTATGCGCGGTAGGTAAAAACGCGTATAACGCGCGCGTTATATGCGTGAAAATACGGTACTACTATCCATTCAGTCGTGTCTGACCCTTGGATTCTCTTTAGGCCAGTCCTTGCCATGCTTCCCTGTTTTCCCCGGCTTCTTTCAATTGCTTGATGCTCATTCCCATGTCATTCTTGATGGTATCCAGCCAACGGGCCCTTGGTCTCCTCTGCTTCCTTTTACCACTGACCATTCTCAGTAACATCTCCTTTTCATTCATTTTCTCCCTTATCACATGTCCAAAACAAGCCGGTTTCTGCCTTCCAGGGACAACTCTGGTTTTTTATGATCAAGAACATCTTTTCCGGTGATCCTAGCTGTCCATGGGATTCGTAGAAATCTAAAAGCCATGAAATAAAGTCACAGAAGTTCAAGTTTATTAGGATTTTATGCACCGCCGATCAAGGTTATCTAAGCGGTTTTACAATCAGGTGCTCAAGCATTTTCCCTATCTGTCCCGGTGGGCTCACAATCTATTTAATGTACCTGGGGCAAGGGATGCTGAGCCATATCGAGGTCTATCTCTGACAGTGGTTAGCCTTGATCAAGATTATGTGGTAGATCACTAAAAGTAGATTTATTTCTCAGAACCTCTTTTGAACTGTGCCATGTTAATTTGTTTTACCATGGCTTAATTATTGTCATTTTTGTTTGGAAGGTTGAATGGGTGGCCTTTTGTTGCAACCAACACAATCTTTGTGTTTTATAATAACATCAGAAAATCCTTGTTTAAGGAAATCACTGGATTAAGATCCGGAAAGAAAAGAATCCCTAACAAATTCTATTTAACCATTCCACCTCAGGCAGGCTTTTATTAATTTCAGTCATGTCTCTTCTCAGCCATCTCTTTTCCAGATTGATAACCTGTTTATCCTTATAGGTGTTCCATCCCTTTTATCATTTGTCATCCTTCTCTGAACCTTATCTAGTTCCACTATATCCTTTTTGAAAATAAGCAACCAGAAGCACACACAATATATAAGGTATGGTTTGTACCATGGACCTATACAAAAATATAATACTAATCTCTGATTTTATTTCCATTTTATCCTCTATAATAATCCTCTAAGCACGCATGTACACTTAGGAGGCTGTACTACCTGACATCATACTGTGTCCCTCTGTGGCCATATTATATCTGCGTCGCGCAGCGGCTTCAGGTGGCTGGCGGCAGGTGGTGGCTTCAGGTGGCTGGCCTCCTAATATTGGCACTTATTCAACAAAAGTTAAACTTGCTTTTTCACCATCATGACTAATATGAGCTATATGCCTGATATCAAAGCGCAGCAAATCTTTCACCATTTTAACTGATTGATTATTTTAGACCTGGCCTGCTTTGTCATGATAGTGCTGGAGCCAGTCCATCCTATAAATCATCCTTGATGCAGTAAACTTCTACCATGTTGTTAATGTTACCCATGTCAGACTTAACTTCTGATCACACTACCAGCCACTGTACACCCTGACAGACATTGTGCCTTCCTCTTTTCCACCTTTGATACCTTTTGGAATAGGTAAAGTTCATTAAAGTAATTTTATTTACAAGCTGCCTTCACGCAAAAATTTAAAATGCAAGGCCATGGGACAGGGAAAAGTGTTTACCGTATTTTTAGCTCGATAAGATAAGGGTGTGGAAATAAGGGTGCGTCTTATGGAGCAAATATCCAAACCCCTCCCGTTACCTTTTTGTAAATGCTAAGGCCCTCCCTCGCTGGACGCGGCTGCCTGGAGCACTGACAGCTGATGCGGCTGACGAGGCAGGCCTCCGCCCCCCCAACCTATTTTTAATTTGGCAGGGCAGCTCCCGGCCTCCCTCCCCCCACCGTTACCTTTTTAAAATTCTGAGGCCCTCCCTCGCTGGATGCGGCTGCCTGGAGCATTGACAGCTGACACGGCTTCCTCACAGTCTTCTTCTCTTGCGGCAGAGTGGTGCACAAGGCTGCCGGCCTGGTCCTGTGAAAACTCTCCTATTAAGAACTCTTGCGGGAAGCGACATGGGACCAGTCTGGCAGCCTTGTGCGCCGCTCTGCCGCAAGGGAAGAAGACTGCGAGGAAGCCACGTCAGCTGTCAATGCTCCAGGCAGCCGCGTCCAGCAAGAGAGGGCCTCGGAATTTTAAAAAGGTAACGGTGGGGGGGAGGGAGGCCGGGTGCTGCCCTGCCTAATTAAAAATAGATACACGAGGTAGGGGCAGGGGCCTGCCTGCTGGCTGGTCAGCCTGCCTGCCGAATTAAAAATAAGGAGGACTAGGTCGGATCTACCTGCCTGCTGGGAGACCTGGAGGGGGAGGCCTGCCTGAGGGGGCTACCTGGGTAGGGGGTAGGCTTGCCTGCCTAGGAGGGGGGTAGGTCTGCCTGCCTGGGGAGTATGCCTGGGAGGGGGAAATCTGCCTGCCTGCCTACCTGGGGGGCTAGCTGTGAGAGGGGTAGGCCTGCCTGCCTGCCTTCCTGGGGAGCTACCTGGGATGGGGTAGGCCTGCCTGCCCTGTTCCTACCTGCCTCCCACTATGCCTGCCTGCCATGTGCCCTGTCCCTACCTGCCTGCCAGCCACTAGGCCTGCCTGCCCTGTCCCCTGTCCTGGCCTACCACTAGACCACCAGAGGGGGGGACAGGGTGCAGAGCTTGGCAAGAAGTGTGGGGTTGGGTGCAGAGCCTGGCAGGGAGAATTTGGTTCAGAATGGTTTTTTTTTTTCTTGTTTTCCTCCTATAAATCTAGGGTGCGTCTTATAGTCAGATGCATCTTATGGAGCAAAAAATACAGTAATTTTGCCTGGAGTTTGATGCTCTCTCTGTTCTTTCCTTTGTGCATTTGTCCTCTGTGACATTGTTACAGCTGCTCAACAGAAAGCCAAAGGAAGGGGTGAGTTGCCCCATTATAATACTCTTAACAGAAGTAACTATTGTTGATTGGTTTCTGCAGTGTCCTAACCAAAAGTCTGTCTGTAGAATCTCTGGAGCAATGAGCTCCAGATAGCTGAGAGGAACGGCTGGAGGGTGTCGTGCGGGTGCTGCGAGGTGTCCCAACCTGGTAAAAATTTACAAATGCTCAGGGAGTGGAGGGGAAGAGGTAAAGGGGGATGATTTGGGGGAGAGGTTGTGTTGGGGGGAAGACAGCATTCATGCTTTGCTCTGGGAGAAGTAGGGGGCCATGGAGCAGGCAGGCATGGTACAACAGGGGGCCAGGGGGAGAGGGAAAGGTGGCTGCTTTGGGGGGAGGGGTGTGCTGGGGCAGACAGCAATTATGCTTTGCTCTGGGAGGGGGAAAACAGAAGGGGGCCATGGAGCAGGCAGGCATGGAACAACCAAGCTGAAACAGATAATGTAGAGGTAATGTGGTCAACTCTGAAATCAACCATACACAAAGCAACCAACCGCTATATAAAATCAGTAAGTAAACGGAGAAGAAACAATAACCCATAGTGGTTCTCTTTGGAGATCTCAGACCTCATAAAAAAGAAGAAAAGAGCATTCATCTCCTACAAACAATCAGGGAAGTAAGGAGGACTATCTGGCCAAGTCAAAAGCAGTCAAAAAAGCAGTCAGAGAGGCCAAAATTTGAATGGAGGAGAATCTAGCAAAGAACATCAAGAAGGGCGATAAATCCTTCTTCAGGTATATTAGTGACAGAAAAAGAAACACAGATGGGATAGTACGCTTTAGGAAACCCGACGGGAACTATGTAGAATCGGACTCCGATAAAGTCAAACTTCTAAATGAATACTTCTGCTCAATCTTCACTTGCGAGGCGCCAGGATGCGGCCCTCAGCTGCAGACAAGGGAGAGCTCGGAAGACCCGTTTCGAAATTTCAAGTTTACACCCAGCAGTGTCTACTATGAGCTATCAAGACTTATGGTGAACAAAGCTATGGGACCAGACAAACTACATCCCAGGGTGCTCAGGGAGTTGAGTGACGTCCGTTATCCGCGCTCTTCAATCTTTCCTTAAGTACGGGAAGAGTTCCGTTGGACTGGAAAACGGCTAAAGTCATTCCACTCCACAAAAAGGGATGCAGGATAGAGGCTGCGAATTACATCAATAGTAAGTAAACTTATGGAAACACTAATCAAACACCAATTAGATACGATCCTGAATGAGGAGAATCTACGAGACCCCCATCAACATGGATTTACAAAGGGAAGGTCCTGCCAATCCAATTTGATCAGCTTCTTTGGGTAACAAGAAAGCTGGATATAGGGGAGTCCCTGGACGTTTTGTACTTGGACTTCAGCAAAGTGTTTGATAGCGTCCCACACCGCAGGTTATTGAGAAAGATGAGTTTGATGGGATTAGGTGAAACATTAACTGCATGGGTTAAGGACTGGCTTAGAGGTAGACTTCAGAGGGTAGTGGTAAACGGTACCCTCTCCGATACGACAGAGGTGATCAGTGGAGTGCCGCAGGGCTCGGTCTTAGGCCCGATCCTATTTAACATCTTCATAAGAGACTTGGCTAAGGGGCTTCAAGGCAAAATTACATTACTCGCCGATGACGCCAATCTATGCAACATAGTAGACAAAAGCACAGTGCCCGACAAAAGCTCAATGCCCGACAGTATGACACAAGACCTACTCCTACTGGAGCATTGGTCAAAGACTTGGCAACTAAGTTTCAATGCCAAAAAATGCAAGGTCATGCACCTAGGCAGCAAAAATCCATGCAGGACTTACACCCTAAATGGTGAGATCCTAGCAAGGACTGTAGCAGAATGAGACTTGGGAGTGATCATTAGTGAAGACATGAAAACTGCCAATCAAGTAGAGAAAGCTTCATCCAGGGCTAGACAAATCATGGGTTGTATCCGTAGAAGTTTCGTCAGCCGTAAGCCCAAGGTCATAATTCCATTGTACAGATCCATGGTGAGACCCCATCTGGAATACTGTGCACAATTCTGGAGACCACATTACCAAAAGGATGTGCAGAGAATTGAGTCGGTTCAGCGAATGGCCACCAGGATAGTCTCAGGACTCAAGAATCTCCCGTATGAGGAACGGTTGGGTAAGTTTCAGCTTTACTCACTCGAGGAACGCAGAGAAAGGGGAGACATGAGTGAGACGTTCAAATATATCACAGGCCGTATCGAGGTGGAAGAAGATATCTTCTTTCTTAAAGGACCCACGGCAACAAGAGGGCATCCACTGAAAATCAAGGGTGAGAAATTTCATGGCGACACCAGAAAATATTTCTTCACCGAAAGGGTGGTTGACCGCTGGAATAATTTTCCACTACAGGTAATCAAGGCCAGCAGCGTGCCAGATTTTAAGAAAAGATGGGATTGGCATGTGGGATCTCTTCATGGAGGAAGTTAGGGGGTGGGTCACTAGTGTGGGCAGACTAGATGGGTCTTGGCCCTTTTCTGCCGTCATTTTCTATGTTTCTAACTGAGGGCCATGGGGAGAGGGAAAGGTGGCTGCTTTGGGGGGAGGGTGTGCTGGGGGGCATACAGCAATCATGTTTTGCTCTGGGAGGGAGGAACACAAGGGATCATGGAGCAGGCAGGCATGGCACAACAGGGGTCCAGGGGGAGAGGGAAAGGGGGCTGCTTTAAGGGGAGGGGTGTGCTAAAAAAAAGACAGACAGACAGTGGCCAAGGAGAGAGAAAGAAAGAAAGACAGACACACACATTTATTCTAGCACCCGTTAATATAACGGGCTTAAGGACTAGTTCTGAATAATTTTTAACATTCTATTTGCCTTTAGACATCCACAGCACACTGGCTTGAAAATTTAAATGTCTTGCCACCCAGGTCTTCAAGATCTTTTTTCAGGGGATAGTGATTCATGACAGAGAACCTAGCATTTTGTACCTGTAATTGGGATTATTTTTCCCTATGTGAATCCCTTTATACTTGTCCACGTTACATTTCATCTGCCATGTAGATGCTCTGTTATCTAGTCTCATAAATCCTTCTGTAATTTCTCACAATGCTGTACTGTGTTATTGACTTCAAATAATATTTGATCTATAAACTGGAATCACTTCACTCATAGTTCTTCTCTACAGATGAATTCTGAATATGTTAAACAGCACAGGTTGAGTACAGAATGGTAGGACACAGCACTATTGACATTTATCAGTGTGTGGAGTGGTTAAAGCTACAACCTGAGGTTGTGGGGGGTCAAACCCTCGCTGCTCCTTGTGACCCTCGGCAAGTCACTTAATCCCCCATTCCCCCGGGTACATTAGATAGAGTGTGAGCACACAGGGACAGACAGGGAAAATGCTTGAGCCTGAATAAATTCATGTAAACCATTCTGAGTTCCTCTGGTAGAACAGCATAGAAAATTGAATACATTGTGTGAAAAGTTTCAGCCTCTGATAACCAGAGCAGGTATTGTGACAACATAATGCCTCCCACCAATGCCTAAGGGCCAAACACATCAGTAAAGTCAAAGTGGCTTCATTGACCTATACATGGCTACTTTTGCTACATTTAGATTTCTAGAGTGGCACAGTGGTTAACGCTATAGCTTCAGCAACCTGGAGTTATGGGTTCAAACCCACACTGGGCAAGTCACTTAATCCCCCAGTGCCCCAAGTACATTAGATAGAGTGAGAGCCTGCCAGGACAGGTGGGGAAAAGTGTTTGAAAACCTGAATTTATACCACTAAGGTTATAAGTGGCATATACTGTAAATACTAAAAATAAATAATCATTTTGTCCTTTGTTTCTTGTGATTTAGCTAATTTCCAAACCACAAATAAGACTTTTTAACTTCCTGAGGAATTAAGCAGTCCATCTTTGTATAGGCTTGTTTATACCTTCCAATAAGTCCTAATACATTTTGAGAGAAAAATGTGGTATGCATAACAACAACAACAACAAAAAAAGTAGAAGCCCGGAATGGTATACCTTATAGACTAATATAAAGATTTTAAAAGTGGTCCTGATTGTAACCAGAAGCTAGTGTTCTTTTTCTAGCAATGGTGATGCATAAACCCGTATTTTAGCTCTATTGTTGAGTTTTACTGCCTTATTTTGTATTATTTGCAAATGACGAATGTCTACTTGATGAACACCTAAGAGCAAGGAATTATAGTAGCGGAGATTGCTAATGACTAGAGCAAGTATTAATTTTCACACTGAATGTTGGGAGAATAGGGACTTTACAGAACATATCATGTTCATTTTACAGGAACACTTTTTTTTTTTTTTTAGATGCATAAGAGATGTGTATTGAAAAGTTCATTGTCGAAAAATCTAATATAATAAAGAGCTAGCCGCGCATGCGCACTCCTATTTGAGTGTTCCGTGCATGTAGGTCTGTGGCCGAAGGAGTGCGCATGCGCGAGTCCCCAGCCTTGACCGCGGCTTGAGGCGTATGCGCCAATTAGCTGCATCGGGCGATAGGAGCGGCTCTGGCAGCGGATGATGGGAGGAGGGCTCATGGTCCTGCCGCCGCTGCCGCTCCTGTTCACAGCGGCCTGCACGTCGCCGACTCCCCCCCTCCCGCAACAATCGCTACCGCTCCTGTTCTTCCCCTCCCTCCAGTCACCGCTGCCATTCCTATTTAAAACAGCCTGCTGAGGTTCGCGGCCGGCTGTAGCGAACCTCGCAGGCCGCTCTCCAAATGGTATCACGTTACCTCTGATGCGATCGCGTCAGAGGGAACATGCTACTGAGGTGAACAGCGGCCTGTGAGGTTCGCTACAGCCGGCCGCGAACCTCAGCAGGCCGTTTTAAATAGGAATGGCAGCAGTGACTGGAGGGAGGGGAAGAACGGGAGGGGAAGAGGAAAAAGAAGGGCCTTGGAGCAGGCAGGAAAGGGGGCTGTTTTAGTGGGAGGGTTGTGCTGAGTGCAGATAGCAATCATGAGGGGGGGGAACAGAAAGGGGCCATGGGGCAGGTAGGCATTGCAGAACAGTGGGAGAGGGAAAGGAGGCTGCTTTGGGGGGAGGGGTGTGCTGGGGGCAAACAGCAATCAGGTGGGGGAGGAACAGAAGGGGGCCACGGAGCAGGTAGGCATTGCAGAACAGGGGGAGAGGGAAAGGAGGCTGCTTTGGCAAGCAGGGGGGCCAGGGAGACAGACAGACAGAATTAAAGACAGACAGACAGGGGACCAGGGAGAGACACAGACACAAAGAATGACAGACAGACAGCGTCCAAGGAGAGAGAGACAAATAAAAAAAACCCCAGACATACAGACATCTATTCTGGGCGGCGGGAGGAAGGCAGTACGGAGTGCTGCTGGGAGGAGGGCTTCGAGCCGCACAAGACTGTCCCCAAAGCCCCTGTGGAGAGTTGGGCCAACCTCTCCTTCCTCACCAATGCCGAAGAAGCTGCAGGCCCCGCTCCCTGTCGCGCTCTGAGCACTCACGATTGGCTGAAGGGTGTCATGCCAGTGCTGCAGGTACAGGGGGATGCTTTTGTTGCAGAGGTGTGCTGGGGGGTAGACAGCTTTGCTCGGGGGGGGAGGGGGAAGACACAAGGGGGTCAGGGAGAGGGAAAGTGGTATGCTGGGGGCAGACAGCTTTACTCTGGGGGGGGGGCGGGGGGAATGACACAAGGACACAGACACAAAGAATGACACACAGGGGGCCAGTGAGACAGACAGAAAGGAATCCATTCAGGCAGCGTCCAAGGAGAGACAGCCAGCGTCTAAGGAGAGACAGCCAGTGTCCAAGGAGAGAAAAACAAATAAACATAGACAGACAGACAGCGGCCAAGGGGAGAGAGAGAAAGAAAGAAAGACAGACACACACATCTATTCTAGCACCCGTTAATGTAACGGGCTTAAAGACTAGTAAGAACATAATAGCTTTACTGGGTCAGACCAATGATCCATCAAGCCCAGTTGCCCGTTCTCATAGTGGCCAATCCAGGTCAGTAGTACCTGGCCAAAACCCAAGGTACAACAATATTCCATGCTACCAATACAGGGCAAGCAGTAGCTTCCCCCCTATCTTTCTCAATAACAGACTATGGTCTTTTCCTCCAGGAACTTGTCCAAACCTTTCTTAAAATCAGCTACGCTATCCACTCTTACCACATCCTCTGGCAATGCGTTCCGGAGCTCTATTGGTTTTAAGAGTATTTCCCTGTAACTTCATCGAGTGTCCCCTAGTCTTTGTAATTTTTGACAGAATGAAAAATCAATCCATTTGTACCCGTTCTACTCCACTCAGGATTTTGTAGACTTCAATCATATCTCCCCTCAGCCATCTCTTTTCCAAGCTGAAGAGCCCTAACCGCTTTAATCTTTCCTCATATAAGAGGAGTTCCATCCCCTTCACTATCTTGGTCGCTCTTTTTTGAGCCTTTTCGAGCGCCACTATATCTTTAGTTAGGAGAGCATCATAACTGATGGGCCTACAATACAAACAAAAGTGTAGCCTGATAGTGCAGTGGGATGCGAACCTTTAGAGCAGGGGTAGGAAACTCCAGTCCTCGAGAGCCGTATTCCAGTTTGGTTTTCAGGATTTCTCCAATGAATATGCATGAGATCTATTTGCATGCACTGCTTTCAATGCATATTCATTGGGGAAATCCTGAAAACCCGACTGGAATACGGCTCTCGAGGACTGGAGTTCCTTACCCCTGCTTTAGAGGTTGGTCCAATTCTCAATGCAGTTCCTAATGTTATAGAACAGAGGTGCCCACACTTTTTTGGCTTGCAAGCTACTTTTAAAATGACTAAGTCAAAATGATCTACCAATAATTAAAATACTAAATATATATTTATTTATATACTGTATATACCAAATGTACTTTATATTTAAAATATATATTGTTTACCTTGCATAAAAGCATGAACATCTATGGCGGAATACAATTCTTTGTGACCGCTTCTGCCCTCCTTGCTCGAAAACGAGAGGAATAGAGTCATCCAACTCTCGCGAGGCTTGATGGTGATCCGTGCGATTTCTTTGCAGTTCTTGAGAGATTTGTTAGGTACTCGCCACCTGTTCAGAGTTCTCATGACTTTTACAGGCAACATTTACCTTAGCCGTTCTCGCCAGAGTTTGTGGTGGAGACAGCTGGTGCCCTTGAGGTAGAGATGGGTTACTGGGACATTGACTGTGGCAGTGACGGTTTCCTTAAAATGTGTATCACTACTAAAGTTGGAGCTGTGCTTGGTTTGTGATTTGGAGGGGGTCAGAGCTAGGGGGGGAAGGGTTTGAAAGGTGAACTGAACATACAGCTTCAGGCACGGTCTCCTGTGCGCGGTAGAGTTTATTTTGAAAGGCAGAGCTCCGCGTTCGACTCGCATTGCCTTTGCGATCGACCGGTAGATCGCAATCGATGTGTTGGATACCCCTGTTATAGAAGAACTTAGTTTAGAAAATATGGCCAGTGCTTGCAAAAGACTGTTAGCAGTGTTGGATTAAAAGTAAAATTCTGAGTAGGCCTTTGCCAGTGGTAAGTGTGTAAGTGAAAGGGGGCCCAGCACAGCTGTTCAGGTGCTGGCCTTAAGCTTCAAGGGAAACAAGGTGAACTCGGAGGCAGAAGCCAGTATTTTTATGGAAACTGAACCAGTATTTCTAAGTTGATCTGTGTTAATATTAAAAAACATTTATTGCCTGAGTTTGAATATTTAAAGCCTGATGGTTTATGGATCTCTGACACATGTTTATGTGTTAGACTGAATAAAGACTTGTTTTGGGTTGCTCATAAAAGTTTTGGCATATTTTTGAACCTTTCTTGCAGCTACTCTGAGCTACCTAAATACCTTGCCTTCGCTCGGCCAGAGTTGGTGTGACCCGAGTTTGGTCCATGGATACGTCCGGTCACAATATATATAAATAATTATACAAATGAAAACACATATACATGTGACTGCATAAAAAGATGTAAATAGAAATAATGTAATTGAAACACTGAGGTCTCCTTTTACTAAGTTGCGTTAGGGCATTAACGCAAGGAATAGTGCGCGCTACAATGCCGCACGCACTAGACACTAACGCCAGCATTGAGCTGGCGTTAGTTCTAGCCGTGCAGCGCAGGGTTAGCACGCGCTAATCTGCTGCGTGTGCTAAAAACGTTAGCGCACCTTAATAAAAGGAGCCCTGAGTGAGACAGACTAAAGGACTGAAAATATGAAGAACTGTAATATGTAAATTGACCTACTGCAAATATATAAAAAAAGAAGCAGGCCAGCGCTATTACCAATAAGTACCTCAAACTTCTGTGTCGATAATGTTCTGTGCGAGTGCTGCAAAAATGAAAGGTTTAATATGAACGCTGTGAAAAAGGGAATACATCAATGTGTGAATGTATAAAGTAAAAAATAAAATAAAAAATAAAAGATGTGGTGTCCAAAAAGAATGGATGTTGGAACTAGAATAGGGCACCAAGAAAAGGAACAGGAAAAGAGGACAAAAGTGATAGCCAACAGCATACATACAGTGAAAAAAGTTAAAGTTGTATAGCTGTGGAGGAAAAAAATCTATAGGCAACAGAACAGATTGAACAACCGTCACATATTGAAACTGTGCAAAATAAGTGAAACCCAAGGGCCAAAACTATGACCACTGATATTCTAGATGAGTCAATAAGCCTGGATCCAGAGGTCTGTTCCTGATGCTGATACTGGGAAGTCTGAGCTCTGCCTGCATCTCAAGTCTGAGCTAGAGAGTTGCGCGGGGACAGAAATCCCACCCATCCCCGCCCGAACCCGCCAGGATCCACTCCATCCCCACCCGTCCCCGCCAGGATCCTCTCCGTCCCCACCCATCCCAGTCATGATCCTCTCCGTCCCCACCCATACCCATAAGGAATTACCTCCATCCCTGCCCGTCCCCATAAAAAGCAGCAATTACTTTTGACAGGATCATCAAATCCACAGTTTCTTTTTTGTTTGTGCTGCTGTTTTCCTTGTGGAATCTCTTTGGTGGAACCCTTTTTTTGATTTCTGTTCAGGTAATTAACTTATAAACCCCCCTCTTTTACTAAGGCTGACGTGTCCATTATATTATATGGACGAACCCTGCTTCCAAAGCCTTCCATTCCCGTGGGAGTCCCGTGGGCCAGTGGGGGGTCCCCGTGGGAGTCCCATGGGTTAGGGGGAGATTCCCGTGATCCCCGTTCCTGTGCAGACCTCTAGTCTGAGCCTGTCTGCTCCTTGAGTCTGATGTCAGAGGCCTGAACTACTGGGCAGACCCAGGCTTTAATTGTTTCTGTGTTCTTGCCACCTGAGAGAAATCTCTCCTACACTGACTCCCCCCCCCCCTCTTTTACTAAGGTGCACTATGCGTGCATGTGATCCTATGGACGCATTAGCAGTTAGCGCACACATTGATTTAGCATGCACTAAACGCGCACTAAAACGCTTAGCGCGCCTTGGTGAAAGAGGGTCTGAGTGCGCTGGGCATCACTCCTGGTGTCCTTCATTGCTTCAGAGCTCCTGCTGCCCGAGAAAAATCTCTCCTACTCTGACCATGCTAGGCTCCTCCCATCTGAAGGTGCTGGGCATTCACCTGAGAATGTCCTGGACTCAAGGTTGTATTAGCTCTGTTGTAGCCTGAGGTGAAAGGTCAGGATGCAGGATTTAAACAGCTTATATGAAATTGTAAGTTTACTCCCAAGTGGTTCATGCGGTAGTGGGTTATTGTGTATTCTTTAAGCATCCCAGTTTGTCTAGTGCCTAGTCTCAAATCTGCATTGTATAGCCTGATCACTGTAGGTGCCACTTGTTTTAAGAATAAAATATCCTATATTTCGAATACACAGCCATGGTCATTGCTTGTCAAGTATTGTGTTGTTCTGAGATCTAAGACTTAGATGTATTTGGGAACATAGGTTAGCATTCTGGATTATTTACTTAACATATTCCTCCTTGCACTGATTTGTTTCCTGTGATTTAACTAATTTCCAATCCACAAATAAGACTTTTTAACTTCCTGAGGAAATTCTCTTGAGGAACTTGGATTTTTAATACTTCATAGGGTGTCCTTTATCTGTAAATAACAATTACCTTGAAGACCCATTATCCCAGATATTTTCTATCAGTTGGTGCTCCTTTTGTATATTTGTTAAGCCTTTATTTGAGTTGTTTTTATTTATGAAACCTTTAGAGAAAAGAAAATATTACACGTATTGTTTTGCATATAAACTCAAATTGTGCACTAAATTTGGAATTCTGGGATGCAACACTCCATTCTAGGGAGTAAAATTTGTACAAGTGCAGGAGAGTTTGTTTTCAAGACATATTCAATCTTAAAAGATTTCAAGGGTCAGCAAGAACAAAGAAATGGACTAGTCAAATGAATTCTCTGTCATATTGGCTCAAAGTGAAATACATGGGCTGAATTTTGCTTATAGTGCATTAAACTATAAAGAGTAAAAAATGAGTCGCATGGTGATTGAGGATGAAAAAAAAAGAAATACATATTCACACTGTACAGAAGGAATTGTTTACTAGAAAACCAGGTACTTTTGACAAGTCAGGCTATATCCAAATAAATATCCAACTGCATGAACTCTTTACTGACCTACGATTGCCCCCACTGCCCCTATATTCAAATAGACATTTCAGATAAGAATCACTTTCGGAGATGAAAGAAACAAGCAGCTGGGGGAAAAAAAAGAAGTGTCTCACTTCCGGCTCACCACACGATTGGACCCCTGAAAAAGACTTTTTGTCGAAACGCGGACCGTGTTGGGTCCTGTATCCCTAGCGGACTAGGTCCTTTAAGGCTCTTATGTGGATGATTCACTTTTATGTGGATGGAATTATTTTATGTGGATGATTTCAGTGTACCTTTGGAACTTTGACACTTTCAAATAAAGTCCATTTAGGAACATTGTCACTCCACAGAGTTTTTTTTTGGTTTTCCCTTATGTTTTTTTCCCTTATTTGTTTTCCTAACTAAAACAGATGTAATCTTTGCCCTTTCTTTCCCTCCATCTCAAGTTTGTCTAGACTTAAACTTATGTTACTGCGTATTAATTTTGTATCTCTATATTTTATGTTTTACTTATGTACATCGCTTTGTAAACAGATTTAGCGATAAATCAAATGTTAATAAACCTTGAATATAATTTCTCATTAACTCCCCCTCTCCCATTTACAAAACCGTAGCGCGTTTTTTTAGCACCAGCCACAGTGGTAACAGCTCCGATGCTCAAAGGCTTCCTATGAGTATCAGAGCAGTTACTGCACTACAGTTTCGTTAAAAGGGGGGTTAAAATAGAAACTCATAGGAAATATAAATTTTCTCTCTATTTATCAGTCAGTATTCAACGGACAGCAGTTAGCATTTGTTTTCAATCTTGATTGCTGCGGGCTAAATTACAGTAGGCCCCAATATTTAATACACCTGGGAAGCTATATTATTGGTGCCTGGTTAGGGGACTGAATATCAGGTTAGCCTTCAGCCCAACCTCCCCCCCCACCCCCTACGTAATCTTGCATCCTGGAACCAACATGGGGTCATGTCTGGAATGGGGACTGCTAGTGGATGGAGTAAGGAGGAAGAGTATGAGTGGGGATCAGAAAAGGGCAATGTTCTGAATGGGGGGTGAGGGGGCATTGTGTTTGAGGAAGGGGGGGTTAGGAGCAGGATTGGCCAACTATTTAAGTCGATACTCAGCCTGCTACTCATTTAGCAAACAGGGTAAAGTTAAGATGGCCTTCTCGCTGAATATTTCCACTGCCAACATACTGGGTCTTATACTAAGGCGCGCTAGCCGATTTAGCGCATGCTAAATACTAATGCGTCCATTAGATCCTATAGACGCGTTAGCATTTAGCGCGCACTAAGTCGGTTACTGTGCCTCAGTAAAAGGGCCCCTTAGTTACCAGCGTCACCTGAACTCTACCCTACCCTACTCTACTCTAACTGGACAGTAGCAATTCAGTGACAGGCAATATTCAATAGACTTTTAGAATAGTGGATGTAATCACATATTCATATTGTACCTCAATACCTTAATGTGTTAAATATCTGTCTTCACCAGACACTGTGGTCGGATCAGAGTGGCTAAACCCAGATAGGGAGTGGTAACCTTGATAAAACCCTTTAAAGTTATATGGGTGAAACATGTTGGTGATTCTACCCCCATATGAAGTACCACCACACAGCTAAGTACATTTAGTACATATTTATTTAAATAAGTTAAAGTAAAAAGAAAAATGCTAATTTAAGGGAGACGATCTGATGACGATTTGGAGCTTAAAGCCAAGCAATGTGAAAGATATTTTGAGTGCCTGGTGGCCCTGCTGAGGATCGTGAAGACAGATATTTAACACATTAAGGTTATGAGGTGCAATATGAATATGTGATTACATCCACTATTCTAAAAGACTAGTTTATAATATAGCACCTTCATAGAGGTTTGAAAGAATTACCAGGGGAGGCAATATTCAGTGGTACTATCCACTAGTGCTGCCTGATTCAGGAAAAAAAATGTCGATTCGATTCAGCC
Source organism: Geotrypetes seraphini (assembly GCF_902459505.1). NCBI lineage: Eukaryota > Metazoa > Chordata > Amphibia > Gymnophiona > Dermophiidae > Geotrypetes > Geotrypetes seraphini. The sequence goes on along the minus strand of NC_047085.1, from coordinate 243,545,721 downwards.
TATTGAATCGATTTTTTGATTCGATTCGATTTTCCTGCCCAATTGGGTGTTTTTTTCAAATATCCTGGTGGGTTTATTTTATAACAATAATAGAGATCCCTAATTTCCCACAAGATATGAAAGAGTGCAACGGATATCCGTAACTAACTGGAAGGGCCTCAGTCAACGAGCCTACGCAAGTCATAAACTCTGACCTTACAAGTCTGCGTACAATCCTGGCTCTTTAGCTCTAATCATCGGCAGCCTTCCAGTCCCTAACCTTAACTAAAAAAAATTTTTGATTTTATTCTAATTATTTATTTATGTTATAATTTATTCTAAAAATATCAACTTTCTGAAAATCTCAGTTCTCTAAATCGATGCACTTTTTCTTAATAGGAGACTTAATTAAACATCCAATGTCCAGTATCCATTAAAGTTACTTAGCTTTCAAATAATAACACTCCAGCAAACTGCTTCAGACCATGCCAACGTGGCCAACGTGGAGACTAGATCCGTGTCATTATAATCTAGGAGCATGCTTGACTAACTGGCCCTGAAGCAGTGGGTTTAAATAAATTACCACGAAACGTTGGCCACGTTGGCATGGTCTGAAGCAGTTTGCTGGAGTGTTATTATTTGAAAGCTAAGTAACTTTAATGGATACTGGACATTGGATGTTTAATTAAGTCTCCTATTAAGAAAAAGTGCATCGATTTAGAGAACTGAGATTTTCAGAAAGTTGATATTTTTAGAATAAATTATAAGATAAATAAATAATTAGAATAAAATAAAAAAATTTTTTTAGTTAAGGTTAGGGACTGGAAGGCTGCCGATGATTAGAGCTAAAGAGCCAGGATTGTACGCAGACTTGTAAGGTCAGAGTCTATGACTTGCGTAGGCTCGTTGACTGAGGCCCTTCCAGTTAGTTACGGATATCCGTTGCACTCTTTCATATCTTGTGGGAAATTAGGGATCTCTATTATTGTTAGTATTATTCCCACGTAGGGATTTGAGTATAGTGGGTTTATTTTATAGCCTCTTCACCCCCTTTGCCCTCTCCTACCCACACTGGCGCTGTGGTATAAACAAACAAAAAATACTTTTCCTCTCTCTGTTAAATCCTAACTCACGTTCGCGGTCTAACACCAGCTCTGGCAGGATATACATTTCAAATCTGACTTATTGTAATCACAAAACAGAAAATAAAATTATTTTTTCTTCCTTTTGTTGTTTCGTCATTATTCAAATCATGTTGGTTCCTTCCTTACATCACAGATCACATCTTCATCATACTCTATACCAGGGGTAGGGAACAGCAGGATGAGAACAAGGGAAGCCAGGGCTCAAATCCCACTGATGTTGCCTGAGATCTTGGACAAGTCACTTAACACTCTATTGTAAGACCTCCAGGGACAGGAAAATACCTACTGTACTTAAATGCAACTTGCCTTGAGCCCTTACTGAGAAAGGTGTGATCTAGGGTTACCAGACATCCAGATTTCTCCGTACTTGTCCTCCCGGCCGGCTTTTCAAAACACAGCACTTTGTCCACGTTCTGAAAAACTTTTATCGAATCGCTGTCGGGCAGGAAGTGGAGGCCAAGGCTAGAGCGGGATTGGGGGTGGGACTGGGGCGTGGCAGAGTGGAGAAGGGTGGAAATCCAAAATCCAATACCAGGCAGTTCTCGCTGCTAGATCCACCCCCCCTCGGAAGGAGCGTAGAGTGGTGGTCATCGGAGACTCCATGCTAAGAGGCACCGAAGGACCAATTTGCAGACCAGATTTGCAGTCGAGGGAGGTCTGCTGTCTCCCTGGAGCCAGGATCCGCGACATCACCACCAGTATAGACAAACTTCTGAAACCCACTGACCATTTCCCTATGTTTCTCATTCATGTAGGTACCAACGATACTGCCAGAAGCACATCAGACAACATCCCTAAAGACTTCGAGGCCCTGGGAAGGAAACTAAAGCAGACAGGAGCACAGGTGGTCTTCTCATCAATTCTCCCGGTAAGAGACAAAGGCAGAGACAGGGAAGAGCGCATCCATAGGACCAACGAGTGGCTTCGAGAATGGTGTTTAGAGACGAACTTTGGATTCCTAGACCACGGAGCGGCGCTACAAGGACTACAGGGACCTGACGGACTTCACCTAACAAAGAGAGGCAAGAAAGTTTTTGGACATCGACTAGCACATCTACTTCGGAAGGCTTTAAACTAGGTAAGTTGGGGGAGGGTTCACACATACATACCAGAGAAGTAAGGATCCATCCTGGAGAAACAAATAAAACCCACATTTCTGAGCCTAATGTAAATACCCATAGCATACACAAAAAAACAAGTGCCACACTAACGGGGATAGGCATATCATCACAAATTTGGAGAGCAATGTATGTTAATGCACACAGCTTGGGCAACAAAATCCTGGAACTAGAAACAGAAATAAGGGATGCTGACCTTGACATAGTAGCGATATCCGAGACCTGGTTCACAGACTCACATGGGTGGGATATGGTTATACCAGGATACAATCTACTTCGTCGGGACAGAGAGGGCAAATTAGGAGGGGGGGTAGCACTATACACTAAGGATAATATCAAAACTACCAGGATCACAGAGGTTAGATACACAGGGGAATCACTTTGGGTAAACCTTGCCAGAGGGAACGAAAAATGCCTTTACCTCGGTGTGGTGTACAGGCCTCCGAGACAAAAGGAAGACAAAGACAAAGAATTGATTGAGGACATAGAGAACATCACTTTGCGTGGTGACACAGTACTGTTAGGCGACTTCAACATGCCAGATGCTGACTGGAACACCCTCTCAGCAACTACGAGCGGTAGCAAAAGAATAGTAACCTCCATTAAGGGTGCACAACTAAAACAAATGGTATTAGAGCCCACCAGAGAAAAAGCAATACTGGACCTGGTACTCACAAATGGAGACAGTGTCTCGGAAGTATCAGTGGGAGACACGCTGGCCTCCAGTGACCACAACATGGTATGGCTCAACCTCAGAAAAGGCTTCTCTAAATCAAACACAGCAACGAGGGTCCTCAACTTTAGGGAGGCAGATTTCAACCACATGAGAGACTTTGTCCATCAAGAGCTGCAAAACCATGCAGAAACTGACAATCCGGAAACTATGTGGTCAAATCTAAAATCCATCCTGAACGAAGCATCTAGCCGCTACGTAAAAACAGTAAGCAAACGCCGGAGAAACAAAAAACCACAATGGTTCAACAAGGAAATTTCGGACCTCATTAAAATGAAAAAAGAAACATTTATCAACTACAAACATCTTGGGAAAAGGGAGGCAAAAGAAGACTATCTGGCCAGATCTAAGGCTGTCAAAAAGGCAGTCAGGGAAGCCAAACTTCAAACAGAGGAAGATCTAGCACGGAACATTAAAAAAGGGGACAAATCCTTCTTTAGGTACATTAGCGACAGTAAGAGAAACAAAAATGGAATAGAACGCCTTAGGCAATCAGATGGAAACTACGCAGAATCTGATACTACCAAGGCAGAACTGCTAAACGAATACTTCTGCTCAGTATTCACCTGTGAAGCGCCAGGAGATGGTCCACAACTACAAATAAGAGACAGCCAAAATGACCTGTTTCGCGATTACGAATTTTCACCTAGTAGCGTCTACCACGAACTTTCAAGACTCAAAGTTGACAAAGCCATGGGGCCAGACAATCTACACCCCAGGGTACTCAGAGAGCTGAGTGAAGTTCTGGCTGAACCACTATCTGTACTCTTCAATCTTTCCATGCGCACGGGAAAAGTACCCCTAGACTGGAAAACAGCTAACGTAATTCCACTCCACAAAAAGGGATGCAGAACAGAGACAGGAAATTACAGACCGGTGAGTCTTACATCCATAGTGTGCAAACTCATGGAAACACTGATCAAACAGGAACTTGACAAAATTCTAGACGAAGAAAGTTTACGTGATCCACATCAACACGGATTTACCAGGGGAAGGTCCTGCCAATCTAATCTGATTGACTTCTTTGATTGGGTGACCAGACATCTGGATGCCGGTGAGTCCCTTGACGTGATATATTTGGACTTCAGCAAAGCTTTTGATAGCGTCCCACACCGCAGGCTGTTGAACAAACTAAAATCAATGGGATTAGGGGATACATTCACTACATGGGTAAAGGATTGGCTAGATGGTAGGCTTCAAAGGGTGATGGTAAACGGTACCCCCTCCAAAACGTCAGCAGTGATGAGTGGAGTACCTCAGGGCTCCGTCTTAGGGCCGATTCTATTTAATTTATTCATAGGAGATTTAACCCAAGGACTTAGAGGAAAAGTATCACTGTTTGCCGACGATGCCAAACTATGCAACATAGTTGGCAAAAGCAGTGTGCCTGACTTTATGACGCAGGACCTAAGACAGCTCGAGCAGTGGTCATCAACTTGGCAGCTAGGCTTCAATGCTAAAAAATGTAAAATAATGCATCTAGGCAAAAAAAATCCACACAGAACTTACACACTAAATGGTGAAACCTTGTCCAGGACCACGATGGAACGTGATTTAGGAGTGATCATTAGCGACGATATGAAGGCTGCCAATCAAGTAGAGAAGGCTTCGTCCAAGGCAAGACAAATGATGGGCTGTATCCGTAGGGGTTTTGTCAGCAGAAAACCTGAAGTAATAATGCCACTGTACAGATCCATGGTGAGACCTCATCTCGAGTATTGTGTTCAATTCTGGAGACCACACTACCGAAAAGATGTGTTGAGAATTGAGTCGGTTCAGCGAATGGCTACCAGGATGGTTTTGGGGCTCAGGGATCTCACGTATGAAGAAAGGTTAAAAAAACTGCGGATGTACTCATTGGAGGAGCGAAGACAGAGAGGAGACATGATTGAAACCTTCAAGTATATTACTGGGCGTATAGTGGTGAAAGATGATATCTTCAGTCTTACGGGGCCCTCGGTAACCAGAGGACATTCGCTGAAAATCAGAGGAGGGAAATTTCAGGGTGATGCTAGGAAGTACTTCTTCACCGAGAGGGTGGTCGATCATTGGAACGAGCTGCCTCAGCGGGTGATTGAGGCCAGCAGCGTGTTAGATTTCAAGAGGAAATGGGATATTCATGTGGGATCTCTAGGAGAGTAAGAATCAGGGAGAGGGTCACTGGTATGGGCAGACTCGATGGGCTATGGCCCTTTTCTGCCGTCAATTTCTATGTTTCTATGTTTCTATGTTTCTAGGCATAGTGTGAAGTTCTGCAAAATACTACAAATGTCACTCGGGATCTACAAAGCAATTCTGACATACCACAATAGCAGTAATTTCCACAGGTCACACAATAAGCACCTACTTATGAAAACACAGTACCACAAACACTGCAGTGAGAACTAGAACATCACTAAAACTATTGGAAAATAAACAAATCAGATTAGAACATATCCATTATGCAGTCAGTGCTAACAGAAAACCATATCTCTTTCACACATGAAGAACATAGACCTTCACATGATATTTTTTCTTTAAACATTCACCTTTAATGTCTTCCTTTTTTTCACAGCTTTCATATTGAACCTTTCGTTTTTGCAGCACTTACACAGAACTTTATTGATATAGAAATTTGAGGTAATATATACAGTATATGCTATATTTTTATTGGTACTAGTATTGGCCTGCCTGTTTTATATATATTTGCAGTACTGTATACCATTTATTGGTCAATTTACATATTATGGTTCTTCATATTTTCAGTCCTTTAGTTTGTCTCCCTCAATCTTCCAAATAGCCAGGCTGTTCATACAGTGCAACTCCAGAGAAATAGAAGGTAATGTGTTTCCTCCTACATTATGGAAAATATAAGGAATCATAATTTATTATTCCTAGAATTATTTTCCAATATTTATATTTTTCTCCTCATGTTCCTATTATCTTTAATTATAGTTTCTCAAATTTTACATATCTCATTCAGTTCCATATCATTTTTATCCATCTGAAGTTTTGAAGAACCTGTATCAGCTTTCAATCCTTCTAAATCTTCTTGTTTATTAATTCGTCCTTCCAGACCTTGAATTTGAGAGCATAGAGATTTCCCCAAATTCGCTACTAAGTACCATAGTGAATCAAGGGTTACTTCCGAGGGTTTAACCAAAGAATATGTTTGTAAGTGCTCAGGTATAGATTGCTCACAATCTGTCTCCTCCTGAAGACCTCCACTGAAGTTTTGCTTCTGCTCAGAAGTTAGTAAAAGTGTAGAGTCCTTCACTAGATCCCCCCTCTTGATGAGGAGGATCCAGTTCCACTGGTGTTGATACCAAAGCTTCTGGGAGAGGAATCACTACAGTCATTGGTGTGTCCTGTACCCGCTTTGGTAAACTAAGACTCGGCGGCTGAGGAGGAAGAGCTCTACAGTCGAGGCTCAGTGTGGTGTCTAGCCCATGGATGTCCGCAGTTTTTCCGCTCTCTACCGGTGTCTCCTGCTGGCATCCTTCCAAAGTTATCTCCTGTTGCAGTTTCTTCAAAAAATTATCCACCGAGCTGATTCTGAGTGGAATCAGGGTTCTGCAAGGCTCCAGCGGCGCTCCTACCACATTGCTTCAGCATAAGAAAGAAGATGTTTTCCATCACAAACAGGAAAACCACAAAAAAGAGGAAAAACTTTGAAGAGACTTTCCCTGCATCAAGTTTTTCATCCTGCTGTAACTTCCATAGTACAACATAAGCACAGTGAAATTTATTGGAGTCTATCTTGCCTAACTGCTTAACCATCACTTCCACAACTGTCTGGGATATGGGCTGTGAACTAACTGTTTGGGTGAACCCTTCTTCTATGGGATGAAACCGTGATACTTTTATCACAGCTGACACAGGCTTAGCTATGGTTAAATTTGTGTCTGGCTGCTTATATGGAAGCCCTGTAATGGCTGAAATTTGCAATAGTATGAGAGACTGGGGGGTTTGAGTCTAGGGGGTGGTGTCATGGGCTTGGGGGGGCTTGCTGGCAAGAGGGAGGGGGCATCCTTCCTACCTATCGCAGGTGGGGGGTTGTTTTGGGGGGGTCCGACAGGAGGAAGTGGACATCCTTCCTGCCGCGGACAGTGTCGGGTGGGGGTTTGGGGGTGGCGGCAGGAAATATTGAGCTTTCCTCCTGCCGTCCGCTTTCATAGGAGGAAGAGGTTCAGGGGTTCCCTGCTGCAGTTGCTGAGCTGATCGCGGGATCAGACGAGATTTTCTAACCAGCGCCTGTGACATGGGTGCCGGTTAGATGGGTTTGGGCATCTGTCCCTTAGGGTAGGCTCACGATTCTGTATAGGACGGTGGTGTGCAATTCTCAGATGTTTCTTAGGCAGCTGCAGAAACTGGCATCTGAGATGTACAACTGTCATCTGATATAAATTCCTTTTATCGAACACCTGAGCACATCAGAGTGAGCACTTTTATCTGGTACATCAATCACTTCCAAAAGAGAAACCGATGCTACATGCAGGCTGTACGCTCAAAAAACTGTAATTACTTTGGAATAACAAGCAGATAACATGTTTTGGGCTAAATTCAGTAAATGGTACTTAAAATTTGGCTCAAAAAATTATCACTAACCAGTATTCTATAATAGGCATTCCTGGATAAACACCCTTCATAGAATAGTGTGTAGCGCTGGGATTCATGCCCAGCTTTAGGCATGAAGAGTTAAACCAACTGAAACCAGAATGCAAGTTAGGGGCAAATCCACACTAAACTATAACACTGTGTATTTTAAAGAAACTCCTGTCATGGTGATATTGTCTTTGCAGATCCATGTGGAAACACTTAAATGCTATTATTTTATTTTATTTTTTTAAATCTTTATTCATTTCAAATCTTAAATCAAGTACAATATTGACATTTATCAACTGAGCTTTCAAATACACTTGAAATCCTATAATTGATCATCATAATATAAAATATTACCCCCTCCCTTATTTATTTATGAAAATGATTTGTTTCAATTATAATCAAAAATACCCACCCCCCTGCCCCCCCCTTAATGTCTTAAAATTTTTATACAAGGAAGAATATTTTTAATCTTTACAATATTCTATTAATGGCCTCCACACATCTTGAAATTTGTTATAATTTCCTTTTTGGACAGCTAGTGTTATTCTATAAATGCTATAATGCTATTCTATAAATTGTCTCATAAGTGAGTTTTCACATGGATCTGTCGTTTCTGTCCCATTTTGGTACCTTGCTTTTGTTAGAAAATTTTTCCATGCTGAATATTTGCTCAAAAGTACTGCCTAACATGCAGTACCATATATAGAATCCCTTGTATGTGTCTATGAAGTTGTGTATTTGTTTTAAAAAAAAGGTCTGATCATTGTATGTTATAGCCGTTTTAAACTGACAATTTGACTTTTGTTCTAAACACTCAGCTACCAAGAAAAATATCTAGGTGTCATTGTAGACAATGCACTGAAATCTTCCACCCAATGTAAAGCGGAAGCCAAAAAAGCAAATAAGATGCTAGGAATTATTAGAAAATGGATGGTAAATAAGACTAAGAATATTATAATGCCTTTGTATCTCTTTATGGTGCAATCTCACCTTGAGTATCGTGTTCTGTTCTGGTCGCTGTATCTCAAAAATGATAAAGCGGAAATAGAAAAAGTTCAAAGAAGAATGATCAAGATGCTAAAGAAGATGGAATTCCTCTTGCATAAGGAAAGACTAAAGAGGATAGTGCTCTAAAACTTGGAAAAGAGATGGCTGAGGGGAGATATGATTGACCTCTACAAAATCCTGAGTGGTATAAAATGGGTTCAAATGATTTGTTGTTTCACTCCATCAAAAATTACTAAAACTAGGAGACACTCAATGAAGATAAAAGGAAATACTTTTAAAACCAATAGGTGGAAATATTTTATCATTCAGAGAATAGTTAAGCTGGACTGCATTGCCAACTCCCCGAACATGACGATGGCAAGTGAGATACTATATGTTATATGGAAAAAGCTTGCATATGAACTCCCAGATCTGCTTCCAATATTGCTGGATGGGAGGGCAAAAAGAGCATGTGGTCCAAGGTCCCAATGTCTGCCACGCATGACCAGCATTTATTGTCGTTATCTGAAGATATTTTAGAGAGCTGGTATGGAGTCCAGAAAGCACGGTGTAGAACAGGGATCTCAAAGTCCCTCCTTGAGGGCTGCAATCCAGTCGGGTTTTTAGGATTTTCCCAATGATTATGCATTGAAAGCAGTGCATGCACATAGATCTCATGCATATTCATTGGGGAAATCCTGAAAACCCGACTGGATTGCGGCCCTCAAGGAGGGACTTTGAGACCCCTGGTGTAGAAGGAAGCAAGAGGATTGAGTAATGGCAGAAGAGTGGAGGAGTTTGAAGGAATGCAGCCAGATAATGAATACGTTTGCCCTGAATAAGGAATTGAGATGAGTCCCAAATGGGGACATATACGGTGGGTGACCAGCATTACTGAGACCCAAGCCTTGCTTCTAAGATCACTACTACGGATCACTATTAAAACAATATTAACAAATTGGAAACATTCTGACAATCTTTTCTATTCATCACGGGGGAATTTGGTTTGTTCCATTATGAGATATGAAGGCTTAACTGCAAAAAAAAAAAAAAAAACCTATGCTTTCCGTAAGTCCCCAGCATTTGGGAACCCCTGGTTACAAACTGTGATAATGCCCTTTCCAAGTCAAATTGATGATTTACCTTTTCTTTGTGTACTGCTGCATAGAAAGGTCTAGTGTCCCTGTTGGGATTGATTTGTCTGTCTGATTATTATCTCTGCTGGTCCAATATGATAGTCTCTTTGCTAGTTACGGTTATCCCTTATCCAAAACTTGAGCTGTTGAAGCTTAATCTTTCATCTTTCTATATCATTACTGACACATGGTTTAAATGATTTTCAGGTATGGTTTCCTGTACAATTATGACTGTAATACTCTACATGCACTAGTTATATCTGTTTTTTTAATGATAGAAGTTCTTATGCTTTATCTTTATTGAAAACTAATAAAAATATTCAACTGAAAAAAAGAGAATAGTTAATCCCTGGAATGTGTCACCAGAGGACAGGTTCATAATCATTCGCACGTGGGACTTCGGTGCGCCGGCATTGCAGCGCAGACAAATCAGTGCAAGACCCCAGTGCGCTACCTAAAAAGTTACTTTTAAAGAGCTCTGATGTAGGGTGTGAGTGGAGAAACCCCCCCCCTCAGTTTACTTCATACTTCTCGCGCTGCCATGGGGGGGTTGGAACCCTCCATTATAGAGTAAACTTAACTTTTTCCCGATTTTTTTGGAAAAAGTTAAGTTTTCTCTATAATGTGGGGGGTTGCAACCCCACACACCCCCCCATGGCAGCGTGAAGAGTATGAAGTAAAGTGGTGGGGTTCCCCCCACCCCCATCGGAGCTCTTTAAAAGTAACTTTTTAAGCGGCGTGCTGGGGTCTTGCGCCAAATTGTCTGCACTGCAATGTTGGCATGCCAAAGTCTCGTGCGCTTTAGTCCCGTCACCAGAGGATGTGGTAACAGCAGTTAATATAGATGGGTTTGGAAAATTTCTGGAGAAAAAGTCCTTAGTCTGTTTTTGAGACAGACAAGGGGGAAACCAGTTCTTGCCCTGAGAATGGCAGTATTGGATGTTGCTACTATTTGGGTTTTTGCCAGGTACTTGTGACCAGGATTGGGCACTGTGAAAAAAGGATACTGGGCTAAATGGAACATTGGTCTGACCCAGTATGACTATCCTTGTGTTCTTATTTCTTCCTTAGGGTTCCTTTTACGAAGCCGCATTAGCGGTTTAACGCGCGTAGTAGCGTACGCTAATTTTCCAGCCGTGCTAGCCGCTACCGCCTCCTCTTGAGCAAGCGGTAGTTTTTCGGCTAGCACGGGGGTTAGCACGTGCTAAAAAGTTGCATGCGATAAAGCCGCTAACGCAGTTTCGTAAAAGGAGCCCTTACTCATTTGTTTATATTTATTCATGTAAATTATTTTTATTTATTTCTGCAAATAAAATCTTTATTTCCATCAGTTTCATGTTTTCAGTTTAGTAGTTTACCTCCTTCTATATCAATATTTAGAAGTCAGAATGGCTCATTTGGAGGTATGAACTTTATTATAGAAATTCCAGAGTGCTTAACATAATTTCAGACTGTACAGTTCTGACTCATCACAGGTGGTGAACATTGCTTACTTCTATACTTCACCCATGTAATGTAATGTAATGTAATGTAATTTATTTCTTATATACCGCTACATCCGTTAGGTTCTAAGCGGTTTACAGAAAATATACATTAAGATTAGAAATAAGAAAGGTACTTGAAAAATTCCCTTACTGTCCCGAAGGCTCACAATCTAACTAAAGTACCTGGAGGGTAATAGAGAAGTGAAAAGTAGAGTTAGAGGAAAAATAAAAATAAAATAAACATTTTAACAAGACAGCATTGATCTAAATACTTTGGAAGGTAGAAGAGAGGAGAGAAAGGAATAGAAGCAGAAGGGGGAGCCGTTGAACAGTAGAATTCTGGAGAAATTTAAATGATAGAAATAGAACAAAACAAAGACAAAAGGCAAAACAATAGATAAGATTAAAGATAAATCATAAGCTGGAAAGAAAAATAAAATAAAACTTTGTCTTCAATCCACGGTTTCAGCGTCAGTGATGAAGTGGAGCAAGTAAGTTTAGGAGGAGCGATTGACGTTTCCAGAAAGGGCTTCTTCAGGGAAGAGACTTGGCAGACAGTCCCAGGATGCCTATGTCTCCTCCCCTGCGATGTTCTCCCATCCATGCATTCCCTCCCAGACACACTGCCCGTGCCCCAGCCGCTCCAAGGAGCCCCATGTGTACTCCCCTTGCATTTGTATGACATAATATTTATGCATCCCCTTCTAGAATATCACTTAGGATACTTATAAACACAAGTTCTACTATTTAGCACATATATACATGCAAATGGTCACCTAAGTTCAGACACCTACATAGTTATAGAATTGCCCTTCACACAAGATGCAGAAACCCATCTAATACAAGACATTGCCACCCAATCGAAACACACTTCACAAAGTATCTTCCTAGAGTTCCACATAGATATAAATGAGTTTATGAACAGAAAATGGAAAATTCACCATTATGTCATACTATAAAGGATCAATTCTAAGGATGGACATCTCATTTAGGGTCCCCAAAGGTGGGCAGTAAGAACCTATTCCATAATGGAAAGGCAGGAGAGGGGGGGGAGATATGATAGGGGCATTTAAATACCTATGAGGCAAGTTTATTTCAATTGAAAAGAAACTCTAGAATGAGGAAGCATAGGCTGAAGAAGGAAGGGGATAGACTAAGAAGTAACTTCAAAAAGTCACAGAAAGTGTGGTGAATGCAAGGAATGGCTTCCTGGTAGATCTGGTGGAGATGAAAAATACAGCATTTCTTAATACAAGAACATTTGAGATAAGTACATTGTTTCTCTAAGGAAGAGGAAGGGATAATAGAAGGCATAGATAGGCCATACAATCTTTATCTGCTCTTGTTTTCCTGTTTCTTTAGAATATACACATCTAGGTTATGCAGTAGAATACTTGCATAACCAGGTATTAGAATGCCTAATCAATATTTAGGGTCCCACACTTGCACAAGCCAAAGAGTATGCATAAATTTGGATGTCTAAATGCTGTATGAATTAATGTTACCTACAGTTACATGTAAATGAGCACTGTTCAAAAATAGAACTTAGGTAACATACTTGCATATAAGAACATAAGAATTATGGGTCAGACTAATGATCCATCTAGCTTAGTTTTCTGTTTACAATAGTGGCCAATCCAGGTCACAAATACTTGGCAGAATCCCAAATACTCGTAGTAGCAACATTTAATGCTACTGTTCCCAGGAGAAACAGTGGCTTCTCCCATTTCTGTCTCAAGAGCAGAGTATGGACTTTTCCTCCAGGAACTTTCCCCAATTTTTTTAAAACTCAGTTATGCTAACCGCTGTTACTACATACTCTGGCAATGCAATGAGTTTCAGACATTAGCTATCCATTGAGTGAAAAAATATTTCCTCTTATATGTTTTAAAGGTAAGTCCATGTAACTGATCCTTCTATTCTGCTCATCTCTTACCTCTTCTCATTTGCTCCTTCTTCCTACCCTACCACCCCTTTCACTCAACTGTCTTCCATACTTTCCCAAATCCTGTCTTTGCAAAAATCAGGTTTTGGACATTTCAAGTAGATAGACATTAGTTTTGACATTTTGGGATGCCCATATGTTTCAAAAATAAGGGCTTCTTTTACTAAGGAGCTAAACCTGCGCTACACTTCTAGAACTAACGCCAGCTCAATGCTGGCATTAAGGTCTAGCGCGTGCGGGAATTTAGCATGCGCTATTCCGCGTGTTAAGGCCCTTTGTAAAAGGAGCCCTAAGTGCCATGGACTCATACAATATACATTCATATGCAAATGGTCTTAAATCTCACACTTATACATGCACACATTCCTTCCAATTGTATAAATGGCATGCTATTTATAGAAATCCAAAAACAAGATTGGCAGGAAACTTTTTTTTCACCTGATGCGAATGAGCCAAAATATTGATTTTTGTATTAATAAAATTTTAAACATTGGGCCTAATGATGTATGGGGCAGGTCTTATTTAGACCTTGTGTTTGGTGCTTGTCATCTATGTGATCTTGCCCGCAGCTATATCTTGCTCCTAGTAGTAAGCTTGGCCCATACTGAGATCCTCTTATATTACTATTATCGTAGTTATTTTCATTAACACTTTCTTGTGTCCTATATTTTGGTTCATTCGCACCAGGTGAAAAAAAGTTTCTTGCCAATCTTGTTTTTAGATTTTGGTATTTGTCTTATTCGCAATTGTTTGGGGTTCCTTTTTTGAGGCCTATTTTATGCTATTTTTAGAACAGTACCTCTTATGCACATAACTTAATTTCTTCATTGGTTATAACTATCAATGACTGGCATTAACCAGCACTAATTGCTACTAATTTACTATTACACAAAGGAGTTAAGACCCTATTCTCTAAATTTTGCGTATAAATTATCATGAGATATATCTTACTGAGTAGTATAAATATCCAATATCCAATATACCTTCAAGTCTAAAGTCAACGCTAAGCAAGTGTAACTTACATGTGACTTATACTCTCCCATATGTATATAACACAGTAACTCCACCCCTCCTTCTATCCTCTAACCAATAGGATAGAAGGAGGGGAGGAGTTACTGTGTTACGTACATATGGGAGAGTATAAATCAAATGCTGCCGCCATTTTGTCGGCATCTGGAAACTACTGGCAGAGTAACATAGAGCTGTAAGTAATATGCTGTTTTGCTTTTAATAGTATTGTATATAAATAGTTACTATATGTTTTTTATTTGTAGAAACTATTGTGCCCCATTATTGGCCCAGAAGCAGCGGACTAAGTTGTGTTCCGCAAAAGGTTTTGGTCCCGGACGCTTAATAGACGGCACATATGACAAGAGAGCATTAAAGATAAGTAACCACCATAGGGGTGGTCTACTGCATACGTTTATAAATCAATTGAATTCAAGGTACTGAAGGGGATAGATTTAGTAGATAAAGACAGGTTGTTGACTCTCTCCAAGGTAGGGAGAACGAGAGGGCACTCTAAAGTTAAAAGGGGATAGATTCCATACAAATGTAAGGAAGTTCTTCTTCACCCAGAGAGTGGTGGAAAACTGGAACGCTCTTCCGGAGTCTGTCATAGGGGAAAACACCCTCCAGGGTTTCAAGACAAAGTTAGACAAGTTCCTGCTGAACAAGAACATACGCTGATAGGGCTAGTCTCAGTTAGGGCGCTGGCCTTTGACCAGAGGGCCGCCGCATGAGCAGACTGCTGGGCACGATGGACCACTGGTCTGACCCAGCAGTGGCAATTCTTATGTTCTTAATAAGGTTTAATAAGGTTTTAAGAGAATAGTAAGTGAATGTTATAAAATAATTGAAAAAAAAAAAAAAGTAATAAGCACTAGATATGGACTTTGACTACGCTGATAGTGCTAGTCGGTGATACGACTTAGCATAGAGCGCTAGACTCGAAGCTTTTGTCCTGAAGTTCAACTGATTAATACGTTTGCTTAGTGTTGACTTTAAACTTCCCTGACAAAGTGGATTATATGATTTTGAAGGTATATTGTAAATTATCATGCACATAACTGCACAGGGATCGCTAACATGGGAGGCAGCATTCTGACTATTCTAGCATATATTTAGGTATGCACGTTTAAATCAGCTGTAGATTTAAATGATTTAAGTGGTCACACCTAAATGTTTTCATGTAAATACCAACTGATGCTAGTTTTCTATTATGACAATTAAGCATTTAATTTCCATTATAGAATTTATGCTAAGCACATAATATTTTGGCACCTTTTAGGCAACCTTTCTTGAACTGGCAGACAAACACAATGTCTATCCTGGTGCTCTGCTGCTGTTCAGGTGCTCAATCAGTGCCCCTCCCCTTCCAGGTATGCCTACCATCATGTAAAGGTTTTGCATTTGCTACCAGTTTTTTAGCCTGCAAAAGAAAATTCTTTGCACTTCCTCTAATCCTTCCTATACTGTCTAAACATCCCCTCCCCCAATACCTACTGGTTCCACTGGCTCTCTCAGGCCCCCTGAAAACCACAGCCCTACCCCCTTCTCCTAGCAAATGTAACTAAGTCCCTCCTTCTTGTGACTAAGATGGCCTTCTTATTGGCTGGATCCTACCACATGCTCTTTATTAAAAGGGAGAGTGGGGGAGAAAGAAAATACCTATAGAGTGCTAAACTCTGAAAGCCTTTCATACAGTTAATTTACAAGTCTGGCAATCCTAGTCTCCTGAGTCCTGAGCATAACTGTCAGGGCCACCTTAAACTGTGGGCCCTTGGCACTTGCCTAGTTTGCCTAAGCCTTAAATTGTCCCTGGATCAGGTATGCAATAGTGATAATAAGAATTAGGAGACTCACTGAATCGGTTTGCAGCTCATATCTTATAGAGCAGTGTTCTTCTCTGGACCGGTGCCTGTCCACAGAAATTTCCTGCCGGTCCACAGGGCTGGCATGTGCATCAAGCCCAAAACTGTGTTCTTCAACTGCCGGTCCGCGGTGCAATCGATGCGTTAATAAGATTATATTGTGTGCATATATGAAAAATGAATGGAAAAAATTGTGTTACAATTAGGACTATGGGGGCAGGGTCTGGGGTGGAGATTGGGTAGAGATGGGCAGGGTATGGCCCACGACTTAGCCCAGTGTTCTTCAACCACCAGTCTGCGGACCGATACTGGTCCACAAAATAATTCTTTTATTTCTGCCGGTCCATAGGTGTAAAAAGGTTGAAGAACACTGTTATAGAGGACATGTCTTATCCAAATGGTGGATGTAATTGAGATTCATAAGAGCTAAAATAGATTCAGTATCATTTCTGATTCTAATACCACATTCCTCACTTTATTTTCATTTGGCTATTTTGCTTGGTACTGGGTAGTATGCGTGGATACAGTTTATGCATGCATGCTGAAATGAAATGAAGTATAAAAGTTAATGTAAGATGAAATAAGTTGTTAGTAAGGGGAATGATCTCCACTGATGTGAAATGCATTCTTGTTCTAAGGGAGAGAAGCTAAAGTATGTGGAAGAGTCAAGCTCCTGATAACTATATTCAAGTTCTTGATAACTATATTCATATTATGATGCTTTAATTCATCAAAAGTTATAATTTTCTGTTTAATGTTTATGTCTTCTTGCCATTGATTCTTATGGAAGTGGATTTGTAAATGGTTTGTCTATATTTAATTGAAGCAATGGATTAACTTGTGGGCAAGTGATTTTGGCTTCCTGTCACTGGGGTAAGAACATGTTCATTACTCTTCCTCCACCCAGTTCCAGATATTAGTGAAGTTGGATTTTTTTTCTGAATATTGGAAGAGAGATCATGAAATTCATGCAATCTGTCCAAATATCTTACTCAAGATATGTGATCACTATTTAACATAGGGATTGATTGCTTAATTTACTACTGTTCCCTCTAAGCCAGGGGTGTCAAACTCAGGCCTGCAGGCCAAATTTGGCCCACAAGAAAATACCCTGTTCCTTCCCTCCTTCCATCTCATTGGCCACCATCTCTCTCCCGGCTTCCCGGTCTCACCTTCAAAGCAGCCTGCAGAGGATCACTGGTTGGCTGTAGCAATCCTAGCAGGCTGCCATAGCCTCCGCAGCACGTTCCCTCTGCCGCAGTCCTTTACATCAGAGAAAGGGTGGGACCGCAGCAGAGGGAACGTGCTGCAGAGGCCGACAGCAGCCTGCTAGGATCGTTACAGCCAACTGGCGATCCTCTTCAGGCTGCTTTGAAGGTGAGACTGGGAAACCAGAGGACACTAGAAAGAAGGGGAAAAAACATGCATACTAGAAAGAAGGGAAAAACATGCGGGGGCGGGAGGGACAAGTGGGTCCTTGTGTAGAAGTACACGGAGGGAGATAAGGAAGGGTCCAAAGAGACGTGCATATGCCAGACTGAGAGTGGTAGGGAGGGGAAGAAATAATGGGTCTTAAAACAGAGGAGAGAAAGAGAGATGATGGATAATGTGATGGAAGGAGGAAAAGAACAGAAAGGGAGTGAAGTTAGACACAAGGAATGGTGTGGATGGGGGCTAGAGATACTGGATAGGAGGGTAGTTAGGGAGAGATGGTGGATCTGGGGATGGTAGGGTCCATCGCTGCAGCTGTGGGGATGGAGATGAAAAAAAGGAAAGATGCCAGACCTCCAGGGGAGGGAAGGGAAGACAGAGATGGAAGATGGATGGTTAGCACGGAGAAAGAAGAAAACGACAAATGGGCAGGAAATCCTGGTAAGCGAATTATCAGAAGACGTTTGTCTTAGAGCCTGGGACCAACATGATTTGAATAATGACCAGACAAAAAAAGGTAGAAAAAATAATTTTATTTTCTGTTTTGTGATTACAATATGTCAGATTTGAAATATGCATCCTTCCAGAGCTGGTGTTAGACAGCAAGCGTGAACTAGGACCTAAAAAAGAGAAGAAAAGTCTTTTTTATTTATTTTGTTTACATCACAAAGCGACGTGGGGTTGGAGAGGTTGTAACCCTATACTTCTACTAAGACTAAGGGGTTCTTTTATTAAGGTGAGCATTTAGTGCGCGCTAAATTGGTTAGTGTACCTTAATGAAAGGACCCCTAAGCATCTTAATAAAAAATTTGGCCTGCGACTTAGCCTGTTTTAGATTTTGGCCCCATATGTGATTGAGTTTGACACCCCTGCTCTAAGCTGAGCTGTGTAGACCTCCAACTGTATTGCTGTCAGTAGGTGGTGGTGTTTTAATGTTATGATTTCAATTGCTAGGGACAGGCAGTTTCCTGTAGTCCTGCAGAGCTTGACTGTTCCTCACTATTGAAAATTAATAGTAAACTAGTACCCCCTACTGGCAGGACAGTAGCTGGAGGACTCCCCACTTAGCTTAGGGGGAACAGTGCTGCTGACTGCTATCTTTCTGTTGTAAATGCTCCTCTGTTTCACATTTGAGTGAATCATGCCCATTATCACTAAATTGATAGGATCACATTACAGCGTGAGGAATCTTGATTCTTTTTTTTTTTTGTGCCATGCGGTAGATTAATTACAAATTTGTCACAGAATTTTGCAACAGGATTGCTGGGTATAATTCCTGTTAACAAGATCAAAAGTTATTATTTCCTATGGGAACCATAATTTCTTTTCAATCCAATTTAATGTGATAGGTCACAGACTACCCTGAAGCACATTATGTTAAAATGCTACTGAAGCTTGTTTTTCTGCTTTATTCTAGGCAGATTAAAAAAAATATTTCCTTTGCTGTCAAATCTGGCTTTTTAAATTAGATCTTAAAATAAAACAGTCCTGAATTGTAAAAATAAATAAGCATTAGAAAAGATAATGAGAATACATATGGTTAGTCAGACAGCCAAAACACATATTGTTCAGACTTATTAATTCATCCTACTGAAATGCATCCATCAGCTTGTTCCCTGCCAATGTGTCGTGTTGCATTTATACTCCAAATGCACATTCAAATCACATTCACCATGCCAGTATAACCCTCTGCTGTTGTGAAGCCAAATCGCATAGTTTCAAAGACAATGAAATCCAAAAAGAAGGTCCAGCATTTTTAATAATGAATGAGGAAAACAGATGGTTCCTTGAATCTTTTCAATTCATATATACAGTTAGCTGACAATCTGTAATTATTTCTCTGAAATGTTGACTATACTGTATAGTAGTTTTAGAACTACACAATAGACTCCCTGAATAATGCTAAGAAAAAAGTTTGTCCATCTCATGATGCTCTTGTAGCTTTACTTAACAAAAGGGTCAAAATTAATCAATTCTGTGTTTCGTGAAACTTTATAATGTGCAAAGAGAAGACTACTTCAGAATTAGTGTGAAGAAGAATGTGAATCCTTAGTACAATTAGAGAGACTGTTACTAACTTGCATTAAAGTAATAATACACATTTTTTGCCTAAAGGATACGTGCTAGATGGCAAAATTATATGTTATTTTCTATTAATACACTATTGTTTAGCCCAGAGCAAATTAAATAATGAGATGCAAACTATGCAAGGTCATGCAAAGTAATTAGTTATTAGGCAAAATGAATAACCGTGCTTTTAATCTCACAGGTTGTGCTATTCATGGGAAAATAATGGCAGCTTTGAGCCGGCATTAACTTTCTTCTCAGGAAACAGGGTGATAATATACGATGTGATAGAGCTGAAGAGCCTCTTAAAAGGGCTTGCTTTGGATTCCATTAATCCCTTCACCACCACCACTACCCTCAACACCTGAAATCAAAATATCTATTCAAACCCCTGACATGTACAATCACAATTCCAACTCCCAATACTTCCACTCACAACATCCCTCCTTACAAACTCGACTACGAGGGGCTGCTGAGAAGTTCTCAGCCCAACCAAGAAGAGAATGATGTGGAGCCAACTTATTCCACACTTCATTTGACACTTTTCATTTCAAAGAGGTAAATGCATCTAGTAAAGAGACACAAATATAGGGAAACAGGGAAACCAAGCTATTGTGACATCACTGAGGCATTATGACATCACAGTAGGAGGGACTGCTGAAAAGTTCTTATCCCAACCAATAAGAGAATGATATGGAGAATGATAAAATATCAATCATAAAAAACATGTTGATAAAAGAGCTTTGGCGTTATGGTAAATGTTCTCATATCAAAATAAAATTATCATAAAATTCAATAGTCATAGAGTGTGGTTAAAGCCAGTGGTGTACCTAGCATATGGGACACCCAGGGCCCATCATTTTTTGATACCCCCTATCTGTACGGAAAACATGATTTTTAGTAACAATCCACACGTCACACAGCAGTGTACCTAGGAAAAGGCAGCATCTTACATACTGCAATGAGCAGTACAACATCAATTCACCCATTGTAAAACTAAACAAGCCAGACTAGTACAGATCAATCCTGCAGTCAATCCTAACAAAAAACCATGTATTTCGAACACACAGAACACAGAAAACACCTTCGCCTAGTATGGAATATGTAATCACAAACTAACCCCTCTCTCATTTACAAAACTGTAGTATGGATTTTAGCCACGGTGGTAACAGCTCTGACGCTCATAGAATTCTGAGCATCAGAGCTGCTACCACCACGGCTGGCGCTAAAAAAACACTCCACAGTTTTGTAAAAGGGGGGATAAAATAGAAATACATAGACAAAGGTTAAATTGAACCAGTAAGAAACTGGACGCTGCATACAGTGCTCCACAGAAACTGACAAATGTCTCCTAAAGCAATAAATAAATAGAAATTTTTTTTCTACCTTTGTCTTCTGTGGTTTCTGCTTTCCTCATCTTCTTGTAACTCTCTTCCTTCCATCCACTGTCTGCCGTCTCTCTTCCCCTATATGGCATCTTCTCTCCTTCTATGCCCCTTCCAGAAACTATATGCCTCCCCCTTCCATCTCTCCTTTCACCCCCATTGTTCTGGCATCTCTCTCCTCACCTTCCCTCTCCCATACCTCTCCTCTGCAATCCCTTTCCCTTTTTCCCCTTCAATTTATTTTCTGCATCTGCCTAGATTACGTTCTTATTACCCTCTCATCAATATCCTTTTTTACTGTCTACCTAAAGCTTGCCATCTCTTTCCCTCACCCCTTCCAGTATATAACTCTATCTTCGTCCCTCAATCCAGCATGAGCTCTTTTTTCTTTCTCCTCCCCATTTCCTTCCAGCGTCTGCTCCCCCTCTCCCTCACACTTCAATTCAGTGGCTGTTCCTCCTTTCCCACACACTTCCATTCAGTGTCTGTCCCTCTCTCTACCCCTTCCATCTACTGTTCACCTTCTGTCTCGCCCCTTCCAGTCACTGCCCTCTCTGCCCTTTCCATTCAATGTCTGCCTTTTCTCTCTTCCATACAACATCTTCCTTCTTTCTATGCTCCTTTCATAACTATCTATCCTGTGCCCCTTCTCTCCTTTGTACATGATTGATTTCAGATCTGCCACCTTTCCATTTTTTTCTCGCTGTCACCAACCCATCACCTATGCTCTAGCATCTCCTTTCTTTCCTTCGCACCCCACAGTCTGGTATCTTCCGTTCCCTAATTCTCTGGCATCTCTCTCCTTTCCTTTTCTTCCATCTTTCCCTCCCCCCTCCATGCTCTGACATCTCCCCCTTCCTTTCACCTTAGTCTGGCATACCTTCCTCCTTCCCTCCAAGCCCTGGCATCTCCTTTCATTCCCTCCCTCATCTTCCTTCTCCCTCCAGCTGGGTACAGCAACACTCTCCCCTGCAGCTCTGGACTTCCCCACACCTGTTTCCTCCAAATTGCCAATGCTTCGGTTACTCTTCTTTCTTCCTCCCTCCCCCCCACACGGGATCCTGCGGCACCATCAGCTCTTAGTCCTTCTAACGCCAGCCCTGCAGCTCTGGCCTTCCCCACACCTGCTCCCCCCCAAACACTATTATTTAAAATGTTATGGCAGCCACGGCGCTGTATCCATAGGCCTGCCCTGGAACTCTTCCTGCAGCCACTGCCCACCTAGGCGGGAACAGGAAGTCGCTGTTGCAAGAAGAGTTCCGGGGCAGGCCAAGGTTAGAAGTCTCCTCCGATGGATACAACGCTGCGGCTGCCATAACATTTAAAATAATAGCGATCCAGGAGGGGGGAGGGGAGCAGGTGTGGGGAAGTCCGGAACTGCAGGGCCAGCGTTAGAGGCAGTGAGAACAGGACAGCTATGCGTGCCGGTCCAATGTCGCCTTCAAAACTGACCGGCTGTGCACCCCCCCAAGGCGTGTACCCAGGGCGGATCTCCCCCCCCTTGGTACGCCACTGGTTAAAGCTACAACCTCAGCACTCTAAGGTTGTGGGTTCAAACCCATGCTGCCCCTTGTGACCCTGGGCAAGTCACTTAATCCCTACAGGTATATTAGATAGATTGTGAGCTCACCAGGACAGAAAGGGAAAAATGCTTGTATACCTGAATAAACCGTTTTGAGCTCCCCTGGGAGAACAGTATAGAAAATTGAATGAATAAATAAATAAAATAAGAACATTTATCATAACTCCAAAGTCATTTATCAACATTTTTTGATTTATATTTTGTTTTATCATTCGTTTCATTGGTTCATATTAATTTGCTTTTATTCCTATGTTATTTTATGTCACATATGTCTTAAGATGTTATTTATACATTTTTATATTCTATTTTTAGTTTTGTTTTGTGTCTTCTGAAGAAGGCAGTCTTCTGCTGAAAATGGGATCCCTGTTGGGACTATGCTTTATAACTTCTACATAAAATAAAGTTTGCGCTGGTTAATAAAGGACATCAGCCTTGCCCTTTTTCTGTTTGCGTTACTTGCTTCTCCTGGGCAGAGCCAGTCTCCCTTTCTCTATGGTTTGTTCTACGTTAGCTTTTGAGGAATCTTCATCCATGCAGAGTTACGATTCACTATTGTTTTCAGTTTTTAATCCACGTGTTTTTATATCATGACTTTTAGAGACTCCTGAGGAAGACAACATTGCCGAAACACAGACCATGTTGGGTCCATATTTCCCAACGGTTTGGGTCCTAGATATATTTTATGTGGATTATGAATTTGTATATTTTTAAATAAAGCCTGCATCTTGAACATCACCATCTCCACAGAGTTTTCGTTTTTGCTACATTAGCAGTCACCATGTGGGAGACTGTCCATTAGGTGAAATTCTAGAAATAGTGCTGAAAAACAGGCAAAGGAAAAGATCAGTGCTAAGTGCTATTCTTTTTCTTACCGACTTACCAAGTCTAAATGCTCAAAAACAGCACAAAATCAAGTACTTATCTCAGGTGCTGCCCCCGCTCTCAATTCATATTTTTTCCATTTTTTCCATGTCATATTTTTCCATGTCCATTTTTTCCATTTTTTCCATGCCATATTTCAGCATTTCTTTGTATATCCATAAATCTTATAGTCCAAGCTTCCAGGCTCTACTAAGCTCAGTTTCGGGTAAAAAAAAAAACCCTTCCTCAGGAACCTCGTGTTGATGAGTTATTAGTTATCTTATGCAGTAGCGTAGTAAGGAGAGGGTGTGGTCTGCCCTGGGCACTGTCTGGATGAGGGCAACAGCACCCTTCCTCTTCTCCGCCCCCACCCCCCCGTTCCTTCCCCTCTCCCCCTACCATGCACACTCACCCCTTCCCCCTACCTCTTTAATGTTCATGGCACGAGCGGCAACCCCAACCAGCTGCTTGCACCAAAGTCAGCTCTTCCTGCCAACACTTCCAGGACCTCTGCCTAGGAAGTGATGTCAGAGGAAGTGCCGATGTTGGCGTGAGCAGCAGGTTGGGGTTTGCTGTCTGCACCATGAATGTTAAAGAGGTAGGGGGAAGGGAAGGGGTGCATGCATGTTGCAGGAAGAGGGCAGTCAATGAGCGGATGGGGCAGGGGAGGACAGGAGGGTGAGAGAGAGGCGCTACTGCCCCAGATGCCTCTCACCCTAGCTATGCCATTGATTTTATAGACTTTTGATCCTAGGGGGTTATGATTTGGGATGTTAGGGGGAGAGGGACTGAGGCAATTTAATGTTTTTCTGCATCAAATAGGAGTTTATTGGTGTATTCTTGTAGATGAAAAAAAAAAGGGACCTTTTTGGTGGGTTCCCAGTGTTCTCCATCCAATGACTCAATTTTTTCTATTTGCTATATACTTTTATTGGAACTTCATATTCATGCATCCCATATAAAATATTAGCTGTCACAGCAGAGAGCAGACATAGTAATTTATCTTGATCCATGCACCTTACTTTGCTTCTGTGGCACAGGAGAAGCAGGAAATGGCTCAGATACAGCTGCAAGCATACAGGCAACAGCACATTTCTGTGCAAGTTCCCTGGCAGGGATTTAAAAAAAAAAAAAATAGATAACAGCAGGGAGCAGAGAGTGGTTAGAGATGCATGAGAGGGCTCAGGTATGTAAGGACAGCTATAAAGAAGATTTGTAGGCCGAGCGGAAAGAGCAGTAATGGAGAAAGTTCACAGGCACAGGAGAAGCACAACAGAAGTTAACTATGCAGCTGCAGTGTTAAAAATGAATTGTGGGATGAGAAAGAAGATCTTAAGGGAGTGAGATTATAGTGGCAGATTCCAGTGGGAGTTTACAAGGCTTAGTTACAACAGCAGCAACGGCAAGAACTGCTTTCTGTCTACAGCATCATAGATCCTGTTGCTCAAAATGCATTTCCTTGCGTGGTTGAGCAAGAGAGGAGGAAGGTCGCCTGGGATCTGTGATAAATTAGGCATAGTTTCCCCTGGTTACAGAGCAGATGGAGTTATCTCTGTTGTGCATGGGACCATCTGACGGCAGCACAAGACAAAATCAAGGGGAGCAAAATCAGTGCAATGAGAGATAGCGTGGGAGGAGAGGCAGAGATGAGAAAACCCTCCCGTTATCATTTTGATTTGCATAATTGTATCACCTTAATGCTGTGAATTTGAGGATTTATTGTTACTAGTCTGTGCCTTTTCAGGCATTGAGGGCATTCTATTCATGTGTTCCAGGATTAACTGCAAATAAGAAGCCATTGTTGGGATCCCTAGTTAAACATATGGATCTTGATTTTTTTTATTTTTGGAGTGTAGTTTGTGTTAGAGTACCATGGATCTCAAAGTCCCTCCTTGAGGGCCGCAATCTAGTCAGGTTTTCAGGATTTTCCCAATGAATATGCATTGAAAGCAGTGCATGCACATAGATCTCATGCATATTCATTGGGGAAATCCTGAAAACCCGACTGGATTACAGCCCTCAAGGAGGGACTTTGAGACCCCTGTTTAGACCATAGCTGATCTAATGTTAAGATAGGGCTACTCACTTGTTGATGTGAATCTTTAATTAGTTCATATTATGAAATCTGTTCTTCTTAAATTCTTAACTGGGTAACTGTCAATCTACTATATAAGACAATGTGCCTGGAGGGGTGAAAAATGGAGAAAGAGTGAATTATATACCACAGCTTTCTCATACCTTTTCAAAAGCAAACAATATCCTTCTGTGGCGGAAGCAACCATGGGTGGATGGAGGGAGGGGAAGAACGGGAGGGGAAGCGAAAAAGAAGGGCTATGGAGCCGGCAGGAAAGAGGGCTGCTTTGGGGGGAGGGGTGTGCTGGGGCCAGACAGCAATCGGGGGGAGGAACAGATGGGGGGCCATGAAGCAGGCAGGCATTGCACAACAGGGGGAAAGGGGGCTGCTTTGGGGGGAGAGTTGTGCTGGGGGCAGACAGCAATCGGGAGGAGGGAGGAACAGAAGGGGGGGCCACGAAGCAGGCAGGCATTGCACAACAGGGGGAGAGGTGAAAGGGGGCTGCTTTGGCAAGCAGGGGGGGCCAGGGAGACAGACAGAAAGAAAGACACACAGACAGGGGACCTGGGAGAGACACAGACACAAAGAATGACATACAGACAGCGTCCAGGGAGAGAGACAAATAAAAAAAACAACAACACACCATACATACAGACATCTACTCTAGCACCCGTTAATGTAGCGGGCTTAAAGACTAGTACTGTATATCGTCTGATGTGGGGTTGTGGCACTATTGACCAGGGTGTGTCAATGACATCCATCCCCAGAATCCTGCCTTCAAACTTTTCATTGAGATACCTTGAAGGTATATTCTGTCTATTGAAAAATGCTTTGTCCTTCAAGGATGCAGGTCATTCCCCATTCATGCCCCCTCCCCCTTTCTATCCCTAGCTTGGGAAGAGAGACAGAGAATAGAAAAAAAAATCCTAGAATGATGGGGGCTGCCCCAGAGACCTCCAGGGGCTGCTATTGGCCCTCAGGTCTTGCATTGGGGGGAAGGTGTGGCTCACTGGTAGAACTGCTGCCTCTGCACCCAGAGGCTGTGAGATCAAATCCCAGTAATGCTCCATGTGACCCTGGGCAAGTCACTTAATTCTCCAGGGCCCACTGCTTTGAATGTCAGCTCTGAATGCCAAAGATACCAAAAAGGTGGTATAGAAGTCCCGCCCCACCCCCCCACCCCCATTCCCATTGAAGAACACAGATCTACTCTATAGATGTTAATATGCAGTTGTGATCACATAGCCAAGCCTAAGGGTAAAACTTGGACAGCTTATCATTGTCATTAGGTAATTCCCAAGATGGAAGTAAAACTCAGATTTTATGAGTAGTTGCATGCATGTTGCATCCTTCAATATGATAGCAAAACCAATATTGTATATTACAGTATTTATGTGGTAAACTGCTGTGACCTGGGTACTTGCAGAAAAGAGAATGTAGTATTGTATTAACGAGATCTTCCTAGGAAATTTTCTTTATTATTTCAGTTATGTTACAGAACAAGTTTTCAAGTTTCTAGAGCACTCAACATCTTAAGCTGGGGATGTTTTAATCGGTGGGGATGTTTAACTTTTTGGAAACTATGCAGCAGGAGAGGTTTGAAGATTTCAGTGTATAAATATGAAGCATTATACAAAATGGATAGTAGAATCCAACCAAAAAGGGCATTTTTCCTGCAAACCTCACAAGAATTTGACGCAAAAGTTTACACAGATGAAAATGTATGAGTAATTTGACATCTGCACACAGATTTTTGTCACAAGATGAAGAAAAAAGTTTGCGCAAATGCTAACCCCGCAAAAAATCTTGTCTGAGAGACTTATGCACAGCTTATTAAAACCAATGGTAATAATTTTTGGAATGAAGGCTCGCTTATACTAGTGTTTCTCAATATATGGTATGGGGTATGCGAACCACATGTGGGAGGTATGCGGCATTGTGTGGGTCTCCCGCCCTTCTTTCTCCTCAATCGCCACTGGCACTGGGGATCCCATGTGCTCCTTCCTGCTCTCCAGCTGTATTACCAAAGCCAACCTGGAAGGCTTCCCTCCGATGTTAGAGCTGACGTCAGAGGGAAGCCTTCTGGGTCAGCTGGGGATACCACTTACCTCAACAGTCCTTCCTGCCTTTAGCCGCATTTGTTTGCAGGGACGCGGGCAACAGTACTTGCACTTGCTGACTCAGAAGCCTTCCCTCCAATGTCAGAGCTGACGTCAGAGGGAAGGCTTGCAGATCAGCCAGGTACAGCGTGCAAGAGCCACTGCCCATATCCCTGCAAACAAGTGCACCTGAAGACAGGAAGGAGCAGCCCAGCTGGACGGCCCTGAAGGGAGCGAGTGCGGACTTGGATTGAGCAAGTAATAGAGAGAGAGGATGTCAATGTGGGACAAAGGGAGAATAGAGTGGGGGAAGGAGTGCATTTGGACATGGGAGGAGCACAAATTTGGGACAAAGGCTGGAAGGCAGGGAGGTGGCATGAACTTGGGACTCAGAAGGAAGAGAGGGGGCATGAACTTGGGACACAAGGGAGGGAGGA
This sequence comes from Geotrypetes seraphini, assembly GCF_902459505.1. Lineage (NCBI taxonomy): Eukaryota > Metazoa > Chordata > Amphibia > Gymnophiona > Dermophiidae > Geotrypetes > Geotrypetes seraphini. The sequence continues at coordinate 243,517,801 of NC_047085.1, read as the reverse complement.
AGTAGGCACTAACTTGGGACGTAGGAGGGAAGGAATAGAAAGGGAGAATTGTTGGGCATGGGTATGTGAGTGAGAAGGAAAGAGATGTTGCACATGGGGAAAGAAAGAAAGAGGAAAATTGGGCATAGAAAGAGGAGCGAGGTAGAGATGCATTTGGGAAGAGAAGGATGAGAGGGATAAATGTTGGATATAGTGGTGGAGAGGAAACAGAGGGACAGATTGAAGGGGATGCAAGGGGTGGAATGTTGGACATAGTGATAGAGGGAGAGATGTGGCATGGTGCTAGAGAGGGGTGATAGGAGAACTGGTGGGCATGGGGCTGGTGGGCAGTGGTGAAAAATGCTGCACATAATCCAGGTGATGTGAGAGTGAGGAATGTTGGATGTAGCAGTAAATCCCTTTACTGCTACATCCAACTCTCTCTTCCCCCACTCCCTTTGCAGCAAGGGAGGGAATGAGAGAAGGACAGTGAGAGAGAGGGAGACATGTTGCCAATGGGGGTAGAGGAGAGGGGAAGAAAAGTTGGACTCATAAAGGGACAGAGATGGTTGGGGTAGGGAACGAGGTCTGGAGGAGAGGAAGTGTGTAGGAGGCAGAAATAAAAAAATATATATATTGGATGCACAGTCAGAAGAAAGTGCAACCAGAGACTAATGAAATCACCAGACAACAAAGGTAGGAAAAATGATTTTATTTTCAGTTTATTGATCAAAATGTGTCGGTTTTATATCTGCTGTTTAGGGGCTCCTTTTACAAAGGCGCACAAGCGGTTTAATGCACTTAATAGCGCGCTATACCACCAGACGCGCTAGCCGCTACCACCTCCTCTTGAGCAGGTGGTAGTTTTTGGCTAGCGTGTGATGAAAAGTCACGCGCGTTAACACCGCTAGCGCGGCTTAATAAAAGGAGCCCTATATTTTCCACTATATTTGTCTGTTATTCTATAATTGTTACTGAGGTGATATTGCATGTTTTAAAGTCATCTGCCTTGACCTCTTTGGAAAAAAAAAATGAATATAAATGAAAACATTTTCTCTGAGTATGTGGGTTTTTTTTTTTTGGGGGGGGGGTTATTTTGTGGTTACCATTATGTATTGTTAATAAGATTATATTGTATGTACTGTATATGAAAAATGAATGGAAGAAATTGCATTACAATTAGTACTATTATTATGGGAGTAGGATCAGGGGTGGAGCTTGGGCAGGGGTACATGGCTTGAAGAAGTTGAGAAACTTTGACTTATACCATACAACACATTTTAATTCTTATATCTCACATAGTACCTTTACAGTTCAACACAAGTAAGACATTTCAAGAGACTGGAAATTGTCCAATAGCATGACATCTTTAGAGAATAAATAACACATCTGAAAAAAAGAACTTGAAACCATCCAGAGGCATCTTTAAAACTGGTACAGTAACAAATGGAGGCTTGATTTTCTGAAAGAGAACTTTGTGAGAAAAAAAAGGAGCAAAGGTTGAAAGGTGACATGAAACAAACATAGCTTGCATTTATTTATATATCTGTGGGCAGTATTTTATAAGAGCATGTGAAGAAATCTCTTCATGACTTATCTTTGCTTATTGTATCTTGACTTTGACTTGTATCAGCACACTTACCCCCTCTTTTATTAAGGTGCGCTAACTGATTAGCACACGCTAATCGGTTAGCGCACCTTAGTAAAAGAAGGCCTTAGTTAAATCCAAAATCCACAGTTTCAAATATTTTCCTCTAATATAATAAACCATCCTATACTAAAGTGGTTTGTGTCAATATTCATCCACTGATACTATGGGCTCCTTTTACAAAGGTGCGTTAGGGCCTTAACGGACGGAATAGCGCGCGCTAAAATGCCATGCGCACTAGCCGCTACCGCCTCCTCTTGAGCAGGCAGTAGTTTTTGGGTTAGCACGCGCTATTGCGCGTGCTAATCCGCTGCGTGCGCTAAAAACGCTAGTGCACCTTTGTAAAAGGAGCCCTATGTGTATCTCTCTGTGGATGACTTTGGGCCACACTCTGCCATGCTCTTCATTTATAAGAACATAAGAATAGTCAATATCCCGCCTTCACAAAGGCCAATCCAAATCACAAGTACCTGCAAAAACCCATATAGTAGAAGAATTCCATACCTCCGATCCAGGGCAAGCAGTGGCTTCCCCCCATGTCTGTCTCAACAGCAGACTGTGGACTTTTCCTCCAGGAACTTGTCCAAACTCTTTTTAAAACCAGTTGCATTAATCACTCTTGCCATATCCTCTGGCAACGCGTTCCAGAGCTTAATTATTCTCTGAGTGAAAAAAATATTTCCTCCTATTGGTTTTAAAAGTATTACTCTGTAACTTCATTGAGTGTCCCTTAGTCTTTGTAAATCTTAATGCAGTAAAAAATCTAGCCACTTGTACCCATTTTACACCAATCAGGATTTTGTAGACTTCAATCATATCTCCTCTCAGCCGTCTCTTTTCCATATGGGTCAATTTTATAACTAGGTACCCAGAGGGCTTGCAATAGGAGTCTATTCAAGAAAGGAATCTAAATACCTAGATTCCATTATAGAATCCTACTGTAAATCAAGCATTATAGAATCTGTCCAATAGCAGTTGGCAAAATTGTGCAACCAACTTCCTTTTAGACTGTGTTCATGCAGACATTACCATAGGGTTTTAAAAAAATTAAAATCTTTTTTTGTTTCAGGATAACGTAACAACTATGGATTAACATTTAGAGCTTCAGAAGTTGACTCTGTCTATTGTAATTCCTGGGCAAGCTGGCCTTGCTTCTTAATTTGTAATCTGTCCTTGAACTAAATAGGTAAAGGCAGAATAGAATAATTTAAGTAACATAACATAAGATACATTTTTTTCATACAGAGTTGATTTTTTCCTGGTTTTCTACCCTTGCAGGTTTGGAAACATATTTGAGTTTCATGGATCTGCCTTTGCTATTTTGCTATTCATAGAGCTAGGGTTTTGGGGGGATAATAAAAAATATCACTTTAAATGTTTGTTATAAACTAATGCAACACACTCATATTGATCATAATTACAAGACAAACTATCACCCTCTTTGGACTAATTAACAGCCCCAATTTCTGAAAACTTTTCCAAGTAATGCATCATCTAGGAGGTTGATATATCATATAGGAAAAATATCGTAGTACATAGGACCTCTCGTGGAGGGGCATAATCAAAAGGGACATCTAAGTCCGTTTTCGTCTAAGTCACAAGTCATCCGAAGTAAAAAAAACAGCCTAGGACACATTTTTGAAAAATACGTCCAAAATTTTTTTTGTTTCGAAAATCGTCTAATTATACGTTCTGCCGATCTGATCATCCAAGCCGCTATACCACATTTCCGTCCAACTTTTCATCCAAGTTCAAAACGCCTAGAACAAGCCCTGTTGGACTTGGGAGGGGTCTGCAAAGTGATGGACTGCACACCCAGACATGCTACCTAAATAGTAGGATACCTTACAGGGCACCGCTGTGAACTTCACAAAAAGGGTGCCATGGCTTCTCCTCACTACAGCTCCCTTATAGGTCATGATGAGCCCCCCAAACCACCTCCAGTATCCCTTAGACCCACTTATCTAACACCCCAATAGCCCTTATGGCTGCAGGAGCCACTTATATGCCAGTACAAAAGGGTTTTGGGGGTGTATAGGGGAGTGCACATGTTTAAGTATCAATGCAGTGATTACAGGGGCTTATGGGCATGTGTCCTCCTCTCTATGGGTTCCTAACCCACCCCCAAGATGACATAAGCTGCCTCTGTGCTGGACGACTAGGCTTTCCTATGCTAGGCGGCCAGTTGATGATGGTCTGAAGGCTGAATTTTAAAGGTGTGATTAATATTTTTATGAGGGTGGGGGGGGTTGGTGATCACTGGGGTAGTGTGTGGGGGGTCTGTGTTATGTGTTTTCCATGCTTATCTGGTGAGTTTAGGTGGGGTTTTGTGACTTAGACCATGTTTTACATGGTCTAAGTCACAACGTCCAAGTTCTGTCGATCCCAGCCTGTATAACTTTCAGTTACATGCTGTACAACGAAGTCTAAGCTGGCCCTCGACACACCTCCCGAAAAGCCCCGTTTAGCTTTGGTCGTTCACTGGCACTCTGAAGGCCTAGGTTGTTTAGAAATACATCCAAAACCTATTTTTAGTATCGGCACTTGGACGTATTTGAGAAATGGTCATCCAAGTGCCGACTTAGGCCGGTTTTTGAACATTTTTCTCTTTCAATTATGAGCCCCATAACGTATATGTTATCTTAAGTCTATATCCTGTATGATGGAATACCATATAATAATTTATATCAAAACCTCCTTCCCACCCCTTAAGTGCAATTTTAATTGATTTTCGGCTTAATTTTTATTTTTAATTCACTATTAAAGTTGTTAAAATTGCTATTAAACAATTATCCAAAGGATGAAAGCAGCAACACTTATCTTAAATGGCTATGTGCCAAATCCAATGCTGGTGTGTGCTGAACTCCGTGTTCAAAATGCGCTTCTGCTGCGTTCGACCGGCACTGAAAGCACTGACGGTCAAATGCAGAAGAAGCACATTTTGAACACAGAGTTTAGCAACATACTATCATCCCCCGATGAAGGTCTGTTTAGAGTAGACTGGAACGCTCTCGAGAAGACAGAGCGTTGGGTGTTTAGTGAAGCACACACCAACGTTGGATTTGGCACATAGCCATTTAAAATAAGTGTTGCTGCTTTCATCCTTTGGATAATTGTTTAATAGCAATTTTAGCAACTTTAATAGTGAATTAAAAATAAAAATTAAGCCGTAAATCAATTAAAATTGCACTTAAGGGGTGGGAAGGAGGTTTTGATATAAATTATTATATGGTATTCCATCATACAGGATATGGACTTGAGATAACATATACGTCATGTGAGGTCCTATGTACTGAGATCTTTTTCCTATATGATATATCAACCTCCTAGGTGATACATTACTTGGAAGAGTTTTCAGAAATTGAGGCTGTTGTTAATTAGGCCAAAGAGGGTGATAGTTTGGCTTGTAATTATGATTAATATGAGTGTGTTGCATTAGTTTGCAACAAACATTTGGATATTTTTTATTATCCAACCCTAGCTCTATGAATAATCGTATTGTGGGTTAAAGAAGATTCGCTTTGTGTGTTCTTTAGGATTGCTATTTTGCTATCCAGGTCAAAAATAAACTGCAATATGATTACTGTGAATTCTTCTGTTGACAGTGCCACCTTGGCCAGCTATTTACATGCCTGTTACCTCCATTATATGCAAATCTCTCTCATGCATATTCATTAGGGCTATCCCTAAAACCCAACTGGCTGGTGGTCCTCCAGGATAGAGTTGGGAACCTTGGCAAAATAATCCTCCTAGAAACTATTACATCTGAATATCCATATATGGGGGGGGGGGGGTTAATTGCCCACAGAGCAAGCACAAATTGATTCTGAGTCTGATTCGGAGGCTTTCAGAAATCCTAAGTGTTTTATGGCAAATAACCCATCACATTGATGTAAAGCTGGAAATGTCTTCCACGAGTTTGCTTACATTGCCTAATCAAAACTGACAGCTTAGTGCACTAGAAAGGCTGCAAGGAACTGTTGCTTTGTGAAATCTCTATCTTCCTACAAATCTCTGCCATTATGTCTTTCATTTTTTTTAACCAATCACACAAAATTTAATCGATAACGCTTTAAGACCACATGCATTAAATGACTTCTTCCTACTAATTAGCATGTAACACCACATTTTTTTTTCTACAGTGCTTGGGGTTATTTTATGAGTTCACCTGATCATGTACATGATCAATCACCAGAAAAATAATGCATTTATTCAAGTACAACTTATTTACCTCAATTGTTTTTATGCCTCTGGAGTATGAACACCAGCAATAAAAATGCTCAGCTATTTTTTTGTAAAACCATGTGTTCATTAGAAATAACTGAAAACCCAGAATCATATTCCCCCTTTAGATTGGCAGAAAAGCGGGAATAGGAGTTCTGTGTATTCATAGTAAAGAAAGCTTTAAGCTGCCTGAGAGAGGATCCTGGCAGACCAGGAAAGCTGTATATTAAAGTGAGATACCATGGGCCATTAGTACACATAAATTATGCGGAATTAACAGTACACGTTAGCTACAGGTAAATCAATTTGTAGGTGCATATTTTGCAACAAAATACGCAACTTTCTAAATCTTATGTGACATGTAAACATGTAGAAATGACATTTATAGGTGTATTTTGAAGGCTGTGTGTTGCATTTCATTTTATAAGAGCGGTAACATGCATTTTCATAGACCACAAAGCAGAGAAGCCTCAACACACTGACTTCAACTCTGGGCTTTCCTTCTTTCTTGAGCATTCATCTCCTTCATCCTTATCTTTCCACCTAAACCCATCTCTCCTCTTCTCCCATTCTCTGTTTCTGTGAACAATGCCCTCATCCTCATCTGCCTCGTCGGCTCACAAACTTTGACATCGTTTTTCTCTTCATATATCGAACAGACTGTCAAACCTGTTGTTTCTTTCTCTACAATCAGTGGCATAGTAAGGGGGAAGAGGTGGCAGACTGCCACAGGTTCTGGCAACTCTCCTCCTCTCCACTCCCCCCTCCCCTGCATACCTTTTGAAGCATTCACTGGCACAAGCAGCATATTCCACCTGCTGCTTGTGCCAGCCTCGGCTCCCTTATGACATCCCATCCTGGTCGCGGGACCAGAACGTAAAGTCATAGAATCATAGAAACATAGAAGATGACGGCAGATAAGGGCCATAGCCCATCAGGTCTGCCCACTCTACCGACCCACCCCCAAGTCTACTATCCTAGGGATCCCACTCCTGGTGACAGGTTCCCTTGGCTTAACCCTCTAAGGGATTCCACATGGGCATCCCATTTGCTCTTAAATTCTTGCACGCTGTTTGCCTCGATCACCTGCACCGGGAGCTCGTTCCAAGGATCAACCACTCTCTCGGTGAAGAAATATTTCCTGGTGTCGCCATGAAATTTCCCGCCCCTGAGTTTGAGCGGATGCCCTCTTGTGGCTGAGGGTCCTTTGAGAAAGAGAATCTCTTCTTCCATCTCGATACGGCCGGTAATATACTTAAACGTCTCGATCATGTCTCCTCTCTCCCTACGTTCCTCGAGTGAGTACAGCCTTTCAGAAGGAAACCAAGGCCGGCACATGCGGCAGATGGAATATGCTGCTCATGTCAATGAATGTTTCATGGGGTATGTGGGAGGCATGTGCTCAAGCAATGAGGGTCATGGGGCATTCAAGTGATGGGGAGAGCGGGGATACACAGCGCAGCAATGCTGCCACGGGCGCCAGCCTCCCTAGGTATGCCACTGTCTACAGTATCACTAAAATCAGACCCTATCTGAAGATGCTGCCAAGACCCTCATCCATACCCTCATCACTTCTCACCTAGACTACTGCAATTTGCTTCTCACTGGTCTTCTGTTAAACCATCTCTTTTCCCTTCAATCTGTTCAGAACTCTGTTGCATGCCTCATATTCCACCAAAGCTGCTATACCCACATTACCCCTTTCCTCCAATCACTTCATGGGCTCTCTATCCATTTCCACATACAGTTCAAACTTCTCTTATTGACCCATAAGTGTGTTTGTTCCGCAGCTCCTCAGTATCTCTTTTCTCTCATCTCTCCGCACACTCCCCCTGGGCATTCTGCTCATCAGGTAAGTCTCTTATCTGTACCCTTTTCCTCTACAGCCAACTCCAGACTCCCTCACTTCTACTTTGCTGTACCATATGCCTGGGACAAATTGCCTGACTCGGTATGTTAAGCTCTGTCATTGGCACTATTCAAATCCGGACTCAAAGCCCACTTCTTTGAAGAAGCTTTCAATTCCAAACTGCAACCCACCTGTCTTATCATTCCCTCTGTAATTCCCCCACCAGAGCACAGTATATTGATGCAGCTTCTTGTCCACTTTGTCTGTCTTAATTAGATTGTAAGCTCTTTTTGAGCATGGACTTTTTGATGTACAGCACTGTGTATGTCTAGAAGCACTATAGAAATGATTATTAGTAGTAGCCTAAAAAAGTTGGTGTATTATGGAATGTTTCTGTATTAGTCAGAGCATTCATCTCCATCCCTAATCCTTATATTTCCACCTAAACCCATCTCTCTTCTCCTCTTCTCTATATCTGTGAATAATGCCCTCATCCTCACCTACCTTGTCAGCTCACAAATTTGTAGAAATCTTTGACTCATCTCTTCTTCTCTTCACATACTGAACAGACTGTCAAACCTGTTGTTTCTTTCTCTACAGAGGTATAGTAAGGGGGGGGGGGGAGAGTAGGCAGACTGCCATGGGAGTGCCCTAAGGGATCTGGCCAATTGGAATCTTAGGTCACTCCCAGTGCATCCCAAAATGCACTGCGAGATAGGCTTAAGATTCCGGTTGGTACAGGTATCTAAGGCCCCTCCTATGGCAGGAACTTTAAGTGCCTGGGCCAATAAGGGCCTTAAGCCCCTCCCAGTACAACCCATGATGCACCAGGAAGGGGATGACCCGCCATTCTAGTGAAGGTGGGCCAGCCTGCTGGAGACAGGAAAGATGCCTCCGGCTGACCATCTCAATAAGGTAGAGGAGTTCCAGATGGGCTTGGGAGTGGGTGTAGGCTTGGGGAAGGGGGACCAGATGGGCTTGGGAGGATCTGGGTGGGCTACTTTTCAGGGTGGGGGTTCCAGCAGGAGGGATTGGGCATCCCTCCTGCTGACAATGTTTGCAGGGGGGGGTGTCCAGCAGGAGGGATTGGGTATCCCTCCTGCCGATGATGTTTGCAGTTAGAGAGTCGTGGTGGTTAGGTGGCTTAGGGTGATTCAATATAGGCTGCCCGTGTGCGATTCTCAAAAGCTACTTAAGCAACTTCTTAGACCGGGCACCCTATACAGAATCCGGGCCTTATATATTTCCCTAAATATTATACAGTGCTGGTTTACAGTGCAGGTAGTGCTATTCGCCCATATAGCATCAATATATATATATATATATATATATATATATATATATATATATATATATATATGTGGAGGGGCATAATAAAAAAAAAAACGTCTACGTCCCCTTTTGGCCTAAGTCCTTAAACGTTCAAAGCAGAAGCAGGGAAAGTGTCCATAACCAAAACAAACGTCCTTGTTTTGATTATGGCCTGCCTCTACTAAACGACCAGATCACCACTACGTCTAAAAGTACACCCCCACGATGTCTACACTTTTTGGCCATAATGAACCAAAAAAACGCCTAAGCCCCAAACGTCCAACAGAAGGGCTTTTAGGCGAAGGAGGAGCCAGGTCCTTCACATAAAAGCTGGATTCTGTAACCAGTGTCTGTCAAAATCAACACCGGTTACAGAACCCCCCTCCCAACGATCCAAGCAGGAGGATGCCCAAGCCCTCCTGCCATGTTGAACCGCGACCCCTCTCCCAACAACATCAGGGCAAGAGGGAACTCAAGCCCTCTTGCCCCGTCCAACTGCGACCCCCCCCCCCCCCCCCCGACAACATCGGGGCAAGAGGAAGCCCAAGCCCTCTTGCCCCACGGCAGCCGCGGCACCCCCGACTTGACCTGGCCAGGAGGGAGCCGAAGCCCTTCTGGCCCCGGTGACCCCACCCTCCGATTTAACGGGCCAGGGGAGAGCCCAAGCTCTTCTGGCCCCGGTGCCCCCCCTCTGATTTAACAGGCCAGGAGAGAGCCCAAGCTCTCCTGGCCCTGGCGACCCCCCCCCTACTGAATTGGGCCAGGAGGGAGCCCAAGCCCCTCTGGCCCCGGCGACCCCCTACCCCCCACCCCCCACTACAATACGGGCAGGAGGGATCCCAGGCCCTCCTGTCCTCGACACAACCCCTCTCCCCCAATGACCGCCCCCCCCAGAACCCCTGATTGGACCCTCTCCGCTGACCCGCAACCCCCCCACCCCCACCCCTTCCCCGTACCTGAACATTGGCCAGCCGGATGGGTGCCAAGCCCGCCCGCCCGGCAGGCCAGCGGGTCCTGAATGGGGCCGGATTGGCCCAGGCAGAAGAAACCCCGCCCACAGGTGGGGCCTGAGGTGCCTGGGCCAATCAGAATAGGCCCGGGAGCCTCAGGCCCCTCCTGTGGGCGGGGCCTTAGGCACATGGGCCAGGTTGGACCCATGTGCCTAAGGCCCCACCCACAGGAGGGGCCTAAGGCTCCTGGGCCTATTATGATTGGCCCAGGCGCCTCAGGCCCTACCTGTGGACGGGGTTTCTTCCACCTGGGCCAATCCGGCCCCATTCAGGACCTGGCTGGCCTGCCGGACGGACGGGCTTGGCACCCGTCCAGCTGGCCAATGTTCAGGTACGGGGAAGGGGTGGGGATGGGGGTGGGGGGTGTCGTGGAGTCGGCTGGGGGGTCGCGGATCGGCAGGGGGGTCCGATCAGAGGTCCTGAGGGGGGCAATCGTTGGGGGGAAGGGGGTTGTGTCGAGGGCAGAAGGGCCTGGGATCCCTCCTGCCCGTATTGCAGTGGTGGGTGGGGGGTAGGGGTCGCTGGGGCCAGGGGGGCTTGCGCTCCCTCCTGGCCCAATCCAGTAGGGGGGTCGCCGGGGCCAGGAGAGCTTGGGCTCTCTCCTGGCCCATTAAATCAGAGGGGGGGCACCGGGGCCAGGAGGGTTTGGGCTCCCTCCTGGCCAGATCAAGTCAGGGGGCCACGATTGTCGGGGCAAGAGGGCTTGGGCTCCCTCTTGCCCCAATATCGTCGGGAGTGCTGCGGCTGCCGCGGGCAAGAAGGCTTGGGCTCCCTCTTGCCCCAATATTGTATGTGTCTGGGGGGGTGATGCATTGCGGCATGAGAGATGCCTCCCCTACCGCGATGCCATCACTCCTCTACCTGAGCTGCCGTGACCTGCGGCAGGAGAGATAGGGCATCTCTCCTGCCGCAGGTCACAGCAGTTCGGGTAGAGGATTGATGGCATCGCGGTAGGGGAGATGAGGTATCTCTCCTGCCGCATGCTTGCGGTGGGTAGGTTACCGGGCCGCTGAACTGATGGCACCAGTGGCCATCAGCTCTGCGGCCCCATTTTTGGCACTTAGACCTGGTTTGACTTTGTCTAAGTCAAAAAGATATAAGTGCCGACTAGGCAACCTGTTAATGTTTTGGTTATATCTGTTGTACGCCTAGGTGTAGGTCGGCCCACTTCCCGCCCACTGCTTGCCCTTTCCCCTCCTCTAAACACACCTCTTTTCTCTCTGTGCATTTAGTGGCAGGGGAAAGGCCTAAGCTGTTTTTAGATACGTCTAAAAACCAGTTTTGGTTATGGGTACTTGGACGATCAGGCTTTTTGATCATCCAAGTAGCCATTTAGGACACTTTTTAGACTTTTTTTTTTTATTATTAACCCCATATTGTATATATACACTTTGAACTGAAAAAAAAATGTTTTTTGTCATATCTTCCACAGAACTTGGCCAACTCTTATGAAATTTAATAATGTAAAATGAAACAAAGTTGATGTAAAATGTTGTGAAAATGAAATGTGAACTGAATAAAAACATATAAAAATGTTATGGCGTATCTTTCAGAAAAATGTAAAGTCAAAAGTAATGTTTCAATTAAGTAGTTGTTCGAAGTGCACTCCCTTTGCAGGAAGTACACCCTCTGCCTTGGCAGTCACTGTTTCATCTCAGCCCAAACAGAGATGAGGTACTGTATGAGCCCCCAGATCTGGTATTCAACTAGGTTTAGGTCTGGTGAATTCACGAACCAGAGGTCTGGACCAATGAAGTCTAGGATCTCCAAATTTAGCAGTTCTATGCTGTCCTTTGCCTGATGTGCTAGGGCGTTATCCTGTTAGAAAGTGAAGTATTCTCCCGAAATGAAACAGATCACTGGCAACAGCTTCTGCATCAAGAAGACATTCCAGTAGTATGCACCATTGATTTTAACCCCAGGATCAATGAAGAACAGATCTGTGAATCCAAGTTTCGAGACTGTGACCAAGACCATGACTGACTAACTAAAAGTTGGGTGAGTCCATAGTAGGCTTTCGGCATTAAGCTCACGCTTTAGTGTTGTTGAAGACATGTACAAGCAATCATTCTGTGTGTTAATCAGTTGAGCTACTGTAAATATCTTTTCATCTGTAAAGCAGATGAAGCTGACACTGTGCTTTAGTTGCCAATTCTTCAAAACACTATTCGGCTCTGCACCCACCTACCTTATGAAACACTTTGTTCTCCAAGACAAACTTGGCTTCTCACACAGAAGAACATTACTATTCGCCTTTCCGACTCCCAAAGGATGCCAAGTCAAAAGATTATTTGACAAGACACTTTCCTTCCAAGCAGGATTCTGGAACAATACTCTAAGTGGCTTACTCCTTAACCATTTGTCATACCAATCATACAGAAGACCACTGAAAACCCATTTATTTGACAAATTTGTTTAACTTCCTTAAATGTTTTCCACTACATCTTCCGGCATGCTCCTACCTCCTGAGGCTCCTGCGAAAATTAAAGAGTCATGGGATAGGTGGCAAAGTTCAGTTGTGGATTTGGATTTGGTTATCACATAGAAAACAGAGGGTAGAGTTAAATAGACATATTTCTCAACGGAGGAGGGTAAATAGTGGAGTTCCAAAGGAATCAGTACATAGACCAGTTCTGTTTAACATATTTATAAATGATCTTGAAAATGGAATGACTAGTGATGTCATTAGATTTGTAGATCACACTAAACTAAACTGTTCAAAGTTGTTAAAAAAGCATACAGATTGTAAAAAAAATTGCAGGCAGACCTTAGGAAATTGGAAGACTAAGGGGTTCATAATAAATAAAAAAAAACTGTCTAAAAAGTGGCCTAAATGGCTACTTGGACAATCAAAAAGCCTGATCGTCCAAGTACCCGTAATCAAAGCTGGTTTTAGACGTATCTAAAACCAGCTTAGGCCTTTCCCCTGCCTCTAAATGCACAGAGAGAAAAGAGGCATTTTTAGAGGAGGGGAAAGGGCGGGCGGTGGGTGGGAGGTGGGCCGACCTACACCTAGGCGTGCAGCAGGTATAACTAAAACATTTGACAGGTTGCCTAGTCGGCACTTATACATTTTCACTTAGACAAAGTCAAAACAGGTCTAAGTGTCCGAAAAAGAGACCTCTGAGCTGATCGTGGCTGCTGCGATCAGCTCAAAGGCCCCAGCAACCTATCTATCCCCTATAGCAATGATCACGGCAGGAGAGATGCCTCATCTACCCTACCGCGATGCCATCACTCCTCTACCCGAACTGCCGTGACCTGTGGGTGCGGTTATTGGGGGGGTTGTGTCGAGGGCAGGAGGGCCTGGGATCCCACCTGCCCATATTGTAGTGGGGGGTGGGGGGTAGGGGGTCTGCCTGGGCAGGAGGTGTTGGGCTCCCTCCTGCCTGATCTTGTAGGGGGTGGGGGGCGAGAGGCCAGGAGGGCTTGGGCTCCCTCCTGGCCCCATCGGACTCGTGGGAGGAGGTTGGGGATCGCGGGGCAGGAGGGTTTGGGTTCCCTCCTGCCCTGAACGTAATTGGTGGGGTTGGGGATCGTGGGGCAGGAGGGCTTGGGCTCCCTCCTGCCCCGAACGTAATCGGGGGGGCCGCGGGGCAAGAGGGCTTGGACTCCCTCTTGCCCCGATGTTGTGGGGGGGGGGGATTCTGTAACTGGTGTTGTTTTTGACAGACACCAGTTACAGAATCCAGCTTTTAGGCGAAGGACTGGCTCCTCCTTCGCCTAAAAGCCCTTGTGTTGGACGTTTGGGGCTTAGGCATTTTTTTGGTTCATTATAGGGTATAAGTTTAGACGTAGTGTGGTGTCTGGGTGTTTAAACAGCTGAACGTAGAGGCAGGCCAGTATAAAAAAAAACCTCCTTTTAGATGTTTTTTTGGATTATGGACATTTTCCCTGCTTCTACTTTCAACGTTTAAGGCCTTAGACCAAAAGGGGACTTAGACGTTTTTTTTATTATGCCCCTCCACATGTCCAAATGGCAGATGAAATTTAATGTGGACAGATGCACATTCAGAAGAATAACCCAAATCATAGTTACCAGATGCTAGGGTCCATCTTGAGAGTTAACACTCAAGAAAAAGATCTGGATGCCATTGTAGATAATACAATGAAACCTTCCGCCCAATCTGTGGTGGCAGCCAAAAAAGCAAACAAGATGCTAGGAATTATTAAAAAGGGATGGTTAACAAAACTAATCCCCTCTTTTACTAAGGTGTGCTAACCGATTAGCGAGAGCAGTGTGGCCCGGCGCTGGATTGTTCTATCTTCTGCCTGGAAGTGATGAGTCTGGATTTTTGCTGTTGGTATTATTTAAAATATGCTGAGGCAACAGAGCTGCTTCAGGAAATTGGACTTCTGTCAGACTTATTTGATTTTTCATCCCCCAGTTTATTATTTAAAATTTTATTGTCTTGCATTACAAGTACTGTACATACAGTGTACATCAGTGGTCTCAAACTTGCAGTCCAGGGGCCACATGCGGCCCACCAGGTACTATTTTGAGGCCCTCAGTATTATAAAGAATGATCCTTTATGGAAAACTTGTGCCTTAAGTGCCCGGCGGTTGCGTTCTAGAACATTGCCCGCCTTACTGCCGAAACTTCACACAAGCGCTTTCCTGCATCTGTACGCGATTGTCCTCTACTCTCCTCTCCACTCCACCTCCACCTCCTTCCTTAATTGCTTCTGATAATTTCAGATTTCAGATAATCCACATTTGGATTTGTAGGTACTTACCTCATGCAAAGTTGTCATTTCTTTAATAAGACATTAACTATTTTTTCTGCGGCCCTCCAAGTACCTACAAATCCAAAATGTGGCCCTGCAAAGGGTTTGAGTTTGAGACCACAAGTCTTTGAAATGTGATTAAACGATTTATCAAATATTAAATTAAATTAATTAAAAAAAAATGAGTACATACAGTATACAAGTGTCACATCATCAGAACTGAGCAGATGGTTCATAGAAACATAGAAACATAGAAGATGACGGCAGATAAGGGCTATAGCCCATCAGGTCTGCCCACTCTACTGACCCACCCCTAAGTCTACTATCCTAGGGATCCCACTCCTGGTGAGAGGTTCCCTTGGCTTAACCCTCTAAGGCAGGGGTGCCCAACACGTCGATCGCGATCGACCAGTAGCTCAGGAAGGCAACGTGAGTCGATCGCTAGACTCGTGTTGCCGTCCTGATCTACCGGGCCGATCAGCCTTCCTCTGTGTTCTCCCTAGGGCCTTTTAGCTGGGCGGTCCGCCCAGCTGTCATCTGCTGCCGCGGCTGCTGAACATTTGAAAAAAACCCGGATTGGAGATTTCAGCCCGTAGCGAACTTATGCTCCGGGCTCTAACGTGTGCGTGCCGGCTTCTCTTCTCTTCCCTCCGAAACCGGAAGTTATGTCCGGGGGGGGGGGGGGGGGAGGCCGGCACGCACATGTTGAGAGCCCTGAAGCAAGTGTTCGCTACGGGCTAAGGCGGGAGACAGGTTAATGAAGCATTTCCTCTTCTTGCTGCCGGGTCCTGCCTACTTTCTGTTTCCGCGAAGGCAGGACCCGGCAGCATTTCCTCCAATAGGTCGATTGCGATGCTGGTCGGCCGAAGTAGGGACAGCTTGGGGCGGCATCGGCTTTCGGGCCTGTTATTGGTGGCAGTTTGGGTCCTGGTCCCGATGGCAGTTTGGTCCCCGTTGGCAGTGGCAGTGGCTTGGGGGAGGGCAGGGAGAAAGAAAGAAAAAGGGCAGGCAGGGAGACAGAAGGAAAGAAGAGAAACAGAAAAAAAGAAAGGGAGGCAGAGAGAAAGAAAGGGAAGGGAGAGAAGAAAGAAAAGTTGGGGGAGGGAATGAGGTCTGGAGGAGAGGAAGCATACAGGCTAAAAGAAGGGAAGAAAGATTGGATGCACAGTCAGAAGAAGAAAGTGCAACCAGAGACTCATGAAATCACCAGACAAGGTAGGAAAAATTATTTTATTTTAAATTTAGTGATCAAAATGTGTCTGAATTTATATCTGCTGTCTATATTTTACACTAAGGTCCCCTTTTACTAAACCACAATAGAGGTTTTTAGCACAGGGAGCCTTTGAGCGTCGAGAGCAGCGCTGGGCATTCAGCGCAGCTCCCTGCGCTTAAAAACTGCTATCGTGGTTTAGTAAAAAGGGAGGGGGGTATATTTGTCTATTTTTGTATGGTTGTTACTGAGGTGATAGTGCATAGAGTCATCTGCTTGACCTCTTTGAAAAACCCTGGAATAGGAATGATAATTAACATTTTCTATGTGTACAGTGTGCTTTGTGTTTTTTTAAAATTTTATTGTTGGTAGATCATTTTGACTTGGTCATTTTAAAAGTAGCTCGCAAGCCCAAAAAGTGTGGGCACCCCTGCTCTAAGGGATCCCATATGGCATCCCATTTGCTCTTAAATTCTTGCACCGGGAGCTTGTTCCAAGGATCAACCACTCTCTCGGTGAAGAAATATTTCCCGGTGTCGCCATGAAATTTCCCGCCCCTAAATTTGAGCAGATGCCCTCTTGTGGCTGAGGGTCTTTTGAGAAAGAGAATCTCTTCTTCCATCTCGATAAGGCCTGTAATATACTTAAACGTCTCGAAAATGTCTCCTCTCTCCCTACGTTCCTCGAGTGAGTATAGCCGCAAATTTTTCAGCCTTTCCTCGTACAATAGATCCTAGAGCCCCGAGACCATCCTGGTGGCCATCCGTTGCACCGACTCTACTTTCAGTACATCTTTTCGGTAGTGTGGCCTCCAGAATTGCACACAGTATTCCAAATGAGGTCTCACCATAGTTCTGTATAATGGCATTATGACTTCAGGCTTCCGGCTGACGAAACTCCTGCGGATGCAACCCAACAACTGTCTTGCCTTAGATGAAGCCTTCTTCACATGATCAGCAGTTTTCATGTCTGCACTGATGATCCCTCCCAAGTCTCGTTCTGTTGAAGTTCTAGCTAAGGTCTCACCATTCAAGGTGTAAGTTCTGCACGGATTTCTGCTGCCGAGGTGCATGATCTTGCATTTCTTAACGTTGAATACCAGCTGCCAGGTTGAGGGCCAAAGCTCCAACAAATGTAGGTCCTGTGTCATACTATCGGGTGAATTGCCGTCTCTCACAATATTGCATAGTTTGGCGTCGTCAGCGAATAACGTTATCTTACCTTGAAGCCCCTGAGTTAGGTCCCCTATGAATATGTTGAAAAGGAGCGGGCCCAAGATTGAGCCCTGCGGTACTCCACTGGTCACCTCCGATGTTTTAGAGAGGGTACCGTTAACTACCACCCTCTGAAGTCTGCCACTCAACCAGTCATTGACCCATGTAGTTAGTGTTTCTCCCAGCCCCATTGATTTCATCTTGCTCAACAGCCTGCGATGCAGGACACTGTCGAAAGCTTTGCTGAAGTCTAGGTATACGACGTTCACGGATTCTCCCAAGTTTAGCTGTTTTGTTACCCAGTCTAAGATGCTGATGAGATTGGAATGGCAGGACCTACCCTTGGTGAATCCGTGTTGACTGGGATCCCATAGATTCTCCTCATCCAAGATTGCATCTAATTTACGTTTGATTAGTGTTTCCATGAGTTTGCATACTATTGATGTGAGACTCACCGGTTTGTAGTTTGCAGCCTCTGCCCTACAACCCTTTTTGTGCAGTGGAACAACGTTAGCTGTTTTCCAGTCTATGGGGACTCTCCCCGAACTTAGGGAGAGATTGAAGCAGTGGCGTACTAAGGGGGGGGCGGGGGGAAGGTCTGCCCCGGGTGTAAGCCCTGAGGGGGTGCTCTGGCGTCCATTCCCCCCCCCCGACGTCCGGTTCTTCCCCTCTGGCCTCCCCGCACCATTAAGAGTACCGAAGCAGCCTGCAGCAAGATCGCGATGACAGCGATCTTGCGCTGCTTCGTGCTGTCCTCCGCTGCGGTCCCGCCCCCTCCATTGACATCAGAAGAGGGGGGCGGGTCCACGGCGGAGGACAGCACAAGATCGCTGACATCGCGATCTTGCTGCAGGCTGGTTCGGTACTCTTAATTGTGCGGGGAGGCCAGAGGGAAAGAACCAGACGTCAGGGTGGGGGGGCAAGCGGTCATTCGGGGTGGGGCGGGCAGGCAGGCCTTCAAGAGGAGATGCAGGCCTTAAAGGGGGGACAAGCCTTCATGGGGGGAGACAAGCTTTCGGGGGGGGACAGGCAGGCAGGCCTTTAAGGGGGGGACAGGCCTTCAAGGGGGTGCAGGCCTTCGGGGGGATGCAGGCCTTCAGGGGGTGCAGGCCTTCGGGAGGGGGTGCAGGCCTTCAAGGGGGGACAGGCATTCAAGGGGGGACAGGCATTCAAGGGAGGGGACAGGCCTTAAGGGGGAGATGCAGGCCTTAAAGGGGGAGGACAAGCCTTCATGGGGGGAGACAGGCTTTCGGGGGGGGAACAGGCAGGCCGGCCTTCAAAGGGGGACAGGCAGGCAGGCCTTTAAGGGGGGGACAGGCCTACAAGGGGGTGGGACAGGCCTCAAGGGGGTGCACGCCTTCAGAGGGGTGCAGGCCTTCGGGAGGGGGTGCAGGCCTTCAAGGGGAGGACAGGCCTTTAGGGGGAGATGCAGGCCTTAAAGGGGGAGGACAAGCCTTCATCGTTGGAGACAGGTTTCGGGGGGGGGACAGACAGGCAGGCAGGGCTTCAATGGGGGACAGGCAGGCAGACCTTTAAGGGGGGGGACAGGCCTAAAAGGGGGTGGGACAAGCCTTCAAGGGGGTGCAGGCCTTCGGGGGGGTTGCAGGCCTTCAGGGGAGTGCAGGCCTTCGGGAGGGGGTGCAGGCCTTCGGGGGGGTACAGGCCTTCGGAGGGGTGCAAGTCTTCAAGGGGGGAGACAGGCCTTCAGGGGGAGATGCAGGCCTTAAAGGGGGGACAGAAGCCTTCATTGGGGGAGACAGGCTTTCGGGGGGGGGGCAGGCAGGCAGGCCTTCAAGGGGGGACAGGCAGGCCTTTAAGGGGCGGGACAGACCTACAAGGGGGTGGGACAGGCCTTCAAGGGGGGACATGCCTTTAAGGGGGGAGCAGGCCTACAAGGGGGTGGGACAGGCCTTCAAGGGGGGTGCAGGCCTTCAAAGGGGGGTGGATAGGCCTTCAGGGGTGAGATGCAGACCTTTAAGGGAGGGACAGGCCTTTGGGGGGGGGGGGACCCTGGTATAAAAGTACACAGAGGGAAGGAGTGTTCAAAGAGATGTGCATATGCCAGACTTTGGGAGGGGGGAAGAAATAATGGGTCTGAAAATAGAGGAGAGGGAGAGAGATGATGGACCATGGGATTTAGGGAGGGAAGGAACAGAAAGGGAGAGAAATTGGACACAAGGAATGGTGTGGAGGAGGGATAGAGATACTGGATAGGAGGGTAATTGGGAAAAGAAAGAGAGAGATGGTGGGTCTTAGGGTGGTGGAGAAGGAGGGAGAGATGCCAGATGAAAGGGTAGTTAAGAAAAGGTGGATCTGTGGAGGGAGATGAAAAAAAGGAAAGATACCAGACTTCCTGGAGAGGGAAGGGAAATGGAAAGGGAGGACAGAGATGGCATATGGATGGTTAGCATGAAGAAAGAAGGAGACCCTGGCAAGCAAGTTATCAGAAGACAACCAGAGCCTGAGACCAACAAGATTTGAAAAATAACCAGACAACAAAAGGTAGAAAAATTAATTTTATTTTCAGTTTTGTGATTACAATATGTCAGATTTGAAATGTGTATCCTGCCAGAGCTGGTGTTAGACCGCAAACGTGAGCTAGGATTTAACAGAGAGAGGAAAAGTCCTTTTTGTTTCTTTATTTTATTTACAACACAGCGCCAGTATGGTTAGTAGAAGCCAAAGGAGGTGAAAAAGCTATAAAACCCACCAGGATTTTTGAAAAAAATCACCCAACTGGGCAGGAAAATTGAATCGAAAAACCAATTAAATAGGCTGAATCGAAATTTTTCTTCCTGAATCGGGCAGTTTGCGCTACTGTCTCAGACTTTAGGACCTGGGATTGGGGAGAGATGGCATCCTCAGTACTTTATAATGCAAGTGAAATAAGGATTTGGTCAGACTTTTGAAGGGTCTGCAGAAGAAAAATATTGTATAGGCCGGGGACATGAGACAGCAGGAAATGGGAACTTTTCTTCCTTCTATTTTTGTGAATGGAAAGGCTGAGGATGTCAGAGAGTTCAGTTAAAATATGTGCTTTATAAAAAAATATAATAATGTGTTTTATAAAGTTTATAAGCATTGCTGGCCTACCCGGTGAGATGTTCCTAGTGGTGGAGGTGGTGGTGGCAGTATGTCAATGTGTTGAGAGGAAGAGGTGGTCTGGGAAATTCTCCTGA
This sequence comes from Geotrypetes seraphini, assembly GCF_902459505.1. Lineage (NCBI taxonomy): Eukaryota > Metazoa > Chordata > Amphibia > Gymnophiona > Dermophiidae > Geotrypetes > Geotrypetes seraphini. The sequence goes on along the minus strand of NC_047085.1, from coordinate 243,497,449 downwards.
GCAAACTCCGGGCCCATTTCCACCCCCCAGTTAGTCCACTCCACTCAACTGGTTCACACACTGAGTGAGTCTTTGGGTATTGTGCCTAGGTAATTGTTTTGGGATCTCTTCCAGTGGTTTGTCAGTATCTCCTTGTGGTCCAAGGAAGGAAACTTTGTTAACCTTAGCACTGACCTTTTGTAACAGTGCTGCTTGTGTGGCATTAGGCTATGTAGTGATCGAAAGAAAAAAACCAGACCTTTGCACATTTTTGCACTATAGATGGGTGTATGAGGAGATTCACATTTCCTGCACAGCTAAGTCCGTGTGAAGTTCCCTTTTGCTGTATTTGACATCTAGCAAGGTCTCTGTTTGGAAGGAAAGATCTAAGTTTAAAAATGAAGTGGCCAGAAGTTATGGTAAAAGCAGATAGCTTAGCTGGTTTTAAGAAAGATTTGGACAAATTCCTGGAGGAAAAGTCCATAGTCTGTTATTAAGACATGGGGGAAGTGTCGGTAGCATGGAATGTTGCTACTCTTTGGGTTTTGACCAGGTACTAGTGACCTGGATTGGCTACCATGAGAATGAGCTACTGGGCATGATGGACCATTGGTCTGACCCAGTTAGGCTATTCTTATGTTATATTCTCATCTGTAGGGGCCTTTGTTTTCACTTCTTATTTTAATGTATTTTTTTTCTGGGAACTTATCAGTGTTTTTTTTATAATGGGAACAAAAATGGAAGAGAATTAATGTGTGTGGAATGGGGGGGGGGGTTAACTAATTTCTTCAGCTAAATAATTAAATCCACCTCAACCATACAGGAGAACTCGCACACCATTCACACACCCTCCAACCAAAAATGTCAAAAGAAAAAACTGTTCGACAACCTCATAGCCATTCGAGCTGCAACACTCGACCCCCAACTCTACAACCTATAGATCTCGACCACAGACTACAAAACCTTCAAAAAAGAAATAAAAACCCTTCTAGTCAAAAAACACATAAAATCGAACTTACACAATCAGAACTGTCCCAAGCATCACCTGCAACTACTCCATATGTACTTCTCATGTCATGACAATTCAGACATAATTTATGTTATGTTATGTTTGGAATAATGGTTACATATATGAGGTTCAATAAAATAATATTTTCACTCCCTGTTTCTATTCTGACCATTTATACCATTTCATGGTTATTACAAAAAATATTTTTTACATGGGGGGTGGCTGGGGGGGGGTCAAAAAATGATGGGCCCCGGGTGCCACATACTCTAGGTACGCCACTGGATTGAAGAGTCCTGATAGCGGTTCTGCCAGGACATCACGCAGCTCACTAAGCACCCTGGGGTGTAGATTGTCTGGTCCCATGGCTTTGGTCACCTTGAGTCTAGCCAGTTCGTAGTAGACGTCGCCAGATGTGAACTCGAAATTCTGAAACGGGTCTTCCACGCTGGGCCTTGCCTGCAACTGCAGACCGTGCCCCGGTGCCTCGCAGGTGAAGACCGAGCAGAAGTATTCATTCAGTAGTTCTGCTTTATCGGAATCTGATTCTGCGCAGTTCCCATCTGGTTTTCTAAGGCGTACTATCCCGTCTGTGTTCTTTTTCCTATCACTAATATACCTGAAGAAGGATTTGTCCCCTTTCTTCATGTTCTTTGCCAGAGTCTCTTCCACTCAAAGTTTGGCCTCCCTGACTGCCGTTTTGACCAATGCAGACCTCGCCCTATGTTCAAGTTTAGCTTCCCTAGTTTCCATTCGTTTGTAGGAAATAAATGCTTTTTTCTTCTCCTTGACGAGATGCGAGATTTCTGCAGAGTACCATTGGGGTTTGTTGTTTCTCCACCGTTTGTGTACTGATTTAATGTAGAGGCTTGTCGCTTCATGTATGGTAGATTTCAGGGATGACCACATAGCTTCCACATCATCGGTCGTATCTTGGTTCTGCAGTGTCCGGTGGACGAAATCTCCTATGCGTTCGAAGTCAGTGCCTCGGAAGTTGAGTACTTTTGTTTTCATGTTTGATCTAGGGAAACCTTTCCTGAGGTAGAACCACACCATGTTGTGGTCGCTGGAGGCTAGCGTATCTCCTTTGAGGCTAGCGAGACCTTTGAGACGCTATCCCCATTGGTGTGTACCAGGTCCAGGATCGCATGGGCCCTAGTGGGTTCCAATGCCATTTGTTTGAGTCGTGCTCCCTTTATGGATGTCAACAGTCTCCTGCTGGTTGTTGCTGAGAATGAGTTCCAATCTGCATCAGGCATGTTCAAGTCCCCTAGCAGAACAGCATCTCCCCGTAGAGTGATATTCTCTATGTCTTCAATTAATTCAGAGTCTTTGTCTTCCAGGCATTTTTCCCTACCTCTGGCCAGGTTCACCGAGAGGGATTCCCCGGAATACTTGACATCTGTGATTCTGGTAGTTTTGATGTCTTCTTTAATGTATAGTGCCACCCCTCCCCCTGACTTTCCCTCTCTGTCCTGACGAAATAAGTTGTATCCCGGTATAGCCATATCCTACCCATGAGAGTCTGTGAACCAAGTTTCGGATACTGCCACCACATCAAGGTCAGTATTCATTATTTCGGTCTCTAATTCTAGAATCTTATTGTCTAAACTGTGTGCATTAACATACATAGCCCTCCATACCCCATGATTGCTAAGTCCCTGTGAGGAGTTTCCCACCTGGGGTAGTGTGACTCCTAGAGAATTGTTTGCAATGGGGGCACTTACTTTGGACTTAGAATCGGAGTTTTGACTCACCTCTTCAGGATCGTTCCTTACTGCACTTGTATCTGAGTGGGTACCCTCCTCCAACTTACCTAGTTTAAAGCCCTACGAAGCAGGCGGGCTAGTCGGTGTCCAAAGACGTGCTTATCCCTGCTGGTCAGATGGAGTCCGTGTGGTCCCTGAAGTCCTTGCAACGCCTCTCCATGGTTCAGGAATCTGAAGTTCTTCTCTCTCTGATGTTGCGGGAGTATAGTGACTGTTCTAAACGAGTGAGGTCTTGCAACACAAGTACGTATAGTATTTTGTATTAAAGTTTTTGGGTTGTGGAACGAATCGTCTGAGTTTCCATTATTTCCTATGGGGAAATTTGCTTTGAAATACGAGTGCTTTGGATTACAAACATGCTTCTGGAATGAATTATGCTCATAATCCAAGGTTTTACTGTATATATATTAACAGATGCTATAACAATATATATATATATATATAATGTTATAGCATCTGTTAATTTTGGTGTGGCTGTTAGCATGTCTTTGAGTGTGCCTCTGGATAAATGTCTTTGGGGTCGTTTCAAGGCCACAGCAGAAAGTGACTTAAAGTGCCCTATGTGGGTCTTTCCCATTCACAAAGGCCAGTTTGGAAATTGGTTATTTTCCATTTTTGAGTTAGCATGTGAATCCTTATTGTCACCTATTTTGCAGAGCGCACACAATAATTCCACACTAATCAATTAGTATGCGACAATGTAGATACTTTAACTGATTAGTGCAGAAACATCCACTCTCAGTCCCCAGTCACACGCTCTCCCAGAAAATGCTGGGGGGGGGGGGTGTTCTAGCTTGTGGTTTGTACACACAGATTCAAATTTTTTAGGTCTCTCATGGTAAACCCTGTTGAGCTGTTGTAAGCTTACCGCAGTTTATTAAAAGAAGACTTGTATGTGTTATTTGGGTGAAGAAGAGTTTCTGGTAGTGGGACTGTTGTTGTTAGTGGTAGGTATGGAACTGCTAGTGTTACAGGTACAATGAATACTATGAGTCAGAGCAATGAAAAGAAAGACTATGGGCTAGATTCACTAAGTAAACCGATCGTGTACCAATCGGTTTGCGACCCCTTTGCGACCCGATTTACCTCTGTCCCGATCATTCACTACTCTGATCCGATCCTCCCATGAAAATTAGTAAAACCCCATGCAAAATAGCCATGCGATTGATTCACTAACAATTGCTTGGCTATTTTGAATTGGGACAGTGCTGTGAACAAGACTGCCCTGTGAACTTCTAAAAGCTAAGTTGCTCAGCATTTCATATTCTGCTCTTTTCGCTGTTTTTCAGCATTATATCTGCTTAATTTCTCTTCTCCTCCCTGTTTCTTACTTTAAAAAACAACAAAAAAGCACAAAAATAAACCCTTCTCTTTCCTCTGTTAAATCTTATTTCCTCTTCCTTTTCATAGGAATAAGGGTAAGACTTTATTAACTCTAATTAAATCCTGGTGCCTGTGGCACAGGGTGACTAAAGAAGGAAAAATCCTGTTATAAATCCTGTGTTTAGGTTAGCCACTGATTTGGTATAGAGCCTGCATTTTTGTTTAAAATCCTGTGTTTTAGGGTGGTATAGAGCTTGCATTTCTGACTTACTAGTTTTCAACCACTGTGTCTGCTGATTAGGTGGAGAAGGGTGGGGCTCTGATTTACTACTAAGGTTAACTGCATTATCTTTGGAACAGTGCTGTGAACAAGTATGCCCTGTGAACTTCTAAAAGCTAAGTTACTCAGCATTTCATATTCTGCTCTTTTTACTGTTTTTCAGCATTATATCTGCTTAATTTCTCTTCTCCTTCTCCCTGTTTCTTACTTTAAAAAAACACAAAAAATAAACCCTTCTCTTTCCTTTGTTAAATCTTATTTCCTCTTCCTCTTCATAGGACTAAGGGTAAGACTTATAGTCCCACCCACCCCAGGGACCACTGTTCATATATAGAGACCCAAATAATCAGGACTACTCAAATCAAGTCACTTCCCAACCAATCAAGATGACCTTTATTCTATGCAATCACTGTGGTGCTTTAATTCCAAGACATACTATTTGGAGGCTTAAGGCTTGCCCCATCTGTCTTCAACTTGTTAGTATTAAGGAGGAGCTCTGCAAACTTAAACAGGAATTGAATACAATTAAAGCAGCTTCCATCACTCCACAAAATCATACCAACTTACCACATCTACCTCAAAGAATAAAACAGCCCAGGAATAAATGGGTCACAGTAGGCTCAGGAAGACAGAAACATCCACCTTCACTAATATTACCTCTACAGAATTCCTTTGCTCCACTAGTACACTGCGATACTCAAGAAAACAGAAGGGAGGTGGGACTGGAACCAATGAAGGTAACTCAAGAGAACAAGCGCACCTTAAGCACAAATAAAAAAGACAAAAACAGAAAACTATTACTGTTGGGGGATTCCATCATCAGAGGCATTAACCTTGGAACACAAGGCGAGGAGACCAAAATAGTGAAATGTCTTCCAGCATCCTCAGCTACCAGGAGTTCCAGGCAAATACTGACTATAATTAAGGAAGAAACTAAGGATTTTAACACTGATGTTGTTATCCATCTGGGAACAAATGACCTGGCCAACAACTCCACACTTGCAGCACAGAAAGCTTTTTGGGAGCTTGGTAAGGGTTTGAAACCTTTTGTAAAGACTAGCTTTTTCTGAAATACTGCTTGCATATGGAAAGGGAGAGCAAAGAGTGAAAAACACAGAGGACTTTAATAGATGGCTCAAAGCCTGGTGTCATCAAGAAGGCTTCAGGTACATAGGAGGATGAGGAAATACATGGAAGGACAAGAAGCTATATTGCACTGATGGGCTACATATTACTACAGCAGGAAAAAGAAACCTTGCAGAGAAATTTAGACAATATGTTTCTAGGCATTTAAACTAGAAGGTGGGGGTGGTGTATGTATGAAGGACAATTATAGAGACCACCCCCGGCAAAAGAAAAGATGTGATAGTAGTAAAGATTGCAACATAAACAATATCAGCAACTCATTTCTTAGTATTGCAACGGAAAGTGAAACAAAACAAAAATCCATACGAAAAAGGAGATTACCGCTGAAAAATAGCTGGAAAGTGATGACCACAAATGCTCGCAGTCTAAGCAACAAAGTTCATGATCTGCAAGCCCTGATGTTAGAGGCAGATCTAGATATTGTCGCTATGACAGAGACATGCTTCAGTGAATCCCATAAATGGAATGCAAACATACTAGGATATAATCTTTTTAGGAAGGACAGAGATGATCAAAAAGATGGAGTAGCTCTCTATGTAAAGATTAATATCCAAGTGACCGAAATGCAAGGGACCTGGGGAAAGGAAGAAGCAATATGGATCGCTCTGAAAAGAGAAGATGGAACTTCTATCTACATGGGTGTAGTCTACAGACAGCCGACTCAATCGCAGAAAATTGATAAGGATCTGATTGTGGATATCCAAAAGTTTGGAAGGAAAGAGGAGGTTCTGCTGTTGGGAGATTTCAACCTGTCAGATGCAGACTGCGGAATCAGAAAGAAGTAGGGAGATTGTGGATGCCTTTCAAGAGGCTCTGCTCAGACAAATGGTGATGGAACCAACAAGGGAATAAGTGATATTGGATCTGATCCTCACAAATGTTCGAGTGGGTGCTCACCTGGGAAGTAGCGATCATCAAACGGTTTGGTTTGATATAACGGCTAAAGTGGAGAGTGGCTGCATGTTACTTAAAGTCCTAGATTTCAAACATAGGGACTTTAATGCAATGGGAGAGTACGGATGGGAAGACATAAGAGAAGTGGAAAGACAGTTTGTCTAAGCTGAAAGAAGCGATAAAAATGGCTACGGACCTTTATGTGAAGAAAATCAATAAAAACAAAAGAAAAAGGAAGCCGATATGGGTCCTCCAAACTAGTGGCGGAGAAAATAAAGGTGAAAGAGTTGGCATTCGTGAAATATAAAAAAACCCAAGAAGAGGAGTGCAGAAAGGACTACAGGGTGAAACTGAAAGAAGCGAAGACAGAGATACGTCTGGCGAAAGCACAGGCAGAAGAACAAATGGCTAAAAATGTAAAAAAGGGAAACAAAAATTTTTTCAGATATATTAGTGAAAGGAGGAAGATGAAAAATGGAATTGCTAAACTAAAAGATGCTGGGAACCGATATGTGGAGAGGATGAGGAAAAAGCAAATGTGCTAAACAAATACTTCTATTCTGTGTTCACAGAAGAAAATCCTGGAGAAGGACTGAGATTGGCAAAGTTACACAAGAAAATGGAGTAGATTCTGTGCCGTTCACGGAGGAGAGTGTTTATGAGCAACTTGAAAAACTGAAGGTGGACAAAGCGATGGGACCAGACGGGATCCATCCCAGGATACTAAGGGAGCTCAGAGAGGTTCTGGCGAGTCCTATTAAAGACTTGTTCAACAAATCTCTGGAGACGGGAGTGATTCCTGGGGATTGGAGGAGAGCGGATGTGGTCCCTATTCATATAAGTGGTCACAGGGATGAAGCAGGAAACTACAGGCCGGTGAGCCTCACTTCAGTTGTTGGAAAAATAATGGAAGTGTTGCTGAAAGAAAGGATAGTGTACTTCCTTGAATCTAATGGGTTACAGGATCCGAGGCAACATGGCTTTACAAAAGGTAAATCGTGCCAAACGAACCTGATTGAATTTTTTGATTGGGTGACAAGAGAGCTGGATCGAGGACATATACTAGTTGTAATTTACTTGGATTTCAGCAAAGCCTTTGATACAGTTCCTCATAGGAGGCATTTTTTTTTTCATGGCACAGATATTTTACGTGTGTTACACACGCAAAATATCTGCCCCATAAAAAGAAAAATTTAATAAAAGACAGGCAGGCCTGTCAAAAAAATGTGCCCCCCCAACCCACAAATTGTAGGAGGGATGTCCTTCTCACACAAATGCGGCCCCGCTGCCCCCTCCACCCAAGAAAAAAGCAGGAGAGATGCCAACTCCCTCATGTCATCGGCGCTTCAATACAGCAGGTCCAGTGCCTTTAAAAAAAAAAATTCCCGACGTTGCCCCTGGCCCCCCCGCCCCCATCCCACATGAATATGGCAGGAGGGATGCCAACTCCCTCCTGCCATCGCAAACCCCACTACCATCGGCTGGGCCCAGGCCCAGCCCCACTCCTACTCCAACTCCTCTTCCCTTCCCCTCCCCGTACCTCAGCAAGTTGGGAGCAGTAGGGGTGCTGAGTCCCTCATGCTCCATAGTGCTCCTCTGTGCGAATGTAAGCATTAGGCCCTGCCCTGGTGCATCATGTGATGCACGGAGTGGGGCCTAAGGCCCTGATTGGCTCAGGCACCTTGGGCTCCTCCCCATGGGAGGGTCCTGAATTACCTGAGCCAATAAGGGCCTTAGACCCCACCCCGTGTATCACAAGATGCACTGAGGTAGGGCCTAACACCCGCATTCATTGATTTGTTGATTATGCTTACTTAGGGCTCCTTTTATTAAGATGCACTAAGTGTTGTAACGCACACTAACCATGTGCTAAACGCTAATACGTGGATGTTAGTCTATGGACACATTAGCGGTTAGCGCATGCATATATTTAGCACACGCTAAATGCACGGTAAAACGCATAGCGCACTTTAGTAAAACAGGGAGTTAGCTTTTCTTGCAGCAACACCCCTCCCAAATTAATGTGTGACATTGGTGCATAGCCATTAATGGGGGAAATAAGAAATGCGGCCATTTTACAGCTGTGCTAAAAGTGGCCCCAGTACATGTGAAATCCATGCTCAAGTTATAGTGCAGGCCACTTTTTACCACAGTTTGGTAAAAGGGCTCCTTAGTGAAAAGTTTTTCTATTCATAAATGATATTTTTGAAACCTTGCACTATCTTTGGCCTTTTTTTACTAAGCAACAGTAGAGGTTTCTACCATGGCCTAGGACGTTAAATGCTCTAAGGCTCATAGGAATTCTGTGAGTGTCGGAGGAGTGTATGAGTATTTAGTGCTCGGGGACACAGTAGAAACCTCTACCATGCTCAGTAAAAGTGGGGGTTTATTTTTTAAGTATTTAAAAAAATGATTTAAGCAGAGACTTTATTTAATTCCTTACTGCTAGCTAAAAATCAAAATATGATATGTCAATACTGTTGGTTTTCTGATATGTTTCTGATATTTTTAGACTCATTTTCAGACGTGGCTCTTATCTGAGCCATTTCTAGCTGGTACATTTTTTGGATATGACACAAGCATTTATCTCTACTTATTTACAGCAATTTGATTTTTGTGCAAAATCTTTTTTCCTTTCAATTCTCATGGGCAATATTTCTACCCTACTCTCTTGAATGGGACAAACAGTGTTATCTAAAAAAAAGGCTGCTTTATCACCTGGGAAACTGATGAACTTTGCCTTTTTCCTGGAAATGGAAAAGAGCAACAATTGTGAATATAATAATAATAATAATTTTATTTTTATATACCGCCCTACCACATAGTTCTAGGGGTTCACATACATTAAAAATTATACAATCAATTAAAAGTACATTATGATCCACTAAAATATACAACTATAAAAACAATGTATAATTTATCAATTAAAATACTAAAACATCAGTTTACAAATTTATCAACTAAATCAGTTATTAGTAATTTCCTAAAAAACATGTATGAGTGAGCCTGAAAGATAATAGTACTTAACCATACGTTCATTTTACCTGCCTGAAAACCGAGCAATTTATTGAAGAATCTCTTATAACGACAAGACTTGAAAGTCGGGAGAGCAAATAAATATTGCCCTCGAGTAATCCTATTGGGTTTGTATCATTCAAAACATGAGGTCAAGTAAATAGGCGCCATTCCAAACAACACTTTAAAACATATACAACCAAATTTAAACAATACTCTAGCCTCAAAAGGCAGCCAGTGCAACTGTCGATAAGATGAAGTAATATGGTCATATTTTTTCAGACCAAAATTTATGTTTTCCAGTAATCATTTCCATTTGCCATTTCAGCATACCACCATCGCTTTAGGTCTGGAAGGGTTATAATAAGATGTGTCATGGAAAGTTATGGCTGAGTGCTTCTATGACAAAATTAGCCATGAGTTCTCAATCATGCCACCTCTCCCAACCTGCTCTATCAACTCCCCATGGCCCTCTCCACCTTCTCTTCTTTCCTAAAATCATTGAGGAGGAAACTATTCATTTTCTTTGCTTACAAGAAAAAGACTTTTTTTTTTCTGTCATCTCAAGGGTGAAGATACCCGTTGATTGATCTCAGCTATTTGAGTTCACCCTTCAATTTCCAGGGCAATGACAGCTTTTTTAAACCATGACATACTCGTAGGAGTCAAGTTTTCAAATGATTAGGGATACTAAACTCAAAACAAATTGTTCCTCATTGGACATAGTAAAGGAGTTTGCTCAATATTTGGGGATGCTAAAGCACCCACAGAGCTGGGTTATATCACAATGGATGAGAGCTTTGGAAACGTAATGACCCCAACAGTCATGTTGTCTAATCTAATCTTTGAATAATTTTATACTGATTCATCCCAACAGAAGGACTCGACTTGGTTAACTAAATGTTAATAAAATTATACAGGAGATTAGAGCAGAAACTATACCCCTGTTTTGCTAACATAGTAACATAGTAACATAGTAGATGACAGCAGATAAAGACCCGGATGGTCCATCCAGTCTGCCCAACCTGATTCAATTTAAATTTTTTAATTTTTTTCTTAGCTATTTCTGGGCAAGAATCCAAAGCTCTACCCGGTACTGTGCTTGGGTTCCAACTGCCGAAATCTCCGTTAAAACCTACACCCTCCCAGCCACTGAAGCCCTCCTCAGCCCATCCCCCACCAAACGGCCATACACAGACACAGTACGTTTTAGCGTGTGTTTAGCATGCGCTAACCGCTAATGTGTCCATAGACTAACATGCACGTGTTATCAGTTAGTGCATGGTTAGCACACACTAATATTTAGTGCGTGCTAAAAGCATAGCATACCTTAGTAAAAGGAGCCCTCTATCTTTTAGGCCAGAATTTTATCTATTATGATTAATTAGAAAAAGAAGGATCATTAGTAAATTTCTGAAATAAATGTCTTCAATACTTTATAAAAAGTGGGTAGATGAGAGAACTCTAATTATAGAAGGAAGATCATTCCAAACTTTTATGAATAAAAAATTAAAATATCTATTGTATAAAATTGTCTACAAGTTTATTGTACAATATTGACAACAAGAACGTTGGGGTCATTATGTTTCCATGGTTGTAGTGTATAGGAATATATTTATAATGGATTCTTCCTCTCTTGTTTTGCTCTATAGTAGATATAATGGATGAGAGCTGGACATAAGTTGACCCCAAAACAAATGAACCTTTGCTTACAAAATACAAAAGAGATGCACTGCCCATCCAATTATAAGCTTTGCTTATCTTTCAGATTTGTCAGGTGCTTTTCAAAATCTTTCACCTAGTGGAATTCAGTGTCAGTGATTATAGCATTACAATATAAATGCAATAATATACCAAATGGGAATTACACATACCAAGTAGCATGGAAAATATGTGCCTTTGTACTAATAAATACCGTGTGTCAGTTTAGTATTTCAATATTTTGTACTGTTGCTGTTGCCAGATGTGATTATTCTTAAATGTATATTATTCATAAAATATTATTTATGTCGGTACCAATCAAGGATAACAATGTTTATATCTACCCCAAGTAGTCTAAATATTTCTGTGAAGTTGGCAAGTTAGGTGAATATCATTGTTTCATATGATAGAACTCTCAGATTAGGCTATGTGAGGTTATCATTGCATTCTGAGGGGGGAGGGGGAAAGCAGCTTTCATTAATTCTGCCTCTAAATCCCCTCATTTCAATGTACACAGTACCATAAAGAGACAGAAAACAAGGATAAGAAAAATACCTGGTTAAACTGCTAGCAAAAGTCTCATTGTTTGTACCTCTTCTGTAAAAGACTCTAGGGACTAGCAGTGAAATCCTCGCTATTGATTGGCTGGTTAAATAGAGGCCTATTAGCTTCAGACGTGCTAGATTGATTGTACAGCAGCAGAAGGAGCTTAGACTCAGAGCTGAGTGAGCGTCAGAGTGAGAAAGAGAGAGAGAAGGCAGGAGGAGAGAAAGAAGAGAGAGAATATTCACTAGCATCAGCATGTATCTGCTAGTGCCTGATAGCACTGATACTTTGATCCCTTGGCGGACAACTTGCTAAGGCTACCTTTTTTCCTTCAGAAGAAGAAGCCACTCTCGAGCCCCTGTGATAAGTGATTCACTGGATTTTGGAATAATGTTTTCTTTTCACTTGCAATATTTTAACCTTCTGCATCTTTCAAGAAGAGGTTCTTGTTCTTGACTGAATGAAGCACTCATAAACCCCTCCCAGCGTTTGTTTCAATATATTCAATCTGTTCCTGCAGGTAAGCAGATGATATATTTGTATCTACCTTCCCATCGGTCGAAAAATATGCATTTCCCTGTTTATGCATGAGCTACCAAAACACTGACCTTAATGAAGCACTGTATGCACACGCTGCCTATGTTTGGAGGGGATTAACACTTTTTCACTGTTTAACTATGTGGAAAGATGAAAGACTACAGATTCCAGGGAAGAAGAGGAGGTTTGACTGCAAGCCTGAGCTAAGTAAAAATGAAATAGGCATGCATCATTTCTGCTGGAATTATTTATGATATGTTGCCACACAAATCTGATCCACAGCTGTTTCTCAGCTGAAAGGGGGAAAAACCTGCCTGTATGGAGACTGCTGTATCTTGTTTTTCTGATTTCCTTTATATGCTGCATAACTTGAGTCTTGCAGGTACAGCATGTCATTGTCTGCCCTATAGTGACTCTAGTTCAGGAACAGAAATATGTAGCTTTGGACTAAAAGATTACCACTGTAAGAGGAGATTATTATCTGTTTTCAAATAAGATGTCATCTTAATATAGCTGCTCACAGGAGGTCCACAAACAAAATTAAAAGCCATAGCTCAGAGAGAGAAATATGAGGATTTGAGGTGCTCTGTTATTTCAGCGTTTGATGTCTGCATCTGTAGCCCATCAGATTTGTTGCCCATGTTGATGTGACAGCAGTGCTGCTCTCTCTTATCATGCCTGCTGTCGTATATAAACTTTTGCAAAGATTACATCTTCTTGCTGGAAAATGGTTCCATAGCCTCTGTGGAAAGGTAATGAATTAGAAAGGCAATAATCCAGCTTTAGGCTATACAGCAGCCAGGGGTTGATTGACTTTCAGTTTTGAGAGGACAGAACTCAAAAAGCTACAGTAGTGTGGCTTCAGACAAAAATGGAATTCATATCTAAGTTGCTCCCGCTGTGACCATGATTTGCATTTTTCTTCATTCACTTTTATTTGATTCCTCATTCTTCTGATTTCAGCAGAAAGGATGTTTTATATGCCAATTTAAAGGTTTTTGTTTTTTATTTTTAAAGAACAAAAAAAAAATCTTTGTGGATTTAACCAGTTATTTCATTAGCCTGGCAACTTTTAGGAGACAATCAAATTAGAAAATGTTATAAACCAATTAGGGTTACCATTCCTTGAAACTCCGCTGTTAAAACAAAGAGTCAGATCGTCCTGAAATAGTAGATATAATTCCTGAATGTCATTATATCCTCCACGGTACATTCTTGAACTAAAAAATATGCAACACGAAGCAGAACTGATGATAGTTCTATCAACCTGCAAGAGAACTACATTGTTCGAAATCCCACAAGTAACATTAAGTGATCCCTTTATAATCACCTTCCTAATAATTCATCTTTTTATGGATGCATGTGTCAAAATATTAATTAGGAAGAAATTAGTTATGTATGACAAAGTGAATATACATCAATATTTGCAATTAGCACAAGTCTCAAAGACCAGGATCCCCATGGAACATATAACTGCAAGACTTTATTAATGCAGAGTTATAAAGCAGAGGGCAGGACAATCAGTTAAGTAGCCTGAGTTTATTAAAATATATTATTGTATACTTCTTACAAAATAAATCTTAGTCACTTTAAAAACAAAACAGTTTATCACATACACCTCAATATACAGTTTACAGCATTATCACATATTTCATTGATTTATTTAAAATATTTGTATTCTACATTATGTTAACATTCTGAGTAGATCACAATAGCACAGTCATAAATGATATGCACATTGAGGGTCATTTTTGAAAGTATGTCTAAGTCCAAGCAGCCATTTTTGAACTGCAAATCTTTAGACGTCCAAATATATATATATTTATTTTTTTCAAAAATCATCTACTTGGCGTCAAGGCCGCCAGGACCTCAAGGCTGCCAAAACATCCAAAGTTATATCCAATTTTCAATCCAAAAAAAGTCCAAGTTGGAAATGTCCAAATAGACTGCATTTGGACATAAGAGGAACCAAACTTGTAATGGACTGGCCACTGAGACATGCCAACAGAGCAGTGGGACATTTTAGAGGGCACTGCTGTGAACTTCACATCAAGAATACCACATGTACATCTCACCATAATCCCCTAATATCTATAATACCCAACTGTCTACCACCCCAATAGCCCTTATGGCTACAGGTAGCACCTATATGGCAGCAGAGTAAGGTTTTGGTGGGCTCATGCTTTCCACCATAAATGTACTGGTTAGAGTGGTTTATGGGCCTAATTCTTCCTCTCTATGATTAACTAGCACACTCAATACTACTGGAAACAAGGACTCCATAGGCAACCCTTGAGGGGATTAATGCTGGCCTTCGGGCCTAACTCTCAATTAGCCTTACTTGTGGTTAGGAGTCAGAAAACTGGTAGAAACAGAGTGTGGTATACACCTTGGCTTAAGCCCATTGGTAGATAGAGTGGCAGCTTGGAGGCCCATAGTTGGACAGCAAATGTAGGAGCATCTGAACAGAGTCTGAGCATTTAGTAAAAGGGGGGCAATATAGCCAAGAGTAAATACATTTTCAATTTGGGTTTTGGCCAGGTACTAGTGACCTGGATTGGCCACCATGAGAACGGGCTACTGGGCTTGATGGACTATTGGTCTGACCCAGTTAGACTATTCTTATGTTCCCATACTTGGTGGAGCTGTTCTAGAGACAGATATATATATTTTTTTTCATTCAGTTTTGTGGGGTGGGAGGGTGTGTGTGACCACTGGAGGAGTGTGTGGGTGGGGTGAGGGTCATTATGCTGTCCATCCAGTGGTCATCTGGTCAGTTTGAGTAGCATTTTGGCACTTAGATGCTTCTAAAACAGATCTAGCCCAAAACGTTCAAGTTCAATCCAGGACTTTTTAGGTAATATTCAATTATAGCTGCAAAATGTCTAAGACTAAGGCCCTCTTTTACAAAGGCGCACTAAGTGTTTTAGCACGGATTTAGCACGTGCTAAATCAATGCATGCGCTAACCGCTAACGTGTCCATAGGATAATATGTGTGTGTATTTAGCACGTGCTAAAAAGCTTAGCGCATCTTTGTAAAATAGAGGGTAAGCCCACCCAAACCATGCCATTTATTGTAACCTATTTGTTGTTATGATTAGTCTGTCTTCAAATGATTGTTGCTGCTGCTGGGCACGATGGACCAATGGTCTGACCCAGCAGCGGCAATTCTTATGTAATGTCTACTTGCAACCCGTTCTGAGCTTCTGGGAGAACGGGATAAAAATCGAAATAAATAAATAAATTTACATGCTTCCAACATGCCCCCTGATCCTTGGATGTACAGTGGGCAAAACGTCCCATTAGACATCCTAAAAACTGTTTTTGGAAAATCAGCACCGGACATTTGGGCTAGCAAATTGTCCAAATGCCTACTTAGGTAGTTTTTTAGATTTTATTTTTTTTTCTCTTTTGATGATGCCCCTAATAGCATACAAACATCATAACAAATCTAGTCACAAGTTCTCATGGCTGACATCAATTCATGACAAATTGCTCATACTGAATCCCTTTTACAAAGCCATGGTAGCAATTCCCTTGCGGCAAATGTGATGCAGCCCATTCAGTTTCAATGGGCTACATCACATTTGCCATGCCAGAACTCGCTTTTTCAGCCTTGTAAAACTCTCAAGTATAATCCATTTATATTATAAAAGTTTGTTCAGCTCCAGAGTGTTGTTGAAAAAAACAACCATTGCAATTCCATATGTGTTATTCAGTATAGAGCAATTTTTCCCCAGCCACAACTTTTGCTATGCAAGTAATTTATATTCATATTAACGTTTACATAGAAAGCATTGCACATGTTTATAAGTGAGCATTGGTAGGTATTTTCTGCTACATCCATCCATAAGAACAGAAAAATATAAAAAGTGCCATATAGAGTCAGACCACAGTCTCCAACAGTGGCCAGCCTAAATTACAAGTACAAGGCAGGATCCCAAAAGACTTTTCTTCCAGGGGTTTTGTGGGGGGGGGGGGAGTTCATCTGATGATTATTACAAATAATACCTCATTTGCTTTTGAAAGAATGGAGTAATATGCTCCCATTTTTTTAAACCAAAAATAAGACGAACAGCCGTATTCTAAACTACTCAACTTTTTGAGAATTTTCTTAAAAGCACCCAAATATATGATGTTACAATAGTCCAGAATACTTAAAATGGAAGATTGAGTTAACAAGAGAAAAGAGGCTTCATCAAAGTACTTCTTGATGGTGCGGAGCTTCCAAAGCACTGAAATGGTTTTTTTTAAAATATTAAATCGGAAAGTTTTTCCAATGTGAGGTGTTTATCCAAAGTTACTCCCAATATTTTTAAAGATTGTTCAATAATGTAATCCATCCCATTTACTTGTATCATTGTTTCTTTGATTTTATCATTGGGAGTTGCTAAAAAAAATTTGTTTTTTTCTGAATTTAATTTGAGTTTGAAGGCAGCCATCCAGAGTTCAATCTGATTTAAAATAGTTGATAATGAATTTGTAAACTCAGATGACAGACAGGTTAGCGGGATGACTATAGTGATATTGAATTTAAGCTTTAAGCTCTGTAAAAAATTTTCCAAAGAAACAAGATAAATGTTAAATAGGATGGGAGACAAAGGGGAACCCTGAGGAACTCCACAGGAATTAACCCAGCGGTAGGACAGAATATCGTCCTTAAACATCTGATAAGATCTTTTGCCCAGGAATCCACCAAACCAGTTCAGGACTTTTCTCAAAATTTCAATGGATTCCAAGCAATCCAGAAGAATATTATGATCGACCAAGTCAAATGCACTACTTAAATCAAGTTGCAAGATTATAGCGCTTGAACCTTGACTAAATAGTGAGTGCAGGTAGTCAAACAGAGAAGCTATGACTGTTTCGGTGCTGTAACCTGATCGAAAACCTGATTGGTTATCATGCAAGATGTTATACTTCTTCAAGTATGTTGCAAATAGCAACTTGTAATTGACATTAATTGAACTTAATTGGATGGTAGGTACCTAACTTGTAGACACCTACCACTTTGAGATAGGCGTTTAGTCTAAGGTGCCTTCCCGAAAGTAGACATGGTTAGGGGGCGGAGCACAGACATGTTTTACATGTAGGTGCCTGTTATAGAATTAGGCACTGGTATTAGGTCAAGAAAACCCTGGAATAAATATAGTGCACCTAAGGTTAGGATACCTGTCGATACCTAAGACTAGGGTTACCATATTTAAAAACAAAAAAACCCCCGACACCTAACCCTGCCCTGTTACACTTCCAGCCCTGCCCCATTCTGCCCCAGCACCACCAGGTTCCACCTATAGCCCTGCCCCATTATGCCCTCTAGCCCTGCCCCCAGAAAACTTCCTCTCTTTGAGAGGAGCTCCAGCTGCATATGACATCATCTGCGCATGCCCAGAGGCCCTCCAGATGCGGCCAGAGCTTGTAGGGGCTTTCCAAAACCCAGACAAATGCTGAGTTTTAGAAAGTCCATCCAGGAGCCCAGACAGTCCTCATGTCCGGGTTTTCCTAGACATCTGGTAACCCTACCTAAGACCACTTTAGGCACCAGAAGGCACAACCTATAAAGTGCACCTAACTTTTATAGAATTGTGCTTAAGCTCCACACAACTCAGTGCCTAAGTTTTAGGCACCATTTATAGAATCTATGTAGAAATGACTTCTTTTAGACAAAGTAGGCTTGACGTTTAATCGAGCATCACTGTGGTGTTTAGTCCAATTTTTTGGAATGCTTTACCAAAAATAGTGGTTCTTTTACCAAAGCTTAGAGCATGCTAATGAACATTGCTAAAGACCATGTGGCCTATAAGTATAAAATAGGACACATGAGCATTTAATATGCACTTATTCCATTGGCGCATGAGAAGCTTTATTTAAAAGGGCCCTCAGGGGCTGATTCTATAAGTGGTGCCTGAAACAGAAGGTGCTCAGAAAAATGGCATCTGCTGTGTGTCAATCACATTCAAGCACCACTTAGAGAATCATCGCTACCGCTAGTAATGTAGACCAGGGTTTTAAAGACCTTCATTTCCAGTGGCTAGGTTCATAATAGAATCACACCTAGTGGTGCTTAGTGATGCCTAATAGAGAATGACACAGGGACCGTTTACCGCAGTAAACCGTGGTCACCACAGTAAATCTAAAGTAATGGGGACATTTGCAACTGGTTTACCGTGGGAATGGGGACAAGACCTTTCACTGCCCTGTGGAAGCAATGAAAAGTCTTGCTCTTGTGGTAAAAAAAAATTGTGCCCATGTCAGACTCGGCATCTCCTCCCCGGCTCCTCTTGCACCTATTTTACCTTCAGGAGCCAGTCATGCCACGATGAAGACAGAAGGAACCCGAAACCAAAGCCTGCGACCAATGTGATTTGAAGAATAAAATTACCAGACAACAAACAGTAGAAAAAAAATTAATTTATTTTATATTTTGTGATTAGAATATTTCAGATTTGAAATATGTATCCTGCTAGAGCTGGTATTAGACATAACTGGAGACCGCAAAGCCCAGACTGTGCTTCTTTAGCTTCCAGCTGGCTTAGGGCTCACTCTCTCTGACCAGGGGACAGTTGTCCTAGCTGCACTCCCCTAACACTATTCCTGCCTTGTGTGACTGAAGTATTCTGTTAGCTTGATTTTTCAATGTAGCATTCTGTAGTAATTTGATTTTTTCAGTTTTCACAATAGTGTAGGGGATATTTGTGAAAGGGAGGGGAGACAGGGGTTTTGTTGACCCTTGCTCTGTATTATTTGTGTTTATAAAATGACAATTGTACAGAATAATCTCTTTTTATACTTTAATAAAATAAGTTCAGTATAAAATCATAACTATTTGAGGCTTGTGCGGATGGGATATGACAGTTTGCAGGACGGGGATGGGGACTGAACTCACAGGTATGGGGCAGGGATGGGGACTAAGCTCCCGGGGACGGGGCGGGAACGGTGATACATTTTTCCCCGTGTCATTCTCTAATGCCTAAGGCCAAATATCCCTAAATCTGCCTACTTAGGTGTGCAGCATCACTAAGCACCGCTAGGCGTCCAAGTGTAAGCCACCAGTCCCTGGAGGTGCCTAGTAGCTCCTAGGTTTTTGTTTTGTTTTGTTTTAATTGGCTTTTAATGGTGAGATCAATTATCCCTCCACTTAAACCTGATTAAAAACAAGTTAGTTAGGCACTGGCAGGCGCGATCTAACTTTAGACGACTTTTATAAAATTTCCCTCTCAGTGCATACAATATCTGCTTTTCTTATCCTTAGGAAACGGCTTAAAGTGTACCTGTTTCAGCAAGCTTACTTTTGATTAAGGGCTGGTGATGCATTTATATTTACATTTGGGGAGCAGAATGGTTTATTTTGAGAGGGGTTAGTGACATTTGTCATAAGTCTGTTTTTTTGTGTTTGTACTGCATATGTTTTCGCTATAAGCTGTCTAGATTTTTAAGATAGGGCAAGGTACGGAATTTTTAAACAAATAGATAAAATTTATAATATACTGTAGAGTCTCTTCAATCGCAATGTCTTGTAGGCTATAGTGTACCATGGTGCCTTCAACTACAGGCAGAAGCTGAGCGTAGAAAAATCAATATTCATAGCAGGAACATCAAAGGGAAGAAGTAAGCCTTTCCATAGTGATTACTGTATACACACAGAATGCTGATTAATCTCTTCTCGCAGTAAGCAAGAAAGTCTGATGCCTGTAAACGTGTACAGCTTCATGCTGTGCTCTGCTATTAAAACAAATGAAAGGTCAAAACTTTTTTTCAGCATGTGCAATTTAAAATTCCAGGGTACAGATGAAATTAACCGAAAGCCCCTGTTAAACACCTATTCATTCTAACTGGCTTTGTGTTCAGTAGTCACAGTTGCCCCATCCTCTCTGTTTCTTAAGTACAGTTCACCTTCACCTTCCATCCTGTCTGCTCTTTTGCCTCCTCAGTATAGCTGGATGCCTTGCTTATTAATTGTCATCATTCCGAAACTTGTTCTGTCGCTGCATGACATCCATCCCTTGTGTGAGCTAAGCCTGCAAAATCTATTTATTTACAAGGATAACTCAGCCATTAGGGGGCTCCCTATACTTTTCAGAACATGCCACGCTGGACAGGCTGCATAGGCACATCACTTTCCTTTAGCTAAGAAAAAAAAGAAAAAAAGGTTTTTGCCTGGATGATTAATTGTAGAACTATTTAAGTCTGCAGATCCAATAAGAGCCTTATGGATTTTTATACTTGCAAAGGATTACAAAATTGCTGATAAATCTACTACTGCTAACATGAGCCTATGGCTCTATATGGATCCACTTACCAAGCAAAAGCAGAAGAGAAGACACTAGTCCCGGAATGAAAATGGTGGTATTAAATGATGGCAGAGCTGAGAATGCTTAAACCTAATACAACATTCATGAAATCTCTCCTGACACACCAGCCAGGGCTAAATCTTCAATTGTACCATTAGACTGTGGACTGCAGTATAACGGTGAGAGGAATATTATTTACTGATGCATTTGTCTGATGCATCTGCCTGGGACTAGCAGTTAAGTATGGTGCAAGCAGTATATTCTGATATGATTCTGTAAAGGCAAAAAGCAGCTGGCAAATTAGCTTGATATAACTAGGTCCACTGCTGGCAACATTTGTTATTTGAATTTTCATGTGTGGCATCCTTATGGGCAGAAAACTTATCATTTCAAAGCACAGGAAAAGTACTTAGAGAACAACTGACTTGGCCACAGCCAGAGGAAATATATTTGAGGGCAAAGTAAGACATATCACGCTAGCTGCAGAGTCAGCATGGGTTCAGCCGAGGGAAATCTTGTCTCACCAATTTGCTTGACTTCTTTGAAGGTGTGAATAAACATGTGGATAAAGGTGAGCCAGTTGATGTAATGTTTCTAGATTTCCAGAAAGCTTTTTATAAAATTCCTCATGAGAGGCTCCTGAGAAAATTAAAGTAATGGGATAGGTGTCAAAGTTCAGTTATAGATTAGGAATTGGTTATTTGAGAGAAAACAGAGAGTAGGGTTAAATTGTCATTTTTTCTCAATGGAGGAGAGTAAACAGTGGAGTGCCGCAGGGACCTGTAAAGGGACCGGTGCTATTTAACTTATTTATAAATGATCTGGAAATTGGAACGACGAGTGAGGTGATTAAATTTGCAGATTACACTAAACTGTTCAAAGTTGTCATGCAGATTGTGAAAAATTGCAGGCAGACCTTAGTAAATTGGAAGACTGGGCATCCATGTGGTAGATGAAATTTAATGTGGACAAATGCAAATTGATGCACATTGGGAAGAATAAACTGAATCACAGTTACAGGATGCTAGGGTCCACCTTGGGGGTTAGCGCCCAAGAAAAGGATCTGTGTGTCATTGTAGACAATATAATGAAACCTTCCACCCAATGTGCAGCAGCAGCCAAAAAAGCAAACAGGATGCTAGGTATTATTTTTTTAAAGATGGTTAACAAGACTAAGAATGTTATAATGCCTCTGTATCGCTCCATGTTATGACATCACCTGGAGTATTGCATTCATTTCTGGTCTCCTTATTTCAAGAAAGATATAGTAACACTAAAAAAGATTCAAAGAAGAGCGACCAAGATGATAAAGGGTATGGAACTCCTCTCGTATGAGGAAAGACTAAAAAGGCTAGGGCTCTTCAACTTGGAAAAGAGACAGCTGAGGGGAGATATGATTGAAGTCTACAAAATTCTGAGAGGAGTAGAACGGGTACAAGTAGACCGATCTTTCACTCTGTCAAAAATTACAAGGGCTAGAAGTTACAGGGAAATACTTTTAAAACCAATAGGAGGAAATATTTTTTCATTCAGAGAATAGTTATTTTCTGGAACACATAGCCAGAGGTTGTGTTAAGAGCGGATAGCGTAGCTGGTTTTAAGAAAGGTTTGAACAATTTCCTGGAGAAAAAGTCCATAATCTGTTATTGAGAAAGACATGGGGGAAGTCACTGCTTGCCCTGGATCGGTAGAATAGAATGCTGCTACTTCTTGGGTTTTGCCCAGGTACTAGATACCTGGATTGGTCACCATGAGAACGGGCTACTGGGCTTGATGGACCATTGACCATTGATGGACCCAGTAAGGCTATTCTTATGTTCTTATCTCCCACTGAATATCCTAGTCACCGGCCAGGCTGGTCACTGACTGGCTAAATTTAGTGGTCAGGTAGACCACCTAAATAGCAGGTCTATCATTGGCTGCTATGATTTAAGCAGCTAGTCGATGAATATTGGCATGGCTGGATATGCCAAATGCAGCTGAACTTAGACTGGAAATTCATTGCCAGTGGCTGGATGTGACCCTGTCATTGAATTTATGGGTTCACTGCCTACTGCAGGAGGAAGGTGGGCTGCCTTCTGTAGTCTGAATATCAGCCCCTTACTAAAAAAACTGGAAGGTATGTCCCATACTTTGCACTTCCTCTCCCCATAAGGAAATAGAAGTGAACTGCTACACGGAAAAGAATGACTCAACATGACAACAGCTTGCCCTGAACTGCTGAGCCTGTTCTTTACTCATCTGCCATCTTGGTTCTTCTGTAGGGCTGATTTATTATTATTGGAAATCAGACGTATAGCTCCATGCAAACTATCCTATTTTTAATGGTGTTTCTTTTTTTATGTATGCTTTATTTGATGTATTTTATTGTAAACCGCCTTGAATTGTGCTGCAACTAAGGCAGTATATCAAGTTTAATAAACAATATACTCAAGACTTTCCCAGTCAGTCCTTGATAATATGGAGTCATCCAATAGCCTTATAGGTTATTCTACAGAGAGAGATACTAGCCCCCTCTTTTACAAAGGTGCGCTAAGCTTTGTAGCGCTTGCTAAATATTAGCGCACGCTAAACACTAACAGGTGTATGTTATCCTATGGACGCGTTAGCGCAAACGTTGATTTAGTTCAAGTTCAAGTTTATTATTTGATAAATCGCCTATATAAAACATTCTAAGCGATGAACAATCCACGCTAAAATGCTTAGCACACCTTTGTAAAAGAGGGCCTAAATGGGATTAGTTGGGTTTTGTTTTTTTTGCAAATTTAATTCCAAATCATTAACTACACACTATTTCAAACAAGCATGCCTTTTCAGGTTTTAGTCATTAAGAGCTATAAATTTTGTAAGGTAAAGGAATAAATGAAAATAGAAAAAAAAAATCAGGTAGCATTTACTACTTACAAGAAAATGAGGGCAAAGTTGGAAATGTCACAGAAAAGAAAAAAAAAAGTTACAATCATTCTATTTAAATAGTCTTCCAAAGCTGACTGAAACTTGAAATATAGCACTTACTTTAAATGAGATCATAAACATTCTTCCCTTTGAGATACCAAGAGGCCAAATATTTTACTACTACAGTAGGTCTTCTTTCACCCTAGAAGGATGAGTACTGACATGATAAAGAGGTATAAAGAACTACACATCAGGGATGAATCATAAATATCATTTAACCAAGCCTGGAGCCCATTGAAATGCTACATTAAACATTTGGGTATTTTTACCACTCTTACTATTTGAGTTTTACTTTTATACATAACATGTAGTAGCCTCCTAGAATGGTATTGTGTGGCACTCTGTATATTTTCCTTCTCCTATAGGTCTGATTCAGCTCTGCTTCCTCCCCACCGGACATTTTTAAGGAAAATGCCACATTATGTGGCATAAAGCTGAAAGGGATAGAAAGTAGAGATATGCAGCCCTCTGTGTATACTTCAAGATTTCTTCAGTTCTATTGACAAAATTGACAAAATTGAGCAAAATGAACATTCTTGTACATGACATAGGAAATGATGCAAGTTGAACGACTTTCATCTTGCATTATTTCCTATGTCATGTACAAGAATATTCATTTTGCTAATTTTTGTCAAGTTTGTCAACAGAACTGAAGAAATCTTGAAGTATACACAGAGGGTGAGTATTAGCAGTAAATCTGAGAGACTAAGATCATACATCATATACCCTGGCTTAGGAGGGCGGAATATGCAAAACTAGCCTAGTTGGAGACAGTGCCTGCAAAAGGAGCATTAGTTGTGGGGAGGTGCAGGGAATGCCACTATCTGTGGTCTGACACTGCAAAAGAAAGCAACTTTGTCAGGCCAGATGGGATTTAAAGCGTTTAAGTGCTCTCATGTAATCTTCTGTGTATAAAAGCATTGATCAGGACAACACCTGATACTTGATTCAGAGGCTGGTCACAGCTATGAACTTGTACATAACAATAGGAATAACTTAAGGTATAGGGAGGGGGGGAAGTTTATTATTATATGTTTTATATGATAATGGAATATATGGGAGGGAGGGATGGGAAAGAGGAAGGGATAAGAATTTATGAAATATATCAATGATTGTTTGTAAGTGATGTATTTATTGTTAATATGAATGAATATATTTAACACTTAATGTATTTTTGAAAATGAATAAAGAATGAATAAAAAAAAATCAAAAACAATAGGAATATATTTCTGAAATTTTTAAAGTGGCAAATCTAATTGAGAAATGCATTCTTTACACAGCAAAATACAATCTCTCTGGTTAAAGTGTGACTTGGTCCTATGAGCCTACGGGACTCACTGAGAACCTTTTTTGCAATAATATTTCCATCAGTCCTTCTTCTCATTTTTGATTTAAGAACATAAGAAAATAAGAATTTCCGCTGCTGGGTCAGACCAGTGGTCAATCCTGCTCAGCAGTCCGCTTACGCAATGGTCCCCAGGTCAAAGACCAGTGCTCTAAATGAGTCCAGCCTCACCTTTGTACGTCCCAGTTTAGCAGGAACTTATCCAAATTTGTCTTGAAACCTTGGAAGGTGTTTTCCCCTACAACAAACACCGGAAGAACGTTCCAGTTTTCTACCACTCTCTGGGTGAAGAAGAACTTCCTTATATTTGTACGGAATATATCCCCTTTCAACTTTAGAGAGTGCCTTCTCATTATCCCTACCTTGGAGAGTGTGAAGTCTGTCTTTATCTACTAAGTCTATTCCCTTCAGTATCTTGATTGTTTCGATCAAGTCTCCTCTCAAGGGAGAAGAGGCCCAGTTTCTCCAAACTTTCACTGTACAGCAACTCCTCTAGTCCCTTAACCATTTTAGTCGCTATTCTCTGGACCCTTTTGAGTAGTATACAGTACTCCAGGTGAGGGCTCACCATGGCCTGGTACAGCAGCATGATAACCTTCTCCGATCTATTTGTGATCACCTTCTTTATCATTCCTAGCACTCTGTTTGCTCTTTTTGCCGCCGCAGCACATTGTGCAGATGGCTTCATCGACTTGTCGATGAGAGCTCCCAAGTATCTTTCCTGGGAAGTCATGTACCGTCCCGGACATCCTGTATTCGTGCATGAGTTTTTTGTTACCGACATGCATCACTTTGCACTTATCCACGTTGAACCTCATTTGCCATGTCAATGCCCATTTCTCGAGCCTGATTATGTCACCTTGTAGATCTTCACAATCCCCCTGTGTCTTTACTACTCTAAAATATGCACTAAGCCTGAGATTTAATATTTAGTTTCCTTTCTTATGGATCTTTGGCCAGATCTAATTGTAACTCTTTATTAATGTAAGTTATTAAAAAGTATATATACAGTAAGGTTGATTCTAAATATGGTGCCCAAAATATCAGCACCAAGAAAGCACTATTCCATAAGCCACGTTCAGTTAGGCACAGTTTATAGAATAGCACTTACACCTGGGAACTATGACTAAATTTAGGCATAGCTATTTCTACCAGTGAAAATGTGGTGAAAATGCCTGCGCCTAAATATAGGCCCTCTTTTACTAAGGGCTCCTTTTATTAAGCTGCGTTAGGGCATTAATGCGCGGAATAGCGCGTGCACTAGATGCTAACACCAGCATTGAGCTGGCGTTAGTTCTAGCCACGTAGTGTGGGGTTAGCGCGCGCTAATATGCTGTGTGCATTAAAAACGCTAGCGCACCTTAGTAAAAGGAGCCCTAAGGTGCACTAACCGATTAGCATCTGTTTCTCCTGTCAGAAGGGCGTTGGGAGTTGTACATTCTCAACCAGTGCTGATTCATGGGTTATACCATTTGAGATAAGTGTTGTTTTCCCTCTTCACATATAATTTGAGGGTTGATATTTAACATTTTTGTGACTAGTGTTTTTTTGATCTTTTGGTTTTTCGTTATTATATAGGCTACTAGCTGATGCCCCGGCATTGCACGGGTATTTAATTATAGCAATAACACTGTAAATGGATTCAAATAAAGATACTTTATAGTGGTGAATGAAATTATTTTTTTACAGCTTAATAAAAAGTACAATATTCAAATTATAATGTGAAATATTTGACAAAATGAATACAATACAACTAACGCAAAACGTGATTATAAACAACAATTTTAGTTTCACCTCCTGGAGCAAGAACATATAAATTCTTGGGTGAACCCACCCTTGAGCAAGCAACATAGAGTTGTGGGCCGCGAGACCCCCAGAACATATCACCCCAGGTAGTGAGGGATCTGCATACCAAGTTTCGTTCAAATCGGGCAAGCCGTTTTTGAATTACTGTGAGAATGGCAGCTTTTTACATTTTTTCCATTGACATGAATGGGTGAAATCCGATTTTATGTTTGTAGCTCCGCCCACGTGTGCAGGTGGGCCGCGAGACCCCAGAACATATCACCCCAGGTAGTGAGGGATCTGCATACCAAGTTTCGTTCAAATCGGGCAAGCCGTTTTTGAATTACTGTGAGAATGGCAGCTTTTTACATTTTTTCCATTGACATGAATGGGTGAAATCTGATTTTATGTTTGTAGCTCCGCCCACGTGTGCAGGTGGGCCGCGAGACCCCCAGAACATATCATCCCAGGTAGTGAGGGATCTGCATACCAAGTTTCGTTCAAATCGGTCAAGCCGTTTTTGCGTGATCGCGGCACATACACACACATACATACATACACACATACATACCTCCGATTTTATATATATAGATTTTGATGATACAGCTTATGAAGCACACACCTGCAGATGTGGTTCTGTATGTTTTTTTTTACACAAAATAGGTGAGGTAGGATGGGACAGGCGTAGGTGATTAAAATTTGAAGCCAGGATGTGGACCTGAAATAATATGGAAATTATAAGTCCTATGATCTGATCGCCCACGATTATGATACACCTGTCTCTTAGCACAAGTAAATTTATGGTTTAGAAAAAGTTAGTAGCTTATATTGTTTCATATGGGAATAGCTAACATTGAAGACAGACATACTTAAGCTTGCCTGTGGTAGGCCTTTTTATATATTCTTCAAGTCTCTTGGAAACATCCATATTAGACCCAATTTGCTCTATGCAGGGTCACAGGGAACAGCATAGGTTTAAATCCTTAACCTCAGATACCCCACATTGTGACTTGGACGTATGAATTTCTCTCTCCATGTTTTATCTATAATCTGATGTCACATGTCTAAATGGCAAAACACATAAATTGAATATTTCAAGTTATGTACAGATACTCTACAGCACTACTTAAACATTTTCAAATTGTCTAAATTTAGATATTTCCAAATAATACATTCACCAAATGGCATCTAAGATTCCTGCTTGATCTAATTCACTCAGATTTAAAAATTCTAGTAAGTATGTTGTTTAAAAACCTGCACAATTACAAATCTCAGCATACTTATAATAGGGATTTAAAAAAAAATAGGATTTTCTTATCATGGACTGAAGTGTTTTGGCAAATATAAACCCTGTGTGTTTTCAAATGCCATATTAATAAAGGCTTACTCAAAAAAGTAACCAGGTTAGGCTGCAATCAATTCAGTGGTTGAGTGTTTAAAAAGAAACTAAAATGTTAGCTTTAGAGGATATATATCTGTTACTGCTGGTGTGCCTGAGTAGACGACAGAATGCTGACTCAGTGTCAGATTTTGCCATTTGGTCTCATCCTTATCACCTGCATTTTACAGCTGTTGATTGCCTAGCTCAGTGAAGCATATGACAGAGAGCAAGATACGAATCAATAAAATCATGTAAAATGATTAACCCTTTAAGTGAAATAGGCCTTGGAGCAGACTCAAGTCCCATAAGAACCAATCCAGGCTGTATTTTCTGAAATTGTGGGTGAATGTGAGTAGCAAATTGCCTCATATTATAGAAGGTTTTTTTTCTGAACTAATGTAAATTGGAAAAGTTTCTATAATAATAATAATAATAATAATTATCCAGGCACCACCCAAAAACCAAAACAAAAGAAAATACTGAACTGCAGATGCAGAATATTTCTAAATGGACCAGCAACCTAGCACATAGGACTCCTTTTATCAAACCTTGGTAGAGCTTTTTACCACAAGCCAGTGATGTAAATGCTCTGAAGCTCATAAGAATTGATTACTAAAATTCTTAAATATTGTAACCATGGTTAACTGATTTTACCTCAGTGGGGGTGGGGGTGGGGAGTTCAGGAGAGTCCATGGTGCTCTTTGGAGGTCCTTAGCTTGCGGCTAGAATTGCAGCAGGCGCAATTCATGGCCATTACAGCCCACAGAAACCTTCAGAGAAGCTGGAGAAGCATGTGGGAGCAGCTGGCAGTGTCAGGGCCTGAATAAGAGCGTCATTGCATATGTGCTTGATGGCATCACACATGCGCAGTGTGCCTGAAATCGGTCAGGCCAGAAAGAGCAGAGAGAGAGAGAGAGATAAAATATTTAAGGGCTCAGGGGATCCTGAATTTAATTAATGTTAAAAAAAAGGGCTAGCACGGTTTTGTAAAAGGGGGAGTATGTGCACAATGCTAGAAACAGAAAGAGTCCCATTTTGGGATCTGGGGTCCTGAAAAGTACTAATTTTGATACTGTTCAGGTTGGCACTAGTGCTTAATCTGGTTTACAGTGGCTTAAAGAAGAAATTTAATTTTAAAATATATATTAAGCACCATTAGGAGATAGAATCTTCATATATGTTAAATGCTTGTTAAAGCTGGAAAAAATGCATAGTAACAGTTTGTGGAGAGCAATGGAGGTTGTGGAGAAGAACAGTTGAGTTACCCTCCCTCCCCCGCTGCAAAACAGTTGCACATTTTTTAGCACCAGCCACAGCGATAACAGCTCCAACGCTCATAGAATTCCTTTGAGCGTTGGAGCTGTTAATGCCATGGCCGGCACTAAAAACCATACCACGGTTTTGTAAAAAAGGGGGGGGGGGGGTGTTAATGAGAAGCTGCTGTTGTTAAAGTGTGACTGCTTCTACAGAGAATTTTGGCTCTCTTCCTCAGGTTAGAAGCCCTTTGTGGAGACACAGAGTTTTTGGTTTAGAAGTTTCCTTCTTAAACAGACAATACAATGAAATCTTCCGCCCAATGTGCGGCAGCAGCCAAAAAAGCATATAGGATACTAGGAATTATTTTTAAAAGGATGGTTAACAAGACTAAGAATGTTATAATGCTCTTGTATCGCTCCATGGTGCGACCTCATCAGGAGTACTGCGTTCAATTCTGGTCTATTTATCTCAAGAAAGATATAGGGCTTCTTTTACAAAGGTGCGCTACCATTTTTATCACATGCACTGCATTAGCGCGCGCTAGCCAAAAAATTACCGCCTACTTAAAAGGAGGCAGTAGTGGCTAACGCATGCAGCATTTTAGCGCGCGCTAAAACTGCTAGTGCGCTTTTGCAAAAGGAGCCCATAGTGGCACTGGAAAAGAAGAGCGACCAAGATGGTACAGGGGATGGAACTCCTCTCGTATGAGGAAAGACTAAAATGGTTAGGGCTCTTCAGCTTGGAAAAGAGATGGCTGAGGGGAGATATGATTGAAGTCCACAAAATCCTGAGTGGAGTAGAATGGGTACAAGTGGATCGATTTTTCACTCCATCAAAGATTACAAAGACTAGGGGACACTCGATGAAGTTACAGGGAAATACTTTTAAAAACAATCTAGCACACCACATCTAGCGCACAACCTCTATCCAATTCTCTTATTACCCAGTCAAAGAAATTGATCAGATTTGACTGACAAGACCTACCTCTAGTGAAGCCATATTGCCTCTGGTCCTGTGATCCAACAGATTCCAGAAAATTCACCATTCTCTGTTTTAAAAGCATTTCCATTAATTTGCTTACCACAGAAGTCAGGTTTGTAATTCACTACTTCCACTCTTTAGTGTCCTCCTTCTTTTTCTCTCTTCCTATCCCCTTGTGCCCAGTTTTCTTCTCTTGCTATCCCTTCCATGTGTCCAGCATCTGTCCTCCTCTTTTTCTTCTCCAGTATCCAACATCTTCTCTTTCTGTTCTCTAAGGTTTCCACAGTTAGTGCCATGAGTGTTGTGGCTGCCCGGGACTTGCTGCATCTGAGTAAGTGGAACTAACATTTCAGCTGCAATGGCTGCAAAGCTGGCTCCACAAGATCCAAACAACTTGCAACAATAATCTTCTCTGTCTCTCAATTTCTACCTCCTATGTCTATCATTGGCACATTTTTTCCTACCCCACCCAATGTCCATTTTCATATGTCCCTATGTCCAAAATTCCCCCTCCATCTCTCTAATTACTTCCATGTCCAGCTTCCCTGGGCTGCATTGACCCAAAAAACTGTTTCTGGGGTCTGCAGCAAGACAGAGGAGGCAGCCGCCAAGACGGTAAACACCCGAGGGCAGCAGAGGAAAGCAATACATTGCCCTCGACCGGGGCCACACAAAATACTTCACCGGGCCACATGCGGCTCTTGAGCCGCAGGTTGGACACCCCTGATCTACAGTATGTGTCCTGTCATGTTTGCCTTTCTGTTCAACATCCTCCTATGGCCCACTCATATTCAGTATCAACCCTCCATCTTCATAAACCTTCTATGTCTCATATCTTCTTTCCATCTCCCTATATTGTCCTTTGTCTAAAATATTTTTCTCTGTCTTCCAATTTCTATCTCCTGTGTATCCACCATCTGCTCTCTCTCTTTCTCCCCTGATCTCTCCCCATAACTAGCATTTGCACTCTTTTTCCATCTATCCCCATGTCCAGCTTCTCCTCATTTACTACTCTGTGTCCAGCATCTTCCCTTCATCTCCATATGTCCTCATTGTGTCTTGCATCTTCCTTTACAAATTCCCCTTTATCCAGCATCTATCTTCTGTGTACCTTTCACTATTCTCCACCCATGTCCGACATCTCTCTTTGGTCTCCCAATGTTTCCCCCATTTCCAGCATCTTTCCTCCCTTCCCTCAATGGTCTAACATCTGACCCTCTTTTTTCCCTTTATTTCTCCTCTCTACCTCATCCCATCCAATCCTACCCCATTGCATCACATCTCTCCCTCTCTTTTCCTTTCTCTCCCTCCACCCAATGTTTCAAAATTTGCCATCTTCTTCCCTCCATCCCATGATTTAATATCTCTCGCTATCTCTTCCCTCCCACCTCCCATCTCTCTACTGCATGGTCTGACATGTAACCCAGACTGACACCTGACATTCTCTTTCTTCCTCCCTCCCCTTTACCCCATCCCATGGTCTGACATATCTCTCTCTCTCTTTTAACTTCCCTCCCTCCACCCCATAGTTGTAACAAAGAGCAGTATATAAATACTAATAAACATTTTGCTTTTATTCTTCCCTCCTTCCCTCTCCTCCAAGCTATGGTCCAAACTTTTCCCTCTCTATTCTTTCCCTCCACCCCTTAATCTAACATTTTTCCTTCTATTTCTCTTTTGTCCATCTATTCCATTTTCCAGCATCTCCTCCTCCCCTCCACTTGGGTCTATGATGATTCACTGTGGCTGTTTCAGCACTGAATTGGCCACAATGAATCATCCTGCTGGCTGATGATGATTAAGCATTGGGGGGGGGGTGATGCTCCCCACACACCCCAAAAATCGGCCATAATGAATCATCCTGCTGGCTGATGATGATTAAGCATTTGGGGGGGGGGTGATGCTCCCCACCCCCCCAAAAAATATTCTACCCTCCCTCTTTCCTACCTGCTCGTGATAATCGGATCAGATAGATTTGTATGAAATGACCCATGTGGCCTAGTGTTTTCAACAGTTGTGGGGAATCCATGCTCATGCCAGAACAAGGGCTAGTGACAGGGGTGTCTGTGAAGAGTCTAGGACGATTTGGGGAAGAAAGTCGAATGAGGCTAAATATAGTAGGATTTTTGCAGCTTTATTAGACTTTAAATCCTTCAGCATTTCTCTTTATGCTTCTTTGTTTAATAGTTCAATTTACCTTCTTAGCAAAAATATCTTCTTCTTGTGGAGCTCTCCCCCAAATTTTCCAGGCTGGTTTTGTTGCAGAAACTAGGTGATCTGCACTGGAATGCCTTGTGCTCTTCCTCTTCCTGCAGTGTCACACTGTCTCTTTCGTTGCTGCAAAAAAAGCAAGTCCTCCACTTTAGGGTTTAGGACAATTCAGTGTGTCATGAAACATCCATGATGAAATAGCCACAATTAATTGTCCCATTCCGCCTTCACCTCTGCCACTGGATCTAATATCTCTCTTTATTCTTTGTCCCCTTTCTCCCCCATTTTCCAGCATGTCTCTTTCCTCTCCTCCATGATTGTCCCAGATATTATCCCCTCTCACTCTCTTTAACCCCCCACCATGCTCTCATCTAAACACCTCCCCAGTCAAGAAGCTCCCTCATTTCCTTGATCCAACATCTCTCCCCATTCTTTGTTTCCTCTTCTACCCCATTGTCCAACATGTCTCTTTCCTTCCCTCAATGCTTAGCTGGGGTGACAGCAAAGAATTCTCCTGAGCATAATGAAGGATAAGTCTGGTAGTATTTCCACAATCTAAATCATTTAAAATGATATAACTGCATAAAACTGAAGCTGATCTTGTTTATTAAGCTGAAAAAAAATTAGGGCTCCTTTTACAAAGCCAGGGTAGAAATTCTCCCATGGCAAATGCATCAAAGCCTATTCAGTTCTTATAGACTTCAGTGCATTTGCCGCAGGACTGTTCTGACTGGTCTACAAAAAATTGCAAAAAATGTAAGGGTGTATTTTAAAAGTAGTCAAGTAGTTGTTTTTGTTTTTACTTTTATTGTTAAGTGTGGAGGGGCATAATAAAAAAAAAATGTCTAAGTCCCCTTTTGGCCTAAGGCCTTAAACGTTGAAAGTAGAAGCAGGAAAAATGTCCATTATCAAAACAAACGTCCAAAAGGAGGTTTTTTTTTATAATGGCCTGCCTCTATGGTCAGCTGTTTAAACGCCCAGACACCACTACGTCTACACTAACAACATATAATCAACCTAAAAAAAGCCTAACTCCCAAAACAAACTCCCAACTCCCAAAACAAGAGCTTTTAGGTGAAGGAGGAGCCAGGCCCATGTAGCCTTAGGCCCCTCCTGTGGGTGGGGTGCCCACAGGAGGGGCCTAAGGGTACTGAGCCAATTCCGGTTGGCCCAGGCGCCTCAGGCCCCACCTGTGGGTGGAATTTGAGCCGCCTGGGCCAATCAGGCCCTAAGGCCAGCCATTCAATGGATGGCTGGCCTGCCGGCCGGCCGGGCTTGCCACCCGTCCGTCCAGCCAATGATGTCAAGGTACTGGGGGGGATTGGGGGTGGGGGGATCAAGGGAAGGAGGGCCTGGGATCCCTCCTGCCCGTATCTTAGTGGGGGTGGGGGGTAGGGGGTGTCACCGGGCAGGAGGGCTTGGCTCCCTCCTTGCCCAATCATTATAGGCGGGGGGAGGGTTAGAGGATCACCGGGGCAAGAGGGCTTGGGCCCCCTCTTGCCCCGATCCAGTTGGGGGTTCGGGGAGTCACCGAGGCAAGACGGCTTGGGCTCCCTCTTGCCCCGATCATGTTGGGGAACGTCGGGCTGTCACCGGTGCAAGAGGGCTTTGGCTCCCTCTTGCCCCGATCATTGTCAGCTGGGCCAGGAGGGCTTGGGCTCTCTCCTGGCCCCAATCAGATCGGGGGGAGGGGTGGATTGCTGCAGGAGAGATGTGTCATCTCTCCTGCCGCTTTAGCGATCCCAAGTGCCACGTTTGACGGCACTTGGTGGTATAGCTATTGCGTAAGGAGAGATGAGGCATCTCTCATGCCTCAATGGTTGAGGTGGGGGGTGGGTAAGTTGCCGGCCCGCTGAACTGATCGCGCCATCAGCTCAGCAGGCTCTTTTTCGGCACTTATACCTGTTTTGACTTGGTCTAAGTCAAAACATATAAGTGCCGACTAGGCAACCTGTCAAAATCTTTGGTTATACCTGCTGTACGCCTAAGTCTAGGTTGGCCCACCTCCCGCCCTTTCCCTCCTCTAAAAATGCCTCTTTTCACTCTATGTGTTTAGAGGCAGGGGAAAGACCTAAGCTGGTTTTAGATACGTCTAAAACCAGCTTTGATTATGGGTACTTGGACGATCGTGCTTTTTGATCGTCCAAGTACCCATTTAGGCCCCTTTTTAGACGTTTGGGTTTTTTTGATTATGAGCACCTTAATATTTAGGCCCTCCTATACAAAGCCACGCTAGCATTTTTACCGCTGGCCGCCATGGTAAGAACG
The DNA here is from genome assembly GCF_902459505.1 of Geotrypetes seraphini. NCBI lineage: Eukaryota > Metazoa > Chordata > Amphibia > Gymnophiona > Dermophiidae > Geotrypetes > Geotrypetes seraphini. The sequence continues at coordinate 243,462,778 of NC_047085.1, read as the reverse complement.
CTGACACTCATAGGATTTCTAGAGCGTCGGAGTTCTTACCGCCCCGGCTGGTGCTAAAAATGCTAGCACGGCTTTGTAAATCAGGGGGTTATATCACATGCATAAGTAACTTGTTACAGTAAAGAAATTGAAATACACAAAAATACAGGACTTATTTTCCAACAGGAAAAATATATAAAAATGTGTGTTATATTTTATTTTACACTAGTTTACCATTATAAGGAGAGATCCATTTCAAAAATCACAGGATAATAGAAATTAAAGAAAGAATATGCAATTATAAAGTAGCAGCTCGTCATTATAATACGATCCCTAGCTTCCTATCTAATAGGTGAGCTAGTTGTAGATATTCCACCAGCAATAAACCTAACAGAGACTCCTGGGCTTTAGATGCCACAAACCTTGATAGATGTTGAGGATCACAAATTATATAATGAACACTGATATTTAATTAAACATTTACAAGGATAATACAGAAAGAACAAAGCACCCAGTTTTAAAAAACTGCTGGCCTCAATAACAAAAATTGACATGTTCTCTGCTGTGTTTCTTTCAAAACATCTAGAAATAATTGAACTTTACAATTTGAACTGGAATTTGTTTTTTTTACTCTGGAAAACATTTTAAACATACAGAGGCTCATTTTCAAAGCACTTAAGACACACAAAGTACTCTAGGCGTTTATGGTACTTTGTGTATCTAAGTGCTTTGACAATGAGCTGCCCCAACCCCCATTCTTTATGAGGTTCTAATACACAGGTCAACAACATGGTCAATGTCACAGGGTCAGAATCTAATCTCTGCAAAAAATCAGTCAAATCCAAATTATCCATTTTCAAGAGGGGTTTTTAAATGCACTCTCTTTCTTCTTCACCTGTGGGAGGTAATAGACTCTAGATACTAGAGGAACACTGGAACTTTCAATAGAGATGTGACAAATATCTTCTACATATCAAGAGCTGACATAGCTGGCATATGTGGAAACTTAAGAAAATCTAAGATTCCTGTTAGCATGTTCTAAAGTTTCTAATTTAATTTGAACAATAGTCATATTCTTAAACTCTGAGTTAAATATTTTTTTTTCCTTAACTTCTGGTAATTTCTTAATATTACCAGTATCAGAGAGCACCAAGCCTTGCTGTTGCATTATTGCCTCCACATTTTGAGTAAATGTTCCCATTTGACCTGAGAGAGACTGCTCCAAATGCTGACACCTTCCCATAGTGTTTCCAAAGAAATGTCCCTAGACTTCAATAATATAAGGGGAAAAGTTACTTGTTCCTTCAATTTGGATTGTGACTGAGAATACAGTTGTCCTCTGGCATCCTCAGGTCTCAGGTCTTGAGAAGGAGATGCTGGTATCTGCTTGCCTCCTGCTGCAGAGGTCTTCCACTACTCAGAGAACTGTCTGGGAGTTTTTCCGGGGTTGCCTCCATGGAAGATTCCAGCATTTTGCTCCAGGTATATATATTTCATCAGTGAAACAGATCTCAGCTCAAAGGAGAGTGTTGCAGCACTGAGGGGGAATCCAAACCTCCTTCCACTGACACTTCCCCAAGCTTAACATTACATAACAATTTATTTCTATAACGCAATACCATTAAGTTCTATGTGGTATACAAAATAGAATTATAAACTGCACATATAAAGTTGAATGTAGAGCATTAATTTCCTAAAAATCTTATAAACAAATACATTTTTAGCTGTATCCTAAAATGCTGATATGAGCAAAAGGTTGCTATTAGGGAATTCAAATCTTTATCCCATATTGTAGCTTGAAATGCCAGAAGACTTTGAGATCCAGCCACACCACAGCAGGTTGGGCAAAACTATCCATCAGTCTGGTTATTGACAATGTTGAAGGCTCTTGAAACTGCCACTGAACATCTTTACATCTCTCCCCAATTAAGTAAGAAGGAGTTTAAAGAAAATCCTGTGGTGTAACAGAGCCCGGCTCTGTGCTTCCAACTTCTTGGATCTCCTCTCCTATCTTCTCTTCAGGAATCAAATATTGGTAGTTGTTATGTGATTTTGTTATCATAAAAAATTTATCATAGTAGTGTTGGAAAGTTATTTTATTCTATGTTGAGTCACTCGCCCACTGATTAAAATGTAACCTCTTTAATTGACACCCTAAACTGAACATCTAGAATTGTAATTCCCTCCTGGTTCCAGTTACTGACTTAAGCAGTGCATACATATGAAAACTAGTTCTTTGGTTAGGTTATCAGGGCTCAGAGGCAAAGCAGGAAAGCTACTGGATTCCAGGAAAGGGGATAAAAATGATCAAACACTTGCAAATTCATGTATGCAGTAGAGAGGAAGGTGGAGGAAAGCCCTGGAAAGTCGCAAAAGAAACTGTTGGTAGAGGCTGAGAATTATATACATTGACAAGTTCACAGGCACGCCAATGGATGTTTCATTTCCCTCAAGAAGAGCTGATCAGAATTCCATTGTTCTCTTTGGGAGGAACCACACTAGATAAGGAGTGCATTTATTTATACATTTATATTCTGCTCTTTTCAAAAACCATCTGGACAAGGTAGACCAGAATGTTTAAAATGGATTATTACAATATACTTATCAGCAAACGTAATTGCCTAGCCCTAAACCTGCCCATTCATCACCAACTTCAACAGCCATTAAATCAATCCCAGATCCTAGTGCCACCCCTATGCCAAGGCTACATATGTTATGCTATGTTATGTGTGAGGAACCTTAGTGCACAAAAGAGGAGAGGGGCTTGGGTGTGATTGTATGTGATGATCTAAAGGTGGCCAAACAGGTTGAAAAGCTAGGAGGATGCTAGGGTGCATAGGGAGAGGTGTGGCCAATAGGAAAAAGGAAGTATTGATGCCCCTGCATAAGACTCTGGTGAGACCCCATTTAGAATACTGTGTACAATTCTAGAGACCACACCTTCAAAAAGATATAAACAGGATGGAGTCAGTCTAGAGGAAAGCTATTACAATACAATACAATAAATCAATTTCTAGACCGCGGTTCACAAAAGAGTAATAAGGATACAGAAATAATCTGAATGAAGAGATCTAATTGCCTATGGATTTGTTAAAAAGATGGGTATTCAATTGCCTTCTAAACTGAAGGTAAGAGTGAGAAAAGGAGCACAAATGCCTGAAAACACTATTGTGCATGGCAGCTTGAAAACAGAGTTGTCGCTCACAAAATTTTTGTTATATTTACAACCATTAACTGGTGGAAAGGCAAACAATGCATGATTTTTTTTCTCAAGTGTTTCTGAGATGATTAAAATGGTGCGTGGTCTTTATCATAAGGCGTATGGGCACAGACTTAAAGATTTTGATATGTATACTTTGGAGGATAGAGGAGATATGATAGAGGTGATTAAATGCCTATGTAGCATATAGTACTTGCACATGAGGCAATTCTCTTTCAGCTGAAAGGAAGCTCTGGAATGAGAGGGCATAAGATGAAGATGAGAGGTGATAGGCTCAGGAGTAATCTAAGGAAAAACGTTTTTACAGAAAGAATGGTAGTTATGTGGAATAGTCTCTTGGTAGAGGTGGTGAGGCAAAGGCTGTGTCTGAATTTAAGAAAGAATAGGTCAAGCATGTGGGATCTCTTAGGAGAGGAGGAGATAGTGGATGCTGTTGATGGGCAGACTGGATGGGTCGACCTTTATGTGCCGTCATGTTTCTATGTTTCTTATATTCAACTGAATCCTCACAGAGTAGAGTTTTAGGCGGTTTACAGATTGCATATGCTTTACATAGACTTGACATAACATACCATACAATTTCTTATACCCTGTAAATTTCAGTAAGGATTCATCGCAGTTTACAATAAGATTTATAGACATACACTGTAGTTACCATAGGAGACCTAAACTATAAATGAATGAGGATCTGGAGAATTACAGAGAGAAGAGATATCTCTTTAACAATTTTCTGATTTGATAGTAAGAAAAGGGTTGTCATAAACATAATGGCAGGCTATGTAGAAACCTTGGGATCTTGATATTCAAAGGTAGAATCAAATAACTTTTTCCGGTGAACTTGAGGTGAAGGATAGGTCAACTTAAAGTGTTGTATTATTCTTGAACTAGAGAAGGAGCTTGTGACCTTAATGTCAGATACTAATCCATTAGAGTTCTCTCCATATATAGCCTTGTAGATCATACAAGCAGTCTTAAACTGTAACCTTTTTTCATGAGCAATCAATGTAACTTTTCAATTAACGGGCTAGCCTTCTCAAATTCAGTTGATCAAAAAAATTAGCCTAGCTGCTGTATTCTGAAGTAGTTGCAATCTCTCTTGTTTCTTCTCTGGGATACCTTAGTACTAAGAGTTACAATAGTCCAAGTAGGGGAGTAATACATCCTGACTAGGTCAGATGCTACATATATCCAAATTGTTATCACCTCATTAATTTCATGCACATCTGTCCTGAGCATTTATATTTGGACAACCTATATTAAATCTGGAGGATAAAGCCCATAGTCTGTTATTGAGACAGACATGGTTGAAGCCACTGTTTGCCCTGGATCAGTAGCATGGAATGTTGCTACTCCTTGGGTTTTGGCAAGGTACTAGGGACCTGGGTTGGCCCAGTGGGCTACTGGGCTTGATGAACCATTGGTCTGACCCAGTAAGGCTATTCTTATGTTCTAAGTCCCTGTGTTGCAGAACTGCCCTTTGAAAGGTTTAGACCTTATTAACAAATTTTTTAAAAGAAATCAGTCGGAAGGGTGTTCATATTTTTGTGCTTGCCATATTCACTTTTTAAAACATTTATGATCTATGAAAAACAGCAATTACTCTCACTTTATTATTATGCATTAGCATGTAGAGAAAGATGTCAAATTTAATATTTTATCGTCTTGAACATTTGTCAGCTTCTGTTCACTGTTTATTAAATTTTTTTATAAGCTATCTCACATTTCTAGCAATGAACATTTGAAATAATCAGTACAGACCATGGAATAGGAAACAAAATACATGGGCAGTACTTAATACTTGAATCTGTTTGGACATGGTGCCACTCAGAAATCCCAAATTAGATTAGATTAATGCAGTGTTCATCTGCTGTGCTCACTATCAGGAAAGGCAGGTCAACATGATGCTATTTTGAAACAAATGAGGGTAAAATGGATTAAAGTATTGCTTCATATTTTTCTCATCTATTTGACACTTAATCACCTGTATCATCTCCTTCCCCCTCCACCCCTCTCCCTACCCCCCTCCTACCCACCTCTTCTCTTCTCTTCTCTTCTCTCTCCCCTCCTCCCTTCTCCTTCCTCCCCCTCTCTATAAGTCGCCTTGACACTACCTAGGTATGAGCGACGCAGAAATAGAAGATTAGATTAGATTCTCAAAGAACCATAACTGTCATTTTCCAAGACAACTGCAATTTTTCCCATCTTATCACAGTCTCACTTTAAGTAAACCAAATATTTTGTATTTGGCATACGTGAGCATGAAACAGGTTCAGTCCAAAAGGGGGCATGGCCTTGGGACTGGCACGGGTGGGTTTGAAGCATTCTGAAGTTATGGACGCAATCAAGGAGGCACACCCAACTTGAGCATCAGGATTTACATCAGGTTTCAGCAGACATTAATCCTAACACTGAACATTGGTGAAGAAATCAGCACTAGGGCCCTGATTCTATAAATAGTGTCTAGATCAGTGGCATCTAGCAGCGTTTAGCTAAATTCCACACAAAACTTACCCCGTCTTTTACTAAGGTGTGCTAACCGATTAGCATGCACTAATTGAATTAGCACGCGCTAAACGCTAATGCGTCCATAGATTAACATGCACGTGTTAGCGTTTAGCGCACACTAAATCGATTAGTGCACCTTAGTAAAAAAAGAACCTTAATTGGCTTAAATGACATAATAATTGAAAACACCATTAAACACCAATTTAAAAAAATTTATTTAAGTTTCAAGTGGAAATTGGTATGGCGTCTATTCATACCTACTTGAAAAGTAAGCGTGGTTAGGGGTGGAGTTTGGGTATCGAATTGACTTAGGTGTCTGTAGGCGTCTGTGTTATTTGCCAGTAAATCAGACCAGCAAAACACTGGCCTAATATACCAATGCCTAAGTCGAGTTAGGCGCTGCTAAGCACAATTCTATAAATGGTGCCTAACTTTGATTGACATACTATAGGTGCCATTATCAATTATGCCTACTGATTTAGATGCCTTTTATATAATCAGGCCCTAGGTGCCATTATATAAAGGGCTCTCAGCCTGGACTGTCCATTTATAGCAGTGGTCTCAAACTCGTGGCCCGGGGGCCACATGCGGCTCGCCAGGTACTATTTTGAGGCCCTCGGTGTGTTTATCATAATCACAAAAGTAAAATGAAATAGTTTCTTGATCATATGTCTCTTTAGCGATAAATTACAATATTATTATTAAGACTTAGCTAAAAGGAAAGATTTATAAACTATAAAGAGTTTTACCTCATGCAAAACTGTCATTTCTTTAATAAGACATTAACTATTTTTTTCCGAGGCCCTCCAAGTATGTTCAAATCCAAAATGTGGCCCTGCAAAGGGTTTGAGTTTGAGACTACTGATTTATAGAATAATGCTAATTTTTCCAGTGCCATTTAGTACACCGAGCTGTGGTAGAAACCTCTAGCATGCCTTAGTAAAAGGGTGGATGGCGTAATTAGTTAGTGCTGCTGAAAATAATTCATTGCTGCCAAAGAATGTGGTTAAAGCAGTTAGCTTAGGGTTTAAAAAAGGTTTGGTTAACTTCCTAAAAGTGAAGTCCGTAGCCCTTTCAGGACCAAGGGACATATTTGTCCCATAACTTTAAAATCCTATAAATTTTGATTGGGATAGTCTACAGTTCTAAATTTGATATGTACGGATTCCATATGATACTGCCTTTATGTAAACAAACTGGTTCCGACATTCATTCATTAGCGTCGTTGCCAGATTGACGAGAAGATTCACTTGCCACACTGTCCATAAGCCAGAAGTGTGATTTTTTAAATAAAAATAATGATATTTCACAAAAAAAATCAATTTTTTGGCATCTGCAAGCCCTTTTTACCATAAAAATGTCGTCAAAACCACAAAAATTGGCCTACGATCCTTATGGTCCTGAAAGGGTTAAGCCATTATTAAGATGGATGTGGGGAAATCCATTGCTTATTCCTAGCATAAGCAGCATAAAATCTGTTTTACTTTTATGTTATCTTGCCTGGTGTTTATGACCTGAATTGGTCACTGTTGGAAACAGGATACTAGACTTGATGGATTTGTGATCTCTCCCAGAATGGCAGCTCTTTTGTTCTTATGAACTGAAAACTGGCTATATGGGGGTATACCAGGGGTACTTAACTGCCAAGTTAACCCCATAAATCCGACCACATAAAAGTCAGTCCTATCTTTATGTAGTAACCCACAGCCTGATAAATGTTGAATATTGAATTTATCTTGGAATACAAACAGGAGAATCTGCCTTCACAAACATGAATAACAAAAAAAACAAAACAACAACAACAACAGAGGTGACCAATGGTGTTCAGTCTCTTTTTATTGTGATTGGCTCGACACGATCGTGTTTCGGCCCACAAGGGGCCTGCCTCAGGATTATTGTAGTTAAGTCGAGATAGACAAAACCGCGATGCTCTTTTACTCATCATGGAAAATACTACTCCTTATAAAACCTGCATATGTGGCTGAACTGCTGGCTTGAAGAACCAACGTGTGCTGCTGTCCGTGTCAAAATGAAAGTGGCACGGACAGCAGCACAGGTTGGTTCTTCAAGCCAGCAGTTCAGCCACATATGCAGGTTTTATAAGGAGTAGTATTTTCCATGATGAGTAAAAGAGCATTGCGGTTTTGTCTATCTCGACTTAACTACAATAATCCTGAGGCAGGCCCCTTGTGGGCCGAAACACGATCGTGTCGAGCCAATCACAATAAAAAGAGACTGAACACCATTGGTCAACTTTGTTGTTTTTTTGAATATTGAATTTAGCCAGTTATGCATTAGTTGGCTTCACAAAGCTAGAAATTCAGTGCCATGGCCCAGATCTGGACCAGCATTGAATTTTGGGGTTGATGTTCCAAGTTTATCCAAGTTTATTAAATATTTTGATTTATCGCCTATTCAGAATTCAAGGCGATGTACAAGTAAATAAAAGCTTTTTGGTAATGTACATACAATAATTAAATTAAAAAAATAATAAACTTATGTATACAGATTACAATACATTTTAGTGGGAATTTCTACAAACTATAATGAAACAAAAGGAAAATTATTTAATGATTACAATCGCTATTAAAAACATTAAATTCAAGGGAAAAACATTAGGAAGGGGAAACGAAGACATTTGGCCTAATAATTAAATTAAGAATATGAAGGATTTAATCGTTGAAAGCATCTATAAATAGAAAACTTTTTAGTTCAGACTTAAATTTTGACAGGTTTTTTTCTTGTCTTAGGTATAGTGGGAGGTTGTTCCAGGTTTGAGGGGCTGTTATTGAAAAGATTGTGCTACGTCTTGTGTTAATAACTTTTAGTGATGGAATTGCTAATAGGTGTTGGTCTTGCGATCTAAGAGATCTAGAGGTGGTATAAGGTATCAAAAGTCTATATATAAAGGCTGGAGTTTTGTATTCTATAGCTTTAAAAGTGAGTAAACATTGTTTATATAATATGCGATATAATATGTTGATGACAGTCAGCAAAATACTGATTGCTGCGGCTGAATGTTGGGATTGTAATTATTGGCATGCATTCTAGTTTCAAGTTTCAAAATTTTACAAGCAAGTTAAGCAATACTTGACCAGAAAAAAAGGATCAAAAAAGAAAAAGAAAACCCCTTCCTAGAAATAAGAAAAAAAATTCCAATCCCAAATTATCAAGATCAATCAGAAGACAACACAGAGAAATTTGCAAGAAGAAAAAGCTGCAAAAGAAAAGACCAAATGTATTGACTATATTAATGCCCAAAATGTTTTACATCTAGTCAGAAGGTTCTCTAACCAGCTATAAAGAACATAATAAGAACATAAAAATTGCCATACTGAGTCAAACTAATGGTCCATATAGCTCGGTATCTTGTTTCCACAGTGGCCAATCCAGGTTACAAGTACCTGGCAGACACCCAAATAGTAGCAGCATTTTAGAACTGAGACTGTGATGTCATAATGCCTCATTCCACCAATGTTTAAGAGCCAACCTCATCACTGATGTCACAATGGCTTGAATGTCCCATACAAGGCTCACATAAGATCATAAGAATAGCCATAATGGGTCAGCCAATGGTCCATGTAGCCTAGTATCCTGTTTCCAAAGTGATCAATCCAGGTCATAATTATCTGGCAAAACCCAAAATTTAGTCCCCCTTTTATCAAACCACAGTAGAGTGTTTTGGTGCAGACTGACGAGGTACATGCTTCGATGCTCATTCAATTCCTATGAGCTTTGGAGTATTTGCCTTGCCGGCCTGTGCTAAAATGCTCTACCGCGGCTTGATAAAAGGGGGCCTTATTATCCAGAAATTAATTATTTAAAATGTGCTGGGTCATAGAATTTATGTATATCATACCCCTATTTTGCAGAACTCAGGAATGGAGAGCCTGAAAAGCCTTATGTCTTTATCTCTCTATCCACCTCAGGAAAACAGCACAGCTTTGACCCATACACAAAATTGTTCTATTCTTCAAAAACAACTTAAGAATTAGACTTTTTTCAGATTCAAACATAAAGAACACCAAAAGTGTAATACAAGTTTCAACAAATTCCTGAGAGGTTTTCAACAGCTCATTTGTATTTAAACTTTCTAAGGAGACCATCTCTACATTTGCATTTAATACTGCTTCAGATGGTCCCCTAGGTTTTAAAGGGCAATAATAAATCTTATTTATTAGAGGTGAAGATTCATTAGTTAATTTCAATGCATTGCATTCATGAAGATTTGGGGAAAACAGGATGCTCTATTTTCCACTGGCAGCTTTTTGAAATTGCTATTCCCTCTGGATGTACCAGCAGCTACATATGGAATCCTGAATGTCATTATGATATTATTACAAAAGTCTCTGAGCTTGAAAAAGCCTTTTGTGAAATACCAATAGAATACAATAATACTAACATACTGCTAGTACTGTTAAGTTCAAAATAGTTTACATTACAAGAAATCAAGATAATTTCTTGGGAGTTGGAAGATCCAATAGTCAGTGTTATAGTGATAGTAGGAGTTGCCCCATGCTCCTTCTCTGCCCCCCACCATGTGTACGTCTTCCCTTTCCCCATAACTCTAACTGGCATGAACAGCATCTCCTCCCTGCTGCTCGCATTCTCTTTCTCTCTGATGTCACTTCCTAGTCCTGTGACCAGGAAGTGAATCAGAGAGATAGCTGAGGCCGACGCAAGAAGTAGGTTGGAGATGCTACTTGTGCCAAAGATTTAGAGCAGTGTTCTTCAATGCAAGGCTCATGAGTCAATGGCAGTCTTCGGTGATATTCTGGGTGGCCCGTACACCTATCCAAATTCCCTCTTCCCCCGCCAGGGAGATCCGGAGCTTTCTCAATGTTCTCATTCCCAACAGCACTGCTCTTTTTCTTCAGGCTGCTGGCAGCATGAGCAAAGTAAATATGCAGCCTCTGGAAGCCCAAAAGCTTTTTCTCTGCTACTGCGTTCTGTCCTTGCATAGGCAGACAAGAAGCAGTAGCAGAGAGAAAGCTTCATGACCGCCATAAGCAGCATGTTTACTACACTCATGCTGCCAGCAGCTTGAAGAGTATCGACACTGTTGCTGGGAATGAGAATGGTGAGAAAGCACCAGATCCCATGTGTGTGTGTATGGGGGGGGGGGATCATTTGGGGAGGGTAATAGAGAGATGCTGGACCAAGAGGATTGGTAAGAAAGGGAAAGAAAAATCCCAAACCTCCCAAGAAAGAAAGGGAAGGGAAGGGAAAGATAGAGATGGCAGACCACGGAAGGGGGGAGGAAAGGTGCTAGACAAGGGGATGCAAGGGAAGGAGGGGAGAGAAATATGGGGAGGGTAAGAGAGAGATGCTGAACTGCATAGATGGGGAGGAAAAGGAAATATAAATGCTAGACCTCCAGGGGAAGAAAGAGAAGGGAACAGGGAAGAATAGAGAATCCAGCCCATGGGAGGAGGGAGGGAAAAAAAGAGAGATGCCAGAACTATATGACTTCAATATACACTATTCAATGTCATTTAGCCTCTTTAATTCCTCGCTATATTCTATCAGGGCTTCAGATATGCCATTTGGTCACCAAACATTTTCCATAATCTAATACCAAGTCTCAGAGAGTGATCAACGATATAAGAGGTTGAAATGAGTAGAAGGAGAACTCCTTTTGCAGGGTGGCTTTTCAGCCTTCCCTTTGGAGTTCCATATCTCTGAGCACTTTATATACACAATTGATCACTCTCCACAGACAGTTTTCCAGTGAAGTCAGTTCATTTTGTTGCACTTCTTTCTGACTTCCATTTTGATATTTATTATCCCTGACTTTTCTAAAGGAAAGATGAATGTTGGACAGAAAGTGGAGAGAAAAACAGCAAATGGATAAGAAGGCCATTGAAACAGAGTTAAGAGCACACACAGAAGGAAGTGCATCCAGAGATTGGGAAAAGGTGATTAGAAAAATAAAATCACAAGACAATATAGGTAAGAAAGTGATTTTGTTTTCAATTTAGGGATTGAAAAATATCAGTTTTGAGATTTACATCTGCTGCCTATATTTTGCTCTGAAGGAAGAAATACATTTCTTTCTATTTCTCTGATGGTATACTGTATGCGGAGTCTGGTATCTTAGGATTTTGTTTGTGTATATTAGGACTTTTAGTTTGTGGTTCTGTATTTGTATAGGGTTAATCTGCATTCTGTACATGTGACCAAGGCCAGGGGCTCCAGTAGGAATTAATATTGTGAAGCATTATTGGTGTTGTGGACCCAAGTAGGAAGATATTTGTGGACCCTCCCTTGGCTCTTTTGGACCCATGAATGATTTAAAAATGATTTGGATTTAAAAATGAATGAAGACTACTGAGTTAGAGGTACGGGGGAAGGGAAGGTACATGTGCAGAGGGGAAGGACTGGTGGTGGAGAGGAGATAAGTCACTGGCACCCCCACCAAAATGGCCTCTTAGTACACCACTGCGTAGTTCCATCTAAAGTAACATATCCTATTACCTTTTTTATCTTGCTTAATAATGGAAAAAATTAAGTGTGAAGTTGTTAACAGTTAGTACACTTTTTTTATCATTATTTATGCAACTTTCCAAATACATTTCCCATACAGAGAAACAAGTGATGGTACATTTAAAAAAAGCAATTGAATGGGGGAAAAAATTAAATCAAGTAGCAGGAAATATCACTCCAATCTCCCTCATCCACAATTATGGAGGAAAGAACCAGTTATAAGACATCAACAAAAAGAAATATCTATTCCTCCAATAACTTATTGCCACAATATCCAAAATAGCACACACCCCTCCCCTTTTACAAAGCCATGGTATTGGCTGCCGCATGTAAAATGCTCTGACACTCATTAAATCCCTATAGCAATTAAGAGGCTTTTACTAAGCTGCATTATGCAGCTAACATGGGCTGTAACATGAATTTGTTGTTAATGTGGATCCTTGCTCTTCTTGAATGCATGCTAAAACAGCATAAATCTATACTAGCAGCTTTATGCGCTCAGTAGATATGACGGGGGCAGAGCAGAAGCCTGGCCATCATTGACTGCTAGTATGCAGATTGGTACCATGCACTTATCACAACTGCTGATAATGCAGCTGCATCTACTACCTTTTCCACAAAAACTTTCAATTCCCTCATCACCTGATTCTCGCCCCCCCCCCCCATACACACACAATTCAAATCCCACCCCAATACTCTCAAGTCACCTTGAAAATTTTTCATACCCCTCTGATCCTCCTAATTCCTCTGAACAGTAAAACTCAATATCCACCTCCCCAACCCAAAGCTTCACCCACATGTACCCTTTGGAACCCTTCCCGGCCCCCCGGTCCCCTGTCCTCCTCCCTGCCTCATCAGCTCCAGGCCCTTACCTGGAGAGGATCAATGGTGATAAAATGGGACAGCATAGAAGCAGTCCCTCTGTAGCTTTCAAATTGGCAACCATGACTCCTAGCAGTAGTCTTGCAGTACTACCACTAGGGGTCAGCTGTCCATATAATACGCTCCTCTTTCCTCACAGACTAATCCATTGGAACATATCTTTCTTATATCATATGGCATTAATTGATGTCAATAATTGCAATTAGTATGGTAACCTGAGTAAGTATGAGGGTAAAGCAAATGCCTTTAGTAAATTAAAAATTGTGATTTGCAGATTTTAGGACTATTTAACTGCTTTCAAATTTAAGCTCACTTTATTTGTTATACTACAAAATTTCCAGAGAAATCAAAGTGATTTACACTATTAATTTCCTTTTGGTATTTTCTAAGGATGTGCATTTGTTTCATCTCAATTTTTGAAAAAAAAATAGGAAGATCCTAAATTTATCCCACAGGAGGGGCCTAAGACTCCCGGGTCTATACTGATTGGCCCAGGCGCCTTAGGCCCCACTTGTGGGTGGGGTTTCAGCCACCTGGGTTAATCCGGCCCCATTCTAGAGCCGGCTGGCCTGCCGGACGGGCGGGCTTGGCACCCGGCTGGCCAACATTTCAAAGGTATGGGGGTGGAATTGGGGGTAGGGGGTCACGGGTTGGCGGGTGGGGGCGATCGGGGGTTCGGGGGCGGTCATTGGGGGGGTTGTGTCGAGGGCAGGAGGGCCTGGGATCCCTCCTGCCCGTATTGTAGTGGGGGGGTGGGGGATAGGGGGTCCGCCTGGGCAGGAGGGGTTGGGCTCCCTCCTGCCCCGATATCATCGGGGGGGGGTCTTCGGTGCCACGGGGCAAGAGGGCTTGGGCTCCCTCTTGCCCCGATGTTGTCAGGGAGTCGGTGGGGCAAGAGGGCTTGGGCTCCCTCTTGCCCCGATGCTTTCGAGGAGTCGGGGAGTCGGCGGGGCTTGGGCTCCCTCTTGCCCCGATGCTGTTGGGGAGTCGGTGGGGCAAGAGGGTTTGGGCTCCCTCATGCCCCGAATCTGTCGGGGATTGGGGAATCAGAGAGTCGGGGGGGAAGAGGGCTTGGGCTCCCAATTGCCCTGAACATAGTCGGGGGTTTGGGGTGCCGCGGGCCAGGAGGGCTTGGGCTCCCTCCTGCCCGGATCATTTTAAGGTGGGGGGGATTCTGCAACCGATGTTGTTTTTGACAGACTCCGGTTACAGAATCCAGCTTTTAGGCGAAGGACTGGCTCCTCCTTCGCCTAAAAGCCCTTGTGTTGGACGTTTGGGGCTTAGGCGTTTTTTTGGTTCATTATGGGGTATAAGTGTAGACGTCGTGGGGGGATAAGTGTAGACGTAGTGGTGGTCTGTGCTTTTAAACAGGTGAATGTAGGGGCAGGCCATTATCAAAAAAGGGCGTTTTTTTTTGGTTATGGATATTTTCCCTGCTTCTGCTTTCAACGTTTAAGGCCTTAGGCCAAAAAGGGACTTAGACGTTTTTTTTTAATTATGCCCCTCCACGCGTTTAGAGGCAGGGGAAAGGCCTAAGCTCATTTTAGATATGTCTAAAACCAGCTTTGATTTTGGGTACTTGGACGATCAGGCTTTTTGATCATCCATGTACCCATTTAGGTCACTTTTTAAACTTTTTTTAAATTATGAGCCCCATATTGCTTAACAGTATGCACTGTTGCACACAATTAACCCCTTCATTCCTTCATGTAGAAACTTAGGGCTAGATTTATTAAAGGCAGTGCTTTTTTCTAGCAAAAAAAAAAAAGCTGTTGGTACTGAAATGCTATGCCTTCCTTTAGAGCAGGGGTGTCCAACCTATTGGCTTCTCTGGGCCACATTGGCCGAAAAAGATGTTTCTGAGGCCTCACAAACACACAAATGCTGCAGCAAGACAGAGGAGGGAGCCGGCAAGACGATAAACACCTGGGGGCAGCAGAGGAAAACACTGCATTGCCCTCGACCGGGGCCGCACAAACTACTTTACGGGGCCGCATGCGGCCCTTGGGCCGCAGGTTGGACACCCCTGCTTTAGAGGGTCTTTGAGGGGCCCACCCACAATAGGCAAGCCCCCTGCAACCTGCCACAGAATCTATAAAATAGCAAAATTGGCATGCAGAGCCTGAGCTCTTTCATTAATACTTGGGGACAATGAGTGAATTTTAGTGGGAAATGGAAAAGGTGCAGATACTTGGTACCCCTTGAAGAAAGAGATATGATAGAGATGTCTAAATACCTACTTGGCGTAAATGCACATGAGCTGAGTCTCTTTCATTTGAAAGGAAGCTCTAGAATGAGAGGGCATAGGATGAAGTTAAGAGGTGATAGGCTCTGGAGTAATCTAAGGAAATACTTTTGAACAGAAAGGATGGTAGATGCGTGGAACAGTCTCCTGGTAGAGGTGGTGGAGACAGAGACTGTGTCTGAATTCAAGAAAGCCTGGGATAGGCATGTGGGATCTCTTAGAGAGAAGAGATAATGGTTACTGCATCTGGGCCATTTGGCCTTTATCTGCCATCATGTTTCGATTAAAAGGCACTGATTAAAAGGCACTTCCACGTTAATCTGTTATTTACTGCATGTCCCATTTTATGCAACACAGGAAGTTCACTAATGATATGCACTAGCACAGCAGCCCACCTTAGACAGTCTAGACCAGGGGTCTCCAAAGTCCCTCTTCGAGGGCCGAATCAAGTCAGGTTTTCGGGATTTCCCCAATGAATATGCATTGAAAGCAGTACATGCACATAGATCTCATGCATATTCTATGGGGAAATCCCGAAAACCTGACTGGATTCGTCCCTCAAGGAGGGACTATGGAGACCACTGGCCTAGATTCTAGACCTTTGGTTGTAAGCCAATATAGAGAATGAAAGGCCTGTCTTTGGATACTGCTGCAGGCACAGTGATAGCCGATGGTTTATTAAGTGCTTAATTAATGCTTTTAATGCGATGTACAGTAAAATGGTGTACATTGATGTGACAATCATTGCCAAAGCAGTTGGATTAAAGGTCTTGCTTAGAAAATTCAGAAATGCTGCTTCAGAAATCTATAACATTTGAGCCACTATAAAATATTAGCACCATATATTTGTGCAATATTACATGTATGTCAGCAAATCTATGTGATTGCATCTATTTTATATGTATGTACCTTGAGACTATGTCCAAGAACATGCTTTCATACATTTCACGTGGAAATATTTGTTCTTTTGTTATCAGATGCATAAAATCAGATTTTATAGGTAAAAATTATCCTTATATGACCAAGTATGATAAAAGCATACTCCCTCTTTACTAAGGTGCGCTAACTGATTAGCGTGCACTAACCGAATTAGCACACGCGAAACGCTAATGCATACATAGACTAACATGCGCGCGTTAGCATTAAGTGCACGCTAAATTGATTAGCGCGCCTTAGTAAAAAAGGGCCATAGTGTGATCAACCAGTTCTTTAATTCAATCATTTCACTTTCTTTTCCACTACTATTGTTTATAATTTCTATAGTGTCCAGAGCTTCCCAAACTGTGGGTCGAAACCCAAATGGGTGGACACAAAACTTATCTTTGGGATCATAAGCAAGGTGAGCTCTCCATACGAACACCATTATTCTGTTTCTCCAGGGGCCACACAGTTTTATTTGACTACACTCACGGGGGTCACAGTCACAAAAAGAATAGGAAGCACTGCATTAATCTGGAGGAAAGTGTGACTTAGTGGTTAGAGCTACAGCCTTAGCACCCTGAGGTTGCGGGTTCAAATCTGACACTGATTCTTGTGACCCTGAGAAGTCATTTACCGTATTTTCACGCATATAACGTGCACGTTATACATGATTTTACAAACCGAGTATAACCATGCGCGTTATATGTGTGAGCGCGTTATACAATTTTTTTTTTCTCATTGCGATCCAGCATCCCCCCTGCGAACTGGCATCCTCCCCCCCGCTCGCATCACCCCCCTCTCCCGCGATCCTACATCCCCCCCCCCCGCACCGCAAAGACATCGCTTACCCGATTGGGCACCGGCACCAGCACCAATGCACAGGATGTGCCAGTGCCAGTGCCCGAAGATCCTCCCTCGCCTGGGCTGGGCTGGGCTGGGCAGTGCGAGGGAGATCCTCCCTCTTCCCTGTGCTGGGCTGGTCTGGGCTTTGAGCATTTGCGCATGCTCAAAGCCTTCTGGTCTTGCTCTCTCCAAGATTCTGAATCTGAGAATCTCGGAGAGAGCGAGACCAGAAGGCTTTGAGCATGCGCAAATGCTCAAAGCCCAGACCAGCCCAGCAGAGGGAAGAGAGAGGATCTCCCTCGCACCGCCCAGCCCATTCCAGGCAAGGGAGGATCTTCGGGTACTGGCACTGGCACGTCCTGTGCATTGGTGCTGGTGCCGGTGCCCAATCGGGTAAGCGATGTCTTTGCGGTGCTGGGGGGATGTAGGATCGCGGAGGAGGGGGGTGACGCGAGCAGGGGGGGAGGATGCTGGTTCGCAGGCCAGAAGAGGGAGTAAGCGGGGGTGGCGGGAGGAGGTTATAGTAGCATGCGCGGTATACACGTGTGCGTGCTATATAGATTTTTTTACAGCAATGCTTTGTTCCCGCGCGCTATACGCGTATGGGTGTTATACACGTATGCGCGTTATATGCGTGAAAATACGGTAATCCTCCACTGCCCCAGATACATTAGATAGATTGTGAGATGGGGAAAATGCTTGAAGTACCTATATGTTGTGGTAAGCAGACTGTGCCTGCTAGGAATGGCCCTAGAGCAGTGCACAATTCAGATTTAGGCTACACACATTCTCCTTCATTTAAAACCCAATTGCAGTCAGGGGATGAGTTTCCGGCTGTGACCTGTAGAGGGAGCAGGAGGGAAGAACTGCAGGATTCCCATCCCCCATACAAGCCTAAGGTAATTAACAAGAAATTACTTCCTGCTGAAGGTTTGGGGCGGGGCTGCAGACTGCTTAACTTGAAGTCTCAATACCTTGAGAGGGAGAAGCAGCAGACACGGGGAGAGGACAGGTTCCTGCGCTCAGGGCTGAGAGCTCTGAATGCTTGCCAAACTCCAGAAGCCATGGAGCTGACAGAGGCTGGAGAGGACATGTCTCCTAAGCTGCTGGAAGAAACCCAGGATATGGAAGTGGAATCCATTGTTGAATTGCCTGGGGAAGTTATGGAAATATGCTGTGTGGAAGGCAAGTGACTAACCATTGCATGTTTTCTTGAAAGTTCGTTTTGATGATTGCTTGACTGTGTTGGCTAGTTTAAAGCCAGCTGAAGAACAGAAGAGAAATGATCTTTTGAACTTTATGCAAGACTGTATTGTTGAAACTTGTGTTTTTTTCTTTTTGGGAAGTTTTGGTTCTTTCTCTGGTGGGGGAAAGTAAACTGTTCCCAGTCCCAGACAGAGGGGTTAGTCCCGTGTCATTGTGGTGGGATAGAGGGCCAATTTTGTATGGCAGTTTAACACCACACGGTACACTCTGTCTGGCCAGCACTCAGATGCTGGGGGAGCCAGGGAAATTACACTGACTCATTTTGGAACTAAGATAACTCTGAAGAGTGTATTTTGAGTTTTTTCTTTGCTAAATGCTGATGGACTTTGAATTCATGAACTGTGGCAACTTATTTAATTTGCCTTATGGACAGTGAGTTTGACTTGTAAATAAGAAGCATCCTGACAAAGTTTTGATCTTTATTTTTGCTTTAAGAATTAAACCTGAAGTTATTCTGAACTGAACTTACCTGGTGTGGTGGTGTCCTTTGCTAAACGCCATTTTCTTTTCCTTGTGCTGCCCGCAGCGGCTCACAAGAAGATTTTTCTTGTACCGGTGGCCCAAGACACCTTGCCCTGAGGCTGCCGGTTACAAAGAAAACCGCTTTGAGTGTGGTTGTAAAACTACATAAAAATTGGTATACAAGTTTCAATCCCTTTTCCAATAATGCTATAAAACATTTTGGGGAATGTTTTTAGCAGTTTTAAAAATTACATGGGCCAAAGTATCTGACCACTTTGCATATTCTTTAACAGTGGACAAAGTTTATATTGGGAAATCATTTTCCTGTAGGCATTTTCCCTCCTTTCCTGTAGGCACTTTCCCTCCACTAACCCAGGGAATGCTTTTTGTACTATATCTAAATTTAGCGGCTTCATCTGCTACAGTGTAAAGTGCCACTTGACGGGAAGCACTTTTTGGGCTTCAGAGATCCGAGTATCTCTTTAGTTAACCAGATTAATCCCTTTCATAAATGTCTTCTCCAGAAATAGTTGTGGATTGAATTTAAATAAGGCTATCAATGCACTCTTAAATTTGTCGTCATGCTGTAATCTCTAAAACATGAATTTCTGTTTTTATTAGAAAGCTCACAGGATGAAGAGCTCTAAAAATATTGCAGAGATAGACAGAAACAGGACATCTTTTGACCTGGGGGGAAGAAATATACAAAATGGAAATTAATAAATATGAGGAAATGGAGAAAAACACTTGGCAAATACATTTTAAGATTCCTTTTGATTATGTCGCTAAGGTCCCTTTTATCAAGCCTTACTAGATTATTTTAGCGCAGGCCGGAAAAATAAATGCTTGATGATCATAGGAAGTGTCTGCTTTACTGCCTTTGTCCCACCCCCATTCCTCCCTCCCCTGAAGGTTTGTGGGCCGGCCGAGTGCAGTTGCTGCACGCGCATGACCCTTCCATGCCCAGAGATGCGGTGACGGAGGGGGATGGATTGATGGAACGTGATGGAGCAGCTGCGGTGGTGGGCAGACGTAGGGGGGATGGAAGGGATGGAGCATGTTGGGTGTCAGGGAGGAATCGGCGGTGGTGGCTTCAGCGGGGGGTGGGGGGCAGGCAGGGAGTGATCCCGGGCGGCAGTCAGCCTGTGTACTCCCAAAAGGCAGCCCGCCTACCCCCTAGGGTAAGCGTACCGCGGGTTGAGAAACACTGCCCTAAACCACAAAAGATTAAGGTAGGCCTAAGAGGGTTTAAAGGTGGCGGAGTGAGTCTTTGGGGAGTTCAAGAAGGCCTACAGAGTGGTGGTCAACTACAGAAAAAGAGAAAGGGGAGTACTCTACTACTACTACTACTACTACTACTACTACTATTTCTAGGTGGATGCAACACTGTACAAAGTCACAAAGGAGACAGTCCTAGGATCATAGTCCAATGCTCCTGGCAAGCAGAACAGAGTTTATAATTTTATTTATTTATTGGGATTTATTAGTTGGCTTTGTGGAGAGATTCACCCAAGGCTATAAGGCTGATTGCCAAATTGTGTTATTCTATCGCGGGAATATCGAGTTATCACAGGTTGGTGGCACCCATGGTAAATAAACTAAGGGCTCCTTTTACTAAGGTGCGCTAGCGTTTTTAGCGCACGCAGGATATTACTGCGCGCTACGCGGCTAGAACTAACCCCAGCTCAATGCTGGCATTAAGATCTAGCGTGCTCGGCAATTCAGGGCGCGCTATTCCGCACGTTAAAGCCCTAATGCACCTTAGTAAAAGGACCCCTAAGCTTGGTAAAATGCTAAATTTCACCACAGTTTAGTAACCTTTCCCCTAAAGGCATTGCTGACTAAAATTAAGCTGAGCTGTTTCTTTGGAGCTCTGTGGGATCATCTTGGAGCACGAATCTACGCTAATCAAAGGAAAGTGCAGTAATACAATTGATATAATTGTCATCACAGCTTATTGAAGGTTTGGACTTAAAAGTGGTGGTACAGACAGCTGATTATTGTTTTGCAGGTGCCCCATTGATCTTTGCTTTGTTTCAGCATCTGCCTTGCATTCTTTAGAAATTTCTTGGTACGGCTTGTCTTTTCTTCCTGCTCAACTTGCTTGATTTCTCAGTTCTTTTCTTTAATGTCACCTTGTCAGACACTTTGAGAAAAAGGCATCATGGTTTCAGCACATGCCAGAAGGAAATGGCTGCTCACGTTGTTACTTCATGGCAGCTTCGTAGGTGTGGACAGCAGACCATTCATTTTAAGCAATTGCACTATGGAAGCCGTTTGGTAATTGTTCAGAATACAGTTCTTAATAGGAAACATCCAGAACAGAGATGGGAACAATGCGAGCTAAATCTTCATTATTTTTTAATCTGGGGTCACTTTGAATTCTAATGAGCTGAAGGAGAGTTGCAGGGCCACAGCACTGCTAACCAGTGTATTCCAATAATATCAATCCCCGTCAGCCCACCTTCATACTTAATTGAAAGAGGGGCATCCTCAAGGTTGAAAGGATCTCCAAATGCATTTTCTTTTGTCTTTTCGGAAATGCCTTGTCCTTCAAGCTTGCAGTTCTTCCTCCAGCCACTTTCCCCTTTGTCCTGGGCCTGGATAGAGAGGCAGATTAGCAGGAAAAAAAGAAAGAAACAAACAAACAGAAAGAAAATGGGAGACACCACGAAGATCAATGGTGGCTGCACTGAAGAATGCTTTATTAGGGATTTCATATTCAAAAGCATTTATATGATCAGTGTTGGATGCTGACCGCATGTGTGCTGCTTTAAATCATTTTTTTTTTTAGTTCAAAAAATGTTATTGAGTTTAGTAGATGAAGTACAGTAAATGTTAACAAGGCAAGAAACATGCATGCCGTACCAATGCAAACATTCACAAAATATTATCTACATAATGTAATACAGCAGGCAGACCTATGCCTATCTATAAGGAGGAAAGTAGCAGCACAACATGCAGCCAAAAGTACATGCAAAATCCAAAAACACAGAGCACAGAGACACCACTCTCAGTGTTCCTATAGGTGTTTAAAAATCATTTTTAAGTTCAATCTTTTTATTAATTTTTGCACATAGCACTACAAAGGAGAGACAAAAACAACCAATAAACTGCAGAATGAGGCACCTGGGAATCGTAAATTAGACAGTGGAGCTGATATTCAGAATGTGGGACAACTGCAACAATCATTTTTAACAAATTTTGGGTAATTCTTTCAGTCACCAGGCTGTCCATTTTTGGTTATCCCCCTCCTTTTAGATATTCATTCACTCCCATCTTATGTTATTTTTTTTGTAAGAAGCTAAAAACATAGCCCCCCCCCCCACCCCCTCTTTTAACAAGCTGCGGTCGAGCATTTTAGCACTAGCCGGCGAGGTAAATGCTCTGACGCTCATTTAATTCCTATGAGCATCGGAGCATTTACCTTACTGGCCAGCGCTAAAATGCTCTACGATGTCTTGACAAAAATGGGACCTTATTTATTTAGGAAATCTAATCTAATCTAATCTAAACCTTAAGTTTATATACCGCATCATCTCCATGAGAATGGAGCTCGACACGGTTTACAAGAACTTAAAATAGTGGGTAGAGAAGAAGAAAAAGGATTACATGAACTTATGTGTAGAAGGGGGGAGAGAAAGGGGGGGAAGGATAGAGCTACAATTTGCTGAAAAGCCAGGTTTTCAGTTGTTTGCAGAATAACTGAAGGGAGCTCAGGTTCCGCAGCGGGGTGGTGAGGTCATTCCAAAGACCTGTGATTTTGAAGAGAAGGGATTTTCCCAGTTTGCCTGAATAGTGGATGCCGCGTGGAGAGGGGAAGGCTAGTTTAAGCCTTTGGGCAGTTCTGGAGGAGTCGGGACTGGAGGAGTTGAAAGACAGTGGGATAAGAGGAGGCAGGATTCTGTGAATGATCTTGAAAGCCAGGCAGGAAATATCTTGTTTGATTTATTTTTATTATTTCTTTTGTTAACTGCTTTGAACCGTTTTGGGCTGGGATTAAGCGGGATACAAGAACAGTATAATTATTATTATTTATATGACACTGGTTTGAGAGGTTAAAATGTGGTAGCAACATTTTGCCAACTGCCGGAATTTGTTAAAATGCTATTGTAATTTATAACTAACAGATAAGGTAAAAATCTAAGTCTAATCCTCTTGCAATTCAGTTCTTATGTAAAATTATATGGTTGTAATATAAATTAAACCTCCCTTTTACAAAACCACAAAAGCGTTTCTTAGTGCCAGCTGGCATGCTGAATGCTCTGCTTCGCTCCTGACACTCATAGGCCCTGGTTTACTAATCGATTTAGCGCGCGTTAATCAGTTAGCGCACCTTAGTAAAACAGGGGGATAGAGTTCCTATGAGCAACGGGAGCAGCGCAGAGCATTCAATGCGTCAGCCTGTGCTTAAAAACTGCTTCCATGTTTTTGTAAAAGGGAGGGGGGTAAGTAAAAATGAAATTTAAAATAGCTTGGGGAGGAATTAATCAAAGGGCACTAAGCACATTAATGCATACAAATGCATTAGCACGTGATACCACTAAAGACATCCATAGGAATATAATAGGCATCTTTAGCAGTTAGTGCATGCTAATGCATTTGCATGCAATAACATGCTTAGCCCCTTTGATGAATCCCCCCACCCCACCCCTTAATCTCTCCCTTAACTGCATATTATTGAAAGCTTCTCTACTGCTACTAATGACTGGGTAGTCAATTCAGAGTGGTCCACATAAGCTTTCATAACGGTGTTACTATACCTGAGGCACAATTATGAGCTTCTATACTGATGTTACAATACCCGAGCTTCAGTAATGGTGTTACAGTACATGAGAAAATTATGTCACAATATATGAGCTTCAGTAATGGTGTTACTATGAATGATCTCTAATTTATAATGTATGATATAAGTTTGGTAATGGTGTTACAATACATGAGCTACGATTTATGAGCTTTTCCATTATCTCTGCATTATTTATCATATACTTTACAACATCCTAGTCCTCATGCAAGGTTCAAGGCCATGCAATCAACAACAGCGACAAAAAATGGCAAAAAGCAAAGTGCTGAAAGAGGTGATCAATCCAATCAACCAGAGCCAGCAACGACAAAAAAAAATTATCCGAGTTCCACTCAATAGCTCTCTGCTCAGACAAGGAAGCATTTCATAGAAACAGTTTTATCATGAAATCTTGTGGATTATTGTTGAAGATGTGATGCTGCTTGCAACAGTTGAACAAAGTGGCTTCAGAAAGTTTTGCCAGCAACGTATTCTTGCTGTCCAACTTTCAAGTAGATGCAATCTAACACGAAGCTTGAACAAACTGTATGGTATTCAGAAGAACTTGGTGGAATATGTTTCTGTAACAGCAGATCTTTTGAAGTAGCCACATGAGCGGTTTTCATGGAATAACAAAGAGACAGCACTGATTCATTCCTGTGCTTTGGCTGTTCGAAGGTTCAACACTTGTATATTATTTTGTAGGGAAGATGTGGCGAGGGGTAAGGGGCCTTCTGTATTGTTCAAAACTAATAAAGGTATTTCAAAATGAAAATGAAATGAAGGCCTAAACATTCCTACACTTGAGAAAAGATTGCTTAAATGATGGCTGAACTGTTCGTGGAATCCCACATATCAAGTCAATCATCTTCTGCATTATCGACAATGCAGCAAATATTACAAAAGCCTTGCTTTTTCTGATAAAAAACAAACAAACAAAAACCATTTGTGCTGTTGGCAATGAAGAGAACAGCAGTTCATGCGCAACAAAGTCCAGCAACCAATCACTTTCCAAGTCGGAGATGGTCGAAGTTGCTTGTGCTTGATCTCTGTTTGATGCGGTTGAAGATGAATCATGCACTGATGATATTGACTCTGACTGATTTCACAGGCACAAGAGGTGCACCAATCATACACTCAATCTTCTAGCAGCTGTTGACAACGATGAAGCACAAAAAGATATGCGATACAAGCAAATGTTTGACCCTGGAGAACGTACAGATTCTTAGCAATACAG
This sequence comes from Geotrypetes seraphini, assembly GCF_902459505.1. NCBI lineage: Eukaryota > Metazoa > Chordata > Amphibia > Gymnophiona > Dermophiidae > Geotrypetes > Geotrypetes seraphini. The sequence goes on along the minus strand of NC_047085.1, from coordinate 243,437,949 downwards.
TTAATCAGAGTACCAAACATGCAGATAGTGTTGAAAAGGTGCCTCGTCCTGCATTTAATGACGTAGTAAAGGAGGGGAGGTGAGAGGGTCCCTGAGCAACATTTTGTTAAGGGCGTGGCACCCTCATCCTTTCTACTCCCTCCTCCTCTCTGCCACCTCCCGCTCCTCTCCTTCCCACGCATGTCCTCCCCTTGCCTTTCCCCCAATACCTTTTTCACTTCCCTGGTGCAACATTGCTGCCTGCGTCGGCATCGGCGCTCTCTCTGATGTCACTTCCGGTCCCCGTGCCTAGGAGGTGATGTCAAAGGGCGAGCTGACATCGACATGGGCATGCTGCTCATGCCAGAAAAGTTAAAAAGGGAAGGGGGCGCACTCACGCGGCAGGGTTTGAGGAGGGGCGCCTTTCACCCTCATTACTCCACTGCTTGCATTCCTCAATCCAGCCAGCACAATGCGGGTTTCAGATTACATAGCGATCAGACGACTGGTTAGAATTGAAATGGAGAAGACATGACCATGTCAACAAAAAAATAACACTAGAACTGATGATTAGGCCAGTGTCACGAATCCATGGGTAGCTGTAACTGATATTCTGCAAGCTGAAAGCTACTGCTCTGTTGGACATGTATTCTGCATGATAAAGGGAATTCAGTCAAAATGACAGGGATTGGCTGATGTTGTCAACTTGGTTAAGAAAATGTAGCCACTAGTCACAGCTCTGACGAAAGGAATTGCTTCAAGGTTTGGTCCAATGATGCTGGTTCTAAAAATTCAAGCTGAGATATCTATCAGAACAAAAACAGTATGAGAAGATGCAGCTGCTCATTCATATAAGAACATAAGAATTGCCGCTGCTGGGTCAGACCAGTGGGCCATCATGCCCAGCAGTCCACTCAGACGGCAGCCCATAGGTCAAAGATCAGTGCCCTAACTGAGTCTAGCCTTACCTGCGTACATTCTGGTTCAGCAGGAACTTGTCTAACTTTGTCTTGAATCCCTGGAGGGTGTTTTCCCCTATGACAGACTCCAGAAGAGCGTTCCAGTTTTCTACCACTCTCTGGGTGAAGAAGAACTTCCTTATGTTCATACGGAATCTATCCCCTTTCAATTTTAGAGAGTGCCTTCTCGTTCTCTCTACCTTGGGGAGGGTGAACAACCTGTCCTTGTCTAATAAGTCTATTCCCTTCAGTACCTTGAATGTTTCGATCATGTCCCCTCTCAATCTCCTCTGTTCAAGGGAGAAGAGGCCCAGTTTCTCTAATCTTTCACTGTACAGCAACTCTTCCAGCCCCTTAACCATCTTAGTCGCTCTTCTATGGACCCTTTCTCTGTGTCTGCAATGAAGACTGAAGCCAGATTTAGTGGTTTTAAGAAAGGTTTGGACAATTTCCTGGAGGAAAAGTCCATAGTCTGTTATTGAGAAAGACATGGGGGAAGCCACTGCTTGCCCTGGATCTGTAGCATGGAATATTGCTATTCCTTGGGTTTTAGCCAGGTACTAGTGACCTGGATTGTCCACCATGAGAATGGGCTACCGGGCTTGATGGACCATTGGTCTGACCCAGTAAGGCTATTCTTATGTTCCACTTTCATTTGCACAGGAGTTCTAGTCAGCCTACAAGGAAAAGAGTTCTACTGGAGTGAAGACTTCTTTGATTTTCTGTTCACTGAAAAGAACAATCTTCCAGCAGTTGAATCTGGCTCAAAGGAAGAGGTTAAAAGTTACCTGGAATGTTCAGACACCTCCACAAACAGCTTGTGTTGCATTTCCAAAAATAGCTAAAGCTTTTATCAACTTCAATGCTGTACTTCCTGTAGCAGTAGAATGGTTATTTAGTTGCTCAGGACAAATGTTAGTGCTCCCACTAAGCTCTCTTGGTGATGATAACTTTGAGAAACTGTTGTTGTTTTTTTTCTTTATTATAAACTGAAGTGACATATTGAGAATTCTGAGACTTTAAATATAAAACAGAGTAATCTAAGTATTTAGTATTAGTTAATTAACCATGTGCTGAGGACGAATTAATCCTGTTTTTAAACATTAACACATATTTCTTCCTAAGTGCAATGGTTGTGCAATTGATTTTAAGGTAAATTAAAAATGCCATTGAAGTAAGAAGTTACTAGTTAACTATCCCCCTCTTTCCCTAAATTGTAGCGTGGGTTTTAGCGCCGGCAGTGGCGGTAACTGCTCCGACATTCATAGGAATTCTATGAGCGTCGGAGCACTTACCGTCGCTGCCGGCGCTAAAACCTGCACTACGCATTAGTAAAGGAGGGGGTATGTTTGCAATGGTTGTCTCATATAGTTAAACTACTGCAAGAAAAATGTATTTAATCAGGTAGTTAAACTACTTTTTATTACAATAAAGTAACTATAGTTAAAGTAAAACTGCTTTTTTAAGTACACTTCCCCCTCCGTATTCGCGGTTTCCGTATCTACAGATTCACTTATTTGTGATTTGAAACCTAAAATTCCTTTTTCTTTTTTTGGGCTATTTTAAGCCCTGTAAGCCCCCCCTTAAGCTTTATCTGGTGGTCTAGTGGGTTTTCGGGGTAGGAGCGATCTTCGCACGCTCCTGTCACGTGCAGATCGCTCACAGGAAATGGCTCGAGAGACTACGGGAGCTCAAGGCAGCCATTTCCTGTGAGCGATCTGCACGGGGCAGGAGCGTGGGAAGATCGCTCCTGCCTAAAAACCCGCTAGAATACCAGGTAAGGCTTAAGGGAGGGGGGGGGGGCTTTCAGAGCATAAAATAGCTAGTGGAAGCGGGGGTTAGGGGCAGAACTGGCCCAAATATTATTTACGTTTTTTAAATATTCGCGGGCCTGCTCTGCCCCTAACCACCGCGAATACCCAGCACTGCATTGACATCTCTGTACAGAGAAACAGCTATGGCTACACCAGTGGTCTCAAACTAGCAGCCTGGGGGCCATATGCGGCCCGCCAAGTACTATTTTGAGGCCCTCTGTATGTTTATCATAATCATAAAAGTAAAATAAAACAGTTTCTTGATCACATATCTCTTTAGCTATAAATTACAATATTATTATTAAGACTTAGCCAAAAAGAAAGATTTATAAACTATAAAGAGTTTTACTTCATGCAAAATTGTCATTTCTTTAATAAGGATTATTAGCGATGGAACAGTTTATTTGAAAGATATGTTTATTAAAATCTTTAAATACCGCATAAACAGCCAACAAAGGATCAAAGCGGTTTACAATATAATTCAATCAAAACTATGAACAGAACTCCATTTAAATAGAAAAGAAAATGGAAAGAAGAGGCGAGAAGGGAAAAGTAACATTCCTAATAGATAATATTATATAACAATCTAAATTAATAAAATAAAACTAACTAATTAATAAAGGGGTCTGTTTACTAAGGCACGGTAGCCGATTTAGTGCATGCTAAATGCTAACGCGTCCATTATATCCTATGGAAACGTTAGCATTTAGCACATGCTAATTTTTTGCATGCGCTAAATCGTCTACCTCACCTTACCCCCTCTTTTAGTAAGGTGCGCTATGCTTTTTAGCTTGTGGCAAATATTAGTGCATGTTAAACATGCGCTAAACGCTAACACGTGCATGTTATTCTATGGATGCATTAGTGGTTAGTGCACACATTGATTTAGAAACATAGAAACATAGAAAAAAGCAGCAGAAAAGGGCTGTAGCCCACCAAGTCTGCCTATTCCAAGTATCCCCTCCCCTGAATTTACTCTCTTAAAGATCCCACATGAGTATCCCATTTTCTCTTAAAATCCGTCACGCTGCTGGCCTTTATCACCTGGAGTGGGAGTCTGTTCCAATGATCCACTACTCTTTCGGTGAAGAAGTACGGTGAAGAAGTGAGCTTGACCTCGGTTCCTGGAAAGATGATGGAAGCAATGGTAAAGGACACAATCTGCGAACACATAGAAAACAATGGACAACTGAAGGCGAGCCAGCATGGCTTCTGCAAGGGAAGGTCGTGCCTCACGAACTTGCTGTACTTCTTTGAGGGAATAAACAGTCAGATGGATAAGGGTGAATCCATAGACATCATTTACCTTGACTTCCAAAAAGCCTTCGACAAGGTACCTCACGAACGGCTACTTAAAAAACTGTGGAACCACGGGGTGCAAGGGGATATCTACCGATGGATCAAACACTGGCTAGCGGGCAGGAAACAGAGGGTTGGAGTCAAGGGCCAATACTCAGATTGGCAATGGGTCACGAGCGGAGTTCCGCAGGGGTCGGTGCTGGGACCTCTACTATTCAATATATTTATTAACGATCTGGAGACGGGGACAAAATGTGAGGTTATCAAATTTGCTGATGACACCAAACTCTGCAGCAGGGTTAGAAACACGGAAGACTGCGAAGACCTACAAAGGGACCTAACGAGACTGGAAGACTGGGCAAAAAAGTGGCAAAAGAGTTTTAACGTCAAGAAATGCAAAGTCATGCATGTAGGGAAAAAGAACCCGATGTTCAACTACAAAATGGGGGGAACACTGCTAGGGGTGAGTAACCTGGAAAGGGACCTGGGGGTGATGGTCGACTCATCACTGAAACCATCGGTGCAATGTGCGACAGCCTCAAAGAAAGCAAACAGAATGCTGGGCATCATCAAGAAGGGTATCACGACCCGGACGAAGGAAGTCATCATGCCGCTGTATCGCGCAATGGTGCGCCCGCACCTGGAGTACTGTGTTCAATACTGGTCGCCGTACCTCAAGAAGGACATGGCGGTACTCGAGGGAGTGCAGAGGAGGGCGACTAAGCTGATAAAAGGTATGGAAAATTTTCCATATGCTGACAGGTTAAAAATGCTGGGGATGTTCTCCCTGGAGAAGAGGAGACTTAGAGGGGACATGATAGAAACCTTCAAAATCCTTAGGGGCATAGAGAGAGTAAATAAGGACAGATTCTTCAAACTGAGAGGAGCCACAAGCACTAGGGGTCACTCGGAGAAATTGAAAGGGGACAGGTTTAGAACAAATGCTAGAAAATTCTTTTTTACACAGAGGGTGGTAGACACATGGAACGCGCTTCCGGAGGAAGTGATAGGCCAGAACTCTGTACAAGGATTCAAGAAGGGTTTGGATAGGTTCCTGGAGGATAAGGGGATAGAGGGGTACAGATAGAACTTGAGGTAGGTTATAGAAGTGGTCAGAAACCACTTCACAGGTCGCAGACCTGATGGGCCGCCGCGGGAGCGGACCGCTGGGCGAGATGGACCTCGGTCTGACCCAGTGGAGGCAACTTCTTATGTTCTTATGTTCTTATGTACTTCCTGGAGTCGCCATGAAACTTCCTTCCCCTGATTTTCAGCGGATGCCCTCTGGTGGTCGAGGGTCCCATGAGCCAGAAGATATCATCTTCTGACTCGATGCGTCCCGTGATGTACTTATATGTTTCAATCATATCTCCCCATTCTCTTCTTTCCTCAAGTGAGTACAGCCGCAATTTTTTAAATCTTTCTTCATACGTGAGATCCTTGAGCCCCAAGACCATCCTGATGGCCGTTCGCTGAACCGACTCGATCCTCAGCACATCCTTTCGGTAGAGTGGTCTCCAAAACTGAACACAGTAGTCCAAGTGAGGCCTCACCATGGCTCTGTACAACGGCATCATAACTTCAGGTCTCCTGCTGACGAAACCTCTGCAGATACACCCCATCATTTGTCTTGCCCTGGAGGAAGCCTTCTCCACTTGAGTGGCAACCTTCATGTCCTCACTAATGATCACCCCTAGGTCGCGTTCTGCCGTGGTCCTAACCAAGGTCTCACCATTTAGTACATAAGTTCTATGCGGATTTCTCTTACCCAGGTGCATTATCTTGCATTTTTTATCATTGAAGCCTAGTTGCCAAGTAGTTGACCATTGTTCCAGCAACAGTAGGTCGTGTGTCATATTATCAGGTAATAAGCTTTTGCCTACTATGTTGCAAAGTTTGGCGGCGTCGGCAAACAGTGATACCCTTCTTCTAAGTCCTTGCGTCATATCTCTTATGAATAAGTTAAATAGAATTGGGCCCAGAACTGAGCCCTGCGGCACTCCACTGATCACGTCCGATGCTTCGGATGGGGTACCGTTCACCACCACCTTCTGAAGTCAACCGCTCAGCCAATCCCCAACCCATGTAGTTAGAGTTGTCAGCCTAGAGGCCTCTGGGAGATTATATCAATCTGACCCTGGCATGGGAAGGCAAATAGACCCTTAGTGCAGGGAAACTGTTTTAAGTAGCCCTGATTGATATATTTTAAGTTTCAAGTAGCCCTGATTGAATCATGGCTAGCTAAAAGGTGTTAATGTCTGATTAAGAGGGTGCTTAGGACAATGGTTCACAGATCAAGCCAGAGACTTAATCCCATCACCATGCTTACAGGTTTCTCACCCTCCTTTGTCAATTAAATTGACCATTGTCTCAAACAGTTTGCAAGTTCTAAACAGAAAGATACTGGGAGATACAATATTTTCTCTATTCAGAATAAGATTCCAAGGTATAAAAGCCTGCTCTCTGCTCTATCAAGTTATCTCTCTCTTTTTCTATGGAGCTATCAGGAGAGGGGTCTTGGCCCTCTCTCTCTCTTTCTATCTAGCTATCTCTTGGCTCTTGGCTTGGCACTCTGGCTCCCCCTCTCTCTGTCTATCCTTCCCTTTATCTATGGAACACGAAGCTTCCTAGAACTGCAAGCTTCTATGTCCCTCTTTGCCTCTGACCTCTGTAAGGCAGTGAGACTGCTTGCTCTCTGCTTAAGTGTAATGCTCTCTGCTTAATTGTAATGCTTATAAATGTTACTTTTCTGTAAGACTATTTCTATAATATATTCTTTATATAATCACCCCTGGCTGTGCTTCTTATTTGATTCTATCCCTAATGAAACTTCTGTGAAGGAACTGAACCTGGAACCTGGCGTCTGTCAGTGCGCATTTCACTTAACCCCTACCACCTAATATTGTGGGGGCCACTTTCAAACTGACAAGAGTGTCTCCTAATCCTATTGATTTCAGCTTGTTCAGTAATCTTCGATGAGGGACGCTATCAAATGCTTTACTGAAGTCCAAATATACCACGTCCAGTGACTCTCCGGCGTCCAGTTGTCTAGTAACCCAGTCAAAAAAGCTAATCAGATTAGATTGGCAGGATCTATCCTGGGTGAACCCATGTTGGTGTGGATCACACAGTTTTTCTTCGTCTAGGATTGTGTCAAGATTCTGTTTGATCAGTGTTTCCATGAGTTTACACACTATAGACGTGAGACTCACTGGTCTGTAGTTTGCTGTCTCTGTCCTGCAGCCCTTTTTGTGGAGTGGGATTACGTTGGCGGTTTTCCAGTCCAAAGGGACCCTTCCTGTGCTTAGGGAAAGATTGAAAAGAACAGATAATGGTTCTGCCAGGACTTCCCTTAACTCCCTGAGCATTCTGGGGTGTAGGTTATCCGGTCCCATGGCTTTGTTTACTTTGAGTCTTGATAATTCGTCATAGACGCTACTGGGCGTAAATTTGAAATCTTGAAACGGGTCTTTCTGGTTATCTCCCGTCTGCAGCTGTGGACCAGCTCCCGGCGCTTCGCGGGTGAACACTGAACAGATGTATTTGTTTAGTAGTTCTGCCTTCTCAGAATCTGATTCCGCAAAGTTACCGTCCGATTGTTTCAGGCGTACTATCCCATCTTTGTTTCTTTTCCTGTCACTAATATAGCTGAAGAAAGATTTATCCCCTTTCTTAATTTTCCGTGCTAGCTCTTCCTCCATTCGGAGTTTGGCTTCTTTGACTGCTGTTTTGACAGCTTTAGATCTGTCTAGATAGTCCTCTTTCGCCCCCTCTCTGCCTAAATGTTTGTAGGTGATAAATGCGTCTTTTTTCTGTTTAACTAGGTCTGAAATTTCTTTACTGAACCATTGGGGTCTTTTGTTTCTCCTGCGTTTACTTACTGTCTTTATGTATCGGTCTGGTGCTTCGTGTAGGATGGACTTCAGAGACGACCACATATCTTCCACATTGTCAGATATTGCTTGTTTATGTAGCTCCTGATGGACAAAATCTCCCGTGCGGTTGAAGTCTGTGCCTCTAAAGTTGAGAACCCTTGTTGCTGTGTTTGTCTTAGGGAAACCTTTCTTGAGGTTGAGCCATACCATATTATTGTCACTGGAGGCCAGTGTGTCTCCTACTGAGACTTCCGTGACGCTATCTCCGTTGGTGAGAATTAGGTCTAGTAACGCCTGGTCCCTGGTGGGCTCCAATACCAATTGCTTGAGACGTGCACCCTTTATGGAGGTTAATATTCTTTTGCTGCTACCCGTAGTCACGGAGAGTGTGTTCCAATCTGCATCTGGCATGTTGAAGTCTCCTAGCATTACTGTGTCCCCGCGCAGTGTGATGTTCTCTATGACCTCGATTAATTCCATGTCTTTGTCCTCCTGTTGCCTGGGAGGTCTATATATCACCCCAAGGTATAGGCATTTTTCATTCCCTCTGACCAGGTTCACCCAGAGGGATTCCCCGGTGTATCTAACATCTGTGATTCTGGTGGTTTTGATGCTTTCCTTAGTGTATAGCGCTACTCCTCCTCCCAATTTACCCTCCCAATTTTGCGTGCATTAAAATGATTAGCACAACTTAGTAAAAGAGGGCCTTAGTACAAGATCCAGAAAATGAAAAATATAAGAATACTGTATATAAATGCAGATTAAAGTCCCAAATTCATAACCCTTCGGTTCAAAAAGGCCAGTTGAAAAAAAATGTGCCTTTAAAATGTCTTTTAAAATTTTGGAAAGATTCTTCCTTTCTCAATTCTACAGGCAAACTATTTCATAAAATTGGAACTAAATTTTTTAAAAAATGCTCAATTTGTGGTTGAGGCAAGTGGGATTGTGTTAATGCATGTACAGTATATGTACTCAAGAATTTACATTTCTTTACTGCTCACATGAGTCAGCAGTAAATACATGAAAAGAGATCACCTTTATAATGACACTATCCAACATGACATAGCTAGATGGAAATCAAATAAAGCAGAAAAGGGAGGGTTGGTGCAGAGCAAAGAGCTTAAGCAGCCATCTTACAGAGCTCCCGGGCCACACATCCCACTGTGGTCAAACATTCTCCATTTAAATTGAGGGTGATCCAGGAGCACTGCATAGGCAGGTTTAAAAATATATTTGGAAAGCTAGATGGAAAACATTAGCATAAAAAGAGCAGAAAGGGCTAGGAGTATGAAGCAGTCTGATCACCGTAATGTTCTTTGGCAGACTTTCCTGGATTCAGTGGACTGAAATCCAAATTGACACATCTAATGCCTCAATGAAGGGAGCTGTCAGCCATCCATTTCATTAGGTCTCTGCTCCATTTGAATAAAGTTCTGAAGATCTTCCATCTTGATGAAGGTGTATAGAAACATAGAAATAGACGGCAGATAAGGACCACAGCCCATCTAGTCTGCCCACCCCAATGACCCTCCCCTACCTTTCTCTGTGAATAGATCCCATGTGTCTATCCCATTTGGCCTTAAAATCAGGCACGCTGCTGGCCTCAGTAACCTGAAGTGGAAGACTATTCCAACGATCAACCACCCTTTCAGTGAAAAAGAATTTCCTGGTGTCCCCGTGCAGTTTCCCGCCCCTGATTTTCCACGGATGCTCCCTTGTTGTCGCGGGACCCTTGAAAAAGAAGATATCTTCTTCCACCTCGATGCGGCCCATGAGATACTTGAATGTCTCGATCATGTCACCCCTCTCTCTGCGTTCCTCGAGTGAGTACAGCTGCAACTTATCCAGCCGTTCCTCGTACAGGAGATCCTTGAGTCCCGAGACCATCCGGGTGGTCATTCTCTGGACTGACTCCAGTCTCAGCACATCCTTATGGTAATGCGGCCTCCAGAATTGCACACAGTATTCCAGGTGGGGCCTCACCATGGATCTATACAATGGCATAATGACTTCAGGCTTACGGCTGACGAAACTCCTCCGTATGCAACCTATGATTTGTCTTGGATGAAGCTTGCTCCACTTGATTGGAAGTCTTCATGTTCTCACTGATGATCACCCCTAAGTCTCGTTCTGCTTCAGTTCTTGTTAGGATCTCGCCATTAAGGGTGTAAGTCTTGCATGGATTTTGGCTGCCCAGGTGCATGCTTTGCATTTTTTGGCATTGAAGCTGAGTTGCCAGGACCTAGACCAGCGCTCCAGTAGGAGTAGGTCGTGCATTATGTTGTCGGACATTGAATTTATGTCTGTTGTGCTTTTGCCCACTATATTGCTTTGTTTGGCGTCATCGGCGAATAATGTTATTTTACCTCGCAGCCCTTCTGCCAAGTCTCTTATAAAGATGTTGAATAGGATCGGGCCCAGGACCGAGCCCTGCGGCACTCCACTGATTACCTCCGTCATTTCGGAGGGGGTGCCGTTCACCATTACCCTCTGAAGCCTACCTCCAAGCCAGTTCCCTTGATTCTGAAGGGTTACTATCATGTGTGCCGGATACAGCAAGCTGTAACGGGCATCTAGCGTTTTCAGTTGAAGTCTAAGGCTCCACAGTTACTTATGCCTCAATGCTGTTGCAATAGAAACATCGTGTGTAAGATGAATTTTGCAATCACCAATTCTCTGGGGTTGTTTCTGCTTTGCAGATTGCAAAATAGCTCAAATGTGTGCATATGATATGTGTGTATACCTTCATCTTAATTTGTTTGGTCTGGACAGCCTTACCCTGCATATTCAAAGGCACTCAATGGTATACTCTATTTCTAAAGGTATACTCTATTTCTAATGATATACTGTATTTGTAAAGTTGAGTACAAAATTTTTTTTTAGCAGCTGCTTATTCAGTAATGTTGACCCTTCCATGCCTTCATTAAAGCCCAATAGCCTTACTTTATTCCATAGACTTCAGTTCCTAAAGTCTTTAAGGCTATTTGCAGTTGCACAATAGCTTGTGTATTGAGTTGCACTTATGTAGTTTTATTTCCAGGTGCTCTACGAAGGGGTGCTGAAAAGTTTTCAGCCCAATCAAGAAGAGAATGACGTGGATATAGTTCAGTCAATGATCTGAAACAATCCGTGAGGGATCCAATCTGATCCGTGTCCGGGGGGGCTGATTCATGAATCGCCCTCATGCAAATGAGGGCAATTGGAATCACGTCCCCAACTGACCACTGGGATCGCTCTGTAGCGATCCCAACACATGTGCAGACCATCACCAACACATATGCAGACCATCTGTAGATGGTCTGCGCATGCATCGAAGAGCAGCAACTCTTTAAAAAAATTTTTTTTACCTAGCTCAGTGAGCCCAGTGGGTTAAAACCATGTGCTTGCACTGCAGGTGAAGGCCAGGGCAGCGCTTGGGGCAGAGAGCAGGAGAGTCAGGGGCAGAGAGCCATGCAGGAGATTCGGGGCAGAACAGGGCAGCAGGAGAGGAGATTTGGGGCAGAGCAGGGCGGCAGGAGAAAAAGGCAGAGATCTGGGGCAGAGAGAGCAGGAGAATCGTTTGAATGCCGTTCCCCCTCATATGCATGCGCGGATCAGAGGATGATTGGGATAGAGGTTAGGGAATCGGGTCAGAAGGGAATCGGGTTGCAAAGGGGTTACAAACCGATTGGTACACCATCGGTTTACTTAGTGAATCTAGCCCTTTGTTGGCTGTGGCCTTTCCAAGCAAAAAAGGGCTTGTGTCTTTTCAATCCAGATGTCATTGTGAAAAAAGGATCCCCACTTAGCAGGAGAGTGTGGCAGAGTGGTTAGAGCTAAAGCCTCAGCATCCTGAGGTTGTGGGTTTATATTCCACACTGCTCCTTGTGACCCTGGGCAAGTCACTTAATCTTTCAATACCCCAGGTACATTAGATAGACTGTGAGCCTGCCTGTACAGAAAGAGAAAATGCTTGAGCCTGATTTGTAACCCATTCTGAGCTACTTTGGGAGGACAGGCTAAAACAAAAATGAATAAATAGGTGTTTTAATATTAGCCATGTCATGAATAACTTTTGATGACTGTGGGCTAATCAAATAAAGCAGAAAAGGGAGGGATGGTGCAGAGCAAAGAGCTTAAGCAGCCATCTTACAGGCCACACATCCAACTTTGGTCAAACATTCTCCATTTAAATTGAGGGTGATCCAGGAGCACTGCACAGGCAGGGGTTTAAAAATATATTTGGAAAGCAGTATAATTCAGATCATCTCACAAATATGTGCCTGTACAGCCCTGCATTTACTTACTAGTGCTTTAGAAATGATGGATAATAATTGATTTTAGTATGCAATCTTTTAGTTACAGAACTAGCTACAGAGTCTGAGAGTTTCAAATCTTACTTTTCTCTGACCCAGACAGAAATAGAGCAGCCTCTTTGCCCCTTAAGAGTCTTGTCTTTGCTATTTCTCATTTTCTATGAAGCCTTTCTGATGCTAAAACCACAAAACTTTAGAGATTTCTTTTTTTTTTTTTTTTTTTTTTTTTTGGGAGGGGGGGGTGGAAGGTTCTCAGAACAGTGCTGCCTGTCTCTCAGAACCCTACTTTGATTTTTTGTATACCGTATATACCTGAATATAAGTTGATCCGAATATAAGTCGAGTCCCCCTTTTTCCCCCAAAAAGGAAGAAAAATGGTTGACTCAAATATAAGTTACCTGACTTAATATTCAAGTGTCCTGCCCCATCAGGCTCTGCACTCAGCACCCTTCCATCCTCCCCTCCTTTGTCAGGCATTGCACCAGCCCCCTTCCTTCCTCCTCCCTTGTCAGGCATTGCACCAGCCCCCTTCCTTCCTCCTCCCCTGTCAGGCATTGCACCAGCCTCCTTCCTTCCTTCCTTCCCCCCTCCCCTGTCAGACTCTGCACCCAGCTCCCTTTCTTCCTTTCCCCGTCAGACTATGCACCCTCACTCCCAGGCTCTGCCCCCACCTTCCTCCCTGCCCTAACCTCATACGGTACCTCATCTTGGCGATCCACTATGGAGGTGCAGCGGGCAGGAGCGAACTTTGCAAGTTCCTGCCCTGCTGCTAACCGGCTGCCGTGAGTTCCTTCTGCCACTGAGCGACACGAGCAGGAGCGCAATTTGGCGTTGCTGCTTGGTACCGAGAGGCATCTTTACTGGCTCCTGCAAATAATAATAATAATAACAGTTTATATACTGCAGGACCGTGAAGTTCTATGCGTTTTACAATGATTAAAAATGCTACTAATTAAGTGGAACTAACAAAGTTAAAAGCTAGTGACTAACAGCTCTAGAGATCAGTTATTGTGGAATAGCTGATTTGTACAATCTTATTCCACAATAACTGATCTCTAGAGCTGTTAGTCACTAGCTTTTAACTTTGTTAGTTCCACTTAATTTGTAGCATTTTTAATCATTGTAAAACGCATAGAACTTCACGGTCCTGCGGTTTATAAACTGTTATTGTTATTATTATTATTCTTCTTCGCGGGAGCCAGTAAGGATGCTTCTCAGTACCAAGCAGCAAGCGCCAAATCGCACTCCTGCTTGTGTCGCTCAGTGGCCGAAGGAACTCATGGCAGCCTGTTAGCAGCAGGGGAGGAACTTGCAAAGTTCGCTCCTGCCCGCTGCACCTCCACTGCGGATCGCCAAGATGAGGTACCGTATGAGGCTAGGGCAGGGAGGGATGTGGGGGCAGAGCCTGGCGGCGGCGGCCTTAAAAAAATTCTGGGAGGGGGCATTAACCCGAATATAAATCGGGACCCCCATTTTTGGGCCTGGTTTATATTCAAGTATATACAGTAATTTCTTTAGGGTTTTTTTCTTTTTCATCTTTTGGATTTCAACAGAGCAGCGATTGAAGCCAGCATCTTTCTGCCACTCCTCTCCCAGAACCCCCCTCCCCCCTCCTGAGCTATGCCCTCTCCAAGTATTCCAAGAACAGTGCGTCCTCCCAGAACAGAACCCTCTTGGAAGCACCGTTCACCCTCTGTGTAGTCCCCCAAGAACCTGCCATCACATGCTTCTAGAGAGAGTGTTATTCCTGAAGAGGGGGGATCTGGAAAGGGAACACTGTTCTTGGGGTGGCAGAATTGTGGGGGTGGAAATTGAAGATCGCTTATGTGGGTTCCAGCTATTATTCAGGCAGGACTCACATAACTATCTAATGTAGATCCAAGTTGAATATCGGCTGCAACCTGCATGAGTCCCGGTGGCCAGCACATGTCTTTTTAAAACTAGAAATTCAATGCTGGTGCCTAGACTAGGCTCAGAATTAAATAAGTGTGTCTAATTTAGCTGGTGACAGTCAACGGCTAATAAATTGACATGTACTACCGGCTGAATACAAGGAGTAAGTAAAAGGTTCTAATGTGCAAAATAAAATCATGAAAATGAATGTGTTAAATGGCAGAAAAATCACTCCAAAATTGGGCTAAAAGCCAAATGAACTAAAAATGAACCAAAATCTTTTTCTCAGTGCCTGAGAAATCATACCCATCAAAGCTGCTGAAATCACATATCGGCTTTCATGATGCATTCTTGAGCTGGCTTAAAGAGGTGATGCTGGGGATGTGTTTTTAGATTGAGGGGACAGGGAAATAGCACTGGTCATGTAGAAGATAAATGCAAAACCTAGCACCACTAACAGTTGTCAAAAACACATCTATTGTGTGCCTATTTTATCAAGATAATGTAGGCATCTATGTGCCTTTATGATATATGCTGCCAGAAAATGTTTTTGCACAAAGCTGGGGCAGTACAAATATATGTGCACGCTACCCCCACCCCCCACAAACACCCCAATTCTATAAAGCTGCATGCATGAGTTATAAATAAGGTCAGTTGCACACATGACTTAATTCAATAATTAGCTGATTAATTGGCCTTAATTGGTACCAATTATCAGTTACATGTGTAAATGCCCTTAATTGCTCAAATTCCAGAGTGTACCACTTGAAAGGGTCATGGATCTGGGAGGATTATGGGTAGATAAAAAGCAACAGGAGATTCTACCTTATCAAGGCAGCATGGGCAGGTCAGGGTGGGTCAGATAGTTAGGTGTGTAGTAGGGTATAGAATAATATGTCTTAAATGTGCAAAACACAAAAGTGATGCATTTGGCTAGAACCCCTTTACCGTATTCCCTATGTATAGGCTTATAGATGGGTTTTACAAATTTATGCAGTGGGTGCCGCTTCCTTATATGGGGCCTATCTAAAGACATCATAGATAAGCCGCCCCATTAGATCAGCCATGGCACTACTCGAGCCCCCATACCTTTTAGAATACCATAGCTCCCTCGCTGGATGGCTGCCGGCTGCTTCTTCCAATGTAACGGCCAGCAGTGCAGGGCAGGAGTGATCTTTTCAGCATCCAGCCTGGCCCTGTGCTGCTTCCTCAATGCCTGCCCTCAGTTCTCGTGGCCTATACAAAGGGGACGGCCTATACATGGGGAAATACGGTAATAGGATCACCAACATCGATGAAGATACTTGATACTGTTGTGCAGCTGTCCTCTGAATTTAGGTACCTTAGGGTGGTTATTGATTTGCAATTAACATTTTTGGGTATGCTTACAAAAGTGTATTTTAAATTGCATTTATCATTATGTATCATGGGATGATTATAGAAATATTCTTCAAACGATAATGTTGTCGACATTTGATTACTGTAATGTATTGCTGGGTGTCCCTTTGGTGGTGCGAAAATCTTTACAGTTAGCACAAAATTCTATTATTAGAGCACTGTTTCGACTTCAGAAAAATGAACACATTACTCAGTAATACCTTTTAAATTTATTGGCTGAAGGTTGAACTCGGGATTGAATACAAACTATTATTATTAACTAAATTAAGTGCGCAAGGATGTGCTCCACGATATTTGATTGAATGTGTATCTTGTGACCAGTCACTCTGTGCCTGGACATGTTCCAAGCTAGAAACAGCTAGAGGCAGAGACAGGGCTAGGAAAATTGTTCCCAAGCCCCGCAGAGCCCAGCAACCTAGGTTCCAGGAGTTCACTAGGGAGGATCTGACTGAAGATGAGTTTCTTTCTGACCATTCAGAAGCTGAAGACATGGAAACTCAGCCCAGCTCTGCTAGGTTTGCTCCTAAGCCTGTGAATATTAGGTTTAGACCAAGGATCTCAAAGTCCCTCCTTGAGGGCCGCAATCCATTCGGGTTTTCAGGATTTCCCCAATGAATATGCATTGAAAGCAGTGCATGCACATAGATCTCATGCATATTCATTGGGGAAATCCTGAAAACCCGACTGGATTGCGGCCCTCAAGGAGGGACTTTGAGACCCCTGGTTAGACAGTATATTCCTGTAAGAAAACCCTGTAGTTACCACAACATCCACAGGGGGAGCCCAAGAGAGCCTCAGAACAGCACAGGCACACTGCGAGCAGGGCGTGGCCTTCCCCCTGAAAAGCCAGCTTCTTTCCCTTCAGAATCAGAGAGGACAAGGAAGGGAAAGGGTCCTCTCTCCAGTGCTCAGCAGCCAGCCAGTCAGTCTGGTCCAGAGAAACTGAATAGCCTAGAACCCATTGAAGTGGATAATTTAGCTCCATGCCAGGAAGCTGAGGCCATACCTCAAGTGGAAGAAATGGAGGTTTGTGAGCAGGTATTTCCAGGACCTGAAGCAACGGCTTTGCAGGTATTGCCTGCAAAGCCACTAACTGAAAAACTGTGTTTGCTTTGTGGGAAGTCTCCAAAGCTATCCACTGCTTTGAACTGAACTGTTTTGAATGCTTCTTTGGATTTTTGGTGTAGACAAATAGAACTTGTGTTACAGCCTGTGGCCTAGTATGAAAGAGTTTTTTTTTTCTTTTTCCTTTTTGCTACATGGACTCTCAGCACTGCTGAGGCCCAATGCAAGGCCCCAGGCAGGGGCAGGGCTCTTTAGCTGTAATGTTTAAAGGACTGTTACTGGTGCTTTCACAGTTTGTTTTGCTGGGGAAATGTTTTGTTTTATTTTGAACTGCATTGCTTTTTGTTTGAATGAAGTAATTCAAAGGGACTGAGAAAGAGGGAGAAGTTTGTCAAGACCTCGGGTGAGAATATTTGTGTGAAGACAAACTTGGCAGTTCTCCTGCCCCAGCTCAGGAGCAGAGAGCTGAGGGCCTCCTGAACTTTTCCATTTTGCATTTGTGTTGTGGGAAGTAATGCAGTGAAGGTTATTACACTGTGCTAAGTGAGATTAACTCTCTTCAGAGTAAGGCCTAGGCCCAGGTGAGGCCTTAGCTTAGAAAGCTGGGCTGCACTTGCTAAAGCATAGGGACTTTTAGTATTCTGATTTGCTGACTAGGATTTTTGCTTTGAGTTTTTTCTTTTTGTTTCTTGTTTGCCATTCTGATTTTGGTTTTGTGGAATAAAGATAGAATTTGGATTAATTACCTGGCTTCCTATTGACTGTTCTATTTAATACTTTGCCTGTGGGGACTGTCTCATTATCGAGCAGCATGCCAGCGCAGTGTTCTTGTGGTCCACTCGGGGCGCTATCAGCCTAGTCAAGGGCCCGGTGGCCACAATCTCCATACATTGCACTCCTGAAGCTGCACTCAGCGATACAGCATGATTTGTCTATACAAGTGGTTCACAACCCTGTCCTGGAGGACCCCTAGGCCAGTCACGTTTTCAGGATTGCCCTAATGAATATGCATGAGAGAGATCTGCATATAATGGAGGTGCCAGGCATGCAAATCAGCTCCATGCATATTCATTAGGGCTATTTTGAAAACCCGACTAACCTGGGGGTTCTCCAGGACAGGGTTGGGAGCCACTGGTCTATACCATCAAGAAGAGAGTTAAGATTGCAGACTGAGAGCTGGGGTCTTTTCGTGTTTAGGACCAGAAGAGTGGAATAAGTTCCCATCTTATATTAAACAACAAAGAAGTTTGGTCGTTTTTTTTAATTGCTAAAACACCATCTGTTTTGTCTTATGAAGTAGACAGGCTGTTGTCGGTTGAAATAGAGCTGATCTGCCATATGATCACTTTGATTTGCTTAAGAAAAAAAGAGTTATGTTTGTGTAATATTATTGCTGTTCTGCTTTTACTCTTTATGCCCAAATGATTATGTTGAAATTTTAATTTTTGTATGATGAATGTAGCTTAGTTTTTGTAAATTTATTGTATGTTATGTTGCATTCTACTTTGTAAAAAAGCGAATTATAAATTAAACAAACAAACATTTACACACTGTCTACAGATAGGCATGAGCATTTATGCAAGCCATTGAGTTAGCGTAAGTGCCCGCACCTAAAGTTGGACAACCTTACACTAATATTCTACTGTATAATGACTGTTATGCATATAAATCCCATTATAGAATATGCACTTAGGAATAAATTCTATATGGCACTTTAAAAATTGTCTCAGTAAAAGCGCTATTCTATAAGCTACTTTTAAATTTAGGCATTGTTTATAGATTAGTGTTTATGCCCAGGAATTGCACCTATCTTTAGGTGCAACCATTTGCACCAATGAAAATATGATGCAAATTTCTGTGCTTAAATGTAGGCATGGATGCCCTTGTTCTATAACTATGTAAAAAAAACTTAAAAGAATACCCCTGTTCCACCCAAGCCCCACCCATTTCCATGTCCCCATTTTTGACTTATGCAAAATTTAAACTCAGATCCTGCACCTAAATTTGTGTGTGTAAATTAGAATTAATTATAGTTAGAATTAATTCTAATTTGTGCCAATAATGAGAATGATCCATTCATTATCAAAAATTTTAGACTCTACAGCTATTAACATACTAACATACTCACTTGTAATCTCCAGCCTCGACTACTGTAATGCTCTCTACAAGGGCATTACACAGAAAGAGCTCCGTCGCCTCCAAATCATTCAAAACACATCAATAAAAATCATCGCCAACTCTAAAACATACGATCATGTTACCCCATTATTGAAAAGGGCACACTGGTTACCAATAGGACATAAGATAACTTATATAATTCTTCTTTTGACATTTAAAACGTGCACTACTAATTGTCCTGAATTCATAAATAGACTTTTGATTCCCTATAATCCCTCAAGAGCCCTATGTTCTTCAACTCACCTACTATCCATTCCCTCTCTTAATCATATATATACATTATGTACATCTATCTTCTCGGTAACTGCCCATTACGTACATCTATCTTCTTGGAATGCTGCTCCACTGGATCTAAGTGAAGAACCATCATTGGGTCGGTTCAAATCTAAATAAAAACTTTTTTATTTAGAGATGCATTTAATGCTTGAGCGTCCTTTTCAGGACGTCATAGGACTGTTAATTTTTAACTCTTTCTTTTAGCAGAATTTTAGACACTAATTTCTCCCTATCCTTCTGTTTTTTCTCCCTTTTATGTTCTTTCCTATTCTTATATTGTAGTTCTTCCCCTTATTACCCTATTGTAACAGCAAAGGCTCCTTTTAGTAAGGTGCGCTAGGGCTTTAACACGTGGAATAGCGTGCGCTACATTGGCACGCACGCTAGACCTTAACGCCAGCATTGAGCTGGCGTTAGTTCTTGAAGCGTAGCGTCCGGTAATTTCCTGCGTGCGCTAAAAACGCTAGCGCACCTTAGTAAAAGGAGCCCTAAGTCTCCAGTCCTTGTTTTGTAAGTCTGTAAGTGGTGGTCTGTGTAAAAAGCAAAAGTTAAACCTATTGGTTGTATTTTATTGTTCATCGCCTTGAAACTTTGTTTAGGCGATTAATCAAATTTTTAATAAAACTTGAATAATTGCTTGTTAAAAGGCCCATTATTGGTGCTAATTAGCTTGCTAATTAAGTTGCATGCATAAATTGTATACATGCACAAACTGTGCATGCAATTTACTGCACTTTTTATAGAACTAGAGGGTTAGCTTGC
This sequence comes from Geotrypetes seraphini, assembly GCF_902459505.1. NCBI lineage: Eukaryota > Metazoa > Chordata > Amphibia > Gymnophiona > Dermophiidae > Geotrypetes > Geotrypetes seraphini. The sequence goes on along the minus strand of NC_047085.1, from coordinate 243,418,156 downwards.
ATCATCCTGGCACCTAAGTTTTTGATGACTTTTTGAGAATTTACCTCTCTATGTGTATACATGTATTCATAAAGTAAATATGTACATCAAAATTTTACTCACACTTTCCACCTAGCAATATCTATGCTTATGAGATGTTAAAGTGGGCATTAGTTTTGTGTGTACCCATTTTTTAAAATAATAAGTGATAAATATCTGAAGGCTCATTTGGAACAACAATCTAATCCAGTGGTTCTTAAACCTGCCCTGGGGGGACCCCCAGCCAGTCAGGTTTCCTAGATATCCCTAATGAATATGCATCACACAATATTCAAGGTTCACAAAATCACAATACAGTAAAACCTTGGTTTGCGAGCATAATTCGTTCAAGAAGCATGCTTGTAATCCAAAGCACTCGTATATCAAAGCGAATTTCCCCATAAGACATAATGGAAACCCAGACGATTCATTCCACAACCCAAAAACTTTAATACAAAATACTATACATACTTGTATTGCAAGACCTCGCTCGTTTAGAACAGTTACTACACTCCTGCAGCGTCAGAGAGAGAAGAACCATTGGCTCAGTTGTGATGATGTGACGCGTGTATACTGTATGCACTTGTTTTGCCAGACTTTGCTTGTTTGGAAAAGTCATTACACTCTTGCAGCGTCAGAGAGAGAAGAACCATCGGCTCAGTTGTGATGTGTGTATACTGTATGTACTTGTATTGCAAGACCTTGCTTGTATATCAAGTTAAAATTTAATAAAATATTTTGCTTGTCTTGCAAAACACTTGCAAACCAAGTTACTTGCAATCCAAGGTTTTACTGTATAGCTCAATTATATCCTATACATTCTAACTAGAGAGCTATATCCCACAACATACATTACAATAGAAAAATCGATTATAATCTTGGCAGCTCTATTTGAATAGTCACGGACAAGAATGGATATAATGCTATAGGAAGAATATTGATCATCAGTACTCCTAAATAGTGGTAAAGAACATAAAAAGTAATAAATTGGTCCATGTGATGAAGAGAACTGACTGAGGAAACACTGGAAAGGGTTTAATTGTTGGACTGGTGTGAGTTTGGGTCTGCTATTTAAGTCTAATCTTTTAAATATTTATTGCTTAGGGTTTTAAAATGTGATAAGATTTAGGTCATTTATTCTTATAATAAAAAATGAAAATATATTGATTATAATCTATTTTTCTATTGTAATGTATGTGTGGGATATAGCGCTCTAGTTAGAGTGTATTGAATATGCATGATGCAGATTTGTATATAATAGAGGTGACAAGCATTCAAATCTGCCTCATACATATTCTGTAGGGATATCTTGAAAACCTGACTTGCTGGGGGTCCCCCAGAACAGGTTTAAGAACCACTGAGCTAATCTATTAGATGCTCTGGCTATTACTGGAAAGAATCAGCAGGCTGACCAGGAAGCCTTGTTGCACATGATGCATGAAGTTAATGTTGCATTCATGAGCCAGATGTCGGACCAACATTTGCTTCACAATGAGTAGCATAAAGTTGCCTTTCTGCAGAATTTGCAGTGAGATTTTAAACAGCATCAGCAGAATCACGCCTTAGGACACTGTGAGGTAGCACTGCCATCAGTTATTTCTGACAGGGAGTTGACTTCCCTTCCCAGTTATAAGGCATAAAGCACAACCACAGTTCCTTTATTTTCAGCCAAAAATCTGTTATATGCTGGCACCATCTCAGTTCTACAACCTGTGCTGCTATATAGGTATTAGATGTCCAGGTGAACATTCAGATCTGCTGATAACATTCTGAGCTAACATTCAAGCTCTTTGCCTGGCTTTTGACATTTTATATTAAATTAAAAAAATATATATTATGATTATCACAATTATATCCCTCATTGAATGGTCCTATAAAAATGCATAATAGAACACACACACACACAAAAAAAATACTCATGCAAACATGCAGCCCAACTGTGCATATTTTGTATAAATTAAAACCCGCAGAGGCTTAGTAATGCGGGATTCCAGAAGGTAAAGAACAGTATTGTCACAGATAAAATGTTATATAAACCATTTGAATCAGAAAAGGACTCCAAACCAGGATGTTCAAAATGTGCAACGTATTTTACAAAAATCTCACAAAACATAGGCCTCCTTTTATCAAGCTGCAGTAGAGCGTTTTACCGCGGGTCAGCGAGGTAAATGCTCCATTGCTCATAGGAACTGAATGAGTGTTGGAGCATTTGCTTCACTGGCCCAAGGTAAAACCCTCTACTACAGCTTGTAAAAGAAGTCCTTAGGGACATATTCTGTAATTGGGTGCCTAAAAAGATAGGCACCTACTTCATGCCAATCACACTTAGACATCCATTACAGAATCATGCCTAACTAACACTTAGAGGTCCAAGTAGGGAGTCCTTGTAGCTTTACAGCTGAATGTCCCACCAGGAGCACAAGGTAAGATCCATGAAAGGTGTAGGACATATACGTAATCCCCAGGTTGTAGTCAACGACTGCCAAGGGAAAACAGAAGACAAAGCTTTGTGCAAGGCTTGACAGTAGGTCAAAATATTGCTGCACATTAAAACAGAATCAGAGATAGTTTCACATATTTCAGGGGTTACTAGTGGTCGACCAGTGACTATCTCATGAGGCGTCAGACTTTTTCTAGTCTATTGGGTCTGATGTACAGGTTGAAGAGGAGAGTGCAGATTCTTTGATTCCTAGGTCGGTGAGTCTGTGCAGTAGGAGCTGATGGTCAGTGGTATCAAAGGCAGCGCTTAGGTTTAGTAGTGTTAGGAGGGCAACACTGCCTTTGTCTAGTATTGACCAACTGTTGTTGATGATGTCCAATAGAACTGCTTCTGTGCTGTGGCCTGTTCAGAAGCCAGATTGGAAGGAGAGAGGGCGTTCTGTTCTTCAATGAATGGGAATAGACGGTGGAGTACTGTTCTTTTCAAGAGTTTGGATACAAAAGGGAGGTTGGAGACTAGACAGTAGTTGTTCAGGTCGTTTAGGTCGAGAGTAGTTTTTTTGAGAGTGGGTTTGATGATGGCTTTTTCCAGCTAAGTGGAATCTTTCCTGTTGCTAGGGAGGTGTTTATGATAGGGAGGATGGATTCTGCTAAGGCGTCATTGGTGGTTAGGAGGAGACTGGAAGGGCAAGGGTCTAGGATAGTGTTGGAGGGTTTCAGCTCCTTTAAAGTTTCGAGAAGCTCGCTGTGCATGGCTGGGTGGAGTTGGGATAGAGATCTGGATGCTGGGCTAGTTGGAGTTTGAGGGGAGCAGGTCTGGGGGGATTGCTGTTGGGAGTGTTGTCTAGTTTGTTGCGGATGTTGCCAATTTTGTTTTGGAAAAAGCTGGAGAGGGTCTCACTGTCTAGATCTGTGGGGTTGTTGGGACAGCATCCTTGGGCAGCAAAGAGGTGGTTAGTTAGGGCAAACAAATATCTAGAGCGGTGGCAAGTCAAATGTACGCAAGACAAGAAAAATGACTATGAACCATCTAGAGCGGTTGGGGACTTTTTGTAGGAGTTGAGAGTAGTAGGTTTTTTTTGCCTCCAAGATGGCGGCTTTTTAGGAAGCCAGGAGGCTCTTCCAGTGTGCCTTCGATTCTTCATTTGGTTGTTTAACCCATTTTCTTTCAGATTTCCTCAGAGCTCTGGTCACTGGAGCTGGGAGTTTGTTGGTGGGTATCTTTATGTTCCTTTTCTGGGTGAGGTCGTTATAGAGGGACAGTGGTATAAACTGATATCTGGATTTATGAATAAAAAAACAAAGACTGGTCTTAGAGACATTTGGAGCATTGAGATTAAGCATCAAATTTCTGCATCTCAATGGCCACAAATTTAGTCTTGGAGAATGAGATTAACAGTGTCTGCATCTATGAGACAAACTTGGTTCTTTTTGTTACATAAAGCATTTTGGACCCCAGTTAGATTACAAAAGTTGGATAGCTCTAAGTCTAATAGATTCTGGCAATGTAATCTGGAAGCAGGGACTTTAGGTCATTTATTATACTTTTGTCGCTGTATCATGGCCTTTTGGAAACCAATTTGGTCACAAATTAATTGTTTATTAGAAAACCATGTAGCTCTATCATATGATACAATCCTATTTGGGACGTCAATGAGAATAAAAAGTCAAATTTCATCAAATAATAATAAACTTTTATTAATAATGACAGGAGTCACCATTCAACATATCATCAGAAATTGGAAAAATTACACAAGACTTAATTACACCTTCTGGTGGAATTCGTTGTGCCATATATACAAAATGGAAAGAACAATTGCCATACAAAAAGGGAATTATAATAATTTTAAGAAGATTTGGGGGGGCCATTGACAACTTATTGTAATGATTAGACATCTTTTTACATTGAAAGTATAATTATAATTATGGGAGGGGGTGGTATATAGTTATAATATAGGTTTAATCAATATCTATGAATATAGCACATGTATGTTATTTTTTGATTATAATATCTGTGAAAAGGGTGGGTGGGGGAGGAAGATATTTTATGTATTTAAGATGACAATAAAAAGAATTTCAAGTGATGTGTATGATTCAATTGATGTAATATTGTGTACTTGATGTAGGATGAACAAATGAATAAAGAATTGGAAAAAAAAAAAGGGACTGGATCCCTGAGTGCCAGAGGGAGGCAGCGGAGTCGATGGTTTGGAGATGTTGGCTGCAGGTTTTGCCAATGTTCTGGATACCAACTGCCTTGTCTTGAGGGTTGACTGAGTTTTTGATATGAGTGTAGGTGATGGGGTTGGGGATTTTTTGGAGTGCTGGGGTGGTTGCTTCAGGGAGCTGAAGTGTGATGAGGTGGTGGTCAGAGTTGGGGGTCAGTGATGAGATCTTTGTGTATGAACACTAAGTCTAAGGTGTTGCCTGCTGAGTGTGTAAGGGCAGCTATGGTCTGGACAAGTCCCATGTCTGCTAGGGAGGTGAGGAAGTTGCTACTCATGCCTTGTTGGGGTAATCTCGGAAGTTGAAGTAACCTAGAATCACCAGGTGTCTGTGGGAGAGGAAAAGTTTGGTAATGAAGTTAAGGAGGGTTTCCAGAGCATCTGCTGGGGAGTGGGGTGCTCTGTATAGTAGAATGAGGGTGACTTCTTTTTGAAGTTAATCGTTAAGGCAAGGGCTTCTGGTGTGAGGAGGGTCATGGAGTCTATTAGTTTAAGGGAGGTGGTAGTTTTGGCAATGGCTGCTTCTCCGCCTCCCTTGCCAGAGGTGTGGAAGCAGGCAAAGGCTTGGTAGTCTGGAGGGCATAGTTCACCCAGTGCTACCTCACTATTATCGCAGAGCCAAGTTTCTGTGATCATAAGAATGTCCCAACCATTGTTGTGGAGAAGATCGTGGAGGATGATGGTTTTGTTAGTGGCTGATCTAGCGTTGATAAGGGCCAGTGTGGGTGGGTTGCTTTTTGTGGAGGGGGCGAGTGGGAAGGGAATGAGATTCCGGGGTTTTTTGGTTTGGCGGTTTTTGGTTTGGCGGTTTAGATCGCCGTATTTACCATGTCCTGTGATGACTGGTATGGTGAAGCAGATTGTAGCGAATAGTGTTGTGGTGGCTGGTGTATGGAGATAGTTGTCTGGAGGAAGCCACTGTGTGTTGGTGACCCATGGTGGGTAAGCTGGGAGTGAGGGCAAGGAGGTGGTTGGGGTTATGTTGGTAAGGTGGGCTGCAGGTGAGTGTTTGAGAGGTTGGTTAGAGGGAGGTTTGGTAATAATTGGAGATTGTTGTAGAAGATTGTTATAAGTAAGGGAGGGATAACTTGTTGGTGCTTGCAGGTCAGCTGGAGTCAGGTGTGTAGGGCTTCAGTAGTGATCCTTGGCAGAGTGATGATCGGTGGGGAAGGAGGGAACAAGATGGAGGCTTCTCTTGCTCCTTCCCCTGCCTGGAGCCCTAGACGTCAGCCCTTAAGTAGGGCTTGCAGGTCTGCTGCAGTCGGGTGGGTGGGGCCTCAGCAGCGATCCTCGGCGGAGTGATGGTCGGCAGGGGAAGGAGGGAATAAGATGGAAGCTTCTCTTGCTCCTTCCCCTGCCTGGAGCCCTAGTCGCTGGTCGTCTCTGGCCTGTAAATCAGCCCTTAAGTAGGGCTTGCAGGTCAGCTGCAGTCAAGTGGGCGGGACCTCAGCAGCGATCCTCAGCGGAGTGATGATCAGCGGGGGAAGGAGGGAACAAGATGGAGGCTTCTCTTGCTCTTTCCCCTGCCTGGAGCCCTGGTCGGTGGTCAGCTCTGGCAGATAAAGGCCCATCTAGTCTGCCCATCTGTATTAACCATTATCTCTTTCTTACTCCAAGAGATCCCATGTGCCTATCCTAGGCCCTTTTGAATTCAGACACAGTCTCAGGCAGGGTTGTCACTGACTGGCATACTGTATGACTTAGGGCTTGGCACCTTTTGCCTGCCACTATATATATTTGTACCAGTAAATGCTTTTGATTTTAGCAAAAATTTCACTCTAAATTTCAGATGATGAGCTTCTTTAGGAATAAGGCTCTCTGTGGAGTTATGATGTCAGCTGTCATTCCAAGTGTGATATGAAGTGAACCACAGTAAAAGCATTGTGGCTTTTGATTTCAGGGTTTGGTATTTTTTTCAATTCACTTTCTTTATTAAATTTTCACCAAAAGGAGAACAGAAATATAAAGAACAACAGTAAAACAATACGCGGAGGGGGATAATAAAAAATATGCCTAAGTCTGAGGTTGGACATTTTGTGCAAGATGTCCACAAATCCAGCAGGAAAAATGTCCATTTTCAAAGCTACCAAACGTCTATCTTTTATTTTTGAAAATGAGCTAGGCATAAGATTTGGTCCACACACAAAAAAAATCGTATAAATGCAAGTTTTATAGACGTACCCACCAGCTACCTTGTCTGATCGCGTCACAAGGAATCCCCATCAGTTAAACCAGTTTCAGTGATTCCTGGCAGCTCAGCTGATGGGGATTCCCCCTGCAAGGATCAGCTTGGCCTCGGAGCCCTACACCCCTCCCCCTGACATCTCCCTATCATCCCAATATCACCCTGATATCCCCCACATCTCCCCTGACTTCATGACATCCCCTGATATCTCGTACTCCTCCAACGTCCCCTGCCATCTCCACCCCCCCTAAAAAAAATTCCTGGGCCTCCCTCCCACATCCCCGGTTCCCCTCCCCCCCCCCCCCCCGTACCTTCGGAAGAGCAAATAGCAGAAGGGAAGCTCATTCCCTCTTTATAGGACAGTCAGCTACAAATAACGGGGCTTCTCTCTCCCAATGCATTGTAGGATGCAGAGGGAAGGGTCAAAGGCCTTGATTGGTTCAAAAGCGCCACTTTGAGCCAAGATGCATTGAGAGGGGGAATCCCCATCATTTGCAGTATGTGACACTATAGGCAGGAGGGAGTAAGAATCCCTCCTGCTGTTTGCTCTTCCGAAAATATGGTGGGGGGGGTGTTCTGAAGATGTGGGAGGGGGGCCCAGGAATGTTGGGGAGATATAGGAGGAGTGGAAATATCAGGGGATATCAGGGGGATGTCGGGATGTCAGGGGGGATATGGAGGATATCATGGTGATGTTGAGATGTCAGGGAGAGGAGTGTAGGGCTCCACAGCTCAACTGATCCTTGCAGTGGAAATCCCCATCAGCTGAGCTGCCAGGAATCCTCTAAGTTGACTCAGCTGATAGTGATTACTTCTGCTGCAATCAGCTGATGGAAAGCCTACGTGTTTGGGGTTTTATGTTTTTTTTTTGCTCTTCAGGTGGTGGGAAGGGGTCATGACTGCTGGGGGAGTAAGGGGGGGTCATAATCCTCTAGTGGTCTTCTTTCAGTTTGGGCACCTTTGTGGAACGTAGGAACTTTTACTACGGTGAGCTAACCGATTAGTGCACGCTAATCGATTTAGCACGCCCCAAACGCTAACACGTGCATGTTAGTGTTTAGCGTGCGCTAATCGGTTAGCACACCTTAGTAAAAGAGGGGGGTTAGATGCAACTCAAACAGATCTAACAGCCGGTGTCTAAGTTCCCTCTAGGAAAGTTTTGGTTATGGCTGGGGTACATTCAAATTGAAGCCTGCCTGATTCCCACCCATGACACACCTCCCAACATGCCCCTTTGTTCTCTGGACACGCAACAGCTAAGAAAGATGGTTTTGATTATCGGCACTTGCACATCTCTGCTATTAGGATGTCCAAGTGCTGACTTAGGCTGTTTTTTTGACTTTTAAACTTTTGATTATGAACCCCTTAGTTATCTCTTTATAATTGTGTCATAGTGCTGATTTGGGAAGACTTAACTATTTACTTTAATTAATGAGCATATCTGACTGAATGATGCTCTGGCCCGTGTAGCATTTGCCATCTCTGCTTTTGAGTAAGCATCAGAGTGGCTCTTTTGAGCTCCTCTTCAAAGCTTTCAAATCCCATGCTGAGGGTGCTCCCTCACTATAAATATTATTATTTATATTCAGTTTTCACCTTTTCTTAAGTTGTGGATGCCAGGGTGCTCAGATTGCATGTGATGTCCCAGGGCATGCCCTATCCTCTGTAATTCTGGCTCTTAATCAAAGCAAGATCATACTGCTGGAAGCTCTGAAACAGATTGCTCCAAATTTCTCATTTTAGTCCCATGTTCTGAATACAGTCTTTCAGACTAAGTCACCTTTCATTATAATTGGACAGCAGTCCCCAGGACTCAATCTTTCTTTTTTACTAGCAAGGACTCAACCCTTACTAAGGCAGACTAAATTGAAGTCAACATCACTGTGGCAGGTTTCGGTAGTACCAACAATTTATTTCTATAGCGTTACCAGGTGTACAAGCAAGAGATGGTCCATGCTCAGAAGAGCTTACAATCTAATTATGAAAGACACACAGAGGAGGCTAAAAGTTGGTAGGGGACTATTAAGGAAATGACAGACAGATATGTTGGTTGGGCCAGTACCATGCTATTGTAGCCTATCTCCTCCAGCCACAGTGTGCCTATATCAAACATGGGGAAGGGATTGGAACTTGCATACCACCTTTTTGTAGTTTTATAACCACATACAGGTACTTCAAATATTTTCCCTATCTTTCCCAGCAGGCTCACAGTCTGTTTAATGTATCTGGGTCAGTGGAGGATTAAGTGACTTGCCCAGGGTCACAAGGAGCAGCACAGGGTGCTGAGGCTGTAGCTCTAACCACTGCACCACACTCTCAAATGTGTTACCTAGAACAGTGTTCTTCAACCGCCAGTCCGGACCGGTGCCAGTCCACAGAAAATTCCTGCCTGTCCACACAGGGCAAGCGAGATCGGTGCGCAAAATTCCTGCCGGTCCATGCTGGGCTGGCGAGAGCCTCCAACAGTAGCTTCTTCTCCTGCGCTCCCCTCCCAGCAGCTCTCAGTACTTGCCTGCAGCAGCGATTCACTTCGGTAGCCTTGGGGCTTTTGCTAAGTTGCGGCCCACCTCTGATGATGCAACTTCCTCTTTCCTCAGAGGCAGCGTGACCCATCAAAGGACTCAAGGCTGCCTATGTGAATCACCTATACAGGCATGTACTGAGAGCTGCTGGGAGGGGAGAAGAGGGAAGGGGAGGAAGCCACTGTTGGAGGCTGGGAAGCTGCTGGATAAAGGGATAGCTGCTACTGGACCTGGAGGGAAGGAGAAGGAAAGATGCTGCTGGGAGGAGAGGAGGGGAAGGGAAGGGAAGAGAGTTACTGTTGGATAAGGGGAGGAGGAAAGAAAGAAGGAAAAAAGGAAGGAAACAACTGGCAGGGAGATTAGAAGAGGGGAAGAGGTCAGGGTGGAATGGAGAGATCAGATGAGGGAAAGGGGAGAGACAGGAATGAGAAAGTAGAGAGAGATTGATGCTGGGAAGGGGGTCAGCAGAGAAATAGAGAGAGGGCCAAAGATGCTAGATCTGGTATAGGAGAGATATAAATGAAGAGAGCAATGAAGCTGGAATGAATCATTTAAAAAGGAGAGAGGGGGTGCAGGCTGAATAGAAAGGGGAAAAGAGCATAGAAAAAAGGCAGATACCATATGGAAGGGGGAGAGGGCAGACAGTGGATGGAAGGGGCAGATGCTGGATTGAAGAGACAGAGAGGGCAAACGTTAGAAGGAAGAGAGAGAAAAGAAGATGAAAGTAGAAACCAGAAACAACAAAAGGTAGAAAAAATAATTTTATTTCTGTTTTGTGATTAGAATATATCAGATTTGAAATATGTATCCTGCTAGAGCTGGTGTTAGACATAACTGGGGACTGCAAAGCCCAGGCAGTGCTTATTTAGCTTCCAGCTGGCTTAGGACTTTCTCTTACCAAGGGGCAGTTGCCCTAGTTGCATTCCATTAACACTATTCCTGTCATGTGTGACTGTGGTATTGTTAAACATGTCTATGTTATATGTGGCAATCGCAGGGAAAGAAGACTTTATGTATGTGATATGGAAACCGCATAGTTGTGTGTGGTATATAAATTTTTTTATAAATAAAAAAATATTTCTATGTAGCATTCTGTAATAATTTGGCTTATTCAGTTTTCTTGATAGCAGAGGGGATATATGTGAAGGGGAGGGGAGACAAGGGTTTTGTTGATCCTTGCTCTGTATTATTTGTATTTATAAAATGACAATTGTACAGAATATTGCTTCTTTTTATACTTTAATAAAATACGTTCAATATAAAATCATAACTGAGGCTTGTGGGGATGGGATCAGATGGTTTGCGGGGACCGAGCTCGCGGGGATGGGGCAGAAACGTTTTTTTAAATTTCAATCTTAGTAGTTTGCCGGTCCACAAAATAATTATTTTATTTCCGCCGGTCCACAGGTGTAAAAAGGTTGAAGAATACTGACCTGGAACACAAGTTAGGAAGCAGTCTCTGACTTAGGCAGGAGCAGCAGAATCCTTCTATTGGGTTTTTCTCTGCCACTTGTTGCATCTAACACCTCCATTTAAATCACAACAGAAAAAAGTAAGCAGAGACTGCTGTTAACTCCAGGCTGGGGAGCAGGGTACAATAACACTCTTCAGAGTAAATGATAGATCATTTTCACCATCATACACAGTGTCTTCTTTAAACTCCATAAAAGTGCCGCCTCCAGCGCTGTGCTGAACAAGCCACAACTGCTGCAGGGTGGTGAGAAGCAGACTTCTGATCTGGCTCTCACGTTTGACTGTGATCTCAGACACAGCTTGGGAGCTCGGTGGGTAACATATATCTCCAAGTTTGTTCCTCGTTACAACAATTTCAAGAGGTGCTCAAAACACACTTGCACATTCTGGCTTTTTTTTTTTTTTCCAGTTTTTGAATTTTTTTAGCATAATCGCTTATTCCTTAATAATTAATAACTTGAACTTTTATGTATTTTTTATACTAAGTCAGCTACCTACAGACAGGTGGGGTATATATATTTTTTAAAATAAATAAGTATGTTTTATATCTATTTTGGTATTTCCCCCCTCCCCATCAATTATCTAGATTTCTAAATGCTGATAACCCACATGTTTGGCTGGGTTACCTTAATATAGCAGAGCCCCTTTCAAGAGAAAAGCTTAACCCCCTCTTTTACTACGGTGCGCTAACCGATTAGCGCGCACTAAACGCTAATGAGTGCATGTTAGTCTATGAAACATAGAAACATAGAAAAATGACGCCCATCAAGTCTGCCCACACTAAAGACCCACCCCCCTAACTTTACCCTATTAAGAGATCCCACATGCGCATCCCATTTACTCTTAAAATCTGGCATGCTGCTGGCCTTAATCACCTGTACTGGAAGTTTATTCCAATGATCGACCACTCTTTCGGTGAAGAAATACTTCCTGGATGCGTTAGCGTTTAGCGTGTGCTAATTCAATTAGGACGTGCTAATCAGTTAGCGCACCTTAGTACAATCCTTCATTCTCAGCATCCTGGACTACTGTAACATTATATATCTGGGCTCCCTCAAGAAAACCATCAGGAAGCTGAGGCTGGTGCAGAAGACCGCCGTCCGCCTCATCTTTGGCTTGAAAAAATAGGAACACGTTACCCCTTTCTATCATAAATTACACTGGTTACCATTTGAATCCAGAGTCCTGTTCAAGTTCTCATGCATCTGCTACAAAACAGTATTTGGTATGCTACCGAATTATCTTAACCCTCACTTCAATTTAAATTACAACAATAAGAGCTCCCACAGAATACACCTGTTTGCTTTTCCCTCATTACAATTATGCCATTTCAAAAGGTTCCTTGAAAAAACCTTCTCTTTTCAGGCGGCTAAACTAAATAATTGGCTCGCCCAAACTGTGCTTGGGGCCTATTCCTATCTTGAGTTCAGAAAGCAGCTCAAAACACAATTATTCCACAGACTGAATTCTTAATGCATTTTATCTCTACTATCCTTTACTACCTTTTCCTCATTACTACTTCCATTAAGATTGTTATAACCGTCCACTTATGGCCTGTAATTACCTCCTTTTCCTTCTTATATTATATACTTATAACCTGTTAACTTCAATGTTCACAATGTCTATATTTCGATTTTTTAATTGCTGTGAACCGCCTAGAACTCTCTGGGTATGGCGATATACAAAATAAAATTATTAAAAATTATTATTATTAGTAAAAGAGAGCCTGAGAGTATAAGATGGGGGGGGGGTAGGCGATTCACTAGTTGACAAGTATGTAGTACAAATGGTAGAACATATAGGCAAAGGGTGCAAAAGCCATGCTTATCATTTTTGAAGGGCTATAAAGATGAAGAGGTAGGAGGGTAAGCTATTCTCCCATCCTTCTGCTTTATGGTTTGTTTGTTTTGGTTTAGTAATGGGGGATTTGAGAAGAGTACACTTGGGGGTTCTTGTTGTCACATCTTGTAGGGTTTGGCATAGCCATTCTCTCAAAATTGGCCTAAAGTAAAAGGGGACAGCACAAACTAGTGCTGCCCGATTCACGATTCGAATCGGTTCACCGATTCACTTCGGGTGAATCGATTCTAATCGATTTAAAATAAAAAAAAAATCGGCTTCCCAATTCGACTAACCCTCCCCCCTCGCCCCCTAAAGCAGGAGCGGCAGCGCTGCTCTTGTTGGCCGACCGCTGCCGCACCTGCTTTAGAGGGCGAGGGGGAAGGGTCAGTCGTGAAGTGCTGCTGTCCAGTTCCCCCCCCCTGGCGTCTGCTTCCCCCCCCCCGGCGTCCGCTTCCCCCCCTTGGCGTCTGGCTTCCCCGCACGGTTTACCTTTGAAGAGCAGCCTGCACAGAAGATCGCAGTGTTAGTGATGTTTGCAAACAGCTTCGGAGCTGTTTCCTCTGCCGCGGTCCCGCTCATCCTCTGACGTCAGAGGCAGGATCGCGGTGGAGGAAACAGCTCTGAAGCTGTTTGCAAACATTGCTAACACCGCGATCTTCTGTGCAGGCTAACCTTCCAAAGGTAAACGGTGCGGGAAGGCCAGAGGGGAAGCCGGATACCAGTGGGAGGCCAGGGGGAACTCTCAGGCCTTCTGGGGGGAGGGGCGGGGGGGGTTTGAGCAGGCCTTCGGGGGGGGGGACAGGCCTTTAGGGTAAACAGGCAGACATGCCTTCAAGGGGGAGACAGGCAGGCCTTCAGGGGTGGGATGCAGGACTTTAAAGGGGGGGGACAGGCCTTCAACGGGGGAGAAAGGCAGTCCTTCAGGGGTGGGATGCAGGACTTTAAGGGGGGGACAGGCCTTCAAGGGGGGAGACAGGCCTTCAAGGGGGGGACAAGCCTTCAAGGGGGGAGACAGGCCTTCAAGGGGGGGAGACAGGCCTTCAAGGGGGGACAGGCCTTAAAGGGGGGAACAAGCCTTCAGGGGGGACAGACCTTCAAGGGAAGGAGCCCTGGTATAGAAGTACATGGAAGGAGGGAGAGAAGGGGGTTCAAAGAGATGTGCATATGCTGTACTTTGGGGGGAAGAAATAATGGGTCTAAAAATAGAGGAAAAGAAGAGAGATGATGGACAATGGGATTTAGGGAGGGAATGAACAGAAAGGGAGAGAAGTTGGACACAAGGGATGGTGTAGAGGGGGGATGAGATACTGGATAGGAGGGTAGTTGAGAAAAGAAAGGGAGAGATGGTGGACCCTGGGATGGTAGGGAAGGAGGGAGATATGCTGGATGAAAAGGTAGTTAAGAAAAGGTGGATCTGTGGAGGGAGACGAAAAAAAGGAAAGATGCCAGAGGATAGAGATGGCAGGTAGATGATTAGCACAGAGAAAGAAGAAAGAAGGAGACCCTGGCAAGCAAGTTATCAGAAGACAACCAGAGCCTGGGACCAACAAGATTTGAAGAATGACCAGACAACAAAAGGTAGGAAAAATAATTTTATTTTCTGTTTTGTCATTACAATTTGTCAGATTTGAAATGTGTATCCTGCCAGAGCTGGTGTTAGACCGCAAACGTGAGCTAGGATTTAACAAAGAGATGAAAAGTCTTTTTTGTTTGTTGATTTTGTTTACACCACAGCGCCAGTGTGATTAGGAGAAGGCAAAGGGGGTGAAGAGGCTATAAAATAAACCTACCAGGATATTTGAAAAAAACACCTAATTGGGAAGGAAAATCAAATCAAATCAAAAAACCAATTCAATAGGCTGAATCAAATCAAATCAAATTTTTTTTTCCTGAATCGGGCAGCACTAGCACAAACCAAAAAGAATTGACCTCAAAGAATTCTCAGAGAAAAGAATCCAAGAGAAACCAAGAAAACACTGTGGAATGACGATGATCCTGAAATGGACTTTAATAGTAGAATCAAAGTTCCAAAGATACAATAAAATAATCCACATAGAAAGTAAATAATCCACATATAAATCAAAAGGACCTAGTTGGGTCCTGTGCTACTAGCGGACTAGATCCTTTTGATTTATATGTGGATTATTTACTTTCTATGTGGATTATTTTATTGTATCTTTGGAACTTTGATTCTACTATTAAAGTCCATTTCAGGATCACCGTCATTCCACAATGTTTTCTTAGTTTCTAAAGTAAAAGGGGAACATGCCAGAGTAGAATATTCTGGTGGGGATCTGAAGTTTGTGAGCAAACCTAATGGGCTATAAGGGATGGAGTATTAGGAAACAAAGATCACTTTAACTGGGATAAAGGACATGACCTGGCATCATCACACAGTCTTTGTGGATGTGCCTGGCTGAATATCCCACAGGGTTTACAAAGAATCACATTATGGTTAGTTCATCACCAACTAGCTAAATATAAATATGGTTGTGTTGACTGGCCAACTGGGTGTTTGACTGAAATATGTTGGGATAACATAAATAATATAGTATAGGTAAAGGGGACAGAGTGTATAGATGTTCAGTTGGTTCTTGAAATGTGGCATCAAAGCTGAGGTCATGTTTTGCTATTATTTGTGTCTAGCAATTGATTTTATCTGTTACTGAAACAAGGAAGGTATGTGAGTACTTGTGTTAAGTTAATTCTTTTTAGGCTTTGTGGAATCAACTTGCACTCATCAATGCTGCTTCCTGCATTCCTCTGTGTCGTAGTTATGTATTGGCACTTATTGAAGTGGTATATGGCAAGCTTCAATGTTTTGGTGAGTCATACCTTATTTACATATTGGAATTTATTAATTGCCTTTTTCATGAAAAGATTTACCCAAAGCAGTTTACAATATATTTAAAAGTAATCAGGTACTCTTAAGTATTTTCCCTATCTGTACTGGCAAGCTTACAATCTAACTGTGGTACCTAGGGTAATGGAGGGATTAAGTAACTTGCACAGAGTCACAAAGAGCAGGCTGGGATCAAACTCACAACCTCAGGGTGCTGAGGCAGCTCTTCTAACCACTAGGCCACACCTCCACTCCACTTTAGTTCTATAATTTTGGGCTAGATTCACTAACCTGCCCGATCCGTGGCCGATCCGCAGCAGGCTGACAAATTCATGCAAATGGAGAGCGATCTTTGAGCATGCGCAGACCATCTTCCTTGACTGTAGATGGTCTGCGCATGCGTTGGCCCTTCGTGTCCGGCAGAGCTTTTTTTCTTTTTTTACTAACTTTACTGTTTTTTTTTTTACTTTGCAAGCCCTTGGTTTTAACCCGCGGGTTAAAACCATGGGCTCGCACTGTAGGGAAGAGCAGGTGAGTCGAGGCTGAGAAGGGCAGGAGAGTCAGGGCTGAGCAGAGCTGGAGAGTCAGGTCAGGCAAGTCAGGGATGAGCAGGGCAGGCGAGTTGGGGCTGAGCAGAGCTAGAGAGTCGGGGCTGAGCAGAGCGGCAAGAGGAGAGCAGGTCGTGACAGAGAGCCGGGGGAGCCAGGGGAGGCAGAGAGAAAGTTGGGGAAGAAGAGAGCAGGTTGCGGCAGAGAGCAGAGGCAGAGAACAGGTTTATTTCACGGCTGCAGGACAGTCAAAAAGGAGGTGAGCGATTGGTCCCCAGCAGTCGCTTCTTGTTGATTGGCCAACCCAGTCGGTGTTCAATATTTTTGTTTAGTGAATTGTGTCCCTGCCTACTTTGCATGCTGTTTCCCTCATTTGCAAGCACAGATCGGAAGTGAATCGGGTCAGAGAGAAATCGGGTCGCAAAGGGCTTGCAAACCGATCGGTACATAATCGGTTTGCTTAGTGAATCTAGCCCTTTGTCAACCACTCCTCATACTGTAATAGGGGGTTTACAA
Source organism: Geotrypetes seraphini (assembly GCF_902459505.1). Taxonomy (NCBI): domain Eukaryota; kingdom Metazoa; phylum Chordata; class Amphibia; order Gymnophiona; family Dermophiidae; genus Geotrypetes; species Geotrypetes seraphini. The sequence goes on along the minus strand of NC_047085.1, from coordinate 243,401,546 downwards.
ATGTAACAACTTAATACAATTAAAGAGGAGATCAGCTGTTGTGATTAAGGCCTCTCTATTTTACCTTCCATGCCCAGGCCTGCTTCCCCACTTGTTTAATCGTATTCATCCAGATCAAACAAAGCTGTCTTACTAGTTCAAGTTCAAATTCCAGGGGAAATGTTTTCCTCTTTCCTTTTCATCTTTCTTGAGCTTGCTTTGAATTCTTTGGCTTCAAAAGGAGATTAGACAGATAGTGACACTGAATATATATGCTAATTTAAGCATCAGTGCCAAATTCATTGATCATGCTGGTTGAATATTTATCAAGAATAATTCCCAAAAATACTGCACAAGATACTAAATAGCAAACAAAAAGCAGTTTCTAATGGACTTTCAAAGAGACCCACTCTGTCTTAAGAACTAAAATTTACATATAACAATATAGTAAATAAATATAGGAGGGATCCTCAGTGTGAAGGAAAAGCGAAGGGAGAGAATTCTCCAACACTTACACACATTGGTGAAGATTACATAACCTTCACCTGCACACCATCACTGAATCCCTTCTGTGTGCTCAAATCAATCAAGTGAGAGAAGCAATAAAGTGATAATAATAATAAATCACAATCTTTAGTGCTAAAGTAAAGACAGAGCAGAAGGCTCCGAAAGTCCCCCAGCCGACTCCTAGAACAAAAAGAAGACTTAGCTTGAAGGCATGGTCCGGAGAGTTGAAAACACCGGCGGGAGTACAGAACCCACTGCCGAATCAGGTTCTACCAAGCCCGGTTTCGGAGACTCTAGGTCCCTTCCTCAGGAACCTGTAGATTTAATGGACAATAGTCATTAAGCCATGAGCCATAAGCGGCATAACAAGCAAGCCAGCTGGAGAAAGGTAGGAGGATATTTATAGCATAGGACTGGATTTATAGCATAGGACTGGATTCTGCAAATGGCACCATTATTGGTGGCTGCCTACAAAAGGTGGCACCATTCACATTTCAATTACACTATGGTTTCATTTGCACAATCATGGCCATGTCAAAAGTAGGTATTGGAAATGTAGGCCAGGGTCTACTTCTGGTGCAAACCATGCCACCTGTGAAAACCCTTTCCTTGAGATTTTTTGAGTTTATATTGAGCCTCCAAGGCCCATTATAGGCGCCAGAATCGCTATTGTGGTGGCCATCTTAGATGTTTCAATTTTCTTTTAAAAGCCTCCATCTACCTCAAAACACCTTGTTTTTACTTACAACTAGTAGGGATGGACTCCTATGGTAGGGATACTTCAGATTCATTCAAACACTGTGGCAGATGCCTGTCAGAGGATAGTCATTGTTCCACATTCAGCATAGCATGTGTGAGAGGCAGGGGCTAAGTGCTTCAACTCCCCTAAGTCCTTTGAGGTTATTGGACCCCAGGGTATATGGGTCCAGGGTCAGAAATTCTGATTGGATCTAGACAAGGAAGAGTAGGTATTTCTGGTGAAGTGCAGTCATATGCTGGTGGACCAGGCTAAGAACATATCACAGAATCCTTTACTAGGACCCTCTGGGTAACCTGGCCAGGGTTTCACTCCAAAATTCATCCATATGATGTATGAAGCCTTTTTAAGCTACAGATGCAAGGTTAATCCCTCAGAGGATTTGGCGGGAGTGGCATCAGGGTAGGTGTCCATGCTTTTTCAGCTGCCCAGCACCCAGGAGAGGAGCGTGGGAGCCCTTGCTCCGCCCCTCCCCCAGACCGAAAACAGTCTTCGGGAGACTTGAAAAAGGACTCCCCAACGGCATGCAGCCTTTTTCAGCTGCCCAGCACCCAGGAGAGGAGCGTGGGAGCCCTTGCTCTGCCCCTCCTCCGGACTGAAAACAGTCTTCGGGAGCCTTGAAAAAGGACTCCCCAACGGCTTGCAGCCATTCGGCGTGCCGACGAAGGCGCACGACAAAGGCGCATGCGCCTTAGTGAGCGCCTTCGTGAAGTGCCGACACGGGAAGCGCCCCAACGCAGCACAGGGTGACTAGTGAATCTCCACCACAGTAACCAGCCACCACAGTAACCAGTCTCGGCAGGACTCCCAACAGCCTCAAAAGTCTTCTAGCGATAAGTATAACCAAATAACTATTAACCTCAATAATTTATACTGACTTAACATGACCATACATGACACTGCTTGGCTACACGAACCTCCATGCTACTGCGAACCTGCATGATTTTTGCCTGAATATTGTGAAGTTTAATAATTGCCTAAATACTGTGAAGTCTATAACTGCACTGCCTGACTAGATGAGAGCGCAAGACTACACGAACAAACACGATATTGTGATCCTGCTTGTCACTGCATGAATACCGTGAAGTTGCATGAATATTGTGAAGTTTTATCATTATTATTATTGTAAAGTTTTATAATCAGCTTCTTATTCATATTTGTACTGCGTCTCTACTATCACCAAGGCCATATCTGTTTCACCCATAGCCAAAATGAGGGCATCAAATACCACACAGATAGTATTATGCATCACCTACCTAACTTACTATAGATGCCAGTGTAACGATGAAAGACCCCCTGAACAAATCCCAATCCACATCTCCTGGCAAAGGCCACTCAAACAGACAAAACCAACTCCCTCTCCTCAAACCCTTTTCAACTGCTCAGAACTCGGTCCTTTTCAAATACCCGCAGTAAACCCTAAATATAAAGCATCCAAACAACACAGAAACAAGACCAAAAACAAAAAAAACTTAAAACAACTGAAACATATTGAAACCCCCACCCCCAAACAATACAGGAACTTCAAAGGATACTATCTCAACGCCCGGTCGGTGAGAAATAAGGCACACATCATACATGACTGGATCGAACACAAAAACCCGGACATCATATTCCTAACCGAAACATGGATGATCTCAGACACAGATGTCATTATGAAGGAAATGTTACCGCAGGGCTATAAAATCATCCCAATAACTAGAAGCTGGAAAAGAGGAGGGGGCCTAGCGATAATCCTTAAATGCTACTTTGACTTCACCAGAATGGACTCAAAAATCACTAAAGATCTGGAAATCATCACCTGCAAGATCACCAACCCCGAACTGGAAGAATCTCTAATAGCCACACTATTCTACATCCCCCCCAATAAATGGTCAAGTGCAAAAGAAGAATTCTTTGAATACCTTTCATCCAATACCATAAAAGGCCCATACAACTTACTTCTGGGAGACATAAATGTTCACCTAGAGAAAAAGGAAAAACCGGAAGTGACAGAAATCGACTTGTTCCTAAATACCCTGGGCTTTGAAATTCCTGACAAAGAGGAAACACATGAAAAGGGACACCAACTGGACATCGTCACTTTTTCCCACAAAGACCCCGACGCAAAAAAAATATAATACCATGCAGGAAAATGGGTTAAGAACATATGGTCAGATCACTATACTTTCAATTTTGAATTATGTTGGCAAAAGAAACACTCAACAGCAAAACATATAAACAAAACCAGTTTGAAAAAAACAGTCACCTGCAGAAACATCACCAATCCAACAGAATTCTGGACCCATTATGAACTATACCCCAAAATAGAGGAAGAGCAAGACTTCCCCACTAGATGGGACAAATTCACAAAAGACACACGAAATCAAATAGCTCCTGTTTAATCATACAAAAAGAACACAAGGGCATCAAAAGAATGGCATGACGCCGAATTATTAGCCCTCAAACAAGATCTCAGAAAACTGGAAAGAGTATGGCAAAAAACAGACAAAGTGGAAGATAAAATTAAATGGAAACAAAAAATGAAAAATTGCAAGAATCGGATCAAAGAAAAGCGTTATAACTGTTATGCACAGAAAATTGGAACAACCAATACAAACAGTAGAGAACTATTCAAACTAGTAAGCAAAATAACAGACACCACACAGATACTACAGAACCATCACGATCAAATCCCAGAGGTCTCCACCCTAGCCAACCACTTTAGGAAAAAAATCACCGACCTCAGAGCCTCAATACCCCCTCCTCCACCCAATCTTGAATTCAAACTCAAAACGCAGAGTAGTGAATCCAAAGGCGATATGAGCTGGAACCACTTCGAGCCCCCAGAATAACTTCCTTGCACTCTTCAACAAATACTCCAAATCAAATTGTCTACTAGATAAATGTCCATCTAAGATCATGCAAGATGCAATACCAGAATTTAAGAGGGACCTATTTAACTGGGCAACTTACTCTCTCAAAAACGGAACCTACCTGGAAAATATGGGACACATCCTAATCACACCCATACCCAAAGACCAGAAGATCTCGCTCACACTGGCGTCCAACTACAGACCCATAGCGAGCACCCCCTTTTTCACCAAAATGCTGGAAGGGCTGGTCAACTTGGAATTAGTAAATCACTTAGATAAGTACTCTCTCCTAAATGACCACCAATCTGGATTCAGAAAAGGATTCAGCACCGAGACAGTCCTAGGCTCTCTCCTTAACCACCTATACGACCTTTTCAATCAAGATTCCAGCGCCTTGATCCTACAGTTAGACTTCAGCAGTGCCTTCGATCTCGTGGACCACGAAACTATGCTTAGGTGCCTCGACGAAATGGGAATATCAGGAAGAGAGTGGACCTGGTTCCAAGGTTTCCTAACCAAACGATCTTATCAAGTGGTCCATGAAGGAAATTACTCTGAACCCTGGAAAAGCCCCTTGGGAGTCCCACAAGGATCCCCCCTATCTCCCACCTTGTTCAATATATACATCTCTTCTCTAGGCCACCTTTTACAAAAGCTTAACCTAACTTATTATATATACGCAGACGACATCTCCATACTAATACCAATAACAAATGTGACCTCAACCAACTCAAAACATATCTCCTCCATCATGCTCGAAATAGAAAAATGGACTTTAAACTTCAAACTGAAATTAAACTCAGAAAAGACAAAGATTTTCCTTGCTAGCCCAAACGAGAAAATCTCCGCAACTACAATATGTGTAAACGGCCATGATCACCCAATACTAAAAACCATAAAAATACTGGGAGTCACCCTGGATACCCACCTGACCCTGACCGAACACATAAACTCGGTGACTAAAAAATGCTTCTTCATCCTTTGGAAACTGAAAACCATAAAAAAATACTTCGACCCGCTATCCTTCAGAATATTGGTACAATCACTGATTTTATCCACCCTGGACTACTGTAACATTGTCTACTTGGGAATATCTAAAAAAAATGTGAGAAAACTGAGAATAGTTCAAAATACGGCCATCCGTCTAATATTCGGACTAAAGAAGAGCGATCATGTTAGTCCATTCTACAAACTCCTTCATTGGTTATCAATTGAAGCACGAATTCTATTCAAATTCTCCTGCCTCTGCTATAAACTAATCTGGGGATTGGCCCCCAGCTACCTACTACCTCACTTCGAATTCCACTCCTCTATTAGGCCTACCAGAAACCGTAACCTCTTTACCTACCCAAATATCATAGGCTGTAGATATTGCACCTTCTTTGATAGAACATTCAAATTCCAAGCAGGTAGACTGCAAACTTGGACAGGCTACTTCACTGATGCCGCCAGAGAATCATATAGTATCTTTAGGAAAGAACTAAAAACCACCTTGTTTAAGAAATTTATAACCTAACCAGACTTCTCCCCTAAAATCGGAGCCTCCTCCCATCCCAAGGAGTCCATCTACCCTCTTCTGCCAAAATTTCTTTCTTTAATTGTTACCAGTTTTTCCCACTGGTGCCCGTCCTTCGTTCAAATGTACCAAGTTATCAACTTACTTCTCATCAACATCTTATGTTATCTTTTTCACCTTCACAGTCTTGCACCTTTGTAACTCAAAGCGCAATCTCATTTCTCTTCTCCTACTTATGCTCTGAATATCGTCGACTGTATAATGCTACTCATTGTGAAACCGTGTAATACACAGACCCTGTAACTCTCCTGTTACTATCACTAGATGTTCAATGCTATACTCTATAATTCGCTGTCTGTACAGTTTCTCTTCATTGTAAACCGCCTAGAAGTTGCAAGATTGTTGGCGGTATATAAGAATAAAGTTATTATTATTATTATTATTAAGGGCACTGGGACCCCTCAGTAGAAACATGCACAAGTATTGGAGATCCAGTCAGGGCAGGATTTGGATGACGATGCATCTGAGTTTATGCCTTTGTTTTCCTAGTTGGGTTCCTCTGCTCTTGGAGATTGAGCATTTTAGTTAGAACAAGACCATGATCAAGTGGCAGCCTTGGATCTTGGAGAGGACCTGATTGTGTGTAGATTGTTCAGACTATCAGCGTTGCAAGGAATTATCACATAGTCCCTTCAGAAGCTGAATTTGGAGCCACCTCAGAACTTGGCTGCTCAGTGCTTGCTCATGTAAAGGACTAAGGTGCACATGAATGCTTCCCTTCACGTCTGAATATTACTAAGATGTCATGGGTCATTAGAAGGGTAGCCAGAGCTATGGCAAAGCTCTATCCAGTAGATAAATTCCAGCAGCTATTTAACAAGTCAAAGGTGGATTTCTTGATGGTGCAAGTTACCTACCATAACATTATATTACATTAGGGATTTCTATTCCGCCATTACCTTGCAGTTCAAGGCGGATTACAAATGAATTGTCCGGAGATTAGAAGTTCTTAGTGAGTAGTTTGTACATTTCTTTGAGTTGCTAAGGATTACATCTCAGTTGTCAAGATATTGGAGGTATATATGTAGTTGTTGTAGGTGATGCAGGTGATACTTGGGACATTGCCTGATTGTGTTAGTTGGGTTTTATGAAGGTTCCTAGTGAAGGTGGAGTGGTACTGAAGAATACCCAAGACTTCAGACAGGATTTTGTCATTAAATGGCAGTCTGAGGCTATGGTGCATGGCTTGAAAGCCGCAGCAGTCTCATATATCTCCCAGGCATGTTTCTCTAAACTAAGCAGGGCTACAGAATCAGACCACAGTGCAGCCCCCCAATTTCTGTTTGCAGGGGTGGATTAAGTAGTGGATGCTCTTTATGACCTTTTTAGGGTATTGAGTAATGTCTCAGCATACGCTGTTTCTGCTCGCAGAATGCTCTGGATCAGGCAGTAAGTGGAAGATTTGGCCTCCAAGGTGACATTGAGCATGCTCCCATTCAAAGGGCAATTGCTCTTTGGTAAAGGCCTCAATGATCTAATGGCCAACGTGGCAGATTATAAACCAAAGTCGCTTCCAGACAGCAGACCTTGATCCCCAATGGTGTCTGAGAGAAGAAAGTTTTGTGGATCGAGGTGCTTTTGCTAGTACTCAGGTATGCTCTCCAGTCAGGGGGTATTTCAGGGCCTGAGAAGGAGAGTCTGGAGCATCAGGTGCCCCCAAGTATCCAGATCCCACACCAATGCCTCACCCAAAAAAGCAATGATGCCTCGCCTCCATTGGTTGTGGTAGTGGTGGGGGGACTGGCAGAGTACTTGGAGGCTTGGGTGCAGATTTCCTCAGACCATTGAGTACTAGAAATCATGAGAGGGGTACAAACTGGAGTTCTTTTGGCCCCTCTCAGACTTATTTGTGAATTTTCCAGTAGGAAAGCCATAAAAATGACCAGAGTATGAACAACAGTGACAAGGCTCGTAGATCTTAAAGTCATAGCAGCCTTACCAGGCAAAGAATTGGGCTTGGACAGATAATCAATATACTCTATCATACTCAAAAGAGATTCTCCAGACTAGAGACCAATCTTGGACTTCAAGTCCATTAATACATCTCTCAAGATTCCCCATTTATGCATGGAAATGGTCTGATCAGAGGCGTTGGGGAAATTTCTTGCCTAATAGAGGCTTATATGCATATCCCCATCTTCATGGCTCACAGGAAATTCTTGAGATTCCACATTCGGGAGCAGCATTTCCAATTCTCTGCTCTTCCGTTTGGGCTGATGACAGCGCCACACACCTTTACCGAGGTAATGGTTATGGTGGCAACGCACATCCTCATAGAGGGGCTACAGGTGCATCCTTACTTAGATGATTGGCTGATAAGAGTGCCATCGCATGCCAAGGGGCTCAGTGGTGAACCAGATGGTCCAGGTCCTGCAGGGGCTAGCCTGAGTGTTAAACTTCAGGAAGAATCACTTGGACTCGACACAGCCCATGGAATATATAAGCATCCTGTTTGATATAGAGTGAAACAGAATGTTCCTGCTGGAAGCGCATATTGTATATTGTATATAAGCATACTCGTATATTGTGACTATATTGAATTGAAGTGATCTAAAATATAAAGCACTAAATTTTCAATTGATAGATTTAGTTCTGAATATTTAAGGAGATCTGCTACCATTTAATGATTCAAATGACTGACATCAAACTCAACAGTCCATATGCAATTCTCAATATCTTTGCAGTACCAGCAATAATCTCTGCTTTAATAAAAGCATGCAATTGATTGGTAGATCAGTGAAAAGTCATCAATGGAAGCCTACAAATCAGTACCGTTCAAAGTTTCTCCATCAGGCTTAATTGTAATTGAAAGAGTGCATGGCAAACCAAAAGGATCAGATGTTAATTTTAATTTGGCGCATCAATCATTTACAAAGCACTTTATTGCGGTTGTGTTAATTAGTGTGCTGTATTGTGTGGTGCCCTTTTAATCACGTTGTTGTCCTTCATAAAGCATCTGGCAGCATACCTTACTGTGGGAGTATGCCTATCAGGTCTAGTCGAGAATGTGCCAGAGGATTCACAGACTGCAAATAAACAAATCCATAAATAAATATTGCTTCAGCTGCTTTCTACCAGACATTCTAAAATAGTTGTTTTGAAGGAGGAGAAGGAAGAGATCTATTCATTTGTGTCTAGCACCAACATAATGTGTTCACAAAGTTGTGCCTTTTTCGTGTTGGATGCCATGTTTGCAAAACATACCATGTGCTTTAATGTATACATATGTTAATGGCTGCCTCTGCGGTACCATTCTGCCGAACAATTTGTTAATTACTGTTGATTATGTGCTGTACAATACCACAGGTGACAAGTGTTTTCCTTGTGTGGCAAATACTTCACAGGATCAGCTGCAGGGCTTTATTCAACAGCTCTAATGACCTTTAATTAACAAGAGAGAAGTGTACAATGTGAGCATATGCAAAATTTAGCACTCATTTTTCATCTCTGCCTACTGTTTATAATTTCAAGTCAAAAACAATATACAAATCTTTGTAATAGACATATTATTATGACTAAATTCTTTTTTTTTCTCATATTAATTACTCAAATCAGAAACAGCCCAATGCTATTGCCAACATTTATTTATAGCAGGATTGTCCAACATCAGTCCTCGAGGGCTGCGATCCAGTCAGGTTTTCAGGATTTCCCCAATGAATTTGCATGAGATCTATTTGCATGCACAGTTTCCATTGTATGCAAATAGATCTCATGCATAATATAATGAGGATGGTTTGACCCCCACGGAAAGATGATGATGGGGGTCATAGTCTTACTCAAAGGATAACCCCCAGAACCCTTTCATCTCACAAAATCCCATCCCAGGTTCCAAATATAAAACAAAAACCCCTTTTGAGACTCTGTACTCCTGAGAAGAGACCACTTAGACCTTGGCCCCAGAAACATGACATATTGGATGAGAGTGAAGATAGGGAGTCATTGTGAATTGCCCAAAGAGGAAGAGGAGATGATGTGAGAAGCATAAAGGGATGATGAAGTACCTATGAATCTGGTAGAAAAGGGGGATATAGAGGAAAATATGGAAGTGGAGATTTAGGGAAAGATAGTAACAATTGAGGAGGAGAACCACTGAGGCATCGAAAGTCCCAAAGAAATATCTAGGAAGACTAAAGTGATGGAGTTCAATTCTTCTGTGTGGAAAGTCTTAGTTTACATAACCCCTGGATAACTGAGGGTGAAATCAGGAGGAAATTTGTATATGAATTAACTTGCATATGTGTTAGTTTTTGCAAAATTGGAAAAGGTCTATTTGTTTGAGATCAAAATTATCTGAGAGATGACAATTTATGATTTGAATATATTACGACTGTGATTCATTTTTACTTCACCCTAACCCTTATACTGATTGAAAGTGACCTCTGGAGCTCTGGAAAGGCTAATAGTGAGGAGTACTGGCTTTTGCATAATCCTACTTAATTTTGGTGAATCAGAACAGCAGAAATTCTGACCTGGTAAGATCTAAGGTTACAATAAAATTGCTTTTGTATGGTACTCTGTCAAAATGAAAATATACTTTTTGTAAGTATTGTTGAAACCACCATTCAAACAAGCATAACTGAGACAGATAAATCAAAAAAGACAAAGTTAAGTAAAACAGACTGCATTATCTTGGTTCTTGGACCCACAAGGAGCCATGATGGGTCTGTAAAAAAAACCCCAAAAAACCTCCACTAACAAAAACAATAACCATTCACGCTGATTCTTTCAATTTTTGCTTCAGTATGTATTATTTTTCTTTTGGGATCCACAGCAATAAATTTGAGAACGTGATGACAATAAAAGTGAAAAAGGTTGTTTGTGAATGCCGCAACCACAGTGGTAATATTAGATCAAATCAAGAAGGCACTGTCCCAGAAAATGAAAATAAAGTTTCTTATCTCACAGGGTATCTTCAAAATACTCCAAAATAACTGGAACAGGCCGTTTAGACGATCATTCATTCAGATCTTCTCCCGCTGCTTTAATGCGCTACCTCAGGGGAAATTCAACAATTTTCATTCCATCCACATCATGCCACCAAACAACCAGACAAGGTTTTAAAAAAAATGTTAGTAACATGATAGCGCCCTATTGAGAATCACACCTCCAGAAAAGATAGGCACCGGAAATGTAGGCCAAGATTTTCCAGGCCTAAATTTCTGGTGCCTATCTTTGTCTTGAATCATGCCTAGGCACTATAAGCTAACTAACACCACTTCCGGCATTAGCCCTTCCCACAGTGGTGTTTGGCAGCCTAAAACACCTAAGGAGGCACAATTCCAGCACTGAATTTTTAAGGTGCCAGTAGGCGTCTTGAAACTCAGTTAAAAAGGTCATTTAAAAGCTGTTTTCTACTGAGCTTGGGCACCCACAGATACATAAAAAATCGGCACCCTTTAGAGAATCAAGGCCACAATGGTGCCTAAGTCAAAAACAGGTGCCTAACTTGAAAACATGCACATAACCATGCTTACTTTTAATTATGTTCTTTGAACTAGATGCCTACATTTATAGAATCACACTTTGCAAGTTGTGTGCCTAACTCTCAATTAAGTCCAATTAACACCAATTATAAGGTGTTAAACACCAGCTATTAAGCCTTTTAATCAAGTTAGGTGACTACAGGCTAGATTCACTAAAGATAGCGACTCAATCGTTGGCCGATTCTCTGGCAAATTTTCCAACAACGATTGATTCACTATCAAGTTTGTATGTAATCAGGGACTTCCTTAGGCTCCTTCCTAAGGAAGTCCCTGATTGGCTCAGATATCTCAGACCCCTCCCAAGGGAGAAGCCCGAGGTATCTGAGCCAATCAGGGCCTTAGGCCACTCCCTATAAATCACATGATGCACCAGGGAGGGGCCTAATGCCCAGTGTCATTGCGAAGAGTGGAGGAACAGGAGGTGTTTTCAGTACCTCCTACTCCCAACTTTAAGGTACAGAACAGGGGGGCCTGGAGGGGGAGGGGCCTCCAGTGCCAGGAGGCAGTGGGCATCCCTCCAGCCTTTTTCTTTGTGGGGAGGGGAGGTCTTTCCAGCCAGAAGGGAGTGGGCATCCCTACTGCTGTGTTTTTTTGGGGGGTAAGTAGCGGGCACCGGGATCCGGAAGGTTCGCCCCCAGCATTTCGCCCCCAGCAATTCGCCCCTCACATTTCGCCCCTACACATTTCGCCCCCCCCCCCCCCGGATGTTTTGCCCCCACACATTTCGCCCCTATACATTTCACCCCCCCCGGATGTTTTGCCCCCACACATTTCGCCCCCGCACATTTCGCCCCCGCACATTTCGCCCCTGAGCGTTGGATTATGTGTAATGATGAAAAAATAAAATAAAATAAAAAAAAGGTAAAATTATTAAGTAGGTATTTTTTTTGCCAGTTGTTATGATTTTTCCTCCAGGAAATTGTCCAAACCTTATAGAATAGTGGATAGTTCTCTCAAAACTACCCACATTACACAAAATTTCTCTACTTAAATAAACAAGACAGCCGTTTAATATGAGGGGCCGCTGAAAAGTTCTCAGCCCAACCAACAAAGTTCAGGCAGTCTTTCCGACGGCAATTTTATACTGGCAATAGGTGCATTCATTCAAAGTCAGGCTTAAATTTTAGGATAAATGCTTTTTAGGATAAATGCTTTTAAAGCAGGCTAAATACTTCTGTGACCCTGACATTTATACCAGTTATTGAGGATAAAACTGTGCTTACCGCTTTGGTATTTAAAACCACTTGAAATGTAATTTTAAAAAAAAAATGGCTCCTTAACTTCAGCATGTGGAAACAGTTCCTACACATTCAAAAACATTTGAATGCTTGTTGAGTGCATTTACAACTAAAATGGCTGTTCCCACTGATGTGCTGTAACTTGGAGGCATATTTTGGACATCCCCATATATTACAAAAGGTTCTGTGCTCAGTGAGCCTTTTGTAAACTACACAGGGGATTGTGCACATGCTAATCAGGACATCTCAATCCCTGCCTAGATGCCCTATGCAAATTCAGACTTATTCTGGGTAACATTCATGTGCATGCAGGAAATGATTGTGTGTGTATGGCATTCATGTATGGCATTGCTCTCCAATCTCCACTCGGCAGGGGCGAAATGTGCGGGGGCGAAATGTGTGGGGGCAAAACATCCGGGGGGCGAAATGTGTGGGGGCGAAAGTTCCGGGGGCAAAACATACCTGGGGGTGAAATGTGGGGGGCGAAATGTGAGGGGCGAATTGCTGGGGGCGAAATGTGGGGGGCGAAACTTCCGTGAACCGCAGGCACCTTTGTGGCAGGAGAGAAGGAGCATCCCACCTGCCTTTTTCTTCAGGGGGGGTGGAGGATGGGGAAGGTTTTTCCTGGCAGGAGGGAGTGGGCATCTCTCCTGCCATTTGTTTTAGGGTGGGTCACCACAATTGTCGGGGGTCATTGGGGGAGAGCCATTGGCAACAGTGGGGGATTTTTCTCATTTGTTTTTTTATGGAGCAGATATTTTCCATATATAATACACGCAAAATATCTGTGTCATTGAAATAAAACAAACAAAAAAACCCAGGCAGTCCTGTTGGTAACAAAGTTACCTTTTAGAGCAAAAAAAATAGGCTGCCAAGATGATCATTTTAAATTTTTTATAATCAGTTTCCAATCAGATATTAATTGTCATCAAAACTTATAAACTGTCATAATTATTTCCTGCTACTAACCTCTTCTACTTGTCTTTATCCAAACTCCTCACATTTTCCCTCTGAGTAATTAAACCGATGGCGGGCATATCATAACTACGGTATACAGATGGCAATCTTCAGAACCTCTTATGATATATATATAACATTTCAAGTCCCTGTCTTGTATACCTTTGCAATCATTTATGCCCACCACCACCTACCATTCCTCATCTTATCTTTTATTAATGATTAAACTCTTAATTTTTTGATACCCATAATTAATATATCTAAAAAACCATTCATGTGAATCATATGATAAAAAGCTTTTCACTTTATATGGAAGCCAACACTTATCTTAGTGGATCCTGCCACCATCAACGTTGACATATAGTAGAAACTCCCAACACCCTTTCTTTATATGAGCATTTCAACCCCAAATGGGTCTTCCTTGGGGGATGTTAAACATGCGCTGCCTCTCTAAAAACCAAACACAGCATTATCAAAAAACATTGATTTACAACCGACTCCTACCCATAAATTTATAATATTATCCCATCTCAACTTTCCCACCCTTAAAAATTATATCTCAAGGCCTATCTCCATCATTATGTCCCTTAAGAATTTCAAGCACAGAACTCCCTTTTGTAATCCTTTTCACACAGAACTCCCTCCACACTCATACAACGCTTATGTGTAGAGATCTCAAACCTTGCAGGGGCGTTTCACAGCAAGAATCCTATTAAACAAAGCGCAGGAAAAAAAACTACCCTGTAAAGCAAGCTTATATTGGAATATATTCTAACTCTTAATCTCTAGAATTTCTTCCACTGGCCTCTTCCCCACCTTGTTTTTATTTGGGTGAAAAACGTATGCGTATGATTACTCCAAATTTCTCAATATGTAAGTATCCATCCCGTTTCTTACAGCAATCAGGTTTTAGGATCGGTAAAACCCAATACTAAATAGTCAAGCAATGAAAGTGAATCAGTCGCTTGGCTATTTTGCATGGGGTTTTATTAATTTGCATTGCATGGGGTTTTATTAATTTGCATGGCCATATTGGAAAATGGGCGATCGAGGGGAATAACACATGGTGGCCCATTTAGTGAATCAGGTCGGTTAGCAGCGATCGTCACTACACCTGTGAAAACAGGTGTAGCGACGATCGCTGACTTTATTGAATCTAGCCCTACATCAGCTAGGCATGCCTTCCTTTAGGCAGACGTCATAGAATTTGAGGTAAGTGCTTCCGTGTTAACTTTATGCAGGTACCACAAGCCTTTGGGATCATTAGAACACCAGCTGCAGATAAAAATATGCAAAAAAACCTTCAAATATTTTGCATTCAATGTGGGTTTAATGTTCAGAAAATCCTGCTTTAACCTGCATTAAGCCCAGATTTTGCTACAGCTTTGTAAAATGACCCCATTGTCCAGTGGGGATATTAAGCACAGAAAAATAGTCAAAAGACTGAATAGTGTATTTGTCTCCAAGTAAAACATAATACATAATTAAAGTTAATAATACTTATTAGAAACTTGCAGGAAAATGTACTTGGCTTCATGCTTATTTTATTTATTTATTTCTTCATTGTAACATTTGTTATACTGTAAATTAGACTTCAAGGTGATTTGTAAAATACCAGTAAATCAGCAGAATATGAAATAATAAAAATAGCATAGAGGAAATCATATGAAGGGAATGAGTGCAGCACAATGGAAATCGCTCGGAGGAAGGAAAGGTGAGTAGTGGAGTCCCTCAGGGTTTGGTACTGGGCACGATCCTGTTCAATATGTTTGTGAGTGGCATTGATGAAGGGTTAGAAGGAAAAGTGTACGTTTTTGCAGATGATACCAAGATTTGTAACAGAGTAGACACCGAGGAGAGAGTAGAAAACATGAAAAAGGATCTGCAAAAGTTAGAGGAATGGTCTAATATCTGGCAACTAAATTTCAATGCAAAGAAATGCAGAGTAATGCATTTGGGGATTAATAATCGGAAGGAAACGTATATGCTGGGAGGTGAGAGGCTGATATGCATGGAGGGGGAGAGGGACCTTGGGGTGATAGTGTCCAAAGATCTACAGACAAAAAACAGTGTGACAAGGCGGTGGCTGCTGCCAGAAGGATGCTGGGCTGTATAAAGAGAGGCATAGCCAGTAGAAGGAAGAAGGTGTTGATGCCCCTTTACATGTCATTGGTGAGGCCCCACTTGGAGTATTGTGTTCAGTTTTGGAGCCCACATCTGGTGAAGGACATAAGAATACTTGAAGCGGTCCAGAGGAGGGTGTCAAAAACGATAGAAGGTTTGTGCCAAAAGACGTATGAAAAGAGACTGGAAGCCCTGAATATGTATACCCTAAAGCAGGGGTGTCAACCTCAATTACATAAGGGGCCGAAATCTAAAACATAAGCTAAGTTGAGGGCAGAATTTTTAATTAAAGATACTTTTATTAAGGTACGCTAAACGATTTAGCTTGCTCTAAATGTGCCCCTTAATAAAAGCACCCCTTAGTCTTAGTAGAAGGATAGAGTTACAACCTATACAAAATTAAAAACTTGGACAAAGTCATGGGCCAACATTTATATTTATTTTAAAAATGACTATAGACACATGTGAAATCAAGTGGAATGCCCTAAATCTCAAACTTTAAATGCATGTTTTTTAAATATATATTTGTTTGCAATAAAGTTATGAGATGCATAACAAAATGTTTACTAAATCAGATGTAAAAAATGTGCATTAAAATGGAAGAAATGGGTCAGGGGATTATCATGAACTGAAAACGGTTGTAGACCATGTACTCCCAAAATCTGTTAAAACAAACCTACATCAAATAGAAGCAGTAGTAGTACTGGTGTGAATTTTCAATTAAAAGTTGTGGATTTAAAGCCCAGTAATCGGGGAGGGAAATAAACCACAAGGGGGGAAACAGGTGATTAACATGACACAACCGTTTTTTACTTTGCAGGATGCAACACAGATTGGGGTTGATATATAATTTAACTATTATTATCGAAGACAAGCTGTCAAAACTCCAATCTGGATAGACTGGAAGAAAACAAAAAAAATATTTACCGGGAGGGTGCAGGCAGCCGGGAGGACGAGGCCGGGAGAGTGCAGGGAGTTGGGAGAGGGAAGGCCCTGGCGGATCAGGTTGTGAGCAGCCCATTCAGAGTGTTGCCTCTGTTGACCAGCCACCGCCACTGGGAGAGTCCAGGCAGTTTGGAGGACGATGGCAGCCGGGAGTGTACAGGCAGAACAAGGCAGCAGGGAGGACCAGGCAGCCACGAACATCAATGCCAGCTGGGAAGACCGGGTGCAGGCTGTGGCAGTAGAGAGCATAGGCAGGAGCACAGTATGCCTGCTGCGAGACGTGCGAATCTTGAGGTTGAATTTTCAGCTGATGACTTCTGGTGGGCCAGTTTTATTGTAAAGTGATAATTGTCTTGCAGGTCAAATTCTGTGACCCCGCGGGCCAGAGTTTGACACATCTGACCTAGAGGAAAGGAGGGGAGATATAATTCAGACATTCAAATACTTGAAAGGTATTAGCATAGAATAAAATTTTTTCCAGAGAAAGGAAAATAGTAAAGCCAGAGGACATAATTTGAGGCTGAGGGGTGGTAGACTCAAGAGCAATATGAGGAAATTCTTCTTTACAGAGAGGGTGGTAGATGCCTGGAATGCGCTCCCGAGAGAGGTGGTGGAGAGGAAAACGGTGACAGAGTTCAAAAAAGTGTGGGATGAACACAGAAGATCTAGAATCAGAAAATAATAGTAAATATTGAAGAACTAAGGCCAGTATTGGGCAGACTTGCATGGTCTGTGTCTGTATATGGCCTTTTGGTTGAGGATGGTCTGGGGAGGGCTTCAGTGGCTGGGAGGGTATAGATGGGCTGGAGTGAGCTTTGACAGAGACTTCAGTAGTTGGAACCCAAAAACAGTTCCAGGTAGAGCTTTGGATTCTTGTCCAGAAATAGCTAAGAAGAAGAAAACAAATAAATAGAATCAGTTTGAGCAGACCGGATGGACTTTTCAGGTCTTTATCTGCCATCATCTACTATGTTATGATGTGTTACAACAAAAATAATCCTAAGCACAGTGAGGAAATAACACAAGACAATCTGCAGAGACACATAAGAAGAGAAAGAGAACAAAAAGAAAGTAGTAAATAGATGCAGGTATAAGTACTACATAAAAACATAAGAATAGCCCAGTAGCCCGTCATCACGGTGGCCAATCCAGTTCACTAGTACCTGACAAAAATCCCAAATAGTAGCAACCATTCCATACTACTGATCCAGGCAAGCAGTGACTTCCCCCATATTTGTCTCAATCACAGACTATGGACTATCTGCTCTATGCTATCAGCTCTGGCAATGCACTCCAGAGCTTAACTATTCTCTGAGTGACAAAAATATTTCCTCCTATTGTTTTTAAAAAGTATTGATCTGTAACTTCATCAAATATCCCCTAGTCTTTGTAATTTTTGATGGAGTAAAAAAATTGATCTACTTGTACCCATTCTACACCACTCAGGATTTTGTAGACTTCAATCTTATCTCCTCACCCCCCCCCCCAAACCATCTCTATTCCAAGCTGAAGAGCCCTAACCTTTTTAGTCTTTCCTCATATGAAAGGAGTTCCATCCCCTTTATCATCTTGGTCACTCTTCTTTGAACCTTTTCTAGTGCCACTATATCTTTCTTGAGATAAGGGGACTAGAATTGAATGCAATATTCCAGATGAGGTCACATCATGGAGCAATATAGAGGCATTATAACATTCTTAGTCTTGTTTACCAACCCTTTTCTAATAATTCCTAGCATCTTGTTTGCTTTCTTGGCCACTGCTACACATTGGGAGGAAGGTTTCAGCGTATTGTCCACGATGACGCCCAGATCTTTTTTCTTGAGCACTGACCCTCAAGATGGACCTGAGCATCTGATAACTGTAATTTTGGTTATTCTTCCCAATGTGCATCACTTTGCATTTGTCCACATTAAATTTCATCTGCCACTTGGACATCCAGTCTTCCAATTTCCTAAGGGCTACTTGCAATTTTTCATAATCTGCATACATTTTAACAACTTTGAACAGTTTAGTGTCTTCTGTAAATTTAATCATCTCACTCGCCATTCCAATTTGAAGATCATTTATAAATAAGTTAAATAGCACCATGCCCAGTACAGATCCCTGTGGCATTCCACTATTTACTTTCCTCTATTGAGAAAAATAGCCATTTAACCCTACCCTGTTTTCTATCCGATAACCAATTCCTCATCCACAGCTGAACTTTGCCACCTATCCCATGACTCTTTAATTTTCTCAGGAGCCTCTCATGAGAAACTGTGTCAAAAGCTTTCTGAAAATCTAGAGTAATCAGAGTAATCTGAAGAAATACTTTTTTATAGAAAGGGTAGTTGATGCATTGAACAGTCTCCTGCAAGAGGTGGTGGAAGCAGAGACTGTGTCTGAATTCAAGATGACCTGGGATAGGCATATGGGATCTTTCAGAGAGAGAAAGAGATATTGGATGCTGGGGATGGGCCATTTGGCCTTTATCTGCCGTCATGTTTCTATGTTTGTAACTGGCTCACCTTTATCCACATGTTTATTCACACCTTCAAAGAAGTCAAGCAAATTGGTGAGGCATGATCTCCCTTGGCTGTACCCATGCTGACTCTGTCCCATCTATCATAATAAAACCCTTAGCATGCATACGCACTTTAATCTCCATGCATCCGTGCTTTGTGCTACCTTGTCGCGCATGCGCAGTACAATAATTTGCCTGCCACCGATCACCAGTGCCTGCCTCAGCTGACTTCCTGCCTTCTGCCTACGCTGCTGGGACACCTCTTCTTCTCACCCCCGGACCAGCAGCAGCAGCGGTATCATCAAGCAGCCGTGGGGCCTTTGCTAGGCCAGCCCACTTCGATAATCTGAGGCGGGCCAGCCTAGCAAAAGCCCCGAGGCTGCCCGGGCTAGCGGATGCTGGACAGGGGGAGCAGGGAATGGATACTACTGGAAAGGGGGGAGGTAAAAGAAGGGAGAAGGGCTATTGCTGGACAGGGGGAGCAGGGAAGGGGTACTGCTGGATGGGGGAGGAAAAAGGAAGAGAGAAGGGCTACTGCTGGACAGGGGGAGCAGGAAGCAAAGAAAGAAAGAGAAAGAAAGAAAGGCCTCAGCGCCCCATTGTGCTAAAAGTTTACACATCTATTCTAGCACCCGTTAATGTAAAGGGCTTAAACACCAGTTAAATTATGTTTGTCTACATTTTCCATAATTTTAATTTCTATAATTGTTTCCACTATTTTGCCCAGCACTAAATCAGGCTTACTGGTCTATAATTTCCTGAATCTCCCCTGGAACCTTTTTTAAAATCAGCATAACATTGGCCACCCTCCAATCTTTAGGTACTACAGACAATTTTAGCGACAAGTTATAGATCACAAACAGTAGCTCAGCAATTTCATATTTGAGTTATTTTAGTACCCTGGGATGTTTACCATCCAGTCCAGGTGATTTTTCACTTTTTAACTTGTCAATTTTACTTAGTACATCTTCCAGATTCACCGATATTTCTTTTAATTCCTCTGAATCATCACTTTGGAAAACCATTTCTGGTGCAGATAGATCTTTTACATCTTCTTCCTTAATGACTGAAGCAAATAATTAATTCAGTCTCTCCGCTATGGCCTTATTCTTCCTGATCGCCTTTTTTGCTCCTTGATCATCCAATGGTCCTATGAATTCCCTCACAGGTTTTCTTCTGATGTACCTAAAAATTGTTGAGTTTTTGCCTCTTTGGCAAGTTTCACATCATATTCACATTCTTGTATGTTGGCTTCAGGTTTATGAATGAAACTGGCATTTTGATATAGTAGTCATCCAAAGAGGTATGAAGAAACCTAGAGCTACATTTTTAATAACAGCTAACTCTGCAATTAATGCATTAATTGAAATGTAAAAATTAAACTCAAATAATTAATCACATACCAGCATGTCTTGTCTCCTTCAAACATCTCCTCTGCTCTCTTTCACTTCAGGGAACATACGACAGGTGTTCAATAATTTATCTGCCTCAGTAGGAAAGAAAAGAGTCACCAAACAATGAAAAAAATTCACTTGGTCTTCATGGAGCATCTCCAAGTTCTTCTGACAGTACTGGAGTCTTGTGGCCTTCTGACATTGTGTCAGGATTCTTGGAACCTATCTTGCTCTAACATGCCCAACTTTTCATAAATTATTTTCCAAACTGTACCTGCTAATATGCCCATTTCTTCAGCTATTTGAGAAATCTTAATTCATCTGTCTGACAAAATTAAGTCCTCAACTTTCTTGCACATTCCTGTAGAAGCTGCTTCCACATGCTGTTCAGAGAGGGTCATCTTCAATGGACTTTATTGTATACCCCATTTAAACTGTTTGCTCCAAAATTTTATTATATAGTATAATGGGGGAAACTCACCATAAACTGAAGTCATGTGTTCATAGATCTTCTATGGCTTTTTCCCTTCATTTGTGAGAACTGAACAGAACTCCAAATCTAGCAGTTTCTTACTTGATTTGCATGAGGCCTCTCCTGAGATCCTGTCTCTTGAAATATTAGATTCTCACTGAGCCACAACTGTGCATGAGTAACACTGAGGCATGCCACAATATGCACAATCTTGTTTCAACATGCTTGCTACTTTCGTTCATACTCAAGTAGATAAATTATTGAACATCTCTCGTACAGTATGTAACAATACTGACACTTCTGGGGATCAACAGAAGAACACTAGTGATGATGGTAGAGTATTGAGAGAGAGACGGCAGATTCTGAACCCTGGGTAGGGGAGGGAATTGAGCTGAAGATCCATGAGCAGGACTGGAGGGATCACCAGTGCTATGGCCGAGGTGAGCACCAGCAGCCATGAGAAGTGCTTGATGCTGCTCACCATCATGTTTATGTTACTTCCTATAGAGGTGGAGGGGAGGGAGGGAGAGATGCTGGACAAGGGGAAGGAAGAGAAGAGAGAGAAAAAAATGGATTCATGAAAGAAGGAGAGATAATGAGCCTGGGGGAGAGTAGAGGAAAGGAAGGAAGAGAAAGGGAGGGAGGGAGATTAAGTCCTTTAGGGAAGGAAAAGTGGATGGGATTTAATATATCATCAACTATAAAGTCTTAATATAGTCCAATATATTTAGAAAAAAAAGTCCCTTTGTCTGCCAAACATTATCATTCACAGAAAGAATAAATCACAAAAATGAGATGCACAACATGCAAATCCATATAAAGCAACAAGTAAATATTATACTTCAGCTTACAGTGTGTATTAAGTATGCACTTCAAGCCATGGTACAGCCAGTAAAATCACCCAGTTCAAAATAAAAGCTGGAGTTATTTTAAAACCCAGAAGCATAGGCAGCGGAACACTTTTTCATTTGTTGGGGCCCAAAAGTACCACCCTAGACCTGCTGAAGCCATGCCCTAAATCTACCCATGCCCTGCCCCTGACCCCACCTCCAAAATAATAGTACCAGTTGAAAATGCAATTTCTTCCATTCATTTTTCATATACACAAATATAATCTTATTAACAATACACAATGGTAATCACAAAATGAAACTACACAAAGCACATTCTTTTCCCTCCCTACCACTGCACTGTGCAATGTCTTCCTCTCTCTCACTGTTCACCATCTCTCTCTCTCTCATTCCCTCCCTTGCTGCAAAGGGAGTGGGGAAAAAGAGAGAGGGATCCAGGATGCATCTCTCCCACCCCCTCTATTACCATATCCAACATTTCTCCCTCTCTTATTACCCAGACTGAGTGCAGCATCTTTCACCCCTGCCCAACAGCCCCATGCCCAACATTCCTCCTTCTATCACATCTCTTATTCCATTCCCTCCACCAATATGTCCAACATTCCTCCCTCTTGCATCCCTTTCATTTGTCCCATTGTTCCCTCTCCAGCACCACATCCAACATTTCTCCCACATCACTCCTCTCCCACCACTATGCCAAACAATTGTCTCCCTCCTTATGCCCAACAATTCTTCTCTTTCTTCCTTTCCCTCACACACATGGCTCAACAATTCTCCCTTTCTATTCATTGGGGAAATCCTGAAAACCCGATTGGATTCTGGCCCTCGAGGACCAGAGCTGTCCACCCCTGCCCTAGTGGCTGACCTCCCCACACACAAACTCAATAGTGTTCTTTCCCATCTAGCTCCCTCAACCCCCTTTTTTCTCAGGCTTTTCACTCCACTGAAGGCTCTCCTTCCTGGCTCTGTAACTTACAGCAAATATGTAAGCTTTCCTTAGCAGCCTCTCACCCCCCACTCTACTCCCATAAGCTTCCAGGCTTGCCTTGATTGTCTTTTGTGGTCCATGGGCAGGAGTGGTGCCCATTCACTCTTGCCTAGCACTGTCAGCTACTCAAAATGGCTGCAGAAGTTTAAGCAATTATGCTGCCAATTGTCACCTTATAAAAGAAAAGTAGATGTACTGTATAAGTACGATTACTTTGATTTTCTTTTCAGTAAAATTTTCTGATTGCTTCACTTTATATTAGCCAGTCAGTTGTAGCTCAGAAAGTCTCAATTAATGCATCAGCAGACAATTTGTGAATAATTGTATGATAAAGACATTCTAACTGGAATATTAAGCAGAAATTTGATGTGAGAACCAGAAACATTAGGGTACTGTTAACACCAATGTCTCATTTGTATTTCAAATATGAAAAAAAAATTCTATTACAGGATTTCTAACATTAAGGAAACTGAAATAATCCATAAATTTGTTACTAAGGCCTCCATATTTTTGTTCAACGCTGGAGTTTTTCTTTTCAATTTATATTTATAATAATTGATTCTTTGGTGCTAATTAAGAAGAGTTGTTGGGTATTATGGATGTTATTTTGTATACAGGGAACAGACTGAGCAAGATTATGATTTAATTAGTGTACAAAACAAGTCAGTTTTCTCAGCCAAGTGCAAAGTAGTGCTGGCAGAATGCATTTTTATTTGACAGATGAATAAATTTCATCTGAAATGCCATCCTTTCAGATATTACATCACACTTGCTATATGGTGTGATTGTATTCGATCCTTCCATGTGCACAAGAAAAAGAAAGTGCTGAGAAAACTGATCTGCAAAACATATTGCAAGATACTAACAAAATGGAACATTTGTCCAGATTTTGCCGAATCTAGTTTAGGTAAATGAAATGTCTTTGTACTCACATGTTATATGGAATTGACCTCCAAGAAATTCATAAAGTAAGCAACCTCATCCCAACTATCCACCTTCATGACTGAGCTCTATCGCATATATTGTGTAAGATTTGAACTACGTTTTATTTATTTATTCAATTATTTTGCCCGTCCTCCCAAAGGAGCCCAGAACGGGTTACAAAGTACATCCACAATATAATCGAGATAGGACAGAGATGAC
Source organism: Geotrypetes seraphini (assembly GCF_902459505.1). Lineage (NCBI taxonomy): Eukaryota > Metazoa > Chordata > Amphibia > Gymnophiona > Dermophiidae > Geotrypetes > Geotrypetes seraphini. Next base: position 243,377,774 of record NC_047085.1, on the reverse strand, counting down.
ATAATTTACATAATTTACAATATAGACATGACAATAAAACATATACACTAAATAGCATCAGGTGAGATTAGGTAGCGTAGGAGCGTTGACTCTGAATGGCATTTCTGGGTGCATATCCTTAAGGCTCTGGGTTTGTAAAGAGGAAAGTTTTCACAGCCTTCCTGAAGCTCCAAAGTCTATTTAGTGTTCTAAGAGATGGGGGGATGGTGTGCCATAGTCTGGATATGAAATGTGAGTAGGAGCGTTTGCAGGTGGTTTTAGTTTTGAGGGAGCAGCTGAGAGGTATGGTTAGTCATTTTTCTCCTTGGGACCTCAGTGGAAAGTAGATTTGTACTTTAGTTTTCATGTAGTACGGAATCGTTTCATGGAAGGTTTTGAAAGCAAGGATCAGGGCTTGAAGGCGCAGTGTTTTTGAATGGGCAGCCAATGGACGCTAATGCAGGGGTAACATGGTTGTGGATGCCTAGATTTTCAGGAAGCAGATTGCAGCATTTTGGACCCTTTGGTAGTGTGTTGCAATAGTCTAGTGGGATAGTACGAAAGCGTACAGTAGTTGGGCAAATTTGAGTTCTGAGAAGTATGCACATATGGTTTTTAGCTGGCAGAGGTAATAGAAAGAGGATGATACTAGTTTGGATACGTGATCTGTCACTGATAAATTTGAGTTGAGAGTTACTCCTAGGCTGCGGACGTTATCCTTGGGTGTTTGTGCCCCAGGAAAAGGATGGATAGGGGTATACAAAAAGATCTTTGTGGATCCAGAGAAGTTCTGAGAAATCAGGCCTCAACTATTATTTATCTGATGAACAAGTGAATAAAACATGGCTGCTTGTGACCCTGGGCAACCCTCTATTGCAATAATATTACCTCTAAATCAGAACCCCATATGGACAACAAACCTCCCCTCTGCAACACTAATAGGCTTTAATTTCACACACACACAAGCCAATCACACAACAGGTAGTAACAGGGAAAAAGAAAGGAAAGAAAAGTGGAGAAAAAGCCTCAGTTCAGCTTCATCTGGCAAAAAAACTCCACCTTTCAAGGCTAACCCTGTACTCCAAAATATAGAACCTGTAGAAAAAGCTCTATGGTAGCCTTCAGGGAGATGTTACAAAACACACCGGGACACACAGCCCTCAGTTGTGAAAAAATGGTTAAATCAGCACTGTAGCAAAGTTGTCCAGGATTCAGCGTGGAACACAGCAAAAAAAGAGAACAACTTAGCTGCTTCGGCATCCAGGATCTCTCAGTCCTTCACCTCCTGGGCCCTGCAGCCACTGAACCCGACGGGGAACCCTCCGTTTCGCTCTGGTTGCTGCATCAGGGGTTTCAACTTCACTGCTTCTCATACGCTCTATCCAGACCCACCAAGCTCTTCAGGCTCTCACACCACTTCACAGAACAATATCGGTGCTAAGACACTCCACAGCCTCCAGCTAGAAATAGCACACAAGCTCCACCTCCAGACACGATCCTCCAATCACAGGCATTCAAACACCAAAGAAGGCCGTCCACTCAATCCGGGCATTCAGTCCCACAGGATGAACAGATTGCAGAGTGAAAATCCATTTTTGCTCTTTCTGCCAGAGTAAACGCCTCCAATTCCCCCGGCGAGCAGGGTAAGCAATGTGTTCAATTATTGTGTAATGTAGAGCCCCAAATTCATGATTAGCTTCCAAACAGTGTGTCATCAATGGCTCTTCCAATCTCCGAGTGTGCAGACAGGACCTGTGCTCAATTATCCTGGTCTTGAATTGACGATAAGTGTGTCCCACATAGATCATAGAACAGGGACACTCTATAGTATAAACCACCCCCTCTGTTCTACATGAAGTGGCACTTCGTAGTTTATAAACTTTACCAGTCTTAGGTTGCACAAACCTGTCAGACTCAATCATTACAGGACACACTGAACACTGACCACAACTTCTGTGGCCCCCTGTAGTCCCCATGTCCAGAACAGACAAAGCAGGTCTCAAAACATTAGGGCTAAGTATATCACTAAGGTTCCGATTACGCCCATAAGAAAATAAAATCTGAAGATGTAGGCTCAGATGTACCCTTAAGATGTTGGAATGTCGGCGAATGACCCGCTGTGAACTTCTGGACATATGATTAAATGTGGAGACAAAGGGGACCATGTCTTGGGACCCCTGCCCCTGACGGTATTCAAGTAAGGCCTCTCTATGGTTATATAGGGCCCTTTTCCTGGCCCTCGCTACCACATGGATGGGATAACCCCTGTTAACAAATCTCTCCTGTAGTAGGGCAGATTGGTGTTGAAATTCTTCATTAGTGCTGCAGATGCGTCTGTAGCGCAAAAATTGGGCAAACGGGATGCTAGTCTTCATGGCATATGGGTGCATGCTGCTAAATTGCAATAGAGAATTACGATCAGTTTCCTTAACATGTACAGTGGTATGTATCAAGCCACCCTCAATTTCCACAGTAATGTCCAAAAACGCTATCCTTGTGCAATGGAAATTCATCTCAAATTTCAGCACAGGATGACAAGCATTGATATAGTCTCTGAATGAGAACAACTCTTCCAAAGATCCACGCCAGAGACAGGAAATATCATCAATAAAGCAGGTCCACCCCACCATCGCTTGACGAAATCTAGAGGGATAAATAAACCGATCTTCAAAGTACCCCATAAACAGATTGGCTATAGTAGGGGCAAAACTGGCACCCATAGCAACCCACGAGAGTTGCATGTAGAACTGACCCTCGAACAAAAAATAGTTCTTCATAGCTAGAGCTATAAGCCCCAACAGAAAATCAGGGGGAACCAGCCATGGACGAGGCAGTTGACTCAGAAAATGTTGTAACACCTCCAAAGCCTCATCCTGAGGAATGGAGGTATACAGGGAAGCCACATAAAATGTCACTAGAAATGTCACCTCAGACAGATCACGCTCCCAGCTCCTTAATAGATTCAGAAAATGAGTGGTGTCCTTCAATAAAGATGGCACAAAGGAAAGGTAAGGATGAAGGTGGATACCCACATATTGGCACACTCGTTCTATCACTCAGTGTGCAGGGCCGAGTGTTGCGGCCGGCATCCAGAAAGGGCGGCGGTCTCCTGTCTTTGCACCAGTCCCCCAATGGCACCACTTATGCCACTGTGGGACACAGAACGCTAACTGGGCTCAGGAAGACAAGGGACACGGCTCAAAGGAAAACAACACCAGACAAACAGAGTGTCCAAGATGGAAGCAGAAGAAGATTGCAAGGAGAGAGAGATTGCTGTGGAAAGCCTCTTTGTCTGATTGGGGAATATCATGGACACAGCCTTGATAGTTCTAATGGCCACATGATACAACTCTTGGTGCAGTATCTACATATCCATTTACATAATAGTATCTGTTCAAGTTATACTTTCATTGATATTGGAATTCTTTTAGAGAAAATATAAAAATGTTATATTTTTATTATCCTAGATAAGGATTTGAAATATAGTTTAATCCTGTTGTCATAATAATAAATAGAAGGGTTCTTATTTATACATATTAAATCACTAATATTTAAGTGATTTTATTGATATGGTGAAGACTCTATGAATTGATTGTATTTCCCAGGTAATTTAATTATTTTATGAAGTTAATATACTTCATTATATTTTATCTTTCCTATATGAATTGATAAAATTAATATATTTATGAAATATTTATTATTTTAGGGAGGATTAATTATATTTAATGAAAAGGGGGAAAATAGATTTCTTAGATTTATGAATTATTCATTTTTAAGATTAAAAACTGATAAATTATGGTAAAGGGGATATTAAATGGTTTCACTTCTTACGTAGGACTATATTTCTAGTGATAAATCTTTTAATTACATAGGTTGATCAATTATTATAGTGTAGAGGAAGTATTAAAGTAAGATGCCTGGAGGAGGGTTGGGGCTACCAGTCTGAATTTATCTCTTCAAGTTATCATAATATAAGGAGGGTGGGGATATGGGAGGGAATAAGGAAAGGTTTTCGGGATCTTAGAAATATAATGTTCAAAGGATCAAGGGAGGGAAAGGGATTCGAGAAGGGGAGGTTTGGGAGGGTCAGGTATTATGTTCCATATATTAAATTAAGGAAAATGAAATTTGTACAGAAAAATCATAATAATGTGAAATATTTGATGGGGTTCATGTGTCCTGTAAGTAACATTCTTAATGGAGCTTAAATTTTTCTCATTAAATGTTAATGGCCTCAACAATTCAATAAAAAGGAATAAAACACTTTTGTTTTTAAAACAACAGAATGTAGATATATGTTACATCCAGGAGACTCATCTATCAGCTTTAGAGTCCAAAAGACTAGAAGGGGATTGGGTAAAACATTGTTTTTTTTATCCCTGCTGTGGGAAAGAAGGCAGGTGTAGCAATTTTGGTGAATAAAAAATGCAATGCTATGTTTAAGTTGTTTGCTGCTGATCCTTCAGGGAGGTGGTTACAGGTAGACATGAGCCTGGGAAATATTACGCTGGCGCTTTTCAATGTATATGCACCTAATTCAAACCAATTTGAATTTTTTAAATGTCTACAACAATTGTTACTACGACTGGCTGCTTCTAATTTAGTTGTGGCAGGGGATTTTAATGCTGTTATAGATCCTTTAAAGGATAAAAAACCTAGTAGAATTATGAAGTCATTAGGATTAGATAATTTGATACAGAATTGTGATTTGAAAGATATATAGCGAATATTTCATTTTAATGATCGGAAATTTTCTTTTTGCTCCCATGTTCACAAATCTTTTTCAAGAATAGATTACATATTTGTTTCAAATACATTAGTTCAACAAGTAACACAAGCCTCCATAGATCCAATTATTTTGTCTGATCATGGTGGGGTGTGGATTAAAATTAAAATAATTGATCAAGATAATAGTAGATCTGTATGTAGATTTGATAATACATTGCTTGCTGAACCAAATTTCATTGAGGAAATTCAGTTAAAAATAAATGATGATTTTCAAATTAATAATACGGAAGATATCTTTATGGAAACTCTATGGGATGCTTTTAAGGCAACCATGAGAAGACACATTTTTTTTTTCCGGCATATATTAAGAAACAAATTAAAAGACAATTTTCCAGTTTGGAACAAGACATTAAGGGGCTCATAATCGAAAGATAAAAACGTCCAAAAACCAGCCTAAGTTGGCACTTGGATGAACATTTCTCAAAAACATCCAAGCGCCGATAATAAAACCAGTATTTGGACGTATTTAAAAATGATCTAGGCCTTCATAGTGCCGCTCAACGTCCAAAGCTAAATGGGGTGTTTCGGGAGATGTGTCGAGGGCGGGAGTTGGGCGGGACATGGGCCGGCTTAGACTTAGTCGTACAGTATGTATAACCGAAAGTTTAACAGAGCCTAGACAGTCTAAGTCACAAAAACCCACCTAAACTCACCAGATTAGTACTGCAAACACATGACACAGACCCTCACACACTACCCCAGTGATCACCAACCCCTCCATAAAAATTTTATTCACAACTTTAAATTTCAGCCTCCAGACCATCATCACCAGACCATCATCACCTGGCATAGGAAAGCCTAGTCGTCCAGCCCAGAGGCAGCTTAAGTCATCTTGGGGGTGGTTTAGGGACCCATAGAGAGGAGGACCCATGCCCATAAGCTCCTATAATCACTGCATTGATACTGAAACATGTGCACTGCCCTATACACCCCCAAAACCCTTTTGTACTGGCATATAAGTAGCTCCTGCAGCCATACGGGCTATTGGGGTGGTAGATAAGTGGGTCTAGGGGATTCTGGAGGTTGTTTGGGGGGCTTACCGTCACCTATAAGGGAGCTGTAGTGAGGAGAAGCCATTGCACCCTTTTTGTGAAGTTCACAACGGTGCACTGTAAGGTATCCTACTATTTAGGTGGCATGTCTAGGTGTGCAGTCCATCACTTTTCAGACCCCTCCCACGTCCAACAGGGCTTGTTCTAGGCGTTTTGGACTTGGGCAGAATGTTGCACGGAAATGTGGTATAAAGATAGATGATTTAGTTGCTTGGACTATCAGATCGGCAGGACGTATAATTAGACGATTTTCGAAAGTAAAAAAAAGTTGGACATATCTTTTGAAAATGTGTCTTAAGCTGTTTTTTTACTTTGGACGTAAATGGGAATACTCTACGCTACAGGATCTCTTAAAAGCTAAAGGTAAGTATAATGAGATTTCTTCTAAACTGATAAGGAAAGACTTATTTTCTCAACAAGCTTTGTATTATGGAAATTCAAATAAGGCAGGAAGATTATTGGCAAATTATTTAAAGCAAAAAAAAAAATAAATAGTGGCGGTAAATGATGAGAAAGGGAATATTTATTCTCAAATTTTTAAATTTTTATAAAGTTCTATATTTTTCTGAGCCTTATTTAAATAAAGAAAAGGATGGTTTAGAATTTTTAAACTTAATTAAGGGACCAAAAATTCCTGAACATATAAAAGCAAATTTAGAAAAGCCAATATCACTAAAAGAATTGCAAACAGCGTTTAAGTCCCTTAGAGTTGAATCCACTCCAGGTGGAGATAGTTTCATAGTAGAGTTTTATAAATCATTTCAAATACCCTATTACCATATTTGTTAAATTTGTATCAGGTTCAACTAACTAAAGGTTGCATTACAGGTACTATGGCAGAATCATTAACTATAGTTTTACCAAAGCCAAATAAAGATCCCACATTGGTTTCAAATTACAGGTCCATTTCCTTAATCAATGTAGATGGAAAGCTTTTAGCTAAGACATTGGCTATACGCTTGGCTAAGGCTTTCCTCTTTATTATTGGAATGCACCAAACAGGATTTGTTGCTCAGAGACATTCTTCTAATAACACCAGGTTGGCTTTAAATATGTTAAATTTGTCACAAGCTATAAATGATCCGGCCTTTTCTGTATCCTTGAATGCAGAGAAGGCCTTTGATCGAGTTGAGTGGACCTTCATGTATCAAGCATTGGAATGGTTTGGTATAGGTTCAGAATTTATACAAATGATTCAAACATTGTATAGCTCCCCTGTTGCTAGATTGTATATTAATAATAATTTCTCAGAGCGTTTTAGTCTACAGAGGGAGTTAGACAAGGCTGTCCCTTATCACCTTTTGATATTGTATTAGAACCCTTGTTATTAGCTATTCAGCAAGCGAAGGAGATACAGGGTATTCCTTATTCAGATCGGGAATATAAGGTTTCTGCTTATGCAGACGATATACTGCTTCATTTGAGAAATCCAGAAACAACCATTCCAAGTTTACTAGAATTGATAAAGAAAATTTTCAGGGTACAAGATAAATTGGAGTAAATCAGAAGTTCTTCCACTCAATGTACATTGTACAAAAGGTCTGTTTGATTCATTCCCCTTTCTTTGGCATGAAGATGGAATAAAATATTTAGGTATTTGGATAAAAAATATGCTGGAAGACACAATGAAAGTGAATGAAAATATTTTATTACAGAAGGTAACAGAAATTTGTGAGCAATGGAATCCTTTATATCATTCCTGGTGGGGGAGAGTCCAAACTATTAAAATGATGATTTTGCCTGTGGTTTGTTATCAAATGGGTATGTTGACGTTTTTTTTCAAGGGTCCTTTTATAAAAAATTAAATAGTGTTCTTACAAAATTTATTTGGCTAGGTAAAACTCCTAGAATTGCTTTAGTATCTCTACAAAAGCCGATTGCAGAGGGAGGGGTAAATTTTCCCAACTTTTATAGGTATCATCAATCCAACATTATGCGCCAGGGTATGTATTGAGTCCTCCCAGAGCTCATTGAAAATATCCCAGATTGGTTATGGTTGGAATGGCGCCTCATGTTTCCTCTGAGATTATCAAAGTACAAATTTATATGCAATAAAGATTTGTTTTTCTAAGGTTAATTCCAAAAATCAAATATAGACAACCTTAGATATAAATACAATTTATCCCGTTTAGGACCTCAGCGGTGCTAACTGTGAGAGAGTTTCATTCACAGATATACAAGCACAGAAGTCTTCATCGGTCACGATTTTTTATGTATTTTTTCATATAAGTTTAAGTTGTAGTACTTCATTTACTCAATAAATTTTTGAAAAAAGTACTCATCTCTTTTAAAGAAGCATCGCAGGGGCTCTTCACCAACATAGGCTATGTTTCGCCCAGGGGGCTTTATCAAAAGGACAAAAAGGACTATGAGGCATAAAATCAGTGATCTAAAATGGAGAATAATCGATTGCATTGAGATAGGGTGGGAGGGTGGAAACCATGTTGAACGTTTAAACTTTATGGAACAAAATATGATTTTTTCACTTAATACAGTTAAACCGAATGGTCTGAATACCGAAGTTGAATGGATGACATTAAATGTCTCCATGCCTGCTTTCGATTCTGATAGGGTACGTATGTATGAGATCATTACGTTGACACTTCTGATAAAAGAACGCTGCCGCCATGTTTCTGCTACAAACGTTTCGGCAGTATTCATGGAACCGGCATAACAAAGGTATGTGCGAAAAACATTTCTGAGCATTTTTATAAACTGCTCTAGACTACTGATATAGGCTTGAAGTTATGTCTGTATGAGTTAGTTTTATAAAATAGAATGATAAAGGCTGAAGTTATTTATGGTAACTCTCTCTTCTTTTTGTCAGGGGAAATACCTTGATAAAGCCCCCTGGGCGAAACATAGCCTATGTTGGTGAAGAGCCTCTGCTATGCTTCTTTAAAAGAGATGAGTACTTTTTTTCAAAAATTTATTGAGTAAATGAAGTACTACAAATTAAACTTATATGAAAAAATACATAAAAAATCGTGACCGATGAAGACTTCTGTGCTTGTATATCTGTGAATGAAACTCTCTCACAGTTAGCACCGCTGAGGTCCTAAACAGGATAAATTGTATTTATATCTAAGGTTGTCTATATTTGATCCTCTGAGATTATGCCATGTTCTCAGTATCAAAATGCCTAGATTATATAAAGAAAATAGAAAATTAGTAGATACATGGAAAACATTAAGATATGTGAGTAATTTAACACCTATTCCAATTCACAAATCAACAAATCAAACTATATGGGCTGAACTCCAAGATTCAAATTGGCGGATTTAAGGTCATCTGGAAGTATTGGATGATAGCAGGCATACATGTATTAGATGGTGTTATTTCTAATGGTATGCTGCTTGATTTTTCACAGTTGCAACATAAATATGGCCTCAATAAAACACAAAGTTTTAGATGGATACAACTGAAGCAGGCCATTCAGGAGGGGTTCCCTGAATGGAAAAATCTTAATAATCAATATAGCTTGGAATTCTTAAGCTTTCAGCTGGACTTCCTGGGGCACCAGGCCGCCCAATGGTATAAATTGTTAACTGGATTTATCAAAAAGAAACCAAAAACTGGTCTGAGAGACATTTGGAGCATTGAGATTAAGCATCAAATTACTGCATCTCAATGGCCACAAATTTGGACTTGGAGGATGAGATATACAGTGTCGGCATCTATGAGACAAACTTGATTTTTTTCTGTTACATAGAGCATTATGGACCCCTGTTCGGTTACAAAAATTAGATAGCTCTAAGTCTAATAGATGTTGGCATTGTCATCTCGAAGCAGGGACTTTAGATAATTTATTATGTTAAAATGTTTTAACCTGCCGTCACACTTAATGTAAGCTTGAAAATGAATAAAGATTTTATAAAAAAGAAAGAAAATGACCTAGGTATTAGTTTTGGTCCTTAAGATGTCTACCTTGTATAGCCATTTTCAAAAATAAAAATGTCTATGTGAAAAATGCACAAATATACCCAACCACCTTGTGTGATAGGAGCAGAGAAATCTCCTTCAGCTGAGCTGGTTTCAGGAATTCCTACCAGCTCAGCTGAAGGGGATTCCCCCTGCTAGGATCAGCTGGAGCCTTACACCCCTCCCCTGACCTCACATACACATCACCTCTACATCCTCCAACATTCCTGCCTCCCTCCACATCAGCGGACACCACTTCAGGTAATACCCCCCCCCCCCCCCCCGCACACACACACACACACACACATCACCGACTTCAGGCAACAGCGCCCCCACATCACCCGACACCCCCATACCTTGCGCTGCAAAATTGGCATTTGATAAGCCACACCCTCCTTCCTACAGGGCCATGTGCTGCAAATGGTGGGCCTTCCCCCTCCCATTGCATCTTTGGATGCAGTGAGAGGGACCTAAGGCCTTGATTGGCTCAAATGTTTCAAATGGAGCAGTCTACTGGTCAGAATTAAGACTTGCAACCAGGGAGTTTGGGCAAGTCATTTTATTATCTTTTGCCTTTGAAAGAAATAATAGATATGTAAAGGCTGATCTGCCCTGAAGAGTGAGAATAAAGGCAACACATATAATTGAAAAGTGACGTGTCTTAAGGAATAAATCTAGAAAGTTTTAAAAGTCCCCCCCCCCAAAAAAAAAGGAAGAACAGAGAATTGAATTTAAAACTTGTTTTGATGCCTCTGAAACAATATAGACAAATTAGAATTAATATTAGGACCAATTTTAAAGGAATGCAAAACTGCCTTCTACAATCTCCTTATGTGGAAGGATACTCCCTACCTCTAAGGGTCATGGTGGAAATTTGTTTCCCAGAGCTGGACAAGGTACTACTAATGAAGGAAAATTCCTGTTGGACCTTTTCCTGAAAACCTTCAGGACATGACTACAGGACTTTAAAAAAGACAGGCTAAGCTTGTTTTCTGTATAACTTCATCTTTACAAGAATTCTGAAACAGTAGCTGTTTTCTTATGTGGCAATTTCCCCCTGCCTCTGTTGTTCGAGATAAGGAACATACAGCACACAGTGCAGGCGTTACAACACAGCACAGATGAAACCAGTGCTTGCTGTATGGAAAGAAAATTATAATACTGTTGCTTAGCTGGGAGACAGAGACAGGCCTGCAGGTGTAAAGCAGTCAGCAATGATTCCTGTTTTTCCTATATTCTTTGACCAGAGGTGAAACAATGGACAGCAGGCCAGACTTGCTTGCCTATGCATTGTTTGCACAGAATGCAAAACTTGGACAAGTGACAAGGTTGTCCTTCTGACAGTTGCCACCGCAAATGGAGTAACAGCCTTTTTGGAACATCAGACAACACAGAACTACAGTTGCCTTGGTCCAAGGAACCACAAAGGAACAAGTTGACCTACACGTATGTAAAACCACAGTACCTAGAGGACAGAGAGGGGTCCGTTCTCAGAATTGGATGGAGGTCATGCATAGATAACTTCTGATAAAAGCCCCAAGCAGGAGAGTGTCCAAGGCAGATAATATTAGGTGGGGGTTTTTTCTTGGATTTTGGATATACGTAAATTGAAAATTGCTTTAAGGACATACACAGATGTTAATGGCTTTTACGTCAATTAGGGATGTGCCAATTATATGCAGTTGTAACCACTTAATTAATTCTGTTAATGATGCTAACAAATCAGATTAGCACCTGATTACTTGTGATAATGCTAATAACCAATCAGAGGATCCAAGATGGCCGACGGTCCCGGACGCTGAGTAGCACGCCGGAGAAGACTGATTTGAAAAGTTTCTTTTGGACTGTTTACTTACTTGAGATGCCGAAGAGGAGAGGCCGCAGCGCCGCTGGAGCCTCGCGGCGTTCAGCGGTCCCCTCTTTCGGCAATATTGAAGACCTCCTGCGTCGGATACAGGATATCCCGGCAGCGTCTGCATCTCCCCCGCTGGAGACGCCTCAGAGAGGCGGAAATGAGGTGATCTCCTTGGGGCTAGAAACTACGCTTAGCCCCGACGCTAGGGCACCTCCCCCACCTCCTCAGGTTACCAGCTCCCCACGAGTGGAGGAGCTCCCGGAAGGAGGCAAGCACCTACCCTCGGAGGCCATGAAGAACAGAGAGGGGAGCGTGGAGATGGACTCCCTGAGTTTTCAGGTGAGTCCAAGAAATACCGAGGATTTGGAAACATCAGGGATCATTTCAGCCCAGCAGAAGGATTGCCAGAATCAGCTGATAACCGGTGAGACTATTCAAATTTTCAATCCTTCATATGTCATTGAAAAACCCAGAGAAGTAACACTGGACTCAATCTGGGATTTAGTTGCTGACCTAGCCAAGTCTGTTAAACCCCAGCTTTTGCAGCTGGAAAATAAAATTACTTTTCAAGAAAATGATATAAAAAATATAAAAGTTGAAATTGAGGAATCTAAGAACTCAATTGTGAATATACAACAGGAGTTAAAAGCATCAAAACAGCTTAATGAAGTAATGGTAAAAGATAACACAAGTTTGCGCAGAAAATTGGAAACTTTGGAGAACTTTTCTCGCAATAATAATCTCCGTTTGATTAACTTTCCTAAGATAGCCTCTGTGACACCTAGAGATATGTTGAAACGTTATTTAGTAGAGATTTTGGGTATTCCAGAGGATACATTACCACCATTTACTCAAGTATATTACTTACCAATGAAAACTACTAAATTACCACTTAAACAACAGGAGGATAGTCAACCACTTGATGTTTCAGCAATCTTGGAACTTTCGGACAGAGAGCTTGCATCTCCGGCAACATTGCTTCTTACGGTGGCTCTTGCACCAGATAAAAACTGGTTGCTTAGATTGTACTTCAGAAATAAAATGAAAGAATTTCTTGGACATAAAATATTAATGTTCCCAGATTTGGCAAGGGAAACTCAGAGAAGAAGGCGAGAATTTCTTTTGATGAAGCCAGGTGTTATATCTCTTGGAGGGACTTTTTTCCTACGACACCCTTGCAAATGTGTAATACAGTACCATATGAAGAAATATGTATTCTTTGAGCCATTCCAGTTGACAGCTTTTCTGGCAGGAACTCGACTGGATGAAGGGAAATCAAGCAAGGTGTATTTGAATAAATGATATCCTTTCTCAGCTAAGGGACTTTGTTTTCCTAATATTTGAATTGATATTTGTTAGTATCTGTTAATATCTCCGCCTTATCCTTCTTGGATCTAATTTAGAGGACTTGAGCTGAATTTAAGCTTAACATTTATTTTTATTTAGTGGATTATTATGTATTTTACCTATGAGTATTATTTTCTTGCTTTTCTTCAACTTTCTGTACAAGTGGATACTTGATTTATAAAATGTAAAATTTGATAAATATAAAATAAAAAAAAAAATAACCAATCAGAAACTTTCTAATAGATTGTAATGCATGGCTAATAATATATCAACTCAAAATAAATGAAAAAATAAATTGAATAAACTCAGGTGATCAAAAATATATATGTCACAAAATCACAGTCACCTTAACTTTTTTAGTACTCATGAATCTCCTCAACTAAATAAATAAATATATGTATGTATGTGAAAAGCTCAGACCGAACAACCAACCTTTAGTGATAAACACGGAGCAGGTTGTTAATTTATTTATTTATTTTTTTTATTTTATTCAATTTTTCTATACCGTTCTCCCAGGGGAGTTCAGAACGGTTTACATGAATTTATTCAGGTACTCAATCATTTTTCCCTGAGAGCATCACAGCTAATCACAATCTCATACCACCGCATGTTGTAATGAATCTTATACTCTAGTCTAAACGATCTTCCGTTTACTTATCTTTAGCAGTGGTGGAGCTGTGACCCATCCCACAACTGCTCCGGTCTTGTGATGTTACACCATAAAAAACGCTGTCTCACATTTCCCTTGACCCCCCCAACTCGAGTTTCACAAATTGTAGGGGTTGCAATGGGGGCGATTGTGGCTCTGTCAATTGCTTGCCTATACATGATGAGATATGAGGATGCTTCTAAATGGTTTATGAAGGTAGTCATATGGAAATGCTACATTGGCAATGTGTTCTTTGTGTGGGGAGGGACTAAGGATGAATTAGATTCCTTTATGCAGGAATTAAACTGCTGTGACTCCAATATCAAGTTCACTTGCCCTGAATCAGTGGCATGGAATAATGCTACTCTTTAAGTTTTTACCAGGTACTAGTGACCTGGATTGGCCACCCTGAGAACAGACTACTGGGCTTGAAACAGAGACTGTGTCTGAATTCAAGAGGGCCTGGGATAGACACGTGGTATCTCTCAGAGAGAAAAAGAGATAATGGTTACTGTGGATGGACAGACTAGATGGGCCATTTGGCCTTTATCTGCCATCATGTTTCTATTGGTCTGACCTAGTAAGGCTATTCTTATATTCTTATGAATGATGAAATATGGGCCTTGCTTATTATAAAGTGGAATAACTAATTCTGAAGGAAAATGAGAATAGTAAAAGAGTTATTCCAAATCATTCCATCTGTGCCTTATTGAACTTAGTACTTTACTTGTGACTTAGGGTGCAAGGGTAGGGACATACGCAAGAGAATCCGTGTTTGGCTTATAATAACACTCTCTAGATATTTGAATGAAGAAAATCTATGACAAGAATATTAAAAAGCAACTTAATTGCATATCTCCTCTTCTGAAGTGAAATAAAATAACTGTTTGTAAGACCCAATATTCTATCCTATAAAGTTTTATCTAACTATATTTCAGAAAGGCAATAAAATAGCTGATTAAAGAGAAGATATTAAATTCTCAACTTTCCACAGTACACATGAGAAAATGCCAGATCTACTAAATTCTTCTGACTGGAATACACCTTAGCAGGATCATAGGAAATTAGAAGGAAATTCTGAATACCAAATTTCAATACTTATTCAGGACCATTTTCTAAACCATTCTTCTCAAATGTTATTAAACCAATAGGAGGAAATATTTTTTCACTCAGAGAATAGTTAAGCTCTGGAATTCATTGCCAGAGGATGTGGTAAGAGTGGTTAATACTTCTGGTTTTAAAAAAGGTTGTGACAAGTTCCTGGAGGAAAAGTCCATCATCAGCATGCAACAAAACTCAAATATTAAATGACTTACTAAAGGATTTTGATCCTGGATTCTTGTGTATTACTGAATCTTGGACTGCAAAAGATGATTTATTTACACAAAATGAGCTTTGTTCCCATGATTACCAAGGCCTTTTTTCTTCCAGAAAGGAGGAAGCTTGGCACTTCTCTATAAATCATTTTTTAATATACAGCTTCTCAAAAAGGGTAGCGATACATCATTAAAATATATACTAGCTACTGTCAATGATGAGCTCCAACGTCACCCATTGGGTATTTTGTTATTATATCGTCCTCCAATTCCTTGGAGCAAATCCTCTGAATTTGTTTTTAAGTCCATAACAAGCGCTTTCCTAAAATTTCAAAGAATACTGATTATTGGTGATATTAATCTCCATCTAGAAGATGATAACACTAGTAAGGACGTGATTGAATTCAGTAGTTTTCTTCTCTTTGCTTTCCCTCTCTTAAGATCTCTCCAACTCATGAAAAGGGGCACTCTTGATATCATAGTTTTCTCAACCTTACTGATTATAAAACTTTAGTCGAAGATGTTCGTTGGGAACAATTCCCTTGGTCTGATCACTTCTTAGGTGCTTTCTGTCTTCATGTCTCACCTTGGGGTTCAATCCTGTGCCTCAAAATCTATTACCTTCAGTAAGAAAATTGCAAGTGAACAGTTCTGGACCCAATTTCTTAATCAGTTTACTTTCTGTCCTAAGCCTGATGCTTCAGAAGTCAACTAGCATAATTAGGTAATCCTTTCTGAGACTACTTATTGCTCTCTTGCTCCTCTGTCTACTAAGACTGTTTCCTACTCCCGGAAGGCGCCCTGGTATCTTCCTTATCATAGGGAACTGAAGCAGAACTGCCGAGTATTGGAGCGTAAATGGGAAAAATCTAAATCGCTCCTTCCCATTGCTCCCCTGGACTACCAGGGATCAAATTTTGGGGGAGGCCATGGCCCCTGTGCCCCCCCCCCCTCTGTTCTGGTGCCTATAACTCAGTCTATTTAAGTCTAACCAAGAAATGTCTTCAAAGACTTCAGTAGATCCAGAATACTGCAGCTAGGCTGATCTTTGTAAAAAGCAAATTTGATTATGTTTCCCCACTTTTGTTAAAACTTCATTGACTCCCAGTAATCTCTAGGGTTTACTTTAAGTGTGCCTACCTAACATTTAAGATCTTGAATGGCACTCTTCCCCTTTAATTCCTTTATCTTGGAATTTTGTGAGACCTATCCAAAAGCTTAAATTATCTTTCCCCTCGTTAAAAGGCGTTATCTATATTGGACTAGGGAACATTCAATGAAGTAACAAGGAAATACTTTTAAAACCAATAGGAGGATATACTTTTGCACTCAGAGAATAGTTAAGTTCTGGAATGCGTTGCCAGAGGTTGTGGCAAGAGCAGTTAAAATAGCTGGTTTTAAGAAAGGTTTGGACAATTTCCTGGATGAAAAGTTCATAGTCTATTATTGAGACAAACATAAGGGAAGCCACTAGTTGCTACTCTTTGGGTTTTTGTTAGGTACTAGTGACCTGGATTGGCCACCATGAAGACAGGCTACTGGGCTAGATGAACCATTGATCTGATCCAGTAAGGCTATTCTTATGTTGTTATGATATTTCTTTGATATAATAACAGGTCATCAATCAGTCTGCTTTAAGAAATAATGCTATAGTATAACAGACAAAAGAAAGAAGCAAGACTATAACTGTTCCATGCCCTTTCTTTTTAATCTTTATTGATTTTCCAAACTATCAACAGTGCATTAACAATTAGATGTGCATATAATAAATCTAGATAAAACACTTTAAACTTTCAAAAACCATGAGCAATCACTTTTACCCCTCCCGCCCTCCCACCCAAATGACTAAATATAAATTCCATCAATAACCTTCCCCATGTTAACATCTGTAAAAGTCAAAGAAACCCACATCCCTCCCACCCACCCCTTGGATGTGTAAGTTATAATCAAAAATATTGAAAAATGCATGCTCCTTTGGGTTCAAGCACCAACTAAAATATATTGTTCTGCTAACTGAGCTCTTCAATCCCAGCCCACTCAGCCATATCACAGCAAGCAACCAAAGAGATTGCAGCATTTCCAAAGAAATTGATTGACAGGTCTGAAGGCTGGTCAGGACAGAGATAATCTGCTTTCCTCTGTTCATCATGATTTAGCATAAACTGAAGCAACATACAACTCCATCAGGGACAACAGTACATTCTTGACTTTAGGAGCCTGTCAGCTTACTGTGTCTCAAGATCCATCAGTACAAACAGCTTCTGAGTGTGGCATCAGGGGGGGGGGATCCCCCAGGCTCCAAAAGAAGCTGCATTTCTCCAATTCATTTTGTTCAGCATTTTCTAAGCATTATCTAATGATCCTTCAACAGCTTTGGAGGTGAACCCAGCTGTGTGATGCATGTGATACATCTGGGGGTGTCACAGGTGATCGATTTACATGTGTCCTGTCAGAGGAAGCTGTTATAATCAGGTGTACCAGTAATTGTTTTCATCTTAAACATACTTAGCCCATTTCTCATTGCACTTTCAGTGAAATCACTTTGGGAATGCATTCCAGAGAAGACATGAAATAGGGGGAAAAGTCTATTTTGAGATCATTTTTTTTTGGACTTTTTCTCAATTTTAGGATATTATTTGGTTTATTCTCATTGTATTTTTTTTTTATATAGTCATCAGCACACATTAGAATGTGTTACCACAAATTAATTCATAAGGTACGGTACTTTACATTGATTTACAGTCCTTTTAATAAAGTGCAGAAAGCTTTGCAATTACTGCACATATGATGTAATAATTAACATGCATTAACTACAAAACCTGTGCAGTAAGTGCAGGGGGAGAGACCAGCATTGGCCCTGCATTTAGTGCACAAGGCAGATGCATACCACGTTTCACGGAGGTGCAGAGAGCGCAGGAGCAATGGCACCACTTTCTTCTACATCAGGGGTAGGGAATTCCGGTCCTTGAGAGCCGTATTCCAGTCGGGTTTTCAGGATTTCCCCAATGAATATGCATGAGATCTATTTGCATGCACTGCTTTCAATGCTATTCATTGGGGAAATCCTGAAAACCCAACTGGAATACGGCTCTCAAGGACTGGAGTTCCATACCCCTGTTCTAAATGAAGCAACATGACAAAGGTTGAGTCATGTTGGCCTTCTCACCCATCCCCCTGATACCTCAGTCACACAGGCAATCATCCCCTAAAAGCACCTGAACTCTACCATATATCCTCAATTTATTTCTGTACCTCCCCCAATTTACCATTCTAGATAACCCCATACACTCCAATAGCAGTTCAGTTCCCCCTGACACACATACCCATCTCCCTCCTGTACAATCCAACCTATTAAAAAAAAGGAGGAAGGTTTTCTTTGAACCTTACCAGTTAATTGCTTTCCTGGCTTCATCTCGATTGGATAAAAAGGAATCAGCAATAGCTCAATAGTTTTAGAAGCTGCTCTTTAATCTCAGTTTGTCTGAATATGCCAACTTCAACAATCTTTGTTTTCCTTTCTCTCGCTTAATGTAATGTTGGATCCTCCTTTTTGAGGACTTGAGTGGGGTTATTTGAAATAATTTTCTTTAGTTTTTTGTGACCTATATTGTTTATAAGTAATATTTAAATAACCTACTTTCTGAACAAGTGAATACTTGAATATATAATTAAAAGATGCATATATGTTTGTATTGAGCACCATGGGGTGCCTGGGCATTGGACTATGTTGTTTGCATCAATAAAAATTGTTTTAATCGAAAAAAAAAAAAAAAAAGGAGGAAGGAAGACCAAACAGCAACCAGTGTGGTTAATGAGTGAGGTGAAGGAAGCTATTAGAGCTACAAGAGAATCACTTAGAAAGTGGAAGAAGGATCTGACTGAAAATAAGGAATGGCAAAACAGATGCAAGGTGCTGATAAGGAAAGCAAAGAGAGAACTTGAAAGAAAGATTGCACTGGGCTAGATGGGCTAGATGCACTAAAGATACTTGTTCAATAGCTGTTGGCTGATTCTCTGGCCGATTCTCCAGCAGTGATTGATAAACTATCAAGTTTGCCACTGCCCCCCCCAAAAAAAAAAAACCCAAATGGCAGGAGGGCTGCCCACTCCACTCCTGCCACTGGATGCCCCCCCCCCCATACGAACCTCATCCCGAACCTCCCCTGTACCTTTTTAAAAGGTTGGAAGCAGGAAGCCCGCTCTCTGGATCCTGCTTTGGGCCCACCTGTCTAAATGTCGGGCCTTCCCCTCCCCGGTGCATCATAACATACCATCACATCATACTTATAAACCGCATAACCGTAAGTTCAATACAGTGAACAAAAGATTAAAAATAACTTAACCTAATGATGCACAGGAAGGGGCCAAAGGCCCTGATTGGTTCAGACACCTAAGGCGTGTATATATATATATATATATATATATATATATATATATATATATATATATATATATATATATATACAGTATATCTCAAGACTGGAACGCTGAGAAATGAAGGCAGTTGGCAACTTCAAATAGAGAAACATAGAGTATGATGGCAGAAAAGGGCCGGCGGCCCAACAAGTCTGCCCACTCAAGAACTCTCCCTCATCAAGTCCGACCTTCCTCAATAAGTCTGCCCACTCAAGGGTCTCCACTCCCATGAGAATCTATCTTACAAGCATAACTCTGTAGCGCCCCCACTTGTTTGTCCCATCGTCTCTTGAAGTCGAGCACGCTACTGGCCTCGACCACCTGGCGTGGTAGATCATTCCATTGGTCAATCACCCTTTCGGTGAAGTAGTATAACCATAATGAGGCTGATTTACTGCTTGTCTATAAAATTTCTGCAACATTGTCAATGAGATAGCCGCCCAACAGCTCTACTGCTTTCTTCTTTTAACTGTAGGATCAAAAACAGGAATGTGAAGATATGAATTCTTTTCAGGTGATATATTTTGTCCCACGTTTCTACCTCCTATATTTATTTGTAGCAGTAAAGAAGAAGTAAAAAAAAAAAAAGAAAAGAAAGAAAAATTGAAGAATCATTTCCTATTTGCACTCCATTGTTGAAAACGTTTGGATTTTTTTAGTCATTAGGCCTACTAATAATACAGTAGGAAGAATGTAAAACTTTCTTGGCAGTCTGACTTACACATTTGGACCATTTTGATAACTGCAAAATCACATCAAATTGTTTCAGAAGCAGTTATTGTCAATTACCAGGCTCACAAGTCTATCTGAAACATCAGTTACTGTTGTTTGCTAGGCGCAAGTACTGCAGATAATATAGGTACCAAGGAGTTTGTTTTCTGGGAGAGCTCTTTGGAACAGAAATTAAGATGAATGTTGTGATATTTTCAAGTGAAATAGAATTATATACTGATTACCACTAAGGAAAGAACATAAAATATGCCCAGGCAGTAATCCAACTCAGAAAATACTAACATGAACACTCTTGTTATGACAGAGAAATCTAAGGGGTCCTTTTTACTAAGCTATGGTATAAAGTGGCTTTAGCATGCTCTTACATGAGTTTTTCCTGCAGCTAAGGTCATTTTTACTGCAGCAGTAAAATAGCCAATTTTCCATTTTTTTTTTAACTAATGGCCAATATTACTATCAGTGCACAGTCATTAAAACAAAAAAATTAGCATGCGAGACCTGACTAATACTTATTTTGTAGATGGTAAGGATTTGTATGTTAATCCTGCGCTAATCAGCACACAATAATATAGCTGCTCTAAGGCCCTGATTCTGGAAGCGGTGCCAGGCACCCTACCACCACCTAACTTAATTGGTTTAATTGTCTTGAAGCGATGCGATAATTGACTGTGCTATTTAAAAGCAATTAAAATTGCATTAAAAATAAAAGGCACCCGTCAGCACCTACATTTCTGGCACCGGAATCTCATTTACGGAGGCGCCAACTGGGGCCTAAGGTTGACGAAGGCATGGTTAGATACCTCCAAAGATGTGATTCACTTCAAACATGTGGGGAGTGTGTGGCACAGTATTTAGAGCTATAGCCTCAGCACCCAGAGGTTGTAGGTTCAAATCCCATGCTTCTTTTTGTGCCCCTGGGCAAGTCACTTAATCCCTCATTGCCCCCGGTACATTAGATAGAGTGTGAGCTACCAGATCAGATAGAGAAAATGCTTCAGTACCTGAATGTGAACCACTTAGTCTATAAGTGGTATATATAAATAAACATAGGTAGCAGAAATGTAGGCCTTCAAAACCCTGCCTTACATTTTCAGTGTCTATGTTTAACCTGGCCACGATTCTGCAACTGGTGCTGGTGCATGATTGATATGCGACTGGCACCGGTTGCAGAATCTGGCCCTAATTATTTAGCAGAGTAATACCCACTCTCCATTCTCCCAGGTACATCCCCCTCTGCAACAAAATATAAATATTTTTAAGCGTGTGATTTGGACATGCGGATTGAAAATTACTGCAGAATGCCTAAGTACCATTTTAAGCTTTGGCAAATGTGCGTTAGTGCTTCCTGCAGCTTAGTAAAATGACCCCAAGATACATTTTTTAACATACAGAAAGCATAAATTCCAATAGACAAAAATGTTCACTTTCTTTACATACTTGTGTATGGCATGGCGTTGGAGAAAAAGGGGTGGTTACTGATCAGGATTGAAAGCTTCAAATCTGAGGATTCATTTAAATATTCAAAGACCTTTGAAAACACTTTTTTTTTTTTCTGGACTCAGGTTTTATTTATTTATTGGGATTTATTAACTGTCTTTTTCATGAAGACATTCACCCAAAGTGCTTTATAATTTCATTGAATAGTAATCGGGTACTCTTCAGTATTTTCTCTATTCTGGCAGGCTCACAAATCTAACTGTGGTTCCTGGGGCAATGGGCCTGGGCTTAGGCTTCAGCCTTAGGCTTCAGGCCTTAGGCTTCGGAGGGATGGGCCGGGAAGGAGCAGGCCCGCCTCTCATTTCGACGAGGCGGGCCTGCCGGCTGGACGGGCAAGACCCGTCTGGCCAAAAGAAAAGGTTAGTTTGGTGGGGTGGAGGTTTGGGGGCTGTTAGCGCGGGGGGGGGGGGGAAGGTGCGTCTTCGGGCAGGAGGGATTGGGTACCCTCCTGCCAGCGATCGATATTGTTGGGGGGGCATCTTCTGGCAGGAGGGTTTGGGCACCCTCCTGCCAGCGATCGATATTGTCGGGGAGGGCATCTTCTGGCAGGAGGGTTTGGGCACCCTCCTGCCAGCGATCGGTAGTGTCGGGGGGGAGGGCATCTTCTGGCAGGAGGGTTTGGGCACCCTCCTGCCAGATCGGTAGTGTAGGGGTGGGAGGGAGATCGGTAATGTCGGGGGGGAGGCGGTCGGTAGTGTCGGGGGGAGCATCTTTCGGCATGAGGTTTTGGGCACCCTCCTGCCTGCAATCAGACAGGGGGCCGCGGCCCGCTATACTTATAGCAGCAGAGAGATCCCTTGCCGCGATAAGTGTAGCGGGCCGTGTCTAATCTAACCCGATTCTCTAACCAGCGTCTGTAACATGGACGCCGGTTACAGAATCGGGGTTTAGTGTAGGCCCGGTTCTGAATAGGACACCTCTCCCGGGCGTCCTATACAGAATCAGGGCCTAACTGTGTTGGGTCCTTCAATAAATCTTGCTTCTTTCAGTTTGAAGTTCCACTTTCTTTCTTTTGTTTCCCGTTTTCCAAGTTTATTTATAATTTGATAGACTGGCCATCAACAAATATCTGGTCAGTTTACAAAGCTAAAATTTCCAATTTTTTTTTAAAGATAGATAAAAATGAGAAATAAAAAAAATAAGAAAGGGGGAGGGAGTGACTTGACAAAGATGATTGGGAAGGGATGGGTTGCTACATAAGGTAATAGGGGAGGGAAGATATTATAAATGCATCTAAGTGAAAATAAAATTAAAATGGAGGAAGGAAGGGGAGGGGAAAAACAAATAGAGAAAGGAGGTCGCTTCTTAAAAGTGGTTCATTGTCATCTTGAAGTAGGGACACTGGATCATTTGTTGTTTTATTGTCCCTTGATACTCAATTTTTGGAAATCAATATGGGGACAAATTAATAGGATATTGGAAACATTGATTCCGTTGTCCTATGATGTGATCAATTGTGGGATGTTGATGAACACTATAAATCCATTAGACAGGTATAAAAGCAGACTCCTTTATAATTATGACAGGGATTGGAAAAACTGGGACAGGCCAAATTTTTCCTTTTGGTGGGAAACTTTGTATCTATGTTATAGATATGAAAAAATGAATTCAGAAATATTTAAAACTACATGGGGTCCATTAACAAATTTTGTTAACTCTGATTAGTTGTATAATGCCTTTATTTCCTATTTGATTTGCACACACATCCAAGTAGGGTGGGAGGGAGGGAGGGGGAAATAAATTTTGTATTATTCTTTGATTGAATATAGTGCTGTTCATGATATTAATTGTTTGTAAAATTTATTGCACTTTGTACTCAAATTGAAAATCAATAAATAATTTTTTTTTAAAAAAAGTGGTTCATAGTGAATGTTGCTGGATATCTAAGGATAGGTCTAACTTGCATTTTGAAAGGCACCTTGAAATAGAAAGGTCTTGAGTCTAGACTTGAAGTTGTTAAGGAGATTTTTAAGACGGAGGTGTAATGGGTCCATTTCCTATGCTACTTGTTTTGTGTTGCTGATTCTGTCTGGTGATTGAGTGTAAATTTGCTCACTTCTCTGGTGTTCGAAACCACTTCAAACAGTAAAAATACTATGTTCTGGTTCCTTAATTATCTCCTCTTGGATGTACAGTTTTGAAAAATCCTGTACTTGCTCCTGTAAATGTGAGTACGTTAATAACACATACACAACAAGCAACAATATCTACACTTGCACATGTAACTGCTTGCAGTTACAGAAACAAATCCATAACACCACTTTAAAAAAAAAAGAAAAGTAAAATGGTCATTAGAACTTAAGAACAAATCATAGTTACCTTATGCTCGGGTCCACCTTAGGAGTCAGAGACCAAGAAAAAAATCTGGGTGTCATTTTAGACCCTATGCTGAAATCTTCTGCCAGTGTGTGGCAATGGCCAAAAAAAGCAAATAGGATGTTAGAAATTATTAGAAAAAGTTTGGTAAATAAGACCGAGAATATTATAGTGCCTCTGCACAGTGGTGTAGTGAGGATGAGGGGTGCTCCTCCCTCTTCCCTTTCCTTTCCCCTGTACCTTTTTAACTTTCCCAGTACGAACAGCATCACCAACTTGCGACCCACGTCAACATCAGCTCTCCCAATGATGTCACTTCCTAGGTGCGGGACCCAGAAGTAACGTCAAAGGGAGAGCCGATGCTGGTGCGAGCAGCAGGTTGGGGTATGGTGGGGGAAGGAGCAGGGGGCAAAGAGGAAAAGGGGTGCCAGTGCTCCCCTACTACACCATTGCCTCTGCATCATTCCAAGGTGTGTACTCACCTTGAGTATTGTGTACAGTTCTGGTCACCATAACTCAAAAAAGATATAGCAGAATTAGAAAAGGTTCAAAGAAGAGAAACCAAAATTATAAAGGGAATGAACTCCTCTCATATGAGGAAAATCTTAAGAGGTTGGGGCTCTTCAGCTGAAAAAGAGACAGCTAAGGGGGATATGATTGCGGTCTACAAAATCCTGAGTTGCGTAGAATGGGTAACAGTGAATTGATTTTTCATCCTTTCAAAAAGTGCAAAAATCGGGGGAGAGAATAAAATTCATGGGAATATTTTTAAAACAAATAGGAAAAGAGATATTTTCTTTTATTCAAAAAAATAGTTAAGTTCTGGAACTCTGCCAGAGGATGTGGTTACAATGGTTAGAGCAGCTAGGTTTAAGAAAGATTTGGACAAGTTCTTCGAGGAAAAGTCCATAGTATACTATTGAGATTGACATGGGGGAAGCCACTGTTTGCCTTGGATCAGTAGAATGAAATGTTGCTAATATTTGGGTTTCTGCCAGGTACTGTGACCTGGATTGATCACTGTTGGACTCAGGAAATTGGGCTAAATGGACCATTGGTCTGACCCAATACAGCTGTTTTTATGTTCTTATGAGTTGCTAAACTGGGACATACCGAAGGTCCTTCCAACCCAGTATCCTGTTTCCACTTTATGAGGGGGTGCTAAAAAGTTCTCAATTCAATCAGGAAGAGAAAGATGTGGAGCTATGAAACTTACAAGTTTTTCCACATATTCACTCCTAAGTTCAACACACTTGACACTTGAACTTTCTGAAACCCTTCCAAAAAATATTGCGATGTCCGGTCTCTGAAATACTGCTCCACAGCTGCAATCACCTCTAAATCACTTGAAAATTGTTGCACTTTCAAACTCTTTTTAGGTTTGGAAACAGAAAATAGATGGAGCAAGATCTGGTGATTAGAGTAGATGGTCCAATTACTGACACCCCAACTGTATCAAAACATTCATCGTTTTGCCAGCCTTGTGAGCAGGTACATTGTCTTGCAAAAAGAGAACTCCTTTCTGCAGTGTCTTTCTCCTTTTTTCTTTCAATGCCTCCTTTAATCAGTACAGCAAGTTACAGTAATATTCTGTATTAACTGTTTGTCTTCTTGGAAGATAATTAGTCAATACAACACCTTCCTGATCCCAAAACACTATGGGGCTCATAATCGAAAGAGAAAAACGTCTAAAAACCGGCCTAAGTCGGCACTTGGATGAACATTGTCAAAATACGTCCAAGTGCCGATAATAAAAACGGGTTTTGGACGTATTTCTAAATGGCCTAGGCCTTCATAGTGCCGCTGAACAACTATAGCTAAATGGGGCGTTTCAGGAGGAGTGTTGAGGGCGGGAGTTTGGCGGGACATGGGCCGGCTTAGACTTAGTTGTACTGCATGTATAACCGAAAGTTACACAGTACAGGATCGATGGAACTTGGACATTGTGACTTAGACCATTTAAAACATGGTCTAAGTCACAAAAACTCACCTAAAGTCACCAGATAAGCACTGCAAATACATAATACAGACCCCCACACACTACCCCAGTGATCACCGATCCCCCCAACCCCATAAAAATCATAAGCACACCTTTAAAATTCAGCCTCCAGATCATCATCACCTGGCAGCCTGGCATAGGAAAGCCTAGTCGTCCTCTACAGAGGCGGCTTAAGCCATCTTGGGGGTGGGTTAAGGACCCATGGAGAGGAGGCCCCATGCCCATAAGCCCCTGTAATCACTGCATTGATACTGAAACATGTGCACTCCCCTATACACCCCCCAAATCCTTTTGTACTGGCATATAAGTGGTTCCTACAGCCATAAGGGCTATTAGGGTGGTAGATAAGTGGGTCTAGGGGATTCTGGAGGTGGTTTGGGGGGCTTACCATGACACATCCAAGTTGATGCACAAGTGGTAATATAATATTTGTTGGAACTGGTGAAGCACAGAGGTGCACAAGAAGGAACATCCACTCCAGTGTACAGCTAAGTAAAATTGTTTTCAACTTCATTGCCATTATTAAGAACAGTAGGAGCGGTCAGGGACTGATAAGCTATGATGGTCCCTTAAACAACCTCTGCTCAATATCACTATTGGCCCTTTTCTGCCGTCACTTTCTATGTTTCTATGTTTCTAGATTCAAGACTCTTTTCCATCCTTGCTAAACTCTGTCTAACTTTTTTACTCACGATTGTATTACAGTGGTCCCAGAGTCTTGGAACTCTGATTCACCATCTAACTCAGTTATTTGTACTGAGATATTCTAGCCTAGAACAACCACCAAGTTCTATAATTTTTCAAGCATAAATAATGTAGCTCTTTCCAGATTAAATGAAGTATTTGCTTCTACAGTGCCTTCAGCCCTCTACAGAGCCTCCTCAGAGTTTTTTCCATTCCACTGCCTGGTATTAAAAGTACATCCAGGTAGTTCCATCTCTTTCTGCTCACCTCTCTCCCCTTGTGCATGCAACGTCATTCCATTCTGGTCTCCCAGGCAAGGGGGGATTAATTACTTGCAGCTCAAATGGGTAAGTGATGGGTTCTGTGGATGCATCAACTCTTTGGGGGTTAGCATAACACTGAACTCAGTGTTGAAGGTTCTAACTCTCCCCTAGAAGCAGTTAGTGAGCTATCCCCATTCAATAAGATTCTCCCAACAAATGACTTGGTAGTCATCTGAATAAAGTGTGAGGCAACCATGGTCACCAGGATCCTCACAAAATCTGTATCTGAACTCATAGGAGCCAGATCTGTAGGTGGTTAAGGACCCACGTTGTTGGCTGTGTCCAAGGGGAGGTAATTTCATTTGGGTTCAGCACCCCCAATAATTTTTGAAAAGTTGGCTTCAGAATTAAGAAAAAGACCTCTTGTGAGAACATCTATTCCATGGCTTTGTAGTTTCCTGAGAAGTCTTTCATATGGAACATTGTCGAACGCTTTCTGGAAGTCCAAGTATATTATGTCCACCGGTTCTCCACTATCAATTTATTTGTTCATGGTCTCAAAAAATTGAAGTAAATTCATCAAACATAATTTCCCTTTCCTGAAACCATGTTGACTGGTTCTCATCAGGTCGTGTGTATCCAAGTGCCGGTCTATGCTATCTTTAATCAGTGCTTCAACCATCTTTCCAGGGACAGACGTAAGACTCACAGGTCTGTAGTTGCCCGGTTCTCCTCTTAATTCTTTTTTAAAAATTGGCGTGACGTTCGCTATCTTCCAATCTGTCCAGTTCTAATTGACAGGTTGGCAAGTTTTTGCAAAAGCTCTCCGATTTCAACCTTCAGTTCTTTTAAGACTCTCGGGTGAATTCCATCAGGTCCAGGGGATTTGTCTCTTTTAAGATTGTCGATCTGGTAGTATATCTGATCCAAGTCCACTTTTACTGTGGTGAGGCTGTCCTCTATTACTCCTTTGAACACTTTCACTGCTTCTGGTATTGTTGCAGTGTCCTCCTTCATAAAGACAGACGCAAAGAAGTTATTTAGTCTGTCTACAATTTGTTTGTCCTCATTGATGTACCCTTTTCTTCCCTGGTCATCCAGCGGTCCCACCGCCTCTTTTGCAGGTTTTTTTCCTTTTACGTATCTAAAATAGTTTCCATTATTTTTCCCTGCACCGACATAAGGCTTATTGGTCTTTAATGTCCCAGATGATCCCTGGAACACTAAAACTCGGCATTACATTGACCAGCTTCCAATCTTCAGATACTAGGGATGATTTTAATGACATGTTTCAGATTATTAACAGGAATCTTCTTGGGCTGAGTTCTATAAATGGCACCGGTATCAGCGGTCACCAAAAAACGGCCACCAATCACATGTCACCCGGTGCCATTAATAAAATCGCAGCTATTTTTAAAACAGGCACCTTAAATGTAAGCCAGCATTTTACAAGCCTACATTTAAGGCTCCTGTTTTGTGCCTACAGAAGCACCTAGGGTTGTCTAAGGATGCCTAAGGCCATTTCTAGTATAAACCATGCCCATGCCAGTCTTAGGCATCCTTAGGTGTGCTTGGACGCTTCTGTAGGCATGCAAATGGCGCCTTTAACATAGGCACCATTCGCCACATCAACTTTTTTTAAATGTACTTCCTGATTGGGTAGTTAGACTAGAGAGTTGCGCGGGGACAGAAATCCCACCCGTCCCCACCCGTCCTCGCCAAAATCCCACCCGTCCCCGTGAGGAATCCCTCCGTCCCCACCCGTCCCCGTGAGGAATCCCTCCGTCCCCACCCGTCCCCGCGAGGAATCCCCTCCGTCCCCACCCGTCCCCGTGAGGAATCCCTCCGTCCCCACCCGTCCCCGCGAGGAATCCCCTCCGTCACCATCCTTCCCTATAAACTTCAGAAATAGTTATTTTATTTAATTATGCTACTGAATTAAAGGCTCTGGTAGAGACCCATTTACAAATAAGCAAAGAGACTTTATTAATTTGGAAATATTAATTGGGAAGAATACATACTTTGTAAATGGGTTTCTACCAGAACCTCTAATGTAAATATAAAATATAAATACTCAGCTGATGAGAACCCACAAACTGTCAGCTGAGGACTTCCTTTGCAGTTGGCCAGGGGTCCCTTTTGCCAAGCTTGGCAGGCAGCAGTAGCGTCCCTGAGTCACAGATGCTGGCACCTCAGTGGCTCATGGATGCTGCCAGCGACTGCTGCGCTTGGTGGAGGGGAGTTCTGGCCATCTCTAGAGGAGGTCCTCTGCTGGCGGTGCTTGGGGATCCCCACCAGTCATAGCAAGGGTCAACAAGTACTTCAACACTGTAGAAATAAAACCAGAAATGCATTTCCTTTTCTTTTGAACACAAAACAAAGACATCTGCCATATACATTTCCCAAAGCTAACATATTTTAGTCAATAAATTCCGTTTTTTACCTTCGTTGTCTGGAGACTTATTTTTCCATAAAGTTGGTCCCAGTTTCTTTTTTCCGCTTTCCCATCTTCTGTAAATTCTTCTGTTGCTGTCCATTGGTTCCCCCTACCATGGTCCAGCATTTATCTCTTTCTCATCTTTCGTGCCTGCCCAGCAGCCCCATGCCCAACATTTCTCCTTCTATCACCCCTCTCCAACACTATGCCACATCTCTCCCTCCATTCCCTTCACCACTGTCCAATATTCCTCCCTCTTGCATCCCTTTCAATCTGTCCCATTGTTCCCTTGCCACATTTCTCACTCTCATCTTTTTCTTCCCTATCACATTCTGTACCTTCCTCCCTACGACCAAAAATTCTCCTCTTTCTTCATTTGCC
This sequence comes from Geotrypetes seraphini, assembly GCF_902459505.1. Taxonomy (NCBI): domain Eukaryota; kingdom Metazoa; phylum Chordata; class Amphibia; order Gymnophiona; family Dermophiidae; genus Geotrypetes; species Geotrypetes seraphini. Next base: position 243,348,142 of record NC_047085.1, on the reverse strand, counting down.
GTGTGTGTGCCGTGAGGGAGGTCTGGTGCCCCAGAGTAAGAGCAGGGGTGCCCACACTTTATGGGCTTGCGAGCTACTTTATAATGACTAAGTCAAAATGATCTACCAACAATAAAATTTTAAAAAAACACAAAGCACAATGAAAGGCAGAGAAAATGTTAATTATTCATATTCTGGATTTTTTCAAAGAGGTCACGGCAGATGACTCTATGCAATGTCACCTCGGTAACAAAATACAAAAATAGACAAATACACCCCCTCCCTTTTTACTAAACCACAATAGTAGGTTTTAGCACAGGGAGTTACGCTGAATGCCTCGCGCTGCTCTCAATGCTCATAGGCTCCCTGCGCTAAAAAACGATATTGCGGTTTAGTAAAAGGGAGCCATAGTGCAAAATATAGACAGCAGATATAAATTCTCAAAACAGACACATTTTGATCACTAAATTGAAAATAAAATCATTTTTCCTAACTTTGCTGTTTGGTGATTTCATGAGTCTCTGGTTGCACTTTCTTCTTCTGACTGTGCATCCAATCTTTCTTACTTTCTTTCAGCCTCCTGTATGTTTCCTCTCCTCCAGACCTCATTCTCTCCCCCAACTTTTTCTTTCTGTCTCCCTGTTCCCCCTTTTTTCTGTCTCCCTGTCTACCCCCTTTCTTTCTTTCTCCGTGCCCTCCCCCAAGCCACTCGGTTTGCTGCCACCGCCATAGGGGAATAGCCCCCAAGCCACCGCTGTCCCAAGCTTTCCCTGCAGAAGCGTCGCGCTGACCAGCATTCTGCTCCCTGACGTCAATTCTGACGTAGGAGAGGAAGTTCCGGGCCAACAAGGCATTTCTCCTCATTCCATCCAGCCTGAGCCCCATCTCTCCTTGATCCAGCATTTCCCTTCTGTGTTTGTCAGAATTACCATTTCACCTATTTTCCAGCATCACCCTTCTTTGTGTCCATCTCACCTATATCCCTATCTCACCACTTTTTCAGAATCTTCATTTGTCTCTGTCCTTGTCTTTACCCCATGTTCACCATTTGCCCTTTCAATGTCTTTATCTCCCCCCCACACACTTTTTCAGCATTACTTCTATGTCTCTTTTTCACCTCCTCTTCATGTCCCCTCTGTATCTCTATCCTTATTCAGTAGGTCCTGCTTACCCTTTCTCTTCTTTGTGTCACTATCTCCATTTTCAGCTTTCCCCCCTTTTCCTTTGTTACTGCACCCGGTAGCCAGAATCTTTCCACCCTCCCTCCACTCCGGCCCAGCCCAGTATGAAATATTTCCTTTTGTTTCCCTCCCCTCTCTCTTTCTCTCTCTCTTCTGCTCCCTCACCCACGAGTCTTGCATCTGGTCCTCTGCTTTCTACCTGCACCTGGCAACACCCCCCTGCTCCGCGGCTCTCTTCAGCAACTCGTCAGCAGCGGTGATCAAGACAAGCTGCCGACTTCGAGGCCTTCCCTCTACGAGTCCCGCCTTTGCGGAAAAAGGAAGTTGAAACAAGCGGGACTCGCAGAGGGTAGGCCCCGACATCAGAAGCTTGTGTCGATCGCTGCTGCTGAGTTGCCGAAGAGAGCCGCGGAGCAGGGGGTGTGGCCGGAAGCAGGTAGAAGGGAGAGGGAGATAGGAAGGCTGTAGAAGCTCCGGAGCATGACACCGACCCCGGCCAGGATGATTTCTTTTTCAGGTGTGCAGCTTACAAGTCCGGCATCACGGCGGGAAATAGCCATGCTGAGCAGTGAGCTCAGCACGTACACAGATGAAAGCCTTGCTTGCTGATTGGTCCGGCGGCACGGCGGGGCGGGGCCGCCGGACCAATCAGCAAGCAAGGCTTTCATCTGTGTACGTGCTGAGCTCACTGCTCAGCATGGCTATTTCCCGCCGCGACGCCGGACTTGTAAGCTGCACGCCTGCATCGCCAGAATTTAGGTAGGCTGTTTTCATCCCCGTGGGAGTCCCGTGGGCCAGGGGGCGTCCCCGTGGGAGTCCCGTGGGTCAGGGGGCATCCCTGTGGGAGTCCCGTGGGCCAGGGGTGTCCCCGTGGGAGTCCCGTGGGCCAGGGGGGGAACCCGCAGGATCCCCACGATCCCCGTTCCCGTGCAGACCTCTAAGTTAGACGGCAATAGGATGCCTACCACCATCTAACCTTGGGATGCCATTATTAGAATCCAGGCCTTTATGTTCAGTTGCTGTCTCAGTGCCTGTTTTTAGGTACTCTTAAAGAATTTCCCTGTAGATGTATTTTCTCTGTGTTAATTGCAGGGCAGATACTGGGAACAACAAGTACAGTTATTGTAGAGGCTTTACTGTTACTGCACTATAATTTGGAAAATTACCATACAGCAACTGCATAACTTGACAAAACCTTTCAATACCAATTTTGCTTCCTCCCTGCTGTAACTTTGGATTTTAGATTGTATTAGTCTGTGTTCCAAATATGAATTTAAAATGAGTTTAAATCATGCACATTAGATAGTTATATAAGAATATATGAATTGCCAAACTGGGGGGGCTGACCAAAGGCTAATCAAGCCCAATATCCTTTTTCTAACAGTGGCCAGTCCAGATCACAAATACCTGGCAAGATCGCAAACAGTACAACAGATTTTATGCTGCTTGTCTTAGGAATTAACAGTGGATTTTCCCAAGTCCATCTTAATAATATCTTATGGGCTTTTCTTTTTGAAAATTATCCAAACCTTTAAAAATCCTGCTAAGCTAACCTCTCTCATCACATTCTCCAGCAAAAAATTCCAGAGTTTAATTACATATTGAGTGAAGAAATATTAGATCCAGTTTGTTTTAACATAACATAACTTTATTCTTCTATACCGCCATAATCAAATACAGTGGTGCCTCGCATAAAGAACGCCTCGCACAGCGAACGCTGCACACAACGAACTTCATGTCATGATTCATACAACGAACTTCGTTTCACACAACGAAGTCGCCCGAGCTTCCACGATCGCTGCCGATGTATTGCATCCTTCTGCGCAGGCACTGCAGGCAGTCGTTAGTCACTGCGCTTAACGCGTTTCACATAACGAACTTTTCGCATAACAAACTTGCTCCTGGAACGAATTAAGTTCGTTGTGTGAGACACCACTGTAATTTCTAGGCGGTGTACACATTAGAAGACTGGACAATCAGCAAAATACAAATAATTAGAATCAATCAGCGAAATACAAATAATTAAAATACAACAGTTTTCCTAATATATTCAATGTAGAATTTTGATTAACAGTAATATTCTTATTTAGGAAATAAATTTATCAAACAATGCTGACTTAATTACTTTTTGAAATGCACCATAAGACAACATAACTCCATCAATATAATTACCCCACCAGGACTGCTGCTTACTTGCTTGAAATGCAAGAGTCCTATCCAAAAAAAACCCCAAAAGTCTTGTATGTGCAACCAGTAATGTTTGGATAAGCAAATAAATTGGAATTCCTGGTTATCCTCATTGGACTATATAACACGAAATTCATTGAGATCTTTGGAGGGGGTGGGGTCAGTGGGGGGGGGGGGAGAGTCATTACTTAATCCCTCCAGTGGACATCTGGTCAATTTGGGAACAATTTTGGTACTTAGATGCTTTTGAAACAGGTCTAGCTCCAGACATCTAAGCTCTGTCCTTTATGCCTTGAAAAAATGTTTGATTATCACCGCAAGATGTCCAAGTGTCAAGACCACCCAAAACACACCTCTAACACACACCCTTAACATTTAGTCATCCTGGAGATAAAATATTCTGTTAATGGCACCTTAGCTTAGGCACCTAAGTCAAGTACAAAACACAGTTTAAAAGAGGTTTTAAAATAATAGTCAAGATGCCTACTGGTGGCTACAATAACAGTGCTGGAATCACACCTACGAAGGCGCTTTATGATGCCTAAAGCTGCTCTAGGTATGGCTAATGCCAGAAGTGGTGTTAGGCACCATAAAGTGCCTTTGTAGGTGAGATTCATGTTTAAAGATAGGCATCGAAAATGTAGGCCCTGAATACAATGGCCTACATTTCCAGCACCTATCTTTCCTGAAGGTGTGATTCTCTAAATGGCACCATTGCGTGATTTATACGTGATTGGTGGCTGCTGACAACGGAAGCCTTTAGAGAATCCAGACCTAAATGTCCTGCTAGACGTCTAAAAGCTTACCCCTTCTTTTACTAAGGTGCACTAACCGATTAGCGCGCGCTAATCAAAATTAGCTCACGCTAAACGCTAATGTGCTCATAGACTAACATACACGTGTTAGCATTTAGCACGCTCTAAATTGATTAGCATGCGCTAATCGCATAGTGCACCTTAATAAAAGAGGGCCTTAATTTTAAAAATCGGAGCTTGGATATCTTGGTGAGTAAGACTTCCAAGTGCCACTTTATGCCAGTTTTTGGGACATCTTTAGTTTTTGAAAATGAGCCCCATTGTATATTACATGGCAAAACAAGGAAAATCACACCAAAGTATGAATACGAGTCAAAATAGAAAAATAATATAATAATACAAGATTCAGAGCTCCAGGTGACATGTTTGCCCTGGACACCCTCAAAGAAGCAATTTCTGAACCTAAACCTTGTAAAATTAACTCTCCTGTTAAGAGGTTGTAAGCATTTTCCACTCTAACATTTCCCACTAACATTTTCTGCTATGAAAGTTTCCCATGTAAGTATTTTAAATCATATGTTAATGAGGGAGATCTCTGATACAGATAGACAAGTATTTTTGACTTCTTGCCTTACCTCATATTATTTGTGCTTCAGCATACTCTGTGTGTGCTGTCCATTATTATTCAGGTGACTGATGTCATCAAAACAAATGTGCCAGCGCAAAATGGAGGAATAATGAGCCAAATAATGTATTCTGCTTTGTAAAACAGCCTAGTCCCAAATCCCACACTGTGTGCTCCTGATTAGTCCAATTACTGCTATTAAGTTTATTGAGTAGACACATATAAATTATTACTGTAGGTGAATAAGCTTTGTGCTACAGGCTCCTTTCTAGTTCATAGAGGATAATTTTATAAGCAGGCCACCTTGCCTTTAGAACCTGACAGCCCATAAATTACAGCTATTTGATAAAGAGAACCTAGGTTAGGTGCCTGTCTTTATTTCTAGACTATCCCACCACTACCTGTGCATACTGCTTTGACCCTCACACAGCTCTCTTGCTTTATGGTTTTTTTTAAGTGGCTTTGCAAGTTTTATGATATACTGTGCATATATATGTCAGTTACAGTTAGTTTATTTGATATACCGCTTTTCTTAAAATTGTTGTCAAATCAAGGCAGTTAACAAAGTTAAATAATAAAATGGCAATAAAATGATAGGAACCACCAGTGACCAAAATGATACTGATAGAATTTTGTTAATAAGGGAACAAGCCTCAGATCATGGAGTTACACCCATTCTGGGGAAAAACACTTATCTTCAAATAAGCAAGAAGAAGGTAGCTAATGCTTTGTTCAAATCCAGCGCTCGTAACAGATATCCATCTCAATAAAGTCAATAAAGACTCCCCGAATTTGAAACTCTCATAACCTCCCTTCGACTCGAGTTTCGCAAAAAGCGTCGTCAGGAAGGGGGCACTATAAACAGAAAAAGTGCTGCAGCTTAAAGATTAAAGCTACAAACTAACTAAATCTCCAACTATACTTTAAACACTACAGTTCAACCAAAATTACCCTCATCCAATTTAAGCATAAATTCATAATCCTTAACTTCATATAAATCTTAATACAACTTTCTCAGCTACAGGCTGGAGGCATTCTCCTATCCAAACTGGAGATCAGAGCAGACACAGGAGACTTCATTTTGCAAAACTTTATAGACACTGATCCGCTGAGACAAACTTGGTTCTTTCTGTTACATAGAGCGTTATGGACCCCCGTTAGGTTACAAAAATTAGATAGTTCTTTGTCTAATAGATGTTGGCATTGTAATTTGGAAGCAGGAACTTTAGATCATTTATTGTTTCATTGCCCATATATTATGAATTTTTGGAAATCAATTTGGGACCAAATTAATAATTTATTAGATAACCCAGTGGCATTATCCTAAGATACTGTGATATTTGGTATGGAAATGAGAGCAAAAAGTCAAATTTCTGCAAATAATAATAAATTACTGCTAATAATGACTGGTGTTGCCATTCAGCAAATTACATACAATTGGAAGGATTGGAGGAGATTGAATTACACCTTTTGGTGGAATTCTTTATGTCACATCTATAAAATGGAAAGATTCATTGCATTGCAAAGAGGATATTTTAAGAAGTTTCAGGATGTGTGGAAACCATTGACAAGATATTGTACAGAGTAACTGGATACGTTTCCCTTAAATATATCAGTTTAAAAGAGTAGGGTGGGGATTGTGGTACTGATGTGTATTTATATAATTATTAGTTATGTGGTAGGGAGGGGTAAGAAGTTATGTAATTAACCAAAGATAGAATGAAAGTGAAATTTGCATTGATTATCTGATTGGATATGTACTTACACTTTATGTAATTTTGAAAATGAATACAAATTAAAAAAAAAAAAAAAAAAGTTAGTGAAGTGCTCAGACCATATAACCAATGATTCAGTGTCAACACCAAACTGTGGTTCATAAAGGGACCATCATTGCCTTCACTATCCCTCACCCAACCATTCAAAACTAATAAATAAATCCTAAGTAGTAGATAACAGGTAAATACCACTTATTTGAAATGACTGGGAAGATGGATGTTTGATAACCACAGCTGTATTAAAGTGCTGTGCTCTGGTGTGCTAAAACTTGCGTGAAATATCAATTATATCTCCATATTGTATCGCCATATTATAATCCCTAGCCCCCCAACTCGAGTTTCGGCTTATCAGAAGGGGACACCGTTGTTGGTGTTCTATATCCGGAAGGCAGCGGAAAAGGGGCCTTCTGGATATAGAACACCAACAAAAGTGTCTCCTCCTGATGAAGAGCTGAAACTCGAGTTGAGGGGCTAGGGATTATAATATGGCGATACAGTATGACGATAATTGATATTTCACGCAAGTTTTAGCACAGCACTTTAATACAGCTGTGGTTATCGAACATCCATCTTCCCAGCCATTTCAGATAAGTGGTATTTACCTGTTATCTGCTACTTAGGATTTATTTATTAATTTTGAATGGTTGGGTGAAGGCAATGATGGTCCCTTTATGAACCACAGTTTGGTGTCAACACTGAATCATTGGTTATATGGTCTGAGCACTTCACTAATTTTTATAAAAAATATGTATATTATTATTAGTTAATTTAGAGCTGTGATTAAGCAAATAAGATTTGAGTTATTCATCACAGAGGTATATTGGTTATCTCCCTAACTATATTGAATATGAAGAGATACATCTGGCACCATTTATGTAAAGTTCAAGGCAGTTCCATCTAAGGTGCCCCATTGCTCTGATGGGATGTCTATGTGGCCATATGTTAGCCCACCCATATCTAAATGGTCAGGATTAGGATGTTTTTCAACATGAATATTTTTCTGATCAAAAATGGGGTATAAAGTTACACGTCCCAGTGGCCAAGACGTCTAAGTAGATGATTTCCCCCCATCCAAACTGCTGGATGTTCAAATATATATATATTTTGAACATCCAGCAGTTTGCCATTCAAAAATGGCCATTTTTGTTCCTCCAACTTTGGATGTTCAGCTGGAACCATCCAAGCTGGACTTAGTTTTTTATTTTTTTTGGGGGGAGGGGTTTCTACAATGCCCTTCCACATCACTTAATTGCCATTAGTAAGCACATAACTGACCAAGTTAATCACATAAATAGAACTGGATAAAAGTCAGTCCTATTTCTATGCAGTAAAAGGGAGATCAGAAGCTGTAAAGGACATGTTGAAAATAACCATGGGGATGATACTGGAGGACCTTAGACTAGCCAATTTCTTTGTACATCTGTCATTCATCAGGTCACTAGGACTCGAACACGAGTTGATGACACTAGCTATCTAACTAACTCAGAGCTGCTTAAGTGGAGAGGAGTTGCTAGTAGGAAAACTTCATTTAAAATATTGTGTACAATTCTGGAGATCACACCTTCACAAAGATATAAAAAGGATGGAATTGGTCCAGGGGAAGACTACTAAAATGATTGGTGGTCTACTTCATAAGGCGTACATGTACACACTCAAAGATCTCAGTTTGTATACGTAGGGCTCCTTTTACGAAGCTGCATTAGCGGTTTAATGCACGTAATAGTGCACGCTAAACTTCCGTCCGCGCTAGCCGCTACCGCCTCCTCTTGAGCAGGCGGTAGTTTTTCGGCTAGCGCGGGGGTTAGTACGTGATAAAAAAGTTGCATGCGCTAAAGACGCTAACGCGGCTTCGTAAAAGGAGCCCTTAGTAGGAAAAGCGGGAGAGGGGAGAGACATTTAAATAGCTATGTGGCATAAATATGCATGAGGCGAGTCTCTTTCATTTGAAAGGAATTATGTTATTTTGTACATCACTATGATCTGCTAGTTAGAAATGACAGTACAGCAAATCTAAGGGCTCCTTTTATTAAGCCGCGCTAGCAGGGTTAACGCACGTGACTTTTCATCATGTGCTAACCCCCGCGCTGGCCTAAAAACTGCCGCCTGCTCAAGAGGAGGCGGTAGAAGCTAGCATGGCCAGCAGTTTAATGCGTGCTATTACGCGCATGAAACCGCTAGCGCGGCTTGATAAAAGGAGTCCTAAATGAACTATAAACTATAAACAAAAATGACACAGATATCTGCCTCCAGGCTCCATACAAACTGTGCAGTTCTTCTTTCACCATATCTGGATACTTTTTTTTTTTTTTTAATCTTTATCGATTTTCAAACTTTGACAGTGCAATACAATTAATTGAGCATAAAATACTGCATAAAACGCACTATTAACTACACAAGTAATACATAAAACAATCATACATTGTACCATTCTTTTCTGTCTTTAATATGACTCTGGTACCATCATGATGACCAGCAAAGAAAACACAACCAAAGCCATTCTGATGTAGTTCCTCCTTAAACTGTATATCCATTTTTTCATGATTCTCATCTGAACTCTCTTCACATTGTTGTGATCAATCACCAAAGCAATATCCAAATGAGAGGAGCATTAAGCAACAGAGGTCAAAAAAATTTGTGTGGTTGGAGAGTATGTCACCTCTTGAAATTCATAAAAGAACGCTGCAACAGTACTGAGATGCCTGCATTGGTGATAGAAGAGTGTACAAGTGGGTAGATGTGTTTAAAATGGGTGAACATCAATTCCTGATGAGGAACACTCTGGTCATCCCAGCACGGCCGTCACTGATGAGAAGGTGGGTCATGCTGATATTATTTGTGAAAACAGGCACATTTCTTTTGAAGTTATGGCCGGGGAATTGGATGTCAGTATTTGATTTGCACATACCATTGTCACGGAGGTTCTCAAGTATCGCAAGTTATGTGCATAGTGGGTGATTCATGTGCTGACTTCCACATTCTTTTTGGCATGCTCAATCAGCAAAAGTAGAGATGAAAGAGATGCTTCAACTAGGACTTTATTGCAAAGAGAAGACTGAGAGGGGACATGATCGAGACATTGAAGGGAATTGATTTAGTAGAGAAAGAGAGATTGTTCACCCTCTCCAAGGTGAAGAGAACGAGAGGGCACTCGTTAAAGTTAGAAGGGAAAAGATTCCGTACAAACGTAAGGAGGTTCTTCTTTACTCAGAGAGTGGTAGAAATCTGGAACGCTCTTCCAGAGGCTGTTATAGAGGAAAGCACCCTTCAGGGATTCAAGAAAAGGTTGGATAAATTCCTGCTGGAACAGAACATACATAGGTAAGGCTAGACTCAAATAGGGCACTGGTTCGCGTGAGCGGACTGTTGGGCACGATGGACCATTGATTTGACCCAGCAGTGGCAAATCTTATGTTCTTATGGTGTAACAATGAAGGAGAAGGTTTCCTGGCATGTATCATTATAGTGAATGAAACCTGGGTGTATCAGTATGAACATGAAAGCAAGAGGCAGTCTTTACAATGGTATTGCATATCATCCCCTGTCAAGAAGAAGTTCAAGTATCAATCCTCCGCTGGAAAGATCCTGTTCACTCTCTTTTGGGAAATTAATGGACCAATTTTGAAGCACTATCAGGGAAAGGGTGAAACAGTGAATAGTGCCCAATGCAGTGTAATGTTGGAGGAGGAGCTGAAGCCCAAAATATGGAGCCATCGCAGAGGACTTTTGTCTAAAGTCATTCTTCTCCTTTATGATAATACACACACTCACATGGCCACTGCGACTCTTGACACCATTCAGAGATTGAGATTTCAGATATTACAGCATCCTCCATACAGCCCTGATCTTGCTTCCTCTGATTATCATGTGTTTGGACCCTTGAAGGATGCTTGAGAGGATGAAGATTTGTGAGCAATGATGAGGTCAAAGATGCAGCACACTCCTGGCTGAAGGTACAACCCAAAACATTTTTTTTCCAATGGAATGAAGAAGTTGGTGCAACAGTGTGAGAAGTGTGTTGAAAAGGAGGGTGATTATGTAGAGAAATGAGATATAATTTGTCTCTTTAATTGAATTATATATCTCAAAATATACAATTTGCTATTACTTTTTGAAATGCCCTCATATTTTACCTCTTCCTAGCTTTCTCTAGAGCAATAAAACGTCCTCCATTGGCTCTTACATCATGCTATCTGGATCTACCTGTTCCACTTCAAGCACAGAACTCTCTATCATCTTTTACTCTTCTGCAGTTCTTTTTTAGTCTTCATTCTCCACTTAGCTTCATCCTCCTTTCTTTTTGTCTGCCTTTACTTCTATAGTTCTTGTCTTCTGGTCTCAGGGCGGTTGACTGGTCTGATCTGATGAGGTCCAACACTCCCAACTTTCTCCCTTTCAGTCTTTTTCTAAAGGCTAACTCAAACACGGGAATCTTCTCTCTGCTACAGTCACAAAGTATGGGTATTCCACTGACACATTCAGAATCGCATCCCACTTCAGTACAACACTTTTTTTTTTCACATTTGCAGGTATGTCCATCAGTGTGCCAAGTTTATCCATAAATCTGTCTTTCTGCTCCAGTTTTGCTCTACCTGCAGAAACTTTGCTAGCTTTACTCCTAATACAGCTGTTTATAAAAGGACTATTGAATTTTAGATTTGCTTTGTACAACTGAGCAAGTAATCCAGTTGTTAGGTCATTGACAGTTCATCAGTACTGTAATTTCATCTGTCTTGATGACTGATGCCTCTCAAATGTAACCCATATCGAATGAGATTCCTGACAGTTGGTAGTTCAGCGGCAGGTAGTTCTTTCCCTGTTCCCATCAAATGATGTAAATGAGTCCAAACTTGCAATCTTGTTTATCTTTTGGACATTTTCAATATCGCTATGACGATGCTATGTTGAAAACCTATGAATGAGAAAATTAAACTGTGTTAGTGTCAATATAGGGACATAAGGCCCCCTTTTATCAAGCAGAAGTAGAGTGTTTTAGCGCGGGCCAGCAAAGTAAATGCTTCAACGCTGATAGGAATTGAATGAGCATCGGAGCATTTACTTCACCGGCCCACACTAAAACGCTCTACTGATGCTTAATAAAAGGGGCTTTAAGTAATATAAATTGATAACTGAGGCACAGATGGCATTAATATGCAATGCAAACATATAAAAATTATTACCAAAGCGCTTAAAATATTTCAGTATTTTTTGTATTTTTGCATAATTTCCTAGGAATTCCAGGTAGATATGGCAATAAAATATTACATATACTGTAAAGCCAGTTCTTGATTTTCCATATGAAATCAAACCATTTTTTCACCAGTGCGTTTAAAAAATTGCAACATCTCCAGAATTGGCACACTCTACTGTGACAATATACAGTAGTCATATATTCTAGAAGTATAATTTAAAAATTCATTCTACAAGCAAGTGGTTAGTCATCCGATTAATTCTTACGCTACTATTTTAGCCCGTTACATTAACGGGTGCTAGACTATATGTCTGTCTTTATTTCTGTCTCTCTCTTTCCCTCCCGCTGTCTTTCTTTCTGTCTGTCTCTCTTCCTGGCCCCCTTTGTCTGTCTGTCTTTCTGTGTCTCTCCCTGCCCCTGTGTCTTTCTTCTTTTCTTTCTGTCTGCTTTCCTCCCGCTGTCTGTCTTTCTTTCTTTCTATCTATCTGTCTCTCTCCCTGCCTCCTATGCAGCAGCATTTCTCTCCCTCCACTTCCCTGTGCAGCAGCCACAGCAGTATTCCCTCCCCTTCCATTTCCCTGTTCAGCAGCCACAGCAGCAGCATTCCCTACCCCTCCATTTCCCTCCCCCTCACACCACTTCCCTGTGCAGCAGCAGCGTTTCCCCTACCTCCCCTTTCTCTTCCCGCGGTCTGGCCGGCTCCCGTACTGCCTCCCCTTCCCGCGGTCCCGACAAACCTTCCGATTCCAGCAGCGTGTGTAGCACTCTACACACGCTGCTTCGGGGCCTTCTACTGCCCTGATTTACTCTGGCACGTCCCTGATGACATCATCAAAGACGTGGCAGAGCAAATCAGGGCAGTAGAATGCCACAAAGCAGCGTGTGTATAGTGCTGCACACGCTGCTAGAATCGTCAGGTTTGTAGTCAGGACCGCGGGAAGGGAAGGGTGGGCAGTAAGTTAGCCATGTCTCTGTCTCCGGCCAGCCAAAGTTCATTTTTTAGTTCAAAGCCGACGCTGCATCTCCTCTCTCGATCCCCGCCAGAGTCGGAAGTGAAGGCTTTGAACAAAAAAATGAACTTTGGCTGGCCGGAGCCGGAAAGCTCGCTGCGAGACAGAGAGATGCGTGGTAAGCGCGCATGCACACTCTGCCGGCCACGGGACTACAGATCAGGCAACATGGCGTTAAGAGTGCGCATGCGCGCATAGAAAATAGAATTATTTAAAGGTCAAAGAGAGGGAAGGCCTATGTGGCAAAGAGGAAAGAAATGCTGGCCACAAAAATATAATAAAAAGACCTCCTTTTACCTTCTTTTTTCCTCCTGTGTTTGGTAGATTATTATAGATTGAAAATGTATGTGTTTAGAAGTTACTCCTTAGAACTGAACTTGCTGTACTTACAACATAGATCTGCAGTAAAACATATGTATTTTAAAACATTATTACCAGACAGGCTACGCAGTAAGTTCATCTTGAAATTGACAGTCCATTTAACCTTTGTTTCCTGTTGGCTGTGTCAACAAGAACTCCTTTGTTATAGCAAGTTGGAGCAACTTATTACTTGCTTGGTTGACTTACCATTGCTGTTATATTTATGCAAATAAATCACAACAAGGTTGTGGTGCTTTAAAGATGGGAGCTGGATTGTTTCCTTGCCTGTGAAAAGCAATTTTTAGTCAGTGGACTGTGAAAAGTGTCACCATTATAATCATTTTCATCGCAGAATTCAGCAATAAACAGAAATGCCCTGTGTATTTTACTACAAGTATCAGCAGCCTTATTTTTTCTCTTTAATTCAGGACACATTTTATTTCCAATTCAAAGTGAATTCATTATGTGTAAACTCTTGCTTTGGTGTCCATGTTATGGTTCCAAACATTATCGTTTGTTAGAATATAAGAGATATTGGGCAATCTGAAATAGAAATGTTGGTCATTCACTTGTTTGATTGTTGCTCTTTCTACGAAGCAATAAATGTGTACAATAATTTATAGGCAAACTGGAGTACTGTGTCCAGTACTGGTTGCCGTACCTCAAGAAAGACATGGTGGTACTTGAGGGAGTACAAAGAAGAGCAACCAAACTGATAAAGGGAATGGAAAATCTCCCATATTCTGACAGATTGAAGCAGTTGGGACTTTTCTCCCTGGAAAAGCGAAGACTTAGAGGAGACATGATAGAAACCTTCAAGATCCTGAAGGGCATAGAAAAAGTAGACAGGGACAGATTTTTTAAATTAAGGGGCACCACAAGTACAAGGGGGCACTTGGAGAAATTGAAAGGGGACAGGTTTAGAACAAACGCTAGGAAGTTCTTTTTCACTCAGAGGGTGGTGGATACATGGAACGTGCTTCCAGAGGCTGTTGTGGACAAGAAAACATTAAATGGTTTCAAAGAAGGTTTGGATAGATTCCTAGAAGAAAAAGGGATTGGGGGGTATAGATAGGTATAGACCATTGCTCAGGCAATGGGCCTGATGGGCCGCCGCGGGAGCGGACCGCTGAGCAGGATGGACCTAGGGTCTGCCTCAGCGGAGGCAACTTCTTATGTTCTTATGTTCTTAACAATACGAGGGACTCAAAAAATGTCATTTACATTCATTGAAACTATTTGCTTCCTCTTATCCCATTTCTGAGTTGGCTGCTTAACCTCAGCTTTAAGTGATCATATGTTGGTGGAGTATCCGGCTGAGCAACACCTGCCTGGCTGAGCTCTTTACATCCTTTTCAAGCGCACACAGGGGCCTATTTACTAAAATGTAGTAAGATTTTGCAGTTACCTTCACAATAACAGCAAGAACTTTGCATTTACTGTTGGGAGTGTACCCAGCATTTTTTTCATCTGCTTAATGTAGAGGAAATTTATAGTCAAACAATTTTTATTGAGCAATAGAACACATCACACAAGAACCAATATTTGTCCATAATTTCTCTCATTTAAGCAATGAAAACTAAACAATAACCCTCCCCCTCCCCCCCCCCCAAGGGTCCCAAAAGAGTCTGCCCTCTGACTGTAGTCATCAATACACTGGCAACACATTGACTTAATATCAGATAACATAATGTGGGGGTCCTTTCTCTAATCTGCAGTAAGAAATGGCCTTAACATGCCCTTATGTGGATCTTTCCTGTGCAATAAGACCATTTTTTTAAATATGTCGTCTTATGATAATGATAGCATTAGAACACAGTCATTAAAAATTTAGGAGGAGGCAAAGCACATTAGATGTGCTTAATGGTTAGTATAGAAACCCCCATGCCACACACCACTTAAAAATAAAAAAAATTGTATATGAAACACCCTCTCCAGAGTGTTCCCTGGATTTAGGGGTGGGGTGGGGCTCACCTGACAGATGCCACCATCTCTATCATCTCCCCTCTCTCATTTACATATGAATATCTCTGGCACTCTGAAGCCTCCACCCAAGGAGAAAGGATATCAAAGGGCGGATTATTTTTTCCTTTCCCTTCAAGAACTACTATAAAATCTCAGTGAATGTCATATCTCTTACTGCTTTTCCTTATCACCAAGCTCTGTCCTCTTTGGCAGTTTCTCACATCTATCTTGTGAAACATCATACAGCTATCAAAATCTCTTTATCTCTCTGTCATCTGTGATCTGCTCACACTGAAGGGCATCGCATAACTCCTTCCCCGAGCCAAGCAAACACACATTTCCCTCCCCAGAAAACACTGCCCTCTTCATCACAGTCCCATTTGCCATGCAGGTCAGGAACTGATACATTCGCTGACAGGATAGAGACAGAGAGAAAAAAAAAAACCCAAACCACTCTGGACATTGGAGCTTCAGAGAAAACAGCTTAGGGTCTGCTTCCCTTGGGTTAGGCAACAGATCAAGTTATTGGCCCTGCATTGTCAAGGATAATGCCTTTCCTCTAATAAAAGGAATCATAGTTTTCACATACAGTTCATTAAACATCAGCATTCCTTCTCAGTAGTTTAGTCACTCAGGGTGAACTCCTATTACTGGTTAAATTGCACCACTCTTTTTTAAAGACAAAATAATATATTTATCATTCCATAATCTCTTAGACTCCTGGCAGAGGGAGAATTGAAAACATCCTACTACTTTAGAGTTTCTTGAGTATGCAAATTAGCTTCATAGTCTCAGACTGTAGTATTATAGCAGGATTTCTGCTGATTCACTATTACCAGAGAATAAATCTCTTGGAGAGGTTTGGAGAATGCAGAAGGTTACTACTCTTTACCTTCTCTAGAAACGACCAATGATCTTCCATTGTAACCCACCGTTTATAACTCTTTTGTAATCCGCCTTGTGACCGCAAGGTAATGGCAGAATAGAAATCCCTAATGTAATGTAATGTTACTTCTAAGATTACTGAGGTTTATTTTGGAAAAGGGGGAAATGAGAAATAACTCCTCTTTGAGTCTTTCTAGGATAGACAGCACACGCAGGCAGGCCAGAAAACACAGGGTTTTGAAATTGCATGGAAGACTGCAAGTCACAATGGTCTCATACATTTGGAACATTATAATGTTTGTAAGTTGTTGGTACAATATTTAACTCTGATGCTTTTCATATTGTTAGATTAGTTATACCTTAATATCTTAGTCTTCATAGGAATTGTTTTTATATGGCTTCATAATTATATTAGTTTAGTTTACACGGATGCTCGTTTATCCTTTATGCATCTGTGTTTAATATGTATGTATTATCTTTACTGTAAAATTTCCTTTTTGTTATATTTATTTAATTAATGTTATATTTCACATCTTAAAATTCCAATAAAAAAATTTAAAAAATGAAAAAAATGTAAGTTGTAATGAAATACATCCTAATGTGTTATAAGGCAAAATGGTGACCTTTAATTCTTTATCATGTCAACTGTAGAGCAGATGCAATTTATCAGTAACCTCAGGGAAGGGATCTTTATTTTCTTGTTCTTTTGCAAAGAAGGAAGCTGGAAATTAGTGGGGTTTAAATCTTAATGCAATAAAGAAATTCAGTAACTGTCCTGGGAATTAATAGTTTATTTGCAGGCAGATTCCTTTGAAGAGTATGAGCTGGTTGATTGGAATTAGAGAATGATACGGTGGCTGTTACCCTCGACTAGCTGCAGGTAACTGCGGGTAACCCGACAAAATGGTGGTGGGGGGGGGAAATGCTCACTGCGGGTACAGGGACAAGGCCATCCACCGACCCGTGGAGCGGTGAATGGCCTTGTCCTCGCAGTTAAGGGAGGGAACGCACGCAGCTCCCTCTCTCCTTCCTACCTACCGGCCAAATCTATCTCTCTCCTTCCCCCTTACCTTCACAATGTGTTTTAAGCTGACAGAGTAAGTTGTTCAAGCCGCCGGAGCCTGCGTGCGTCTGTGGGCAGAAGCTTCTCCTCTGACACAACTTCCGACTACACACAGGCTCTGGTGGCTTGAACAACTAACTCTGTCAGCTTAAAACGCGCCACAAAGGTAAAGGGGAGGGAGATGCTCGGACCACGTGAGGGGTGCCGAAGGGGGTGAGGTGGTGAGAGGAAAGGGTGGTGGTGGAAAGGAAAGGAACAGACGCTGAAAGGAAATAGGGAACAGATAGTGGGAAGAAGACGCTGAAGGGAAATGTGGAAGACAGAGTGGGGAAAAGACGCTGAAGGGAAATGGGGAAGAGAGAGTGGGGAGAAGACATTGAATGGAAATGGGGAAGAGAGAGTGGGGAGAAGACGCTGAAGAGAAATGGGGAAGAGAGAGTGGGGAGAAGATGCTGAATGGGAATGGGGACCAGAGAGTGGGAAGAAGACAGAGATGCCAGACTATGGGGGGAGTGGAGGAAAGAAGATGGGTGCCATACCAATTGGGGGGGGGGGTGAAGGGAGAGGCACAGTAACAGAGCAAATGAAAAACGCACAGAGAAGACAAACAGTGGATTGAATGAGAAGATGAGGAAAGCAGAAACCAGACAACAAAGGTAGAAAATAAAATTTCTATTTCTATTTATTTTTTTATTTTTTTAATTTGGGACAGGAGTGTCAAAGATCCCTCTTCGAGGGCCGCAATCCAGTTGGGTTTTCAGGATTTCCCCAAAGACTATGCATGAGATCTATTAGCATACCATGAAAGCAGTGCATGCAAATAGATCTCTTACATATTCATTGGGGAAATCCTAAAATCCTGACTGGATTGCGGCCCTCAAGGAGGGACTTTGACACCCCTGCTTTAGGATAAAGTAGTATATTAGTTGTGTTGATAAAAATTTATAAAAAAAGCCCTGCCAGCTGAACATCTCTTTCTCTAGTTCAGCAGCCAGAACTTTGATTTATAAGGAAGGAATAAGCTAAATATTGCAGTACTAAGGCTTGTATGGATGCTGCGGGGTTAGTAGTCATGGGGACAGGGCGGGGACAGTGGTTGTGGGGATGGGTCGGGGACAGTGGTTGTAGGGGTGGGGACAGTGGTCTCAGGGACAGGGCAGTGACAGGGACGGTGGTCGCGGTGATGGGGACCAATTTTTTCACCGTGTCATTCTCTAATTGGAACCTGAATAGGGGAGTGAGGGAGGGTGTGACTGGTTGAAGGGAATAGCAGAGAACAGGTAGGTTCCCTCTAGTCTAAGGACACTCCAAGGCCAGATATATCAAAGGCTAGTAGCCATTATAAGCCACCATGTCCAGACCTGAATAGCAGTGTGAGCACCCCCAGGGATGACATAATATAAAAGATATTTTATATAGCATATCACTCAATATTCAGTACTATTTAACCATCTAGGAATGTCTCCTGGCCAGTTAAATAGCATTTTGGGCAGTTATCTCCCACTGAATATTAGTGGTTAATGGCCTAAACTTGGCTGGCTATATCATGTGATAGCTGCCAATTTTAAGCACTGACTGGCAGGTCAGTCTTTGGCCATTATAACTTAGTTGGCTTTGTAAATTTTAAGTCTTGGTTAGCTAAAGATAGACCAAATATTTACCGTATTTTCACGCATATAACGCGCGCGTTATACGCGTTTTTACCTACCACGCATACCCCTCGCGCATTATATGCGTGAGCGCGGTATACAAAATTTTTTTACATAGTTCCCACCCCGCCCGACGCCCGATTCACCCCCCCCCAGCAGGACCGCTCGCACCCCCACCCCGAACGACCGCTCGTACGCGCTCCCACCCGCACCCGCATCCACGATCGGAGCAAGAGGGAGCCCAAGCCCTCTTGCCCGGCCGACTCCCCAACTCCCCGACAATATCGGGCCAGAAGGGAGCCCAAACCATCCTGGCCACGGCGACCCCCTACCCCCACCCCGCACTACATTACGGGCAGGAGGGATCCCAGGCCCTCCTGCCCTCGACGCAAACCCCCCTCCCTCCAACGACCGCCCCCCCCAAGAACCTCCGACCGCCCCCCCCCAGCCGACCCGCGAACCCCCTGGCCAACCCCCATGACACCCCCACCCCCCTTCCCCGTACCTTTGGTAGTTGGCCGGACAGACGGGAGCCAAACCCGCCTGTCCGGCAGGCAGCCAACGACGAAATGAGGCCGGATTGGCCCATCCGTCCCAAAGCTCCGCCTACTGGTGGGGCCTAAGGCGCGTGGGCCAATCAGAATAGGCCCTGTAGCCTTAGGTCCCACCTGGGGGCGCGGCCTGAGGCACATGGGCCCAACCCGACCATGTGCCTCAGGCCGCGCCCCCAGGTGGGACCTAAGGCTCCAGGGCCTATTCTGATTGGCCCACGCGCCTTAGGCCCCACCAGTAGGCAGAGCTTTGGGACGGATGGGCCAATCCGGCCTCATTCCGTCGTTGGCTGCCTGCCGGACAGGCGGGTTTGGCTCCCTTCTGTCCGGCCAACTACCAAAGGTACGGGGAAGGGGGGTGGGGGTGTCGTGGGGGTCGGCCAGGGGGGTCGTGGGTCGGCTGGGGGGGCGGTCGGAGGTTCTTGGGGGGGGGCGGTCGTTGGAGGGAGGGGGGTTTGCGTCGAGGGCAGGAGGGCCTGGGATCCCTCCTGCCCGTAATGTAGTGCGGGGTGGGGGTAGGGGGTCGCCGTGGCCAGGAGGGTTTGGGCTCCCTTCTGGCCCGATATTGTCGGGGAGTCGGCGGTCCTTAGGGGTGGGGGTGCGAGTGGTCCTGCCGGGGGGGGGGATGTATCGGATGTCAGGGGGGGGCATCAGGCTTTCAGGATGGGGACAGACCTTCAAGGGGGACAGGCAGACCTTCAAGGGGGGACAGGACTTTCAAGGAGAGTCGGGGTGGCCAGAGGAGAGTCGGGGCGGGCGAAAGGACAGTCGGGCTGCATGCGCGGTATACCCGTGAGCGCGGTATACAAAAGTTTTTGTACATAAAATCGTGGTTTCTGCGCGCTATACCCGTGTGCGCATTTTACACGGGTGCGCATTATCTGCGTGAAAATACGGTAGTGCCAGTCATTGGAAATGGCCCAGCTGTGAATATTGGCAGTCAACGCCAACCACAGGAATTAGCCAGCCTCCCTCACACAGTTTCAATGTCGGCTTTATTATGTATAAATTTTGGAAATGTCCCTGACCCACCTATGCCCCTGCCATGGTCCTGCCACTTTGGGGTTGCACACCATAAAATTTAAGTGTACATGTTACAGACTAGTGTGCAGGGCAGGACTACATGTAACTCCTAATAATTGCTAATTAAGGGAGGATTCATCAGAGTTAGGTTTTTAAGTTGCAGTAAATGGTCTTTATCATGGCTTCAACAGCCGTAATGCTGCAGGTCCAAAAATTAAATTGCCTTGCTTTACCAAGTAATGAGATGCAAGATATGCAAATGCATGTTAGGCATTTCATTACTAAGCTAATCAACTAAAGTAACTTGCAGTGATACACTGCACATCATCTAATCTAATATTTGTGAGCCACTCTTTACCTGACTAGGTTCAAGGCGACATACAATTCAATAGGAATACAAAAAGACTGATGAACTTAAGGCAAGTGTATAGTAATTAAGAGGTTGGGGGAACTATAAGGAGGAGAGGAAAAGCGAGATATGAAGATGACATTTGTGGTACAAATACGCTAAGTGGAGTATGACAAACATGATAGTACAATAACTCAGCTCTTTGCTGGAGTTATTTTACCATCCAGTAGTATCAGGCTATGTGACCCAATGCTTGCAGGCTGCAGGGATGAATATGAACCCCTAGCAATGGAAATATAACCCTCCAACTGTAGTCTCGCGAGATTGCTGCTAAGGGTGCCAGTTTGTCTTCTCCATTTCATAGGCATTACTACAGGGTGGCATAGGTTGGCATGTGCAACAAAAAAGTGTATTGCCATCCCTTTGCAACTTCAGCTTCAGCCAGCACATCAGGCCCGAGATAACTTTATCTCTATCCAATTCAATGGCTAGCTCAGCTCCGCATTAGTGCTGTTCTCATGGTTGGGCTGGCCATTGCCAAGCCCACAAAATACTTATTATGCCTGGTATGGATTCCTGAGTATCTCTGCATATTCAAGGCCTGCCAATTACATTCCATCCAGAATTCCAATTTCTGAGGAAGTGAGATCGAGCACACCTTGAGTATGTATAGATACTCAAGGTCTCCTGCCAACTAAAATGTGATTTTTTGTTTTGTTTTATTTTGTATGTTTGTTTTTTGATACACTAGAATGTCCAAATGGGGGAAGGGAAAATAAGCCAACCTCTTGACATCTCAAACACCTTAAGGGTGTAATGGGGGTGGGGGAATAGAGAAAAGAAGATTCTGAAAAATACCTAAATGTTGGTGGGAAGTAGGTGATGAAGGAATGGGAGATGCTGAACACCTCAGGAGTAAGGGTAAAGAGAAGGAAACAGAAGATGCAGAAAGCAGGAGGGGAGAAGAGAACTGGAGATTCTGAAAACCTTAGAAGCTGGTGGGGTAGAAGCTAGACATCTCAGGGAAGGAAGAAGAGAGATGCTGGATACTCTTAGAGAGAGAAGGAAGGGAGAAATTCTAGACATGAAAGAAAGCCTTAAACCATCCCTTGGGGGAGGGTGCGCAAAATTGTTAGCAATATATAATCCTTCTTTAAGCAACTAAGGCAGCTTTTTTTTTTCTAAGTTCAAATAGTTTTATTGAAATTTCACAAAAGTAGAATAAACTGTGAACAACAAGATCAATCATCCAAAAATGGCAAAGCAACCGTATAGACTAATACATAGTAAGTATTCTGAAATGAAACATTGCAATGCGCAATCTAATAATAGTAATAGCAACATAACATGTAACTAAAGAAGAAAATGAAGGAGAAAAAAAAAAAAAAGAAATAAGGGGACTGCTTGGCTATTATGTGCATGGTGCATCATCAATTCGTAAGCATACTTTAATTTGAATTAAATCCATATCAATCAATACAATAGTCCAGGAACGGTTGCCAGATAGTGTTTGTTTTATGCAAAGATCCCTTCCTTTCAGCTGCCACTAATTCAAACTTAGCTCAAATTTGGCGTACTATCAGTGCCGTACTACACATTTCGGAACCCATCACACTGGCAATAGTGATGCATGGTCATCATGGACTTCAGACTCCTCTTGTTGAACCGCAAGCCAAATTGCTCAAAGCTTTACTGTCCATTGCTATTAAACAGATATTATCAAACTGGAAGTCTTCATCTACCTTATCCTATGCAGCGTGGTGGAATCAAGCATGTCTCACAGCTAAGCAACTAAGGCAGCTTTGTAAATAGGGGCCTCACAGGTAATTCTGTAAAAGTGCACCAATAGATAGATACTTTTGGACTGGCCCTAGGCTCACTATTAGTAACCTTCTTATTTTGAGTCTAGTTGCAGCAAGAAATGTGTTTAATGAAATATCATCTCTTTCTGCTGTGTGTTCAGTCTAGGATTATCTCTCAGCTCTTATTGCAAGACTGATTCCACAGCAGCTGGAGATTACGTCTCATTAAATACCGTATATACTCAAATATAAGTTGATCCGAATATAAGTCGAAACCCTCATTTCCCACCCCCCAAAAAAAGGAGGAAAAATGGTTGACTCGAATATAAGATGGGGGCTTAATATTCAAGTGCCCTACCAGGCTCTGCACCCAGCGCCCACCCCCTCCCTCACTCCCTCCCCTGTCAGGCTCTGCACCCAGCCCTCTTCCCTTCCTGCCCTGCCAGGCTCTGCATCCAGCCCCCCTCACTCCCTCATATTTTGTATCGCATTACTATGTAACACAGGGTAACCTAAATAACACTATGGCCCTCTTTTACTAAGCCATGGTAGAGGTTTCTACCATGGCTCGGGGCATTAAATGTTGCATTGCTCATAGAAATTATATGAGCATCAGAGTATTTCGCTTTCCAGGCCATGGTAGAAACTTCTACTATGGCTTAGTAAAAGGGGTGGGTGGCTTATTAAAAGGGGAGGGGTGGTATGTTAGGGCACTGTAACCAATGATAGAGCCCTTTAATAGGCATTAAGGAGCAAATAACATGGGTTAATATCCTAACTAAGCTACTTGATAACTACCTTCCAATTGTTACATTTCATTTCCAGAAAGCAATGTACAATACTGATATTTGTTTTGAAAAGCAATATAAATGTAAACATATAATAAGTTATAATAATTACTATAATTTGATTGAATGACATATATGTGAAGGGCCATTTTCGGTATGATGTCTAAGTCTAACTTTGGACATTTTCAACAGTGCATCCAAATATCTTGGGTTTTGGGGGTTAAAAACATCCAAAATGCAAAACTGGCAAAATAAGCCATTGGGAGGTAGGAGAGACTAGCACTTTTAGTAGTCTGGCCACATAGATATCCTAGCAGAGCAGTGGGGCACCCTAGGGGCCCAGCTGTGAACTTCACATAAAAGGTCCAGGTTACACATCTCACCATAAGCTCCTTTACATTATATGGGGAGCCCTCTAAAACCCACCCAAAACTATGTGTATCTACCTGTCTACTACTCCAGTATCTCTTATGCCCTCAGGTATAACCTATATGTCAGTACAGAAGGGTATTGGTTGGCACACACTTTCCACCACATATGTATTTCAGTAGTTAGGAAGGGATATGGGCCTGGTTCCCTTCTCTGGAGTCTACTGCACTGACTACCAGGCTACTCTAGACACCTGTTTGCTGCTTTGCTAAGATTGGCCATAATACCTGCAGCTGTAATAGACAGAGAGGTGTGTACTGTTTCATTAACATCTAGGGGGGGTAGGAGGGGATCAGTGATCATTTGGGGAATGTGGGTAAAGGAGGGGTGCTATGCCTTCATGCCTCCACACCTCCAGTGGTCATCTGATCAGTTTGGGCACCTTCTTCTCCCTTATTCAGTTTAACAAGAAGTCTAGCCTCAGATATCCAAATTATGCCCTGGGTGTCTTCTGAAATGTTTGATTATGGCAGAAAAATGTCCAAGTCATAAGCCCGTCCTAGTCCCAACCACACCATGGCTCTAACATGTCACCTTGAGATTTAGACATCTTACTGCTCAAAAGCATAGATATTTGTCTAGAAAATAGGTTTCGAAAATGGCAAATTGGAAGGGTATGGCAAGAAAAACATCTATCTGCCATTTATGCCACATTTTGGACATATATGTATTTCTCTTTTTTTCCCCAAAACTGTTTATTAAAAAGGCAAGATACAAACAAACCAGCAGATACATCATTATTCAATAGTTAACAAACAAAGAACATGTAACAAATGGAACAGGATAAGACAATCAGAGTCTAGGCTTGGGTTCTTAGAACCCAGACTCGGCCAGCCTCTACCCTACTGAAACCCTCCCCCTCACACCACCCCCAACCCACCCTCAACCAACTGGCAATAAGGGCACCACTGGCTTCCGTAACCTATTAACAACTTGACTTTTGATCAGAGGAGGTAAAGTATCTAAATAAGAAGCCCATACGGATAGGAAAATCTTACTCCGATGTCTGGAAAACTGAGCTGACATTGATTCCCACACCATTAAAAGATGGAATTTATTGCACCAATACCAAATGGTGGGTGGGGAGTCCTGAAGCCAATGATTCATAATGCACTTCTTTCCCACAATATATCCCTTAAGGATAAGCAAACTACCTCCCGCAGAAAGTCGCCCTTAGCTAGAAACAGAATCCCTTCAACCTGCGAGGGGAGGTTATAGCCCACCAGGGTCTGCAAATAACATCTGACCTCCAGCCAAAAGGCAGCAATAGCTGTAGAAGACCAGAGACCATGCGCTAAGGTATTATCGACCCGGTGGCATTTCAGACAAGTTGGACATATTTCTCTTTTTAAAATGAGTCCCTTGACTAACCCTTCTCCACATATGTTTGGTTAAGATGTTACTCTGGATATTATGTCCCGTATCTCTTGTAAGTTTCCAATCAAAATGTGCGGTAATATTATTAACAATGCCTTGAGTCCATCTAAATTCAGAATCAGGCAATGGCAAGCCATTTGACCAGGGGCCTCCATGTTTAACACCTCTTTGTTATTGTAATAGCAGGATAATGGGGAATGCCCCCCCCCCAACCCGATATCTGACTCTTCACTATCTTTTAAACACTGTATCCTGGTTTCTTGGAAAAGATCCAGTAACAGAACTGCATTTGATGAGCTATATGGCACAAGTTTTACTTTAAATAGTTAGTAGTCAGGCTTGCTAGAGATCAAAGTTATAAAACAAAAATCTTAAAAGCCACATTTTTGGAAAGGTCTGAAAAAAGGAAGAGAAGCAAAGATAATGATGTATAAAGGTCACTATGTCCCCGAGGAAATTCAGTGTGCCAAATTCTAAACCTAGAACTATCATTCTTAATTCAGAGCTCCTATGCATTTATTAAGTACTATGTGACACTGGCACTACAGCTGCTCTTTTTAATTCTGCAGATATGGACCTATCGATAGCAAATTGCATTCAATGTCTTCTTCAAAGGAACCCCATACGTTTGCATTACTCCTTGGGACTGCCCTCCATGATTGATTTTTCAATCATGCAGCTGTACATCTCAAATAACAATGGCAGTCATGTACTCAGAACTTTAAGCTGCTGCATTGTAAGTCACAGTCTAATAACTCAGTTTGCCTCCCAGTAATTACACGTGGACTTTCCAATTATTCCCAAGCACTTGAAATTCATTAGTCATTGAAAATTAAAATGGCACAGACCCCAACAGTCAATATTTTAAGTCATTTAAAAAAAAAAAAATTCTGAAATAAAGAGATCTCTTTTTATTCCTCAGTGCCAGATCAATACAAATACTAAGCGCAGTGATAGCTATCTCCTCAAGGACAATGATTTAACATCCTGGCGGTGTTATGCATAGTGCGACTGTTTAACATCCATATTAGTGGAAAGTCAAAATTCAGCAGCAGGCATTTCTCATTAAGGCATTTGTCATTCAGCAGTTTATAATACAGGTTTATTCATTCCTGAATGAGTCATCATGGGGGTAGAAAATATGTTGTTTCAAAGCCCAGTCCACTCATCTATAGTCACAAATCTGTTAGTGCTGGAGATCAGGGCCAGATTAATGAGTAGGCCCAGTAAGCACGTGCCTAGGGCCTGAAACTGTGAAGGGGGCCAGCTGAAGGAGGACGATTCACCTTGCCATTTTTTTTTTTTTTTTAAACAGCAACACCCCCCCCCCCTCCCCAGTATTAATGTAATGGGGCTCCCCCATCAACGGCAACACGGCTGGCTCTGTTACAGGCAGGTCCCTCGATGATTGCGTCTGCCAGTCCATCCCCCTCCGACGTCACTTACTTGCTCCAGAAGAAGTGACGTCGGAGGGGGATGGACCGGCAGACACAGTAATCACCGGACTTTCCTGTAACAGATCCTGAAGGAGTCTGGAACTGGTTTTCTTAAGTGTTGAACTAAGTTTTCTCTTTAATAAAATGCTGAATTATGTTTAGCTGCAGACCTAACTTATCTCATGTTCTAGCCTGCCTGCACTGGGTGTTTTAGCTTGGGCATTCTAGCTTCTTATGGCTATCTCAGCATACATGATATTGTATTCCGCCCTCCTGGACATGTAACAGAAAGACTGCAGGGCTTAGATAAGTGATCTGCTAGTGACCTTAAGACCAATGATTGTTAAGAAAAGTAACACCTGAAAAGTTTTTCTAGAATTCAGTTGTATAGCCAGAAGAATGTATAAATATCTCTGAAACTTCCTGGTTTCGGGACTTCTGAAGCCAGCTTGGGGCTTAGGGGTCCGCATATGCTGAATAAACATCTGTGCTTTCTTGAAGTCTCTAAGTTTTGTGGCTGCCATGATGCGAAGGGGGGGGGGGAGGGGGGAGGGGCGTTGCTGTTGATGCGGGGGCGGAGCCCATTGCCGTCAGCTGTTCTAATTCTGCTTTTGGGCTGCCTTTTGCAAAGGAGCTTAGATGGCAGAGTGCTGCAATGTTTGGAGAGGGAGAGAGAAAGGATAATGGAAGGGTGGTGGAGGGAGAGAAAGGGGGCAGGGTGGTATGGAAGGATTGTGAAAAGGATGGTATGGAAAGGTGGTGGAGGAAGAGAAAGGGGGCAGGGAGGTATGGAAGGGGAAGAGAAAGGGGGCAGAGTGGTATGGAAGGGCATGGTGGGGTGGGGGCAGAGTGGGGCAGGGGGCCCAGTGTACTTGTGTGCCTAGGGGCCCCCGACAAATTAATCCTGCCCTGCTGGAGATCACCTTGGCTTCCAATCTATAGCCTAGCCAGTGTGGGAGATTCATTTTTTTTTTCTCCTTACGAATGCAGCTGCATAGCACATTGTCAACCAGAAAAAAAAAGTTAATAACAAAGGGGTCTTTTTACTAGTGCGCCTTAGTAAAAGGACTCCAAAGTCTACTGTTTATATAAACTAAACTAAACCTTAAGTTTATATACCGCATCATCTCCACGGAGATATAAATGTTTGCATTTCTGTGTTGCATCACTCTTCATCATCTGAGCATGTTCATGCGTTTGTGATGATTGGTATCCAGGTACATATGCAAGATGGTGTTAAAATGCAAGTTCAAATGTACCAATCTATCAACTCTTCTAGTTTATTGCCCTATATCAGGGGTAGGGAACTCCGGTCCTCGAGCGCCGTATTCCAGTCGGGTTTTCAGGATTTCCCCAATGAATATGCATTGAAAGCAATGCATGCAAAAAGATCTCATGCATATTCATTGGGGAAATCCTGAAAACCCGACTGGCATACGGCTCTCGAGGACCAGAGTTCCCTACCCCTACCCTATATGATAGGGAAAAATAACCTGACTCTTTTTCAGACATAGGAATATCTACAATGATATATTTAATAAGAAACATAGGGCCCCTCTTTAAAAAGCCGCAGCACTGCAAATGCGATGCAGTCCATAGGAACTGAACAGGCTGTGTCACATTTGCCACATGGGAATTGCTACTGTGGCTTTGTAAAAAGGACCCATAATGATAAATGGTTCAATTTGTTTTTAAGTGTGTTTTTTTAAAAAAAATTGGGGGTGGGTTGGGATTTTGCATTTTCTTCAGCTATTTATTAGCATATTTATCAAATGGGATCCTGTTAAAATATATTTTATTTTATCACTTGTTCTATTTTATCACAGGTTTCATTCTGTGTAATAAGACCTAGTTACTAATAACTGAGGTTAACAGTAAAATAACCTGTCCTAACAGCAGCTCAAAACTACATTTCCCCTTGATGACTAGAAAAGGAAACATTACCTACTGCATATTTACAAACCTGCCAAATTAGCCATATATCTTGCCTTAGACTGCCAAGCTATTCCGTTCTGTGTACTATAAAACTGTGATAGATTTTCAGAATTGCTACAAGAAACCTATCAAAATCCCATTACATTTTATGGTGGCACCAGCAGGGATCTTGTGCCTCATCTTTGCCAAGCAGTGACTTATCATGAAAAACAATAGGCTTGATTCAAAAGCATGAAAAAAAAAAAGTCTCATAAACTAAGGCTCCTAAATTTGGGATACTTTACTAGACTATCACGTGTTATCTGCAGCAGGGCCCAAGGTAATAAACTGGGTCTTAGGGCAGATAGTATGTACTAACCTTTAGTAAAAGACCCCTTAGCAGCCTAAAGGTAAGATTACCATTTGACTCCAGAAAAAGGGTACATGCCTCAGGATCCATGGAAGTAAAACCTGGATATCTCAATCCGTCCTCATTTTTATGGAGTCATATGGTAACCCTACCTAAAGGGATCTTTCACTAAAGTGTAGCAGATTTTGAACTTACCACAGGTTAACAGCAAAAATTGTATCCAAAATCTGTGCAATATATCCAGGGGCAGAGTCCTGCAGCTGACCTGAATTCACCACCTGAATTCATTGCCCTTTTATGGAAGGCTGACCCTTAGCAGTAGTACCACAAGAACACCACTAGGGTTCAGTGATGCTATGTTGAACTTTGAGCTATTCAGAGCAGGAGCAGAGAGGGAACCACTCTGCATCTAATTTATTGATGGATTCATGTATTCATTCTATGTTTTTTAACTGAAAATCATTCAAAATAGTTTGCATGCCAAGTAAATTAAAATTACAAGCAAGGAAGAATAGAGCACACACACACACAGAAAATCAAGACAGACAAATGGAAAGGCCCTGATTCTATAAACAGCACCTAGCAGTGCTTTGCCATTAGGCACCATTCAGCGCAGTTGTCAGTCAGCTGCTAGGCGTCTTTTACAGAATTGTGCCTAGTGGCACCTAACTCAAGTTAGTCATTGATAGGTATCATAATGTTAGGCTCCAGTCTATCAGGCTAGGGATTTCCTGGCCTAATTTTCCAGCACCTAACACAGATGCCTACCAATGCCTAAGTCATTCCATATACCTTCACCACCCTTAACCACATCCATTTTTCAGGTAGGTACAGTTAGGCACTTCACCAAGTTCCTCATGGAACGCAATCATTTTTTTTTTTAAATGAGCTTTTAATGGCATTTTCAATTACTACACCAATTAAGCCAATTAATTTTTTTTTTTTGTTCCACACAGAACTCAGCTAGTTGCCACTTATCTATCCATACTTTAATGTGCCATCATCTGATCCTTATGTACATCCCTTATGTGAGCAAAGTGCCTCTCTTTTTTGGTATCTGCTCCTACCAGTCACCAGTTTGAAAATGGCAAGGGTTCAACAAAGGTCACTAGTGACAGGTAGATGTTCTGCCAATGTGATTTACTTCATTTGAGCCTCCTACATCTTTAAAACTGTGTCCATCAGGAGCATCTATCGACCAAAATGGACAATGCTTTCTCCAGATTAAGTATGTATTGGGGTGGGTCCATCAGAGATCATGTAGGGTAGTTAAATAGGGAATTGATTAGGTAAATGGGAAATAGGTAATGGTTACTTAGTGGGTTAGGTAGGGGAATATAATAGGTAGGTAGATAAATGGGTAGGTAGGTGAATTTTATTTATTTATTTAGTTTTACTTTATTTAGTTTTTAATGCCAACAAAAAGTGCAATACAATTTACATACAAATAATAATAATTAAATAAGCATTTATAAACAATCAGAATCTATACAAAAAATAAAATTCCCTCCTCCATCCAACATTACCATCAGGAATAATACCAAACCAAAAGATATACCCCCTCCCACCCACCCACCCCTGGATGTGTGAGTGCAAAACAACAGAAAATAAAGATAAAGGGCAACTATAACAAATCTACAAAAGACGTCAATGGACCCCAAACCAATTTGAATATCTTATTATGCCCCAGCAAGTCAGCATTCATTTTCTCCTACTTATAAGTTAAGCATAAGCTTGCCCACCAGAAAGGAAAACTAAGGTGCTCCCAATTCTTCCAAATTTTAATTTTAATTTTAAGTTGGTTAATGACCAAGTGGGTAAAGTTGAGGGATCTCTGATAAAGGAACATTCTGGAGCATGGATTTTCAGCTAGGTTTCCTTTATTACATTACATTAGTGATTTCTATTCCACCATTACCTTGCGGTTCAAGGCAGATTACATAAGATTTCTGAGGAGGTTACAAGAATTGTAACTTTACATAAGAATTGTCATAAGATTTGCTTAGGAATTATATAAGAATTTACGGGAATTTGATGTAATATATGTTGGGTAATTAGAAACATTTTAGATTTGAAAGGGGTAGAGAGTATGGTAGGTGGAGATTGAGAAGGAGCTGGTCTTGTTAAATAGGTTTTATGTATTTTTTGAAGAGTAGGGTTTTAGTTTCTTTTTTGAAGGTTTTGCAGTCTGTGGTCGAAGACAGCAGATTGGTGATTTGTCTGTCTAGTTTTGTTGCTTTGGTGGAAAAGTAGCCTTGACTTGACAGTTCCAGGCCAGGGTCT
The DNA here is from genome assembly GCF_902459505.1 of Geotrypetes seraphini. NCBI lineage: Eukaryota > Metazoa > Chordata > Amphibia > Gymnophiona > Dermophiidae > Geotrypetes > Geotrypetes seraphini. Next base: position 243,317,198 of record NC_047085.1, on the reverse strand, counting down.
TCCTTCTTCAGGGTCCTAGAGCAGAGCCTCCTGGGATCTGGGGGCTTTGGCTCTTGGACTCTCGTGTCTGTAAGTTTCCAAATGGGGAATCTCATTCCCAAGAGTCCACATCTTATGGTTCATTGATTTCTGATGGATGTAATTTTTTTTTTTTTCTTATCTTCCTATTGATTTCCATTGAAGTCAATGAGAAGTTATAACCTTGCTTCACCTCCAAAAATGAAATTACAATTCATCACTAATGAGGAAGAGCAAAATTGCCATAAGCATTAGCTTAGTTTGCTACTTTGGAAGTGATTCTGAACCTAGCTCATTAGCATGCATCTTTGATGTCAATTATGATTAGTGAACAGTTTTTGCTAACACCTTTGCTACATGGAAGTCATCTTAGCACAGCAAACATCTACACTTAAACTAGAAATAAACTGTTGCATTAAGCATAGTATGATTTATGATACTGGTTCCTTGTTCTTGGGGAGGGGGTAATGATGATGCTGCAGAAGAGGTAGAAACAATCTGTTATGAAAAAAAAAAATGGGGAAGAGATTCCTAAATGGAAATGCAGAAGGAAGGGCTAGAAGAGAAGGAATAGAGAGGAGAAGGCGTGATGGAGGACCATGACTCATGAGCAGAGAAAGAATAAAAAGGAAGAGGGTTTGAGTAGCAGGAGAAAAAGGAGGGAGTATGCAAGACAGTATAGGGCAGGGCTGCTTAATTCCGGTCTTTGAGATCTACTGGCAGACAAGGTTTTCAGGATATCCACAATGAACATGCATGAGAGAAATTTGCATACCAAGAAGGCAGTGCAGGCAAAATCTCTCTCATGCATATTCATTGTGGATATCCTGAAAACCTGGCTTGCCTGTAGATCTTGAGGACCGGAATTAGGCAGGCCTGCTCTAGTCAGATGTCCAGGTGAACAGGATTTCACAGATGCTTAGGAGTTTAACTGTTTTGTCAATTATTGCGCTTGTATTGTTTTCCTTGAACATGCTTGGCACTTAAAGCTATGCTTTCTGTCTTGTGAAATAACAGTGTGAATTGGGAAGCTTTTAAGTATAACAAATATATTTTACTGTGCTTAATGTCAGGCATGGGTCCATATTGCAGCAGAAGTGTTCTAAATGTCAACACAAATCAATTTTGCAAATGTCAGCCTGACATTAATGAAAACCCGGTTTTCTTATGAAAGACGTCTTGCTAATTCATAATAAATGCTGCAGTCTTCTTTATCACATACATTTCCTAACATTGGTTTCTCGAGTGGAAGAGACACTGGCATTTGCTTTGTGCATCAGGAATTCAGTTTCATGTTTCTCAGCAGCATCTTTTTTTTTTACCACCAGTCACACGATGAGGGGATGTAATTGTACTACAAGAGCATGCATCTGTAAACATTAATCAGGCTATGTGAGAGTTTGCTACAATGCCATCACTAGTTAGAGGTGATTGGAGCAATTTAAAGAAACAGAGTAGGTAAATTAAGCATGATGGAGGCCCATATTCACCTTGAAATTTGTCTTTATAGAAGTGAAAAGTCTCAAGTCTATTGGTCCCCAAAGCGCTTTGTCCCAGGCAGCATGTTTTTTTTTTTTCTTCTAATGAGCTCAGTATTATTACCCAAGGCAAATCTAGCTCATGGCATCTGCGCCACAGGGAAATTGATAGTGCACTTTATTGCAAACAGTTATTTATTTGTTCCTTGGAATTAGTCTGAGTATCCCCAGCTCTGACTGTTCTGCTTGACAGTTTCACTTTAGATAGGGTTACCAGATTTTTCAAATGGAAAATCCAGACCCATGGCCCCACCCCCTAGACCTGCCCCCATTCTGGATGGCCACGCCCCATTCTACCCCACCCCCGTCCCCACCTCGTGCCCCGACCCCTTGACCTGCACAAGCAACGAGCGACATCAGACGGCATTCACGCATGCACTGGTGTGAAGTGATGATGTCACATGCATGCACGTGACATCACCGCATTGCATCTGCACATGCGCAAATGCCGTGCCGACGTCGCTCGTTGCCAGAAGCTTTTCAAAACCCAGGCAAAGTGCCGGGTTTGAAAAGCCATTCAGATCCTTGGATATGTCTGGAGAAATCCAGTCATCTGGTAACCCTAACTTTAGAGGACCTCCCCTAATCAGTGGTTATCATGGGTAGCGGAATGCTGGGGTTGCCTAGGAGCTTTGCCCTGGCCCCAGTGAAAACCTGCAGCATCTCTCCTGATTCACTCATCCACCTTCTTCTGGCACTGTAGTTTTAAATCTTCACATAGCGGCTGCACAACATCAAGGAGGAGGCCTGCCCCGGAAGTAGAAAAAAGGGTTCCAGGGCAGGCCTGCTCACTGACGCTGCATAGTGGCTGCTCAAAGATTTAAGGTAGAATGCAGGGACATGGGAGGATAGGCAGGCACCAAATTTTGGGGAAGGCCATGGCCCCTGTGGCCTCCCCTGTTCCGATGCCTATGGTGGTTATGTAGTCCCTAGAATCTGAGGACCCACAACTCGTTATGCCACATCTATAAAATGGAAAGGTTTATTGCATTGCAACGGGGATATTTTAAGAAGTTTCAGGATGTATGGAAACCATTAACAAAGTATTGTAAAGATTAATTTGAAATTGTTTCCCTTATATTTATCAATTTAGGTGCAGGGAGGGGGGAAGTAATTATTACATGTTTTAAATGATAATGGAATATATGGGAGGGGGGATGGGAAAGGGGTGGGATGGGGATAAGAATTTATGAAATGTATCAATGATTGTTTTTAAGTGATGTATTTATTGTTATTGTGAATGAATATATTTTAACACTTAATGTAATGTTGAAAATGAATAAAGAAGATTAAAAAAAAAACAACTGAGCTCTTAAATATGTGCTCCTAAGTTAAGGGGGAAATTCTGTACCTTGGCACCAAGATTAGGTGCCGCAATGGGGTGTGCTTAGTACCAGTTCTAAGTACTCCTGGCAGAATTCTGTGCACGTAGGATTTGCGCAGAATTCCTCACCCCCGCAGGACAAGAAGAATTCTGTGCACGCCGTACAGAATTCAGAACATGCAGCAGCTCGTCTCACTCTCTTTTCCTCTCTAGCGCTAAGCTTACGTAACATAACTTTATTCTTCTATACCGCCAATAATCAAATGACTTCTAGGCGGTTTACACAGAAGAGAAAGTGGACAATCAGCGAAGTACAAAGTATTGAGAATAAAAGTACAACATGTTATCTAAAGCATAAAATTATTGTTAAAATTAAAACTTCAGTTAAGAAATGAATTTATCAAATAGTCTTAATCCCTTTTCGAACTGCGCTGTAAGATTGCATGGTTCCGCTAATATATTTGCCCAACCAGGACTGTTGTTTACTTGCTTGGAATGCTATCATCCTATCCAAAAAAGACCTGTATCTACAGCCAATGATCCCAGGATAGGTAAATAAATTGCAATTCCTGGTTATCCATGGCAAGGAGATGAGGAAATGAATTGCTGCTCAACAGGTCACGTCCTCCTCCTGTGCCAGCTTAGGCCTGACTTTATATGAATTGCAATCCCTCTGTTCACATAACTATATTACATTTTTTTTGGGGGGGAGGGGAGGGACTAAATCAAAAGGAGTAGTTATAATACTGAATAAAAGAACTCCTCATATGAATATGAAATGGGGGAGGGGGAATCAGGGTAGATACATGTAGGTCTCGGAAAGAATTGATAGATGGAAATTCACATTAGTTAACATGCATGCACCCACTTGTAATAAAGGCACCTTTTTTATAGACATGATGCATAATATCCAGTTCAAAGTAAAGTGGGACATTATTTTTGGAGGAGATATGAATACTAAGCTAGGTGAAAATGATAGAACCAAATGGAGTCATGAACAGATAAGGGAAGGTAATATCCTCAAAAGGCTCTTAAAACTATTCTTTGGAGGATGCTCAATCCAAATGATAAAGGATATATGCATTACTTGGGAAGACACCATACTTCTTTGTAACTTGATTACCGTATTTTCACATAGATAACGCGCACCCGTGTAAAACGCGCACACGGGTATAGCGCGCGAAAAACACAACTTTATGTACAGAAATTTTTATATACCGCGCACACACGTATACCGCGCATGCTGCCCAACTCTCCTTTCACCCGCCCCGACTCTCCTCTGGCCACCCCGACTCTCCTTTCGCCTGCCCCGACTCTCCTCTCCCCCTTGAAGTCCTGTCCCCACCCTGAAAACCTGATGCCCCCCCTGACGTTCGATTCACCACCCCCCCTCGCAGGACCGCTCGCACCCCCACCCCGAACGACCGCTCGCACGCGCTCCCACCCGCACCCGCATCCACGATCGGAGCAAGAGGGAGCCCAAGCCCTCTTGCCCGGCCGACTACCCAACTCCCCGACAATATCGGGCCAGGAGGGAGCCCAAACCCTCCTGGCCACGGCGACCCCCTACCCCCACCCCGCACTACATTACGGGCAGGAGGGATCCCAGGCCCATGTTGGCAGGTCGGGTTGGGCCCATGTGCCTCAGGCCGCGCCCCCAGGTGGGACCTAAGGCTCCAGGGCCTATTCTGATTGGCCCATGCGCCTTAGGCCCCACCAGTAGGCGGAGCTTTGGGACGGATGGGCCAATCCGGCCTCATTCCATCGTTGGCTGCCTGCCGGACAGGCGGGTTTGGCTCCCGTCTGTCCGGCCAACTTCCAAAGGTACGGGGAAGGGGGGTGGGGGTGTCATGGGGGTCGGCCAGGGGGATCGCGGGTCGGCTGGGGGGGCGGTCGGAGGTTCTTGGGGGGGGGCGGTCGTTGGAGGGAGGGGGGTTTGCGTCGAGGGCCGGAGGGCCTGGGATCCCTCCTGCCCGTAATGTAGTGCGGGGTGGGGGTAGGGGGTCGCCGTGGCCAGGAGGGTTTGGGCTCCCTCCTGGCCCGATATTGTCGGGGAGTTGGGGAGTCGGCCGGGCAAGAGGGCTTGGGCTCCCTCTTGCTCCGATCGTGGATGCGGGTGCGGGTGGGAGCGCGTGCGAGCGGTCGTTCGGGGTGGGGGTGTGAGCGGTCCTGATGGGGGGGGTGAATCGGGCGTCGGGCGGGGTGGGAACTATGTAGAAAAACTTTTGTATACCGCGCTCACACGTATAACGCGCGAGGGGTATGCGCGGTAGGTAAAAACGCGTATAACGCATGCGTTATATGCGTGAAAATACGGTACTTTATGTGGAAAGGGAAAATGGAAGGCAGCCAGTATCCACCCAATCAACATTTCTGACCGTGCATTTCTCATGAGAGCAGATTTTCAAGAAAGGAGGAGGAAATCATAATGGAGAAACTAATGTTGGTTTGTTATACCATTTAGAGACCTGAAAAATATGTTATATTATTTGTGGTCTTACATCCCAGCAAATTCTCCGAGTTCAGTTCTATTACTAATGCAACAGTAGCAGCAATCAATGTAACAGTAACAGTGGTCAAAGCAACAGTAACAACTATCAGAGCAACATGAGCAATACAATATCAATTGTTACAATACAGGCATAGAATACATTGTAGCAGGGGTGTCAAAGTCCTTCCTCGAGGGCTGAAATCCAGTTGGGTTCTCGACTCCTCCAATCTTGTCAGCCACCAAATGGTTAAACAAAATGGATCACCCTATCCAACTAATCACCCCTTCTTCGTTACCTCCCATACTAAATGCCTCGGCTCTGTCTTATCGAACACCACAGTATGTATCACCGCCGTATGTAACACTACTGTATGAACTCCGCTATATATATGTAACTTACAGCAAATGTAACTTCTCTGCAATTTGTAACCTAGCTGAAAAATAACTTCACCGTAAATGTAGCATCGCTGAAAATATAAATGTTGCTATACCAAAAAAAAAAAAAATTGTAACTTCACTGTAAATGTACAGTCTCATCATCTGTTACCCGTATAGAACTTCCATGGTATTGCAGTATACAAAAATAAAGTTATTATTATTATTATTATTATCTATTAGCATACAATGAGAGCAGTGCATGCAAATAGATCTCATGCATATTCATTGGGGAAATCCTGAAAACCTGAATGGATAGCAGCCCTCGAGGAGGGACTTTGCCACCCCTGCATTGTGGGAATCAGTTTAGTTTTGCTCATAGCTTAGATTTCTGATGTGATGAGTTCACAGTTAGTATTTTCACCTCATAATCAAGCGGATGTAGTTCAATTTTCAGGCATGCTAGACTCTAGCCAGGATTTTTGGAAGAGCCATGTTTTTAGGGGTTTACAGAACAAAGTATACATGCAGGTAGTGAATTCCATGTTTTTGCAAACTTGATAGCAAAAGGAGTTGTTGTGCAGCCTCTTATACTTTTTTTCCTTTCAGAGATGGGAAGGATAATTCCAAATTGTTGGTGTTACGCTGTTCAGCTGATTTTCCCAGTAGCTCAGCAAATCTGGGAATGTCTCCATGTAGGATTCAAGACAAAGTTAGACAAGTTCCTGCACTGGGCTTTGACCAGAGGTCCACCGCAGGAGTGGACTGCTGGGCACGATGGACCACTGGTCTGACCCAGCAGTGGCAATTCTTATGTTCTTATTAGGTAGCATAGCTTGAATTTGATTTGCTTGTCAACTGGGATCCAATATAGTTCTATCAGTAGTGGTATGACGTGATCAAATCTTGAGTTATAGAATGAGTCTCGCAGCTGTATTCTGTATTAGTTGGAGGGGTTTTTTTTTGTTTTTTTCTTATTTTCTTCAACAGTCCTGAGAGAAATGCATTTCCGTAGTCTAGTAGTGAGAATTATTGATTGGACGAGTATCTTGTAATATTAGCAGAGAAAATAGAATGTAATCCTTCATAATTGTTGTACAGTGGCATACAACTTTCGGACTAGGTTGTTGATGTAATTTTCAAATGTCACAGAATGATCTGGGGGTAACTCCCAGGACCCTGGTGGATTTCTCGATATTGAGGTTGACTCCATTTGTTGACGTGGTGGAAGCAGGGATCAGATGTGTCTTTATCCCAAACTATAGTAGCTTAGGTTTTGTTGGGGGTTTTTTGCATTTAATTTAACCCTTTAATTGATGGATGGTGAAACTGGCTGCTTTGCATAACTTGATGGTGAATGTGAGCAATAGTGACAAGTAAAAGGCATTTGGAGATGCAGATCTTCCATAAGAGCCTTAGATACACATGTTGTTTCTAAGCAACAATGCCAAATAAAGGGCTACGATGCTGTTTTGTTGCCATTCTTGAACCCTACTTAAGGCTTTGGGATAACTTGATAGTGAGGTTAGTTGTATTCAGATCTACGGTGATTAGCACAAGGAGAGTGTGGTGCAGTGGTTAAAGCTACACTCTCAGAACCCTGGGGTTGTGGGTTCAAACCCACACTGCTCCTTGTGACTCTGGGAAAGTCACTTAATCCCCCCATTGCCCCAGGTACATTAGATAGATTGTGAGCCCACCGGAACAGACAGGGAAAAATGCTTGAGTACCTGAATAAATTCATGTAAACCCATTCTGAGCTCCCTTGGGAGAATGGTATATAAAATTGAATAAATAAATATGACCATTTCCCAGGGTCTAATTTGATTGAGTTGAATGTGGTCATGAAGATGTTATACAGTAGAGGTGAGATAGGGGATCCTTGTGGTACTCCACCAGGTTAAGGTCTAGTAGTAGATTTTGTCCTTCAAATCTCTGTATCATCTGTTAGTAACCTATTTAGTAAAAGGGTGTGGTTTACCGTGTTGAATGCTGCTGAGAGGTCAGATTGTACTAGTAGCATTTGCCTACCTTTATTTAGTGCTGATCTTGCTCTGGAAACAAGGTCTGTTAGATAGATCTCTGTGCTGTGTGAGTTTCTGAACCTATGTTGGGAATGTAACAGCAGGTTCCAGCATGCAATGTAATCTTTTAGTTGGGGTGCAGATAGGGATGGGTCTAAACTTGATCCTTTCAGGATGGGGGTGAGTAAGATTTTGCCAAATGCTTCCGATAATCATCTTTGTACCAGATTTGAGTTTTTCATCTTAGTTAACCAACTGAGTACTTCTGGCATATCGTAGTATAGATATTGTGGACATAAATCTAGTTTGCAGCCTATTTTGGATAGTCTGTTTACAAGAGTTCTTAATTAATTAGTTGTTACTGTGTTGAAAGTTATCCATGTCCTTTCTGTTGGAAGGTTGCTCTCAGAATTGGTATCATTTGACTGATTGTTTGCATTATTGTCTGTATTATTGCTGAATATTTTGAATATTGTTTCAATTTTAGTCGAGAAATACTGAGCCAATGTGCTATGTTTCTGCTTTCCTCATCTTCTCATTCAATCCACTGTTTGTCTTCTCTGTGCGTTTTTCATTTGCTCTGTTACTGTGCCTCTCCCTTCACACACCCCCCTCCCCCACAATTGGTATGGCACCCATCTTCTTCCCTCCATTCCCCCCATAGTCTGGCATCTCTATCTTCTTCCCTTCAGCATCTTCTCCCCACTCTCTATCTTCCACATTTTCCTTCAGCATCTGTTCCTCCCCACCCCCATTCAGCATCTGTTCCGTTCCTTTTCACCATCACCCTTCCCTCTTGTGGCTCGCCACCCCCCCCCCTTTAGCATCCTTCGTGTAGTCCGAGCATCTCCCTCCCTCCCCCTTTTGTAAACAGAGAAGCAACTAGCATGGAAGAAATACTCTGCAGAGTAGCACTTGGTCACTCTTCAATGAAGGCTCTCAACAAAGTATTCAAAGGGAAGGAGATAACACTCCAAATGAAAATCAGACTTGTCCACACAGTCATTTTCTCAGTGGTCCGTTAAGGATTCGAAAGCTGGACACTACGGAAACAAGACAGAAAGAAGATTGACTCATTTGAGCTATGGTGCTGGAGAAAGATTTTAGGCGTGTCATGGACCGCCAGAAGAACTAACAAATCGATTCTGGAAGAGATCAAATCAGCCCAAATGATGACGTTATGACTGTCTTATTTTGGTCACGCCATCAGAAGAGAGAGATCACTGGAGAAGGACATCGTGTTTGGGAAGATCAAAGGAACCAGGAGAAGAGAGCGACTTGCAATCAGATGGCTAGACATGTTGAAAACAACCATGGGAATGACACTGGAGGACCTTTCCAGACTAGCACAAAACCGATTTCTTTTTAGATCCGCAATTCATCAAATCGCTAGGACTCAAACACGAGTCGAATGCACCTAACTACAACAATTGTTTATTTGTATCATTTTATAGCCTGATGGACAAATTTTCAAGATTAGGGGGGTCCAGCTTATCTTTTAGCCATGTTTCTGCATTGAAAGTAATTCCAAGTTCAGAAAGTATATGAGTGGCATCCCTCCAAACTTATTTCAGATAGATTTTAAAAAGGCACACAAAAAGGGAATTTTTGGAACAGGGAAATGAGATGGGGAAATTCCTAGCATAGCAGTTAGACATGCAATATAATGAGAGGTGTGTGAATAAAATAATCCCGCAGGGCAATTGTAAAATGGCAAATGATGATATTGTGATAGAATTTAAGAACTTTTTTCAGACACTTAAGGGCTCATTTGCCCAGAATAGAAGATAAGTCAATTTGGGAAGGGGTTAGATCTTCCCATAATATTAGAAACAGACTTTCAGATCTTAATTGTTTCTCTTGTCTTGGGGAGAAATTTTATAACAGGATAGCAACATAGTAACATAGGAGAGGTAGGGGAGGGCTCTTGTTCCCTTAAATATCACTCAGTGGGCCAACCGCTGAAATTGAGTGACAGTGAAACGAGTAATGCTGTTCAATATCTGAACTAACTAGCCAAGTAAAATCCAGCCATTAAAGGGGAAGGCCTGGGGAGGATTTATGGGGTAGGTAGATACTGGCAATATTTAGTGCCAGTCAGTGGCATAGCGAGGGGCAGTGGTATCTGCATAAGAATATAATAACCATTCTGGGTCAGACCAATGGTCCATCTAGCCCAGTATCCTGTTTCCAACAGTGGCCAATCCAGGTCACAAGTATCTGGCAGTAGCCCAAAGAGTAGCAACATTCCATGCTATTGATCCCAGGGCAAGCAGTGACTTCCTCCATGTTCACGAACAGGAAGTAATGCCAGCGGGAGGGCTGAGACCAGCATGAGCAGGGGGGGAGAGAAGACCTTGATCACCGCTGGTGATGACTATAAGAGATATGGGGAGAGAATGCATTTAAGAGATCCACCCATACTGGGGGGAGGAGAGATGCCAGAACCCCTGCCAATTTGGCATCCACGGCACTCTGCCCTTGTCTCTGTTTTTTATTTTTATTTTTTGGCACATGGGTTTCTGCACAAAGGCTGTCCTAACTGTGCCCACTTAGCTATGCAGATGCCAGCACTGAATATTGGCTGGAACCCTCATGATTTTCAGATTGTGGCTAGAATCTTGTTTATGTGTGTTGGCCGCTTGTTATACTACCCTTCAATGTACATTAATAGAGTGGTTTACATAGTAATCAGAAACGAGAAAATAACTACTGTACAAGGTATAAATAGGAGAGAGAAAACAAGTAAGTACATAAAAAGAAGAGGAAAAAAATACCCCCTTGGTTTCTGTAAAAGGTAGAGTACCGTATTTTCACGTAGATAACGTGCACCCGTGTAAAACGCGCACACGGGTATAGCGCGCGGGAAACACACATTTATGTAAAGAAATTTTTATATACCGCACTCACTGGTATACCGCGCATGCCGCCCCGATTCTCCTCTGGCTGCCCCGACTCTCCTTTCACCCGCCCCGACTTTCCGTTCACTGCCCCGACTCTCCTCTGGCTGCCCCGACTCTCCGTTCGCTGCCTGACTCTCCTCTGGCTGCCCCGACTCTCCTCTGGCTGCCCCGACTCTCCTTTCACCCGCCCCGACTTTCCGTTCGCTGCCCCGACTCTCCGTTCGCTGCCCCGACTCTCCTCTGGCTGCCCCCCCTTGAAGTCCTGTCCCCCCTTGAAGGTCTGCCTGTCCCCCCTTGAAGTCCTGTCCCCATCCTGAAAGCCTGATGTCCCCCCCCGACGCCCGATTCATCATCCGGAAGGACCGCTCGCACCCCCACCGCTCACACTCCCACCCTGATGGACCGCTCGCACTCCCACCCGAAGAACTGCTCTCACCCCCACAGCCTCCCCCCCTCCCCCATGGAGAAGCTGTCTACCTTGTTTCCGGATGCCAGTGAGCCCAGCTGCTTCCTCTGCCGGCGGTCCCGCCCCTTCTCTGAGCCCTGCGCTACGCTGCTTCCTCTTCCGGCGGTCCCGCCCTTTCTCTGACGTCAGAGAAAGGGCGGGACCGCCGGAAGAGGAAGCAGCGCAGCAGGGCTCAGAGAAGGGGCAGGACCACCGGCAGAGGAAGCAGCTGGGCTCACTGGCATCCGGAAACAAGGTAGACAGCTTCTCCATGGGGGAGGGGGGGGAGGCTGTGGGGGTGCGAGCGGTTCTTCGGGTGGGAGTGCGAGCGGTCCATCGGGGTGGGAGTGCGAGCGGTGGGGGTGCGAGCAGTCCTTCCGGATGATGAATCGGGCGTCGGGCAGGGTGGGAACTATGTAAAAAAAATTTTATATAGCGTGCTCACGTGTATAACGCGCAAGGTTATGCACGGTTTGTAAAATTGTATATAACGCGCGCGTTATATGCGTGAAAATACGGTAATGATTTTCAGTAACAATGAAAATTTTGGGAATGCTAATTTGCTACAAATTGAAATAAGTAACACATTCCATTATGAAGGGAAAAGAGAAAAGAATGTTCTATCTCTAGTCGAGGTAAATGTGTTCAGAAAACAGAAGGGATGGGGAAGCAATGGATTGCTGATGACCGTAAAGTGCTCAAGAGAATATATGGGGAAATAACAGAGGCCCAAAAGGCACTCCAATGTGAAAAGCACAATAGGTCAAAGATAGCAATTTATGCTAGATCCTGAATTTGATCGGGAGCCAATAATGCCGAAAGAAGAGGGGTAGCCTAGTTAAATTGGATTTCATGGGACAGGAGACATATGGGGGTATTTTGAATTGGCTGTAATCTTTTCAGTACAGAAGAAGGAATATGGACATATATCATATTACAGTAATCCATATGTGTAGCCATTGGGCTATACTTCCATCTCTGCCTCTCCCAGGAAAAACATGCCCTCCTGCTCCCCTCAACCATAGCATCCTTACAGGAATACCTTCCCCCCAGGAGCCCTCTGGGCCTACCTTTATTTTTGATAGTGGCTTATTGATCTTCAGGGCAGGAACAATGCCCACTCACTCCTGCCTATTCTGGCTTTAGCCTCAAAATGGCTGCCATGAGTAGGGTTACCATATGAATCCAGAAAAAGGAGGGCAGATTGAGACATCCGGGTTTTACTTCCACAGAAAGCAATGGAAGTAAAGAGGACAAATTGAGACATCCGGGTTTTACTTCCACAATGGATGGAAAAAACCCGGTTGTCTCAATCCGTCCTCGTTTTTCTGGAGCCATATGGTAACCCTAGCCATGAGCTCTAGCAGCAGTTTCATGGTACTCAGTAGTACTGTGAGACTGCAAATAATGGTCACAACAGCTATTTTGGGGCTGCAGCCAGCAAAAACATGGGTGGAATATGAAGTTAGATCTGGGAGAGCCTTCTTGGCATGGGGAAGCTCCCAGAAGGATTGCTTTGTTTGATTGGGGGGGGAGGGGGATCATAATAAGGCAGAGGAAAAGAGTGATTACTATTCCCCTTATTTGTGTCCCAGCTGATTATTGGCCAGAAAGAGCATATAGCCTGCCTACCAGAAGTAATTCCTAGATTTTCATTGCTGGTGCCTGGACGTAGCCCACATTTAATACCCAGGTCTAATTTAGCTGACAACAGTCAGCATGTAATAACTGCCCACTGAATATTGACAGGTACTTAAATCTCATTGATTGATTACTATGCTGTTTTGTGCATTGTGAAATGTTTGGAAATAAAAACAAATAAGAAAAATACAGAACAGGCTTTGTAGACCCTGACCCATGAGCACCCACTGGCCAATCATAAAGGACCATGAAAACTGTTTTCCGAAGAGAAGGAGAAGAAAAAAAAATTATGTTTAAACAATAATAGATTTTATATTCTGTTTTTCAGAATTGCATATGCATATATTACCACATTTTTTTCTTAATTTTAATTAAAGGTTTCATACATTTTCTCTTAGGAATGAAATCTCCATGAATTGCATTGATGTTGACAACTCTTTTTGATATGTCGCTACAGGAAAGTGGTGTATTCTCTATGTAGAAGAAAATGTAATTTAGAGACATGCCAAAGAATCGGCAGAATGTATTATACATTTGATCTGTTTATGCAAGTAAAGTACTCTTCCCCTTATTTCAAGAAGATGCATTAGGTACTTAAAGAAAATATTCCATGTATTTACTGTCAGATTTGATTTTGTCTGCTACAATTCAAATATCTGTGTTATTTCTCAGACAGATATAGAAGGCACATAAGTATCTCTCTATACTAAAGCTTAGCATGAATGCTAAATTAGACTGAAAAGACATGACCATGCATACACATATACATAAATGAAGGAGTATCAAATGAGAAGGAAGCCTTGTATTAGAGAATGTGCCAGCATGCTCTCCTGTGTAAGCTATTTAGCTTACACTGAATGAGGCTTATTTTCAAAAGAGAAAAATGTCCAAAATATGGCAAAAAAGTAGAATATGTATGGGGTTTTTTCTTGCTGAAATATCCAAATCACTATTTTCAAAACCCATGGTCATCTAAATTGGGTGGAAATAGGGCTTGGACATTTTGCAGTGATAACACTATCCCCCCTTTTACTAAACCGCGAATGCAGTTATTAGCGCAGGGGGGGCACGCTGAATGCTCCGTGCTGCTCCCAGCGCTCAAAGAGTTCCTTTGAGCGTCAGCAGCAGTGCACAACATTCAGCACGGCTCCCTGCACTAATAACCTCTACTGAGGTTTAGTAAAAGGGGGGTATGTAAAATGATTTTTGTTTCTGGGCAGTAAATTTAATTTCCCAATTGCTCATGCCTAAAAAGTAAAGAGAATGTCTGTTATTTCCACAAAACTTTGTTTTTGTGACAAGGATAGTCAAATTTTGCAATTTACCTATTTAAAACATGAAACCAACAAATTTTTATCTTTTAATTCTTATAAAGTCATAAAAAGTAACATATGAATCACAAAATGTATTTATATTGATATTTTACAAAGATAACCATAAAAGATTTTGAAGTGAGTAGGTTGTTTTTTTAAGATTTGCAATTATATTGTAAGTCACGCCTAAATCAGCCCCAAGATGTAGTTTCCCATCGTGTTCTTATTATATTGGTCATGACGTTCAAAGTCCAGTATATCCAGGTGAAAGCACTCACCTTGCTCCTATGAGTATGTTCCCATGTTCTCCTTGAATGTCTGAAGATGAGCATCAAGGCCATGGACTTTGAGAGAAATCTTACAGTCCATTTTACTGTAATTCACCAGATTCTCAACTGACTCCACACAATTTTTGCCTTGTCATTGCCCAAACCGCTGTGACAAAGCTGTTCCAAGCCACTTTCTCATTCCTCATTCTTGGGAATTTCCTTGTACTCCATGATCTTCTCTATCTGTGATCCAATGAAGACATCAGTTTTGATCTTTGCCTCAGACAGATTAGGGAAAATGTCTTGAAGATTCTTGAAGGCTACCAACTCCTTATCTAGAGCTATGAAAAACGTTTCATTAGGCTCAATTTAATGTGCATTGGTGGCATTAACACCTTCTGGGGATCCACCAGTGGTTCCCATTTGACATTGTTTCTTCCCTCAGAAAATTTAGTCCGCTATGGCCAGTCCCACTGTTAGTGATGTGCTTTTGTGTCTCTGCTGTCGCAGAGATAGCAGAGTATTTGGTAAAACTACTTTGGAGACCCATTAGGAATGATACCATTTTGAAGTCTCTGATGACCTCCCAGTCGTACTCATCATACTTCAAGGTGCCTAGTAAGGTTTTGATGCTGTTCTAATCCTCTTTAAGATGCACTGAGTAAGCCAGTAGAAGAGATGGGTACTAGTTCCCATTATGCAGCAGGACTGCTTTGATGCTCCTGGATGAGATTTCTATGAAGAGATGCCACTCTTTTGGGTTACAGGCAATTCCAAATGCCTCAAGCAGACTGGTCATATTTTGGCAGAAACAGAACCCATCTTGATGGATGAAAAAGGTGGAAAAAAATCTTGATGAGCTTTTCTGATCTTTAACTTAACCTCTGAAGAGGTTAAGTATCTGGATGTAGTGGTGGACTCAAAGTTGACATTTAAAAGTCATGTTCGGGAATTGATAAAAAAGATTTTTTTCAGATTGTGGCTTTTCAATAGGCTTCGACTATATTTGCCTGCTAGCATATTAAAAATCATTTTGCAGTCGATGGTACTATTGTCTTGATTATTGTAATCATGTTCTCTTGGGCCTACCAGCAACTTTATTGAGTGCACTACAAGTTGCTCAAAATTCAGTGATAAGGACTCTTTTTCATTTGAGAAGAATTGAGCATGTAACAGAATAGTATGTAAAGCTATACTGGTTGAAGTTAGAAGACCGTATACAGTATACTTTAGACTGCTTGTGATGGTTCATTTGTGTATGCATGGACTTAATTCTAAATGGACTGCGAGGACCGGCACAAGGTGTAGAAGTAGAAGGGACACTGGGAAACAGCGATCACAATATGATCCTCTTTGACCTGGACGCAGGGGCGAAACATCAGTCCAGAAATACGGCCATGGCACTGAACTTCTGAAAAGGGAATTACGAAGGGATGAGACTCATGGTGGGGAAGAAGATTAAGAAGAGGATAAGCACTGTAAAAACGCTAGACAAAGCTCGGTCCCTTTTTAAGGACACAGTCACCGAGGCGCAAAATCTATATATACCACGTATCAACAAGAGATCCAAAAGGAAAAAGAACAAAGAACCGGTGTGGCTCACTGTAGAGGTGAAGGAAGTGAAAACTTAATTTAAGGAATGGAAAAGGTCAAAAATGGACGAAAACTGGACTAAGCACAAACATCAACACAGCTGCCATAAGGCGGTAAAAGGGGCCAACAGAGACTACGAGGGAAAAATAGCCAAGGAGGCAAAAAACTTCAAACTGTTCTTTTGATATATTAAGAGGAAACGACCCACGAAGGAAGTGGTGGGGCCATTGGATGACCATGGAATAAAGGGAGTGCTAAAAGAGGACAAAGCAATTGCTGACAAACTGAACACTTTTTTTGCATTTGTATTTACCGAAGAGGATATACACAGCATACCGGAACCCATCAGGCTATATGCTGGAAATGAAGACGGGACACTGACAGGGTTGACGGTCAGTCTGGAAGAGGTATGCAGGCAGATTGATAGGCTTAAGAGTGATAAATCCCCGGGACCGGATGGCAATCAACAAAGGGTCATCAAGGAACTGAAATAGACTATAGCTGAATTGCTTCAACTAATAGCCAATCTGTCAATCAAATCAGTAAAGATTCCGGAAGAATGAAAGGTGGCGAATGTTATGCCGATCTTCAAAAAAGGTTCGAGGGGAGATCCAGGAAATTACAGACCGGTGAGTCTGACCTCGGTACCGGGAAAGATGGTAGAGGTGCTAACTGATTAGCATGTGAACACCTGCTGTCCACCCCCAGACATATCTCTGGAATAAAATTGAATATATTTTTAAGTGTGTGATTTCTGTGCACACATTTGCCACTTACCACAGGGTGCCTGAGCATGTCCCGTGTTAGGTCATTTATCAATATATTTGTGTAATACACTTTTGAAGTTTGAAAATCGAATAAAGAATTAAAAAAAATAAATTAACAAATAAAAATAAAACAAAAAATGGAAAATAAGATAATACCATTTTATTGGACTAATACATTTTTAAATTAGCTTTCAGAGGTCAAATCCTCTTTCCTTAGGTTAGTAAAGTATACTGCTGTTACAGTATCCTGTCCTGACCTGAAAGAAGGAGAATTTGGTCTCCTGAAAGTTAGTCAAAAATGTATTAAAATTAGTCCAATAAAACAATCATCGTATTTCCATTTTCTTTTTATAAACATTTATCAACACAGCTACAATACTACTTTATCCTAAAGCAAAATAAAAAAATAGAAATTTTTTCTACCTATGTCATCTTGATTTTCATATAGGCTCTCTATCAGCTGAATTATGTGTTTGGGTACTTCCATTTGCACTAGAGTTCTCCAGACAGTCAAAAGCTTTGGTGTAGTCAATGAAGCAAAGGTATAGGGGTTTTTGGTATTCTTTGCTCTTCTCCAATATTCATCTAACATTGGACTAGGACTTGAGCATGAGTTGATGGCATCTAACAACCTTTGTCGCCTGGTTTCTGCTTTCCTCATCTTGCTTACATCCACGGTCTGCCCCTTCCAGAAACTGTCTGCCAACCCCTTCCATCTTTCCATTTCTCATCCTGCCCTCCCCCTGCCCCCTTGGTCTGGCATCCATCTTCTTCTCTCTGTTCCCCTCATGGTCTGGCATTCTTATCCTCCATCTCTCCTTCCCACCCCCTCTCTCTTCTAATTTCCTCCATTCAGATCTGATATTTCTATCTCTTTCCCCTTTTCCCCCCACGTTCTGGCATCTCTCTATTTTTTGCTTCTGTCTAAATTAAATTCTCTCTTACTATTCAGTCCTCAGTTTACCTCTTTTCACTTTGTCTACCCACAGATTGCCACCCCTTTCCTTCATCCCTGCACTATCTCATTAACTGTCTTCTTGCCCCCATCCAGCATATGCCCTTTTTCTTTATCCCCTCCTTCCATCCAGTATGTGCTCTCTTTCTCCATTTCCATTCAGCATCTCCACTCCCCTCTCAACTGACATACATCTGCCCTCTTCTCTCTCTCCCATCTCCCCACTTCCATCATCTGTCCCATCTCTCCTTCTATTCTTCTACCTCAATTCCATTGCGTTATCCTGCCCCCTCACCTCCTCACCATTGCTGCTGCTTCCCAAATGCTCCTGATACTGATGACACAAGTTCTCCCCACTTCCATCATCTGCCCTCTTCTCTTTCTCTCTCTCTCTCCCTTCTGCCCACTTCCATCATCTGCCCCATCTCTTCTTCTATTCCTCTACCTCAATTCCATTGCGTTATCCTGCCCCCTCACCTCCTCACCATTGCTGCTCCTTTCCCAAATGCTCCTGATACTGACGACACAAGTTCTCCCCACTTCCATCATCTGCCCTCTTCTCTCTCTCTCTCTCCCTTCTGCCCACTTCCATCATCTGCCCTCCTCTCTCTTTCTATCCCTTCTGCCCACTTCCATCATCTGCCCACTTAACCTTTCCCCCTAGTTGGCCCATATCCCTCCCCCTCAGCTTCGCGTGTCACCTTTCCAATGTTTTCTTTGTCAAACAGGTCCCAGCTTCGACGGCAAATATTATCTTGCAAGTGATGCTCGATCCAAAGCTTCCCCTCTGATGCGAGCTGTCAAGGCGGAAACAGGAAGCTGCATCAGAGGAGAAGTTTTGGGCCGAGCACCGCTTTACAAGATAATACTGTGTTTTCCCGAAAACAAGACAATGTCTTATATTAATTGGGTCAAAAAAATGCACTAGTGCTTATTTTCAGGGGATGTCTTATTTTTTTTCATGTACAATGATCATCTCTCCCTTCCTCTCGTCCACCCCAATTCTTCCTCTTTCCTTTCTCTCCCCCACATATGCAGCATCTTTCCTCCCCTCTCACCCACTCCCTTGTGCCTTTGCTCTGCAGCATCTTTCTATCCCCCCTCCTTCCCATCCCCCCATGAAGCAGAACCATTGAGCAGCATCTTTCTATCCCTCCCTCCCACCCCCTGTGCAGCAGAATTCTTTGCACAGCTTCTATCCCTCCCTCCCATCTCCCTGTGCAGTAGAACCCTGGAGCAGCATCTTTCTATCCCCCCGCCACACAGCCAAACTCCCGCTGACCCTCCCATCTTTCCATCTCTCCCTCCCAGCTGAACCCCGCCGACCCTCCCACCGCAAGACTACTGACATGCCTACTTCCAAACAGCAGCATCGGCCGCACTCTAAACAGGCTGCTTTGTGGTCTTCTCCGGGGCCTTCCTTGTGCCGCGTTGCTGATGACATCATCAGTGATGTAGCAGAGGATATCACCGGCAGGAGAAGAGCGTGAAGCCGATGCTGCTGACACTGCTGTTTGGAGGGCGGTATGTCAATCATCTCACAGTGAGAGGGTAGGCGGAGTTCAGATGGGAGGGAAAGATAGAAAGATGGGAAGGTCAGCAGATTTGGTTCGGCTACACAGCAGAAAGGGGTAGTGCTGCTGCTGGCGAATTCAGCGATGGAGTCGGGGAGTGTTAGGGCAAGTTGACTGTGAATGTGAGGGAGATGGGCCAGTTAGGGGGAGAAATGCCTAGATCGTGAGGACCCAAATGGCCCTAAAGCACTGTACCGTCAAGCTCCCTGACATTTTCAGGCCCTAGGCACATGCCTACTGGGCCTACCCTTTAATCCAGCCCTGGCCATTATTTACTATTTTCTGGATCAGCAGCATGGAATATTGCTACTCCTTAGGTTTTGGCCAGGTGCTAGTGACCTGGATTGGCCACCATGAGAACGAGCTACTGGGCTTGATGGACTATTGATCTGACCCAGTAAGGCTATTCTTATGTTCTTATAACTGTAGGAATTCTATAACATTCTATAACAGGGATCTCAAAGTCCCTCCTTGAGGGCTGCAATCCAGTCGGGTTTTCAGGATTTCTCCAATGAATATGCATTGAAAGCAGTGCATGCACATAGATCTCATGCATATTCATTGGGGAAATCCTGAAAACCCAACTGGATTGCGGCCCTCAAGAAGGGACTTTGAGACCCCTGTTCTATAACATGCTAGGTACTTGAGACCTGGGTTGGCCACTGTTGAAAACAGGATACTGGGCTCGATGGACCTTCGGTCTGTCCCAGTATGGCAATTCATATGTGCTTAAGTATGCAATTTTGCACTTTAAGCATAAAATTGGGAATTCAACATTATAGAATGAGGCCTTAGCGAGAGCGCCTTTGCGAAGGGCCTTGAGAAGGGACGAGCAAAGACAGCCAAGGACTCCAGAACACCAGGTAAGGAAGAAGAGAGCACGCATGTAGGGAGAGCACACGCACAAGAAGAAAACACACAATAAGACACACACAAGACAGGGAAGGATAAAGAAGCAGCAGGCTTCGGGGACAAGAAAGAGGCCCAAGGGAGGATAACAGACCCACCAAGACAAAAAGCGGCAGAAGAAGTAGACAGGAAAGAGCCAAGCACAGGAGAGAGCACAGCGCCCGCACACATAGAGACATAAGAGAAGGGAGAGGACATCTAGTGGACTCCGAAGAAAGAGAAATGGAAGCAGCAGGAACCCGGAGGAGCTTCCCAGTGTACTGCACAGAGTGTCATATGTATGACTACCTTCCCTCGGGAAGGCAGGCATACATATGCAGTCGGTGTCAGGAACTGGAAAGCCTGAAGAAGGAAGTTGGTCGACTGCAGTGCAGGGTTCAAGAGCTGGAGGGACTCCACATCTCAGAAGCACCTTTCGAGACAACTGAAGACCCTGCAGGAGAAAGCCACATCAAGGAGCAAGTAAGGGATTCATCGAGGAGGCCTACAGGCAGGTAGAAGAGCAGGATCATCAGCAGCGCTGGAGCGAGGAAGCTACGGCTACACAAGATGGAGGACATGGGCCAACAGATGGAAGACAGGGGCCAACGGACGCCGAGGATGAAGGATCACATGGAAGATTCATGCAAGCAGAGAGGGCGAAGACTGGCGGGGACCCTGGAAGAGAAGGACTGAACCACGCAGAGGATACAGATTTGAGACCAGTGAGGAAGCTGAAGAAGGAGAAATCTGCAGTCGTCGTGGGAGACTCAATCCTGAGAGAAGTGGACAGTCACGTAGCAGGAGGGAGAGAGGATCGGCTAGTGACCTGTCTCCCAGGAGCAAGAACGAAGGACATCACCGACAGAATCGAGAGGATCCTGGATGGCGCAGAAACAGAAGAGACAGCAGTGATAATCCACGTGGGAACAAATGATGTCAACAGGAGAAATTACAGCAGGACTACGCTAATTGAACAGTTCAAGATCATAGGAAGGAAACTGAAGCTGAGGACACAGAAGATAGCATTCTCAGAGATTCTGCCAGTACCGAGGGCAGACGTGAAGAGGCAGACCGAGCTACAAGCAATAAACGCTTGGTTGAGGAGATGGTGCGAAGAAGAAGGATTCCTTTTTGTAAGAAACTGGACAACTTTTTGGGGGAAGAACAAGCTCTTCAGGAGGGACGGACTATACCTGAGCAAGGCAGGAATGAGACTGCTAGCAAACAACGTCAAGAGAGGAATTGAGCAGGCTTTAAACTGAGAAGAAGGGGAAAGCCGATAGTCGACCTGACGTCGAAGGTTCGGACAAGAGTATCCAAAGAAGATACTGAGCGGGAAAAATGCTGGGAACAGGCAAGAGACGAACAACAGAAGCTGTTGACCAACAAAAAGGGCAAACAGATAAAATTAGAGGAACAGGAGAGATCAGGAAATCAGGTTGCAGACGAAAAAGATACACCAAAAAATGAGGAAGAAAGGAACAGAAAAGATACACCAAAAAATGAGGAAGAAAGGAACAGAAATGAGGGACTGGCAGCCCAACTAGGGGATGGTAAGAGGAGCAAAACACATGTAAAACCAGCAGAGAAAAGAAAAGACCAGGACTTAAATTGCTTGTACGCTAATGCAAGGAGCCTAAAGACCAAAATGGGAGAATTAGAAGCCATAGCCAAAAAAGAAAACCTAGACATCATTGGAATCACGAAAACATGGTGGAATGAGGATAACCAATGGGACGTAGTGCTGCCAGGGTACAAACTCTATAGAAGAGACAGGACCCACAAGAAGGGTGGAGGAATAGCACTATACATAAAAGACTCCATTCCCTCGTCCGGGGTGGATATAGAACCAAAGGCGGAAGGACTGGAGTCATTATGGGTCAAATTACCAGGAAAAAGTGGCCTTGACATAAGATTGGGTCTATACTATCGTCCACCTGGACAAACGGAAGCAAACGACAAAGATCTGGCAGCAGAATTGAGGCGGGAAGGCAACAACAGGAATGTGACAGTAATGGGAGATTTTAACTACCCCGGAATAAACTGGAATATTGGAAACTCAAACTGTGCGAGGGAAACAGAATTCTTAGAGGCTGTGAGGGACTGCTTTATGGATCAGCTTGTCAAGGAACCAACAAGAGGATATGCCACTCTTGACCTAATCCTCAATGGAATAGGGGGACCTGCAAAAGAAGTGGAAGTAGTAGGACCACTAGGAAACAGCGATCACAACATGATCCAGTACAAATTAGGAGTAAGTACAGCAAAAGGGAAGAGAACCACAGTGACAACATTCAACTTCAAGAAAGGGAACTATGATGCTATGAGAGCAATGTTAAGAAAAAAACTTAGAAACAGCTCAAGGAAAACAGAAACTGTAGAGCAAGCCTGGTCTCTATTCAAGGGCACAGTGCAAGAAGCACAACATATGTACATCCCCAGATTTAGAAAAGGGTGCAAAAAAAACCGAACAAAAGACCCCACATGGATAAACAATGAGGTGAAGAAAGCGATAGGAGACAAGAAAAAATCATTCCGGAAATGGAAAAAGGACCAAACTGGGGAAAACTGGAATAAACACAGGAAACGCCAAAGAGAATGTCATCAAGTGGTTAGGAGAGCGAAAAGAGAATACGAAGAGAGACTGGCCAGGGAGGCAAAAAACTTCAAATCATTCTTCAGATATGTTAAGGGGAAGAAACCGGCGAGGGAGGAAGTAGGACCGTTGGATGATGGAGACAAAAAGGGAGTGATAAAGGAGCAAAAAGAGGTAGCCGACAGGTTAAACAAATTCTTCTCATCAGTCTTCACAAGCGAGGACACATCCAGTGTACCGGAACCTGACGTGATCTTCCATGGTGACCAAGAAGAAAAACTGTCAGCAATAGAGGTGAGCCATGAGGAGGTCCTCCAACAGATAGATAGATTGAAAAGCGACAAATCCCCAGGCCCGGACGGAATCCACCCTAGGGTACTAAAAGAATTAAGAAATGAGATAGCGGGAATACTCCAACGAGTTTGCAACCTATCCTTGAAAACTGGAGAGATTCCGGAGGACTGGAAGATAGCAAATGTTACACCTATCTTTAAAAAGGGATCAAGAGGAGACCCGGGAAACTATAGGCCGGTAAGTTTGACATCGGTTCCGGGCAAGATGGTAGAAGCACTGATAAAGGACAGCATCTGTGAGCACATCAAAAAAAATGGGCTGATGAAAGCGAGCCAACATGGCTTCTGCAAGGGAAGATCGTGCCAAACAAACTTACTGCACTTCTTTGAGGGGGTAAACAGCCAGTTGGACAAAGGGGAACCTGTAGACATCATTTACCTTGACTTCCAAAAGGCCTTTGACAAGGTACCCCATGAGCGGCTACTTAGGAAGCTGTGGAACCACGGGGTGGAAGGGGACGTACACAGATGGATCAAACACTGGTTGGCAGGCAGGAGACAGAGGGTTGGAGTGAAGGGTCACTACTCGGGCTGGAGGAAAGTCACGAGCGGAGTTCCGCAGGGGTCTGTACTTGGACCGCTGCTGTTCAATATATTTATAAATGACCTGGAAACGGGGACGAATTGTGAAGTTATAAAATTTGCGGACGACACTAAACTCTGTAGAAGGGTTAGAACTACGGAAGAGTGTGAGGACCTACAAAGGGACCTAAACAAACTGGAGGAGTGGGCGAATAAATGGCAGATGAAATACAATGTAGGGAAATGCAAAGTCATGCATATAGGGAGAAAAAACCCGATGTTCAGCTACCAAATGGGGGGATTAGTATTAGAGGAAAGTAACCTTGAAAGAGATTTGGGTGTACTGGTGGATACAACAATGAAGTCAACGGCGCAATGCGCAGCAGCCGCGAAGAAGGCAAACAGAATGTTGGGTATTATTAAAAATGGTATTACGACCAGAACAAAAGAAGTCATCCTGCCGTTGTATCAGGCAATGGTGCGCCCGCACCTGGAGTACTGTGTTCAGTATTGGTCACCGTACCTTAAGAAGGATATGGCAATACTTGAGAGGGTCCAGAGGAGAGCGACACGAATGATTAAGGGCATGGAAAACCTTTCATACACTGAAAGATTGGAGAGGCTGGAGCTCTTCTCCCTGGAAAAGCGGAGACTCAGAGGAGACATGATAGAAACCTACAAGATCATGAAGGGCATAGAGAAAGTAGAGAGAGATAGATTCTTCAAATTTTCAAAACATAAAAGAACAAGAGGGCATTCGGAAAAATTGGAAGGGGATAGATTCAAAACAAATGCTAGGAAGTTTTTCTTTACTCAGCGGGTGGTGGATACCTGGAATGCGCTTCCAGAGGACGTAATAGGGCAGAGTACGGTACTGGGGTTTAAGAAAGGATTGGACAATTTCCTGTTGGAAAAGCGGATAGAGGGGTATAGATAGAGGATTACTGCACAGGTCCTGGACCTGTTGGGCCGCCGCATGAGCGGACTGCTGGGCACGATGGACCTCGGGTCTGACCCGGCAGAGGCATTGCTTATGTTCTTATGTTATGTTCTTATGTTATGTGTGAACTGTTAAATACACCTTAGTAAAAAGGGCCCCTTTGAGTTCTTTCATTCATTTCTGAACCACTTAATGGGCAGATTTATCAACATTTTTTGTTAGTTCAATTAGGGACCTTTTTACTGAGGTATATTAGGGGCTCCTTTTACTAAGCTGCAATAGTGTTTTTAGCCACGCAGAATTTTAGCGCGCGCTAAACCTGTACTGTAGGGGTGATTCCTTGTTCACACCTTAAGGTTAGGGCTCTCTCTAACGTCATAAAGCCTGAACCATTGTCTACAAGAAATCTTTCCAGTATGAACCATGCATCTTTATTGCCTGCTGCCTGACAGATGCATTCTGGGTATGTTCATGAGAACTGTGTGTTTCTCCAGTCAAGGACATCTGACTATGCCTACATGCTCAGCCCTTGTGAACTTGGGGGAGTCATCAACTTCTGTGCTGTTCTTATCTAAGAAGGCGCCTCTTCCCAAGGCCTGTATGAGACTTTACACAGTAAGGCTATTCATCCAATTTCTGTTTCTGGATTGGTTCTGAGAGGTCATCTGATGAGAACTAAGGAGAATGTGCTTAATTAATTGCTAGTCTGCAGTGGCGTACCTAGGGTATGTGGCACCCGGGGCCCATCATTTTTTGACACCCCCCCATCTATATGAAAAATATGACTTTTAGTAACAATCCACATATCGCACAACAAGAGTGTACCTAGGAAAAGGCAGCATCTTAAACACTGCAGTAAGCACTAGAACACCAACACGTACATTGTAAAACTAAACAAGCCAGATCCCGCACAGTCAATTGATCCTGTAGTCAATGCCAACTGAAAACTATGTTCTTTTCATACACACAGAACAGAGATACACCCTCGCCCAATATGGAATAACAAACTAAAAATAGAAATATGTAGACAAAAGTTAAACTGAACCGCCAAGAAACCAGACCCTGGATGCAATGCAACACCATAAAAACAGTAACACATGTCCTCTAATACAGTACAAAATATAAAGACAGTAGATGTAAATTTGAAAAAACTGATACATAACAATCACCACTTTACAAATTAACAAATAAAAATAAAACAAATAATGAGAAATAAAAAAAATACCATTTTATTGGACTAATCCCTGTAAGCTCGGTCCCCATCCCCGCAAACCACCTGATTCCATCCACACAAGCTTTGAATTATTTATATTAAAGTATAAAAAGAAACAATATTCTGTACAATTGTCAATTTATAAATAAGCGTCTTCTCCCCACTCTCTCTTCCCCATTTCCCTTCAGCGTCCTCAGCCCACTCTCTCTCCACTTTCCTTCAGCGCACGCACATAAAAACAAGCAATTTCATTCTATTCATTCATAGAAATTAAAGTCTAAATAATGCCAGTCACATAACAAAACATGATTTTACAAAAATAATTCCCTGCACAGTCAAGCCTGCAAGGATTACTAGATGTCTTTCAGCAGCTCCCCTCCCCTTACCTTTGTGGCCAAGTCAAAATGATCTACCAACAATAAAATTTTAAAAACACAAAGCACGCTGTACGCAGAGAAAATGTTAATTATCATTTATATTCCGCGGGTTTTCAAAGAGGTCAAGGCAGATGACTTTATGCAATGTCACCTCAGTAACAACTATACAAAAATAGACAAATATTCCCCCTCCCTTTTTACTAAACCACGATAGCGGTTTTTAGCGTAGGGAGCTGCGCTGAATGCCCCACGCTGCTTTCGACGCTCATAGGCTTCCTGCACTAAAAAACGCAGTTTAGTAAAAGGGGACCATAGTGCAAAATATAGACAGCATATATAAATTCTCAAAATGGACACATTTTGATCACTAAATTGAAAATAAAATCATTTTTCCTACCTTTGGTAATTTAATGAGTCTCTGGTTGCACTTTCTTCTGACTGTGCATCCAATCTTTCTTCCTTTCTTTCAGCCTGTATGCTTCCTCTCCTCCTGACCTCATTCCCCTCCTCCCAACTTTTTCTTCCTCTCTTCCTGCCCTTTCTTTCTTTCTCTCTTCATGCCCCCTTTCTTTTTATCTGTTTCTCTTTCTGCCCTCTTACTTTCTTTCTCCTTGCCCTCCCCCAAGCCACTGCCAAGTCACTGCCATCGGGGAACAGGCCCCAAAGCCGCCGGCCGCCGGCCCACCCAAGCTCTCCCTACTTCGGGCCAACTAGCATTCCTCTCCCCAATGTCAATTCTGCCGTCGGAGAAGAAGGCTGATCAGACCAAGATCACAATCGATTGGGGGAAATGCTGCCGGGTCCTGCCTTCGCGGAAACTGAAAGTAGGCAGGACCCGGCAGCAAGGAGAGCAAATGGAAAGCTTCACTGACCTGTCTCCCGCCTTAAACCGTTGCGAATTTATGCTTCGGGGATCTAACATGTGCGTGCCGGCTTCCCTTCTCTTCCCTCCCCTCCCCCCCGGACATAACTTCCGGTTTCGGAGGGAAGAGAAGGGAAGCTGACACATACACGTTAAAGCCGTGGAGCATACAAAAATAGAGGCTAAGGTGAAATCTTCAAGCTGGCTTTTTTTTTTAATGTTGAGCAGCAGCGGAGGCAGCAGAATTTAGCTGGGCGGTCATCTAAATTACCTGGGCGGACCACCTAGCTGAAAGGCCCTAGGGCAGGGGTGCCCACACTTTTTTGACTCGCGAGCTACTTTTAAAATGACCAAGTCAAAATGATCTACCAACAATAAAATTTTAAAAAAGCACAACGCACACTGTACGCATAGAATTGTTAATTATCATTCCTATTCCGGGATTTTTTCAAAGAGGTCAAAGCAGATGACTCTATGCACTGTCACCTCAGTAACAACCATAGAAAAATAGACAAATACCCACCCCCCTCCCTTTTTACTAAACCACAATAGAAGTTTTTAGCGCAGGGAGCTGCGCTGAATGCCCAGCACTGCTCTCGACGCTCATAGGCTCCCTGCGCTAAAAAACACTATTGCGGTTTAGTAAAAGGGGATCATATTGTAAAATATAGACAGCAGATATAAATTCAGACACATTTTGATCACTAAATTTAAAATAAAATAATTTTTCCTACCTTGTCTGGTAATTTCATGAGTCTCTGGTTGCACTTTCTTCTTCTGACTGTGCATCCAATCTTTCTTTCAGCCTGTATGCTTCCTCTCCTCCACACCTCATTCCCTCCCCCAACTTTTTCTTCCTCTCTCCCTGACCTTTCTTTCTTTCTCTCTTCATGCCCCCTTTCTTTTTTTCTGTTTCTCTTCTTTCCTTCTGTCTCCCTGCCTGCCCCCTTTCTTTCTTTCTCCCTGCCCTTCCGCAAGCCACTGCCACTGCCGTTGCCATCGGGGAACAGGACCCAAACCGCCACCAATGGATAACAGGCCCCAAAGCCGACGTCAACGTCGACGACGCCCCATACTCTCCCTGCTTCGGGCTGACCAGCATTCCTCTCCCCGACGTCAATTCTGCCATCGGAGAGGCAGCGATTGGCTGGCCCGAACTTCCTCTCCGATGGCAGAATTGACCTCGGGGAGAGGAAGACTGATCGGCCCGATAGATCGCCAAGGCAAAGTGAGTCCTGGGTGATCGACTCACTTTGCCTTGGCGAGCTACTCGTCGATCTATTGGGCACCCCTGCCCTAGGGAGAGCTCTCTCCTGTGCACCCCTTTGGGGCGTGCACCCGGGGTGGACCGCCTCCCCCCCGCCGCCCCCCCTAGGTACGCTACTGCTAGTCTGTGCTAGGGTGTAAGGAAGCTTGGATCTTAGCATAGGTTTCTCTGCACACCTTCTGTAATAATTAAGACCTGATAAATTACCTCTTGTGATTAGCTCTCTTCCAGGGAGTGAAGAAACAGGACTTTTATCCAGACCTGGTATTCATATCACTTAAGGAACTATTGCTGACGGACTTTTATAGCTTACTTCATTGAATAACGGACTCTTGCTGACCGGAAGAAATTCTACATCGTGCCACGCCAAGAAAGGACTGATTCTATTTTCCTGAGGCTTGACCTGCAGGATGGTGAGCTAGGAATCATATTTTCCTTATCAGCTGGGCAAGGTAGATCTCTGATTGGTTACAGAAAAGGAGTTATTAATTACTCTGGGTGATAAACTGTAATAGATTGCTGCTAATCAGGAATTATTTAGTGTGTAAGAATTAGTTCTAGTTACTCATTTATTTAGCAAGTATTGTGTGATAATATGTACTGAGTTTCATGCATGTATTCGGACCTTGTGTGAACAATAATTAGTTATAATTTACTGCTTGCTTATGAATTATATTTTTATATCTATAATACAACTCTTTCATAAAGCCCTGGTCTCTATTTTTGTATAAGTTGGCAAAGAGTTTATAAGTTGGATAAGGAGTTTATGGTTTCCCTAACAACTTGTATACACGTCATTTGTTTATATAGCAATCATTTGTCATACCCATAAATCTATCTACAGTACTACATGGCTAGAACTAACCCCAGCTTAATGCTGACATTAGCGTCTAGCGCGCGGGGCAAATCTGTGTGCACTAAGCGCATGCTAAAACCGCTATCACAGCTTAGGTAAAGGAGCCCTAGGTGCTACTGCAACTTAAAATGACCTACCACGAGACATGTTCAGGCACCCTGTGGTAAGTGGCAAATGTGTGCACAGAAATCACACACTTAAATATTTTCAATTTTGTTCCAGAGGTATGTCTGGGGACGGACAGCAGGTATTCCTGTGCTAATCAGTTAGTGCAGCTACATTCCCTCGAGCTGATTAGTGTAGGAATAGCATATGAGACCTTTACCGCCTACAAAAAGGGTAGTGTAAACGCACATGTGCTAACTTTTTTTTAAAAAAATGGTCGCTTGCAAATGGAAACATTTGTGCATAACCGCAAACAATAAGGGTTTCAACAGAATAACAATACTAGCTCTACTGTTGAAAAGGATTAAAACCACAGAGAGAGTGAATAACAATCTATCTGCAATGGTAGCAGGTGGAGAAAAAAAAGACTCAGAGTAAAGGGACAGTCATAAACATAGGTAATATACAGAGTGCTGTCATGAAGATTTCCCCTGAAGCAGCCAGCTTGACCAGTGAAGAAAAATTTCTTGCTAGGTTTTCATCTGAATGGAAATGATCCTTGGGTAGTGTTTCAAAGCTATATAACTGTGAGAAGCCCTCTTTACAGGACTGTACCAGACAAGTGACCTCTAGTGCACTTTTAACCCAGTTGTGAGTGTTTCAACTATGCTGTGACTATTGTTATGTATGTGTTTTGATTATGCATGTTATACAACAATAGAATAAAAAAAACCTGATGGTTACCTATCAATTAAATACAACTTATAAAACCACCGATGTAAACCAAAATGACACTGAAGGTTCTTTTTTTCTTTTTTTCTCTCATCATATAAACAGGATCAAGCCTCAGATTATGGAGTTTCACCCTTTCAGGGTTCTCTCAAAGAGAAAGACAATTCTTTTCTCTTACTCCTGCTGACATCACCGGCCTAAACCCATCCTAAACTAAACTAAACTAAGCCTTAGGTTTATATACCGCATCTTCTCCACTGAAGTGGAGCTCGACACGGTTTACAGAGTTTAAAAAATATGGAAAGAGAGAAGAGAAAGAGTTTACAAAGCATAAAAAGAGGGGATGTAATCAGGAGAAGAGATTATTATATGCTAGAGAAAAGCCAGGTTTTCAGTTGTTTTCGGAATAGTTGGAGGGAGTCCAGGTTCCGCAGCGGGACAGTGAGGTCGTTCCAGAGGCCGGTGATTTTGGAGAGGAGGGATCTACCCAGTTTACCTGCGTGGAGGATGCCGTGTAGAGAGGGGAAGGATAGTTTATGTCTGTGGGCAGATCTGGTGGTAGTTGGTGACGGGGCGAGGAAGGATAGAAGGATTAGGGGCGGAAGGATGCCGTGAATGATCTTGAAAGCCAGGCAGGAGCATTTGAAATGAATTCTGGAAAGTACTGGGAGCCAGTGAAGATTGGTAAGTAGAGGGGAGACGTGGTCATATTTGCGTTTAGCAAAATCAGCTTAGCCGCAGTGTTCTGGATAAGCTGGAGTCTGCGAAGACTTTTTTTCGTTAGGCCTAAGTAGATGGCGTTACAATAATCGAGTTTGGATAGGATGATGGATTGTACAAGGACGGTGAAATGCTTTTGGTGAAAATAGGATCTAACTTTCCTCAGCATGTGGAGGCTGAAAAAACAAGATTTTGCCAGGGAATTCAGGTGATCGTTGAGAGAAAGGGAGGAGTCGATAGTGATGCCAAGGACCTTGCTTGAGAACTCAAGGTGTAGAGCAGGGCCTGTGGGTAGGGTGAAGAGGGCGGGCAGGTGAGCTAATTTTGGGCCGAGCCAGAGTAATTTTGTTTTTGATTCATTTAATTTCATCTGTTCTGAGAGGGACCAGGCGTGAAGTCTCATTATGCATG
Source organism: Geotrypetes seraphini (assembly GCF_902459505.1). Lineage (NCBI taxonomy): Eukaryota > Metazoa > Chordata > Amphibia > Gymnophiona > Dermophiidae > Geotrypetes > Geotrypetes seraphini. Next base: position 243,286,123 of record NC_047085.1, on the reverse strand, counting down.
ATGTGATGTTCTCTTGGAGGTTTGTAAGGTTTGGATCTGTTTCGAGGAGGATGAGGATATCGTCTGCATATGTGTAAATTGTTTCAAGGGGGATAGTTTAAGGAACTTCAGGGAGGTCATATATATGTTGAAGAGAATAGGGGATAGGGGAGAGCCCTGTGGAACACCACAGGATGGTGTCCATGAAGCGGATTTGGAGCCGTTTGTGTTGACAATTTAGGAACGATCGCGAAGGAAGTTTGAGAACCACTTTAGGACAGAAGAGTCTATCCCAATCTCGGAAAGTTGGTAGATTAGTATGTCGTGATGCATGACGTCGAAAGCCGCGGAGAGATCAAACTGTAGGAGAACAGCAAATTTGTTTTGGGCGTGTAGTTGTTGCACCTTTGAGATTAGGGAAACTAGGAGGGACTTGGTGCTGAAATTGGGCCTAAATCCGTATTGGTAGTGTTGGAGAATGGAGAATCTCTCTAGGTAAGAGGAGAGCTGAGTGGCGACTATGGTCTCTAGAAGTTTTGTTAAAAGAGGGATGTTTGCTATGGGGCGATAGTTCGATGGTGAGGAAGGGTCAAGATCGGGTTTTTTCAGAAGAGGGGATAAGGCAATGTGTCCCATTTTGGTGGAGAACAGGCCCAATAGTAAGACTTTGTTTATGAGGTTAGTAAGGGAAGAGATGGCCTGTGTGGGGATTTTTTCGTAAAGGTAGGATGGGAAGGGATCTAGGATGCACTTGCAGGATTTAAGTTTGAGGCAAAGTTTAGAGATCTGGGGCTCGGATACAAGTTCGAATGTAATCCATGATCTGTCGGCAGGGATAGCGTCAGAGTCTTTCGGGGGGAGAGAGTTGTAGGAGATAGATGAGGGAAACGAGCTCTTTATGGTAGTGATCTTCTCGTTGAAAAATTTGGCTAGGTCATTTGGAGATTGGAGGGGGGGAGGGGGCGGAGTCATTTTTAGAAGTTAGGTTAGATCCTCCCTACCTTAATTCCAACATTAAACTTATTCTTTATTTCTTCATTACTTTAATTATTTAATTCATAGCTCTTCAATCTTCAATTAATTTATACTGGAACACACCTAAATTGATTACTGCTAATTTATGTTAGACTCACTTATTTTAAATACACAATTCTAAAAAGCCTCCTACTTCATTAAATCTTAAAATTTTTTTAGAGACCTCACAGTTCATTTTAGAAACTCAGAACCAACACGAGGCAGGAGCGTGGGAAGATCGCTCTTGCCCCAAAAACCCGCTAGACCACCACGTAAGGCTTAAGGGAGGGGAGCTTACAGGGCTTAAAATAGCCGGGAGAAGCGGGGGGTAGGGGCAAAACTGGCCTGATTACTATTCGTGGTTTTTTAATATTCGCAGGCCGGCTCTGCCCTTAACCCCCGTGGATACGGAGGGAAAAGTGTATTTACTTTTTATGTGGATTTAATCCTTTTTAACAGTAAAGTAGAGTTAACATTTGTGCATAACCATTGATACAAGAAAAAGTAGAAAATCGGCCATTTTAGGACTGAGGTACAAAATGGCCCTAGTGTGCATGAAAATCTGCATAAGGGCACGCTAAGGCCACTTTTTACTGCAGTTTAGTTAAAGGACCACTCAAATGCTTTGTGAACTATTTATTCTGAAAAGCTTTTCTATCCTCATGTACTTACCATGGATTCAGTACATTTGGTCCTTTAATTTGATGGGAGTAATACAGCACCACGGAGCATCTTTTGGTGGGATGTGCTTAAGAACATAAGCCATGCCTCCGCTGGGTCAGACTTGAGGTCCATCGCGCCCAGCAGCCCGCTCACGCGGCGGCCCAACAGATCCAGGATCTGTGCAGTAATCCTCTATCTGTACCCCTCTATCCCCTTTTCCAGCAGGAAATTGTCCAATCCTTTCTTGAACCCCAGTACCTATCCCGCTCCACTCTGTGGTCTCCGTCTTGCTGACACCACCAAAATCTTTCCAGCGTCTGTATCGCATGTTGTCCCTGAGGGATGTCTCCCACCACCAGCAAGTTTCAAGTTTCAAGTTTATTAGGATTTTATATACCGCCTATCAAGGTTATCTAAGCGGTTTTTTACAATCAGGTACTCAAGCATTTTCCCTGTCTGTCCCGGTGGGCTCACAATCTATCTAATGTACCTGGGGCCTTCCTTCTTCAGGATAGCACTTAACTCTGCCACCGTGGTCATTAGCTTATGGGCCCCATTGATAGTGACAAGCAATCCAAATGGGAAAAGCCACCGATACTGGATAATCTTGCGCAGTACCGTATTCTGCCCTATTACGTCCTCTGGAAGCGTATTCCAGGTGCTAAAAGGTAGAAAGTGTTCCTTTTCCCTGGGCTTTCTTTCCCCCCCCCCCAAAAAAAAAAATATAATAATAATAACTGTATTTCACCTTACTTGTTCCATATGCAAATCCAACACATGCAAATACAATTTGCTTAACCAACTCTTACAGAGTTTAGCACCAATATTTCCTTATAATACGCAATCTGACAGTAAAAAACATGTTGACTTTTTTATCTAGATTTTATCTGCCGCTTTTATTGTTGAAGACAAGTAGCTTGCTCTCCTCTCCAGTGTAATAAAGAGTAAATTGAAGTTTGATTTCTTTAGAGTTTAGAGATTCCCAGCAACTTGCACACAATCCCGAGCAGTAATATTTGGCCACAGTATTGCAGCAAATGCTTATCTGCAGTAAATGATTAACAAATGGATTTTCTTTCCACCTACTCCATATGAGTATAGACACTAGAGAGAAGAATAGCTTTTCAGCAATGAAAGAGCATATTACTATGTATTTTTTTCCCCCTACTCTTTTGGCAATAAAGGCCTTAAGAAATTGCTGTGGAATCTGAAAAAAAAAAATATCTTTAGAAGCACAGATGCGTATGTGGGTGGCTTTTGACATCTGAGTGCTTGAAAAAGAAGAAAAAAAGAGAAGTTAATAAAGGTTGAGTTGTTCAGAGCATTTCCTACTCCATGTTCCATTTGCTTTCTAATAAAACTATAAGCAGGAAGCTTAACCATCCTTGAAGGTTACAATTATGTTTTCGGAACAAGGTGCATTAGAAATGGACATAAGATCCTATGTAATAAAGTTCAATATGCACTTTAAATTTATTTTGGCAATGCCAAAAATAGCATGCTATTTAGTAAGGCATGCAAAATAGGCATTAAAATGAGCATAAGAACATAAGATTTGCCGCTGCTAGGTCAGACCAGTGGTCCATCGTGCCCAGCAGTCCGCTCACGCAGCGGCCCTTAGGTCAAAGACCAGTGCTCTATTTGAGTCTAGCCTTACTTGCGTATGTTCTGTTCCCGTAGGAACTTATCTAACCTTGTCTTGAATCCCTGAAGGGTGCTTTCCCCTATAAGAGCCTCCGGAAGAGCGTTCCGGATTTCTACCACTCTCTGGGTGAAGAACTTCCTTACGTTTGTACAGAATCTTTTCCCTTGTAACTTTAGCGAGTGCCCTCTCGTTCTCTTCACCTTGGAGAGGGTGAACAGTCTCTCTTTCTCTACTAAGTCAATTCCCTTCAATATCTTGAATGTTTTGATCATGTCCCCTCTCAGTCTTCTCTTCTCAAGGGAGAACAGGCCCAGTTTCTCTAGCCTCTCATTGTACGGCAACTCCCCAGTCCCTTGAACAGTAAGACGGTCTCTGATCACATTAAATGCATGCACTAAAATATGTACAGCAGGTAGGGTCTTGAGAGCATACCATACAATTCCCTTCAGGCCCAGTGAAACTTCATTAGGATGAGGGGCGTTCAATAATTTATCTACCTGAGTATGACACAATGTAGCAAGTGTGTTGGAACAAGTTTGTGCGTGTAGTGACATGTCTCAAGGTTACTCATGTATAAATCAACTAAATAAGGAAACCTAGAGAAATGTCCAATAGATATAAATAACAAATGATGAGGACAAAACTATAATAAGTGGATTTCTTTCTAGACCTCAAATACTCAAGGCACTACTTGTAATTCTATTCGTGCCCTTGCTGGGGTGGTGTTTTCATTATTGGTGTTAGCAAATAGCTTATGCAATAAATCTTTTGTAAATTTTCAACAGGCTCTATATAAATCAGTGGTTCCCAAACCTGTCCTGGGGGACCCCCAGCCAGTTAGGTTTTCAAGATATCCCTAATGAATATGTATGAGAGAGATTTGCATACCTGTCACTTCCATTATATGCAAATCTCTCTCATGCATATTCATTAGGGATATCTTTAAAACCTGACTGGCTGGGGGTCCCCCAGGACAGGTTTGGGAACCACTGATATAAATTATAAACTGCATATCGTACTAAAAAGTTAATGGGTCCACTGGTAGCGTATTGTGTATTAGTGAATCATGAGTTGTCATCTTTTTCGTTGTGTAGTGCTGGAACAGCTTGCCATAAGCATTTGTCGAAGCAATATATGGCGCGCCTTCGGCATAGAGAGTACAATCTCTGCTTCAAAGTAACTCAGGCACAGATTCTAGAAAAGTTAGGCAACTAGATATGTTGGCTTTTACAAAGCTACCTTGAGCCAGTGAGGTAAATGCTCCAACGCTCATAAAATTCCTAGACTTTTTTTTTTTTTTTAGTCTAGCACTTCTTAACAATATAATACTCAACAATTTTCTTCAGTAAATCCCAAACAAGAACATCTCTTTAGGATATTGTATTCGTTTTACAATTCCTCATCATTTAACCTTTCATATTTGTTTGACCAGGCATTTAAAAGTTCCTTTCTACTTTACATTACATTTATTGACTTCTATTCCACCTTAACCTTGCAGTTTTAGGTGGATTACAAATATGAGATTAACTGGTCATTTCCAGCAAGTTAACAATTCAATATGTTATATATGATGGCATTTGCTCATCCTGACATAGTTCCTGAATAACAGAGTTTTTATTTACTTTCGGAAAGTTCTATAATCTGATACCACAAATAGAATTCTGATAATGTTGATGAGCCCAGTCTTATTGCATGGAATGAGAAAAGGTCCTCGAGCATTCTCTTTCACTTAATACCTTTGATTGAAGGGTAGGTAAATGAGTTCTGGACTCCAAGAGAATCTTCTCATGTTTGTCATGTTGAAACATTCATTCAGGTAGATTGGGGTGAAGCTGTTAAAAACTTTAAATAACAGACAGTAAATTTTTTTTAAAAAAAATTTGTGTCTGTATTAGAAGTTCCTACCAAAAATACCTAGTTGAAAAACAATGCATGCCTATATATATTTTTTTTTTTTTAAGGAAAAGAGGATCTCAGATATCCATGCCAATGACCTAACAGACGCCAATTGGTAATACTTGGATGATGGCATCTATCATTGATCCTAAAAAAACCTTTGTTTTGTATTTTATTTTCTTCTTTGAAAGAAGTTGTATAAAATAAAATGTCAATAAAATGAAAATTTGACAAGAACAAAATATAATAAAAAACAAAGTTGGTTTTTTTTAGGGTCATTGATAGATACCATCATCCAAGTATTACCAACTGACATCTGTTGGGTCATTGGTATGGATATCTGAGATCTTTATTTCCTTTTCAAAAAAACCTATAGACATGCATTGTTTTTCAAGCTAGGTATTTTTGGTAGGAACTTGTGGTGACTACTATCTTACATTTTCGCTTTTTGTAGCATTGCCTGTATTAGAAGCCGATACGTCTCAAGGTAGGCAAAGGAAATGTGGTCATATTTAGAGAAAAGATCAGTTTGAGAGCTGTGTTTTGCTTAGTGTTCAGCTGCTTTATCATTGAAGACGGACATGGCAAGTACAAGATGTTGCAGTAATCTAGCAGTTACTATGAGGGTAATTCTATAAATATGGTGCTAACATTTACTTGCTGATTATGAAAAGTAATTTGAATGCTGACACACACATGTGTGTATATATTTGCATCTACTCGTGTCAACGAGCAAAATTGAGTTAGGAGCACAATTATCATATTTCCCCATGTATAGGCTGCAGCCTATGCATGGACTTTACAAACCTGTGCAGTGGGTGTGGCTTGCTTAAATGGTGCGTCTTATCTAAAGACGTCAAAACTCGCTGTTAGCTAAGCTGCCTCATTAGAGGAGTACCGTATCTGAACTTTTTTTTAACATCATCCCCCTTAAATACCTGAGCAAACTGTGGATGCTGGTGGAAGGCGCGGACCCAACAAATTCATCACTTGAGGTCAGGCTGGTGCCAGCTTAGGCCCAGGCCCCTCTGCATGTGCCGCTGTCCGACTCTGAAGACATCTCCACTGGCAGGCGCTGCCTCCTCCAATCACGCTGTGCAAGGCAGGAGCAATGTTTGTGATCTCAAGCCTCGTCCCGCACTGCTTCCTGAATGGCTGTCGTTCGAGAACTGATGGCAGTCAATCAGGAAGCGGTGCAGGGCAAGGCTTGAGATCGCAAACATCGCTCCTGCCCTGCACAGCATTATTGGAGGAAGCAGGGAGGGCAACGAGGGAGGTATTTAAGGGGGAGGATGATATATAGGCTGCCCCATTGTATAGGCCAATGTAGGTTTATCTAAGAGTTTTAAAACCTACATCGGCATTTCTGTTGCCTATATGTGGGGAAATACGGTAATGTCATCCACAGTGCAGGCTGTTCCAAAACTCAGAACAACAGTGTGGTCTCCTTAGCTCCTTAGTTTTGTTTTTCCACTCAGCTCAAGGGACATGAAAGAGAGCTGTCACATATTTTGTTGTTTTTCCATGTTTGGTTTATAAGTCTTTCTTTGGAAAATAAGGGCATACGGACCTTATTTTAGAGGTACTATTTGTATTTTGGACATTTGAAAACCCAGAATTTATACATCCATATTGCATGGATGTCTACTTCTTCATTTTATAAAGCTTGAATATGAATGTCTAAAGCAAATTTATATCCTCATGGCAAGGGAGCATTTTCTGAGTGTGTTTCGGGTGGAGTTAGGGAGGAGCCATATTATAGAAATTCAACTCCAATTTAAAAAAAAAAAAAAAAAAAAAAAAAAGAAAGAAGGATGGTGTTTAGATCTGGTACCCAGTATTAGAGAATGACACAGGGAAGGGTAATCATGGTTAGCCATGGTAAATCCACAGCAAAGAAAAAGAAACCAAGTTTTTAACTGCAGATGCAGGAGCAAAGCTTTTTACCACACTATGGGAATGATAAAAGGTTTTGCTTCCATGCTTACTGCTCCTTGTATCTTCTTTCCTCCCAGCATTCTGTTTGCTTTCTTTGAGGCTGTCACACACTGTGTTGATGGTTTCAATGTTGTGTCTACCATCACCCCCAGGTCTCTTTCAAGGTTGCTGACCCTTAGCAATATTCCCCCCATTTTGTAGCTGAACATGGGGTTCTTTTTCCCTACATGCATAACCTTTCATTTCTCTATTTTAAAACTCATTTGCCACTTTTTTGCCCACTCTTCCAGTCTCGTCAGGTCCCTTTGCAGGTCTTCACAGTCTTCTGTGGTTCTGACTCTGCTGCAGAGTTTGGTGTCATCAGCAAATTTAATGACCTCACATTTTGTCCCCGTCTCCAGGTCGTTAATAAATATATTGAACAGGAGCGGTCCCAACACCGATCCCTGTGGAACTCCGCTCGTGACCCATTGCCAGTCTGAGTAATGGCCATTTACTCCAACCCTCTGTTTCCTGCCTGCCAGCCAGTGTTTGATCCATTGGTGGACATCCCCTTGCACCCCGTGGTTCCACAGCTTCTTAAGCAGCTGTTCATGGGGTACCTTGTCGAAGGCTTTTTGGAAGTCAAGGTAAATGATGTCTATGGATTCTCATTTATCCATCTGGCTGTTTATTCCCTCAAAGAAGTACAGTAAGTTCGTGAGGCATGACCTTCCCTTGCAGAAGCCGTGCTGGCTCGCCTTCAGTTGTCCATTGTTTTCTATATGTTCTCAGATTGTGTCCTTAACCAGTGCTTCCATCATCTTTCCCGGGACCGAGGTCAAGCTGACCGGCCTGTAGTTTCCCGGGTCACCCCTTGATCCCTTCTTAAAGATGGGCGTGACATTTGCTATTTTCCAGTCCTCTAGGATCTCCCCAGTTTTTAAGGATAGATTACATATTTGGCGAAATGTTTCCGCTATTTTGTTTCTCAGTTCTTTTAGTACCCTTGGGTGGATGCTGTCCAGACCTGGTGATTTGTCGCTCTTCAGTCTGTCTATCTGTCGGAGGACATCTTCTCGTCTCGCCTCTAGTTGGACCAGCTTTTCATCTTGGTCTCCGTTTATGATCTCCTCGGGTTCTGGGATATTGGATGTGTCCTCTCTCGTGAAGACTGATGAGAAGAACTTGTTTAACCTGTCAGCTATCTCTTTTTCCTCCTTTACCACTCCCTTCCTGTCTCCATTGTCCAATGGTCCCACTACCTTCCTGGCTGATTGCTTCCCCTTCACATACCTGAAGAATGGTTTGAAGTTTCTTGCTTCCCCCGCCAATTTCTCCTCATACTCTCTTTTTGCTTTCCTAACCACTCGGTGACAGTCTTTTTGGTGCCTTTTGTGTTCCTTCTGGTTGTCCTTTGTTTGGTCCTTTTTCCATTTTCTGAAAGATTTCTTGTCACTTATCGCCTTTTTTACTGCATTTGTTATCCATGCCGGGTTTTTTGTTTGATTGTTTTTGCACCCTTTCCTAAATATGGGGACGTATAGGTCTTGTGCCTCGTGCACCGTGCCCTTGAGTAGGGCCCAGGCTTCCTCTACGGTCTCCATCTTCCCTGAGCTGTTGTTGATCTTTTTTCCCACCATTTTCCTCATAGCCTCATAATTTCCTTTTCTGAAATTGAGTGCTGTCGTTGTGGTTCTTTTCACCTTTGATGTTCCTATTTTTAGTTTGTACTGGATTATGTTGTGATCGCTGTTTCCTAGTGGTGCTATTACTACCACCTCCTTTGCGGGTCCCCCTAGTCCGTTGAGGATTAGGTCAAGAGTGGCATCCCCTCGTGTTGGTTCCGTGACCAGCTGTTCCATGAAACAGTCCCTCACCGCCTCTAGGAATTTTGTTTCTCTCGTGCAATTTGAGTGTCCAATGCTCCAGTCTATTCCAGTGTAGTTAAAATCCCCCATAACCACCACACTTCCACTGTTGCATACCTGCCTCAATTCGGCCTCCAGGTCCTGGTCGTTTGCATCTGGCTGTCCTGGTGGGCGATAGTACAGTCCCAGTTTAATGTCCGCTCCATTTCCTCCTGTCAGCTTAACCCATAGTGATTCCAAGCTGTCCGCCCTCACTGTTGTTTCCATCCTGGTTGAAGGAATGGAGTCCTTTATATACAGCGCTACTCCTCCACCCTTCTTGTGTGTCCTGTCCCTCCTGTAGAGTTTGTATCCTGGTAGGACCACATCCCATTTGTTGTCCTCGGACCACCATGTCTCAGTGATTCCAATTATGTCAAGGTCCTCCTTACTGGCTATAACTTCTAGCTCTCCCATTTTGGTTCTTAGGCTCCTAGCATTTGTATATAGGCAATTTAAGTCCCGGTTGGTTACCTTCTCTGTTGGTTCTCCTCGTGGTTTGGTGCTCCTGCCGATCCCCTCACGGGCTGCCAGTCCCCAAGCCTCGTTCTGTTCCTCCTCCTCCTGTGGTGTGTCTGTTTCGTCTTCGTCCCCCTCCTGCGCCAGTCCCCGAGCCTCGTTCTGTTCCTCCTCCTCCTGTGGTGTGTCTGTTTCATCTTCATCCCCCTCCTGTGGTGTGTCTATCCCATCCTCTGTCTGTTTCCCCATTTTTGGATATCCCTCTGGTACCGGCTGTAGCCTTCTTTTCCCGCTCTTTAGTTTTATTAGTTCCTTGGGCCCCTGCATTGCGTCCTTGGGTTTTTGTCCAAAAAATGTCCACTCAGTCTCGAGCCCTCTATCGCCTATTCCCGGTTCAGTATCCTTGTTTGATACTGTAGTCCGATGTGTCGAGGTCAGATCGACTGTCGGCTTTCCCCTTGTCATCAGTTTAAAGCCATGTCTATGCCGTTCTGGATGTAACATCTTTGTCCCAGCCGTGCTCAGGTGCAGTCCATCTCTCCTGTAGAGCTTGTTTTTCCCCAGGAAGGTTGTCCAGTTCCGTACAAAGTGGAAACCCTCTTCATCGCACCATCTCCTCAGCCATCCGTTTGTTGCAATTTAAATATAAAAGCACAACTGTTTGCGGCTTACACAGATGGAATTAGACTGAATTCATGGGGATGGATTGCAGACTGGGACAGAGTGTGCGGGGAGGGGGACAAGTTTTGTCCCTGTGTTATTCTCTTTCCAGCATATCCAGGTTACAGAAGAATGCTCTGATTGTGCAGCTCTCTGCTGGAGGGATTAAGGGAAGTCATCTCCTTAATTCACTAATAATTCCTGCCTCCCTCTCAAATGTAAAATTGGTAAGGGATACCAGGCTCTGTGACAGCTTTAGGAACTATGGATATTCAAGGTGCTCATTTTGTTTGTTTGTTTTTAATTAACTTCACCATGGTGTCATAAGCCCTTGTTGACGATCTGGGACATCTTTAAGCCTTTTTTACTAGCTTTCCAGGTCCAAATTGGAAGCTAGCACTTGTTTCTTGGAGCAGATGTAAAAGTCAATGGTACTTTTTTGATCTCACCCTTGCTATGCCACTGCCTCTGCCCATCCCCTGTGTCAGACCCATTTCCAATTCTCAGCTCCCATCTCCCACCTGTCCAAAGCCATTAAATTTGCTGCAGAGCAGTGAGCTCTTTTCTTCACTCCAGTCACTCTGGCCACCGGCACCATGTAAGACTTGAAGGTACAGAATTAATACTTCTTTCATTGCACATAAAACAGGAAATTAATTTTAATTTTGGCAGTTACACAGTGGCTGTAACCAGATTGTTAAAAAAGGAGCTCTTTGTACTGATGATTTAGAACATAAGAATTGCTGCTGCAAGGTCAGACCAGTGGTCCATCATGCCCAGCAGTCAAACCACGCGGCGGCCCCTAGGTCAGAGACCAGTGCCCTAACTGAGACTAGCCTTATCTGTGTACGTTCTGGCTCAGCAGGAACTTGTCTAACTTTGTCTTGAATACCTGGAGGGTGGTTTCCCCTATAACAGCCTCCGGAAGAGCGTTCCAGTTTTCTACCACTCTCTGGATGAAGAAGAACTTCCTTACATTTGTATGGAATCTATCCCCTTTTAACTTTAGAGAGTGCCCTCTCGTTCTCTCGACCTTGGAGAGGGTGAACAACCTGTCTTTATCTACTAAGTCTATTCCCTTCAGTATTTTGAATGCTTCTATCATGTCCCCTCTCAGTCTCCTCTTTTCAAGGGAGAAGAGGCCCAGTTTCTCTAATCTCTCACTGTACAGCAACTCTTCTAGCTCCTTAACCATTTTAATCACTCTTCTCTGGATCCTTTCAAGTAGTACTGTGTCCTTCTTCATGTACGGCAACCAGTGCTGGACACAGTATTCTAGGTGAGGGCGTACCATGGCCTGGTATAGCGGCATGATAACCTTCTCCGATCTGTTTGTGATCCCCTTCTTAATCATTCCTAGCATTTTGTTCGCCCTTTTCACCGCCACACATTAGGCCAGGCAGGTAATTGAAAGAAGCTGCTGGCACATGTTTTGGATAGGGCAGGGGTAGCTGGATTGATGCCAGCATCTGGGTCTCCTCATCTCCACCCCAGGTACATAGAAACCAATGTGTGAGATTTTTTTAGTGGCATATTCGAAGAGTAAACTCAAAGTCAGTATTTCCACCTCCTCTACAACATACATGTGTGAGCTGACTGCTCCTCTGATTCTGGGGATTTGAGGAGTGAGTGCGGGGGATATTGTACTTATCTCTCTATCCTAAAAAAGCACCTCTGAAGTACAATTATTTGAAATTTAGAACTTGGCTTTTTAATAGGCTTCTCTTGAACATGTAATTTTGTAAAATATAGCATTCACACATGCATTTACTAGAATGAATATGTTTAAGTTACAAAATCAGCTACTTCATGTTGTGACACTGAGTCTATGCCTGCTAGCTATGTCCCTCCAGAAGCATACACACATTCCATTTCTGAGTTTAAGGCACCTTTTCATCAGTCTGTAGATTTACCTGCAGCTACCACCAGAGGGAGCAGGCACACAATACTGACGTCACCACTCAGAGCATGTCCTGCTAGAACTTTTCTCTCTAAACATGTGGGGGAACTGACCAACTTAATTAGAAAGTTCCCTACACCTAATAGGGAGTGGTGTGCCTGTAGGTGGATGAACAGGCAAGCACACATTTTGAAGAGAAAAAGACTAGAGAGAGGCAGATGGACAGGCTTGAGAGCTCTGGAAGGGATTGTGTTGCCCCAAGCCATGGAACTAGGTCTGCCTGAGCAGACATCTCCTGAGATGGGAGCTCAGAGTGAGCAACTTATAGACATAGAGCCAGCTGGAGAATCTGATGAAATGGAGGTATGTTGCTCTATTAGAGCCAGCCATGAGAAAGTAGAGAGGTTTTGCAAGCTGTTTTTGGTTGTGGAACTATTTTTGAAAGCACTGTTAAGCTGGTAACCCCTGTGCAAAGTCTATAGGATTTTCAGAGGCAGAGAAAGTTTTTCTCTTGTTTTTTTTTTTTTTTTCCTGTGCTGTTTTGTTTTCCTTATTGTGTGTGAGTGGGGGTGGGGCATTTAAGAGTGAGAAAAATGCTTTGCAGTGGTGGGTTTAAGTGGGCTATTTTTGTTACAACTTTTTCCATCCAGTAGAGTCACTCTTCACCAGCAGTTAAACTGCTGGCAACCAACCAGTGTCCTAACACTGGAACGGGCTAGGCAAATTGCCATACAAGCCTGACTCATATCAAAGAGGAAATATTGCACTGTTGCATATGAAACTGTTCAGCTTATGAGCTGCAGGCTCGCTGGAGTCTAGAACTGCCCTAAACTTTCCAAGGGAACTGTTCCTGAGAGAGCTGGAGTTTGAACTGGGGAGGTTTTGAATTTGATTTGTTTTTGTTCCCTGCTGAGCCGAATCTGAAGCTGTCTTTTTCTGTTGAACATTATATTTTTGGCTTGAGAGCCATGTCTTGCTTTTCTTGTTTTTTTCCCTGAGGGTAATAAAGGGATAAGAACTGAAATACTGGTGGCGTGTGATTTCATGCTCACATGCCTTTTCCTGACTATTCCTATGAGGCCTAAATTGACTCCATAAGCTATTAATTGCTGTCATAGGTTACCCCACGAGCCATCGCCCTAAGGGGGCCTATGACAATGTATGAGTACTTCCACTAATGTGTAACATCCTCAGAGAATCTGTTCTTTTTTGCATGTGTTTTGTAATTTCTAATTTACCTTTATCCAAGGCGATTCACAATATCACATACACAATTTAAATTCATACATCTTAGAAAATCACATACATCAATAAGAGTCAAAGGATCGAACATCTTAACATATAAACAACATATACTTATACTATCTTAACATATAGATTGCATCTCAGCCATTCATCTACTAGCATTACCCTGCAATAGAGCAAAACAAATCTGGTAAACCACAAAGAAAGGATATTCAGAAAAATAGGATATTAGCTTAGGAAAATCTGAGCAAACAAATGGGTTTTAAGCAATAGCCTAGGAAGAGAGGACAATGGCACAACAGTAGTACAGTAAGCCTTTTATGAAATACTCGGGGGAATTTTAAACATCTTAACTTGAATGTCCCTTTTTTAACCAAGATGTGTACTTCTCGTCTTAAAGGAAGTAAAGATTTGAATATCACAAAAACCTCTAAAACACTCCATCCATAAAATACATAGTTCAAAAAATATGCTATTCAAAATAAATTCATACAAACTATAATTCTTGAAATGTTTTTTTTTTTAAGGAATTCATGGGCTGATTTAAAATTTTGAAGCAGCATATAGCTATGTCCTGATGCAGAGCTTTTGCTCGAAATGTGATTGTGTCGGCTTTTCTGTGGAATTTTAGGCCCTGTACTCTATTAAAAGGAACAGTGATTGCCAGATAAGTCTTATTTATATATGGGGTTTTTGAAAAGATTTATTTGCACAAAATAATGCTGGAGAATAAATGATCAAAGGTTGCTAAATAAACATTTTATAGAAAAATTGAGACTTAGGTGTAGCATCTAAGGCTGTGGGCACATAACATGACCGAGTTGCTTTGACAATGAGTAAGGGGGAAGAGGACTGGGTTTGAAGGAAAAAAAAAAAGATGGGGTTGGGCTATGAGGAAGAGTTTGCAGGAAGCAGGCTTAAAATGTGTTTTTGGCAGGATTTTTTGATTGGGATGGTGAGATGGAAGAGGGAAAGGTGAAGGGCAAATGGGGATTTTTTTTTGGAGTTCATATTTTGCTGTGCTCTGCAGGTTTTTGGGCTGGCGGAGGCTAGGTGTAATGGGGGACGGTAAAGCTGAATGCTGATGGTCTTACCTCGCTCTGAGAGGACAGTGACATTTCTGTCTGGGCCAGCGGAAATGCCATAGGAGGTTGTGTGAACTCTGGGCCATGTCTGTGAGTAGTTGTGCTGTTGTGGCTGTTTCTGGCTTCTTTGGGGGAGTCTCCAGGAGCTCTAAGTTCTATTTAAAGCCCCTATGGGTGAACTGGGCCAGTGTTTGTGGCAGCGAAGGTTCAGAGGAGTTTCTGGTGGTCAGAATGCGTCTGTGAGGTCATGTGCAGAATCCTGATGCAGTTGCTGCCTTCTGTGTTAGTGCTTGTGCGCTGCAAATAAGGTTTGGTCTCTGTGCTAGTAAGGGGGAGGGAGTGAGGTGTCAGGGTTTTTACTTTCATAAGACCTTGGAGAAGTGGAATGGCTTTTCGCTTGTCAAATGAGCAACACAAAGATACCCTGCTATTATTTTGGGATACAGTGGAAGTTGTTTTAAGGGGTGACATAATTTCATATGTAAGTGTCCAGAACAGATATCTCAACAAGAGTATCATAACCTTAGAAAGAGCACTCAATAAATCCAAATTTGCTTACAGTGGACAACACCCCCCCTACCAAAGAGCGTTTCTTGACCATTCAAGCTAAACTCAATGTGCTTGTGCACGATCGTAATAAGAAGTGGCATATATATTGAAAATCCCAATTTCAGAAACATGGGAACAAAACAGGGAAAATGTTAGCCAGCCTTACTAGAATCTGGAGGGGTAGGAAACTTGTGCTTTCCATTTGTAAAACTGATGGTACTCGGACCTGTAAGATGGAGAAAATAGCTAACAAGTTTCTTGAAAACTTTAAGGTAGCTTACAGGAAATAATAATAATAATAACTTTATTTTTGTATACCGCAATACCATGGCAGTTCAGAGCGGTTAACAACGGAAGAGACTGTACATTTAACAGCGATGTTACATACAAGACCGTGAAGTGGCATACAAGATAATAGAGTTACAGACAAGACATTCAGTTAAACTTGGCGTTCAGTTTATCTTGGACATTCAGTTAAACTTGGCGTTCAGTTTATCTTGGACATTCAGATTAACTTAACAAGTCGGGAGAAGTCAGGTAAATCCGGAGGCATATCAGCGATCAAGGCAGGGATAACAAGGTAGGGGGAAGTCAGAGAAATTTATCAAAGAGATAGGTTTTGATTGATTTCCTGAAAGTTTGGTAGGAGGGAGAATTAGAGATTGTAGGGTCATGAAATGGTTAACTGTTGTTTAAAATATTGCTCTGGTCTACATAGCTGAAGAAAGTGTACAATCTATTGACTTCATCTGCCTAAAATGTATATCCCTACCTTACCACATTGTAAGCTGAATAGATAAGAGTTTGAGCCATGATGTACCCTGCCCTTCTGTGAGGGTGGTCAGGCATTTATTCCATTTGCCTGCTTGGAATGCTAGAGAGCTGTCAAGGAATCTCTTTTAGATGCAGCCCTTTAGGGATGGGAAGGCAAACCGGTATGCATTTCGTGTGCGAGTGGGGCCTGAAAATTCAAAGTGTTCCTACAGATAGATTGGGGAAGAGCCTGTTAAGGTTTTGAAGCAGAGGCAAGCAAATTTGAAGATGATCTTTGCCTCCATCAGTAGCCAGTGCAGTTTTTTGTAGTAAGGACTTACATGATCAGATTTTTTGACATCGTAAATGAGGCAGACGGCAGCATTTTGTACAATTCTCAGGTGTTTAATGGTTTTCTTAAAGGATCCCAGGTATATAATGTTGCAATAATCTAAGATGCTTAAGATTAGTGATTGGGTCAACAGTCGAAAGGAGAGGAAGTCAAAGTAGCATTTGATGGTGCGAAGTTTCCAGAGGGTACAAAAGCATTTTTTAACCTGAGCGCTAGAATGGTCTTTGAAGGTCAGGCATCGGTCCAGAATGACTCCAAGGATTTTGATAGTGGGGTTGATTGGGTAGTCAAGCCCATTTAATTTCAGGGATGTATTTGTTAGCTTATAGGTAGGACTTGCCAGGAAAATTGTTGTTTTTTCAGGGTTCAGTTTTAATTTGAATTGTGTGGTCCATTGTTCTATCTTGGTGAGGACGGAAGAGGTGAATTGTTCCGTCTCATGTGTCAGCGAGGTTAAGGGAATGATAATTGAGATGTCATCTGCGTATATATATGATTTCAGATTTAAGTCACATAACATACGTCCCAGAGAAGTCATGTAGACATTGAATAGAGAAGGGGATAGGGGGGAGCCCTGAGGAACTCCAAAGGGATTGCACCAGGATAGGGAGAAGGTTCCGTTACAGTGAACCTGGTACATGCGGTTTTTTAAGAATCCTGTGAACCAGTTTAGTACCTGTCCAGTGATGCCAGTGGAGTCGAGGCAACTGAGCAGAATGTCATGGTCAACCAGGTCAAAGGCACTGCTCAAGTCAAATTGAAGTACCAGGGCGCTTTTTCCCAGTGAGAACAGGTGGAAGAGGTAATTGGTCAGTGAGGCTAATGGTTATGAATGAAGATGATGCCTTGAAATACTTTCCTTCACTAAAGGAAGAATTTTGTCTTTCTGTGATAGATCAATTTGCTTATATACAATTGCATCATTATATTCTTCATCTCCCAATAACCTCATTGACTGTGGACACACAGGAACTGTTATCGATGGCATTCACTTCTCAAGAGTGTGTTACCTTGAGATTTCATCATTTGCATTTAAAAGAGCATTCTCTAACAATGGACTTTGCAATTTTGCTTGACAAATGGTATCGGGATTTGCTGATTTCACTCCCAGAGGATATGCTTTCTAGTGCAGTCACCAAGCTGAAATCACTTAGATTCAACATATCTTTATGGGAACTACAATACAAAATAATTTGGAGATTTTGCATTGTTCTGGATAGAGCTCATCATTTGCATATTGTGGCCACAGCCTCCTGCCCAAAATGTGGGCACTCAGAGGTCTCCTTGGGGCACATGCTCTGGACTTGCACTAATATCGAGGCTTTATGGAAACATATTTTTCATTTCATCTCGGATATCTGGCAAGTCTCCATCACCACATCAGTTTCTGTAATTTGATATATTACCGAGACTGAAACTCAGAAAGAGGAGACTGAATCAGTTTACAAAATGTTCAGTCCTAGTGCTATTATGCATCATATTGCATTAGTGGATCTTGCCTGATCCTTCCACACAGCAGCTATGGCAAGCATACATAATTCAATTTGTAATACTGACTTTTCCTCACCACATGGTCAGTTGTTCCAGACAATTCTGGAACACATTAATACCTTTGGCCTGTAGTTGAATTTATAAATGTTCTGATGTGCAGAACTTGATTGGTTTATTATGCAATTTCTGGGAAGTAAATAGAGGGATAAATGAAAATGATGTATTTGTTGAACATTATACTAGATTTCAACCTATCAGGTACTGTGTATGTTCAGCAATAAAAAAAGATTTAAACAATTTTTTTTTCCTTATATGGAAAGCATAATTTTGTTCTCCCTGATTACTCCAGGTATTCTATGCAAAAAAGAAAAAAAAAGGGGGGGGGGATTTTATGGACATAAATAGAGTCCAAGAAGCATACAGACAAATATGGGGAAGCTTCTGTTTGTCCTGGGATCAGTGGCTTGGAATGTTGCTACTAGTTGGGTTTCTGCCAGATATTTGTGACCTGGACTGGTCACCTTTGGAAAAAGGATACTGGGCTAGATGGGCCATTGGTCTGACCCAGTATGAGGGGAATTCATTACAGTGTTCTCCACAGAAATTTTTTCCAGCCGGGTGGTAATGTAATGTAATGTAATTTATTTCTTATATACCGCTAAACTCCGTTAGGATTCTAAGCGGTTTACAGAAAAATAGACAATAGGGTGCATTAAAATTATAAGTAAAATAGGTACTCAGAAATTCCCTTACTGTCCCGAAGGCTCACAATCTAACTAAAGTACCTGGAAAAATGACAATTAGTAGAGTAATGAAGAAATAAAATAGAGAATAGATGAGAAAAATAAGAAAATAAACATTCTAATAAGATTACAATGATCTAAAGGACTTTGAAAGGTTGAAAAAAGAGGGGAGATAAGAATAGATGCAGAGGGAGAACCGTTGAAGCAATAGAATTCTGGGGAAATTTAAATGAAATTTGAATGATAAAATAAAACAAAATAAGTGGTAAAACAATAAGAGAGATTAAAAAATATATCATAAACTAAAAAGAATTGAAAATAAAATCAAAACAGTCAAAACTGAAGTCCAGCTTGAACGGGCCCCCGAGCCGACCGTTGGTCCGATGGCCGGACTGCAGCCCTCCTCCGTCGGCTCTCCCCTGCTGGAATGGGGGAGGAGCAAAGACAGTGTCGGGTGCCCCACTGGAACGGGCCCCCAAGCCGACCGTTGGTCCGATGGCCGGACTGCAGCCATCCTCCGTCGGCTCTCCCCTGCTGGAATGGTGTTAGATGGTGTTACAGGATTTGGTTTTGGTCTTTTACTTTTCCCATCTGTAGCAAATACAGTATCCAATGTAAGTTGTTTTCTTGAAACCATCTGAAATCACTTTAGTTAAACTGAAGGGATTAAATAGTTATAAAATCTTTAGTGAGAATGTCCAGGGAGAGCAGCTCTGCACTCAAACTGCCATCCTCCTCGCCTCCAAGTTCCGGGTGGTATGAAAAAGTAGCCAGGTGAGGCGGGATGGGGAAATTTGGTAGTGAGGAAAATTAACCCCCTCTTTTACTAAGGTGCGCTAGCATTTTTAGCATGCCCAAACCCCCACTTTACACGGGAAAACTAACGCCAGCTCAATGCTGGCGTTAGTGTCTAGTGCATGTGGCACTTCTGCGTGCGCTAAGCACACGCTAAAACCACTATCGCAACTTAGTAAAAGGAGCCTTAAATATGTACTATTTTTATTAGTTAATTATTATTATTTTCCAATGCTCAATATGACTTCTTTTCTTAAGGTTTGACACTTGTGCCAGAATATTTTTACTAAATTTAAGAAGTATCCAATTCTAGAAGGGAACCTCTTTCAAATGGTATAGAGGTTTAAAAAAGGGAAAGGCATTGAAGTCATTAGGTTCAATCTAGTCATTTATTTCTGTATGAATTTAAACAACTTAAAAAAGAGATAAATATAGCTCATTCAGTCATACAAGAAATGGCTCTACAGCAGGGGTGCCCACACTTTTTGGGCTTGCAAGTTACTTTTAAAATGACCAAGTCAAAATGATCTACCAACAATATAATTTAAAAAAAACACAAAGCACACTGTACGCAGAGAAAATGTTAATTATTTATATTCCGTGGGTTTTCAAAGAGGTCAAGGCGACTTTATGCAATGTCACCTCAGGAACAACTATACAAAAACAGACAAATATACCCCCTCCCTTTTTACTAAACCGTAATAGCGGTTTTTAGCGCAGGGAGATGCGCTGAATGCCCTGCGCTACTCACGATGCTCATAGGCTCCCTGCGCTAAAAACCGCTATTGCGGTTTAGTAAAAGGGGGCCATAGTGCAAAATATACACAGCAGATTTAAATTCTCAAAACGGACACATTTTGATCACTAAATTGAAAATAAAATCATTTTACCTAACTTTTGTCTGGTGATTTCATGAGTCTCTGGTTGCACTTCCTTCTTCTGACTGTAAATCCAATATTTCTTTCTTTCTGCCCTTCCCCTTTTCTTTCTGTCTCTCTTTCTCTCTCCCCCCTGCCTGCCTGTCTTTCTCTCTCCTGCCTCCCTCTTTATTTCTGCCTTTCTTTTTCTCTCTCTCCCCCTGCCTGTCTTTCTTTCTCTCTCCCCCTGCCCCCCCTCAAGCCATCACGCCAATTTCTCCACTTCCCTGATTCTTTCCCAACCCCCTAAGCCACCACGCCGATTTCTCCCTGGTGCTTCCCTGAGGCAGGCCAGGCACATACAAGCGCTGGACTCACACGACTTCATCTCTGACGTCAATTCTAATGTTGGAGGAAGTTCCAGGCCAGCCAAGCAGCGATTAGCTGGCCCAGAACTTCCTCTCCCCCTATATGCGCTGACATCTCTCCCCCCTCCATGGTCTAGTAGCTCCTTTCCTTTCCCTCCCTCCCAGATGGTTTTGGCATCTTTTGCCTCTTCTCTCCCTGGTCTTCCTTCTCCCCACTCTCTCCCCAATTGAGTGCAGCAGCACTTCTCTTCCCCTCCCCAATTGGGTGCAGCATCAGATTTTCTCTCCCCCCCCAATTGGGTGCACCAGCTTTTCTCTTCCCCCTCCCCCCCAAAAAAAAAATTAGGTGCAGTAGCAGCAACATTTCTCTTCCCATCCCTCCCAGTTCACACACCCGTCGGCAGAGTCGCTAGGCAAGTTGCAAGCTTCCCTCCATCGCTGACCTATCTTCCATAGGTCAGCGACAGAGGAAAGCTTACAACTTGCTGCTTTTATTTGCATCGGGCCTTCCTCGTTGCCAGGTCCTGCCTACTGTTTCCACAAAGGTAGGACCCGGCAGCGAGGAAGGCCCGAAGCAAGTAAAAGTAGCAAGTTGTAAGCTTCCTTCCGGGACTCTAATGTGTGCCTGCCGGCTTCCCTTCTCTTCCCTCTGAAACCGTAAATTACGTCCCGTGGGGGGGGGGGGGAGAGAAGAGAAGTTTCTGGCAATCTGATAATGTCAAAGAATGTATGCACCAAATTAGAAAGTACTTAATCTCTGGCCATCTCGTGCTGCAGCATCACTAATTTACCCCAAAAGTGGCAGGCATCACTCGGTTAAATGAGAGGGCAATCAGCTTATTATAGAGTAACAGCTGCCCCTCAGACCTGCTCCACACAAGTTCTAGGCGACTACCGTATTTTGGAAAGGTCAGGTCAAGTTATAGGTTTACATTGAAAACAGCCCTTTCTGCCAAACTCACTGAAAGCTTTGAACCCCCACCCCCAAGCAAAGGCCATTTAGAGAGAGGGCAGAGAGTCCCTCACTTCGCTTGTTCTTCATATCGTGCTTCTGGGCTGTCACCAGCTCCTGCTCAATCTTTTTCCTAAGTATTCTGTTTCTTGGACAACATTTCCTCGGCCTCCTGCAGTAGGCCCACAGCCTTCTGCGGCGTTGGAGCCCTGCGGCTCTGGGAAGAGCCTCCAGTGCCCTTGAAAAGTTTTGTCAGTTTACTCATCTCTCCTCAGTATCATTGCTGGCATTAACCACAGATGTTACAGAACCCGAACGCAAAGACCACAAGTCTTTTACCGCCTTGACTGTAAGACAAACCCACTGAGGAGAACCTGAATGGCCAAGTGACTTCCGGAACAGAAGCAACACCTGTGTGGCCATACGATGATATCAGACAAGGAGTAGGTTCTGCCAGGTCACGCGCCTACAACTTGAGCGGGAGGGGTGTGCCGGCTCTCTCTCAGCGGTAAATTACTCACGCGCTGCATCAACCTGTCAAGCACGGTTTTCATGGTATTGCCGCTTAATATTAGTGAAATTCCAGTCCAAACATCGGATTCTCAGGATTTTTCCAGAGGAATTAAATCATCTTTTTTATATTTCCGCTGCTGCTAGCTGGGCGGTCATCTAAATTAGCCGGGAGGAGCGCCCGGCTAAAAGGCCCTGGGGAGAACACAGCATTAGCATATCATTATATTGATCTAGACTGTTGACTCTCTTGATGCAGGTCATTCAGGCCGAAACATGTATATGTCGAGTCTCTATGTGAATGAATAAAAAATTGTGTAACACAGAGGTCGCCTTCGCTGTTTTTTTCCATTTCTCTGATACATTCAGCAACTTAATTTAGCAAGAAGCTACTTTTTAAGATGCTGGACTCCCTGTTTGTAGTCCAGAAATTAGTGGTGGAACAAAAAATGTATAGAAAACCAACCCAACATCCATTATGTTTGAGGACTGGGGGGACCTTTAAAACCAAAATTGCTGGAAAATCACCAAGCACTTTAAACGTCTTTACTTCGCCACAAACAAAGGCAAGAGAATCTATTAATCTCCTTCCAATAGGCATGTATGACAATTTACTACCTTGCAAACAGAAGCTGTCAGCATGATACCTTCTAATCTTTTTTTGGGGTGCTGCTAAAGCTGATGGTAAAACATATATTTATAATGGAACAAGTTATTTTTCCCCTATTACATTTTGCTGACTAAATTTAATTGAAAGGTTGGCATGGACTAGCTTGACAATTTGGCAGGTTTTCTTTCACTTATCCAAGCAGCACGACTGACATGACAGAAAGTCACAACGTGACACTTCTGTGTTCCTATGTTTTTCAAGTTTCTAAAGCTGAGAAAAGATCAATTGCTACACCACAGTGTGTAGGTTAACAAGGATGGGTACTATTTTACCAATTATTGTTCCTTTAAAAATATTTTGGACCTTTTGTAATATATAATAACTACAAAATGAGACCATGGGAAGGGTTTTATTTTATTTTATTTTTTACTTTTCACTTAAAGGATGCATGGGGAAAGTATCAAAACAATATAGAAGTGCAAAATCTTTCAGCACTTTTCATTTTGCACAATTTTCTACAAGGAAAACTTTATTTTTGAAAATTGCCACTTGAGATTTTTATCTGTTAGATTTTTTTTTTTTTAATCTGCTGATACATTTTTAATCCAGTGGCATAACTGCTCTGGGTCTGCCTTTTTATCCTGGCAGGTAAAAATATGTGTTTTACCAATTCCGATGTATTACCTGATGAAAGAGCAAACAATTTTCAGTTTCCTTACACATGTAAATAGTTGTTTACTTGGATTAATGACATTTATAAAAGGATCTAAAGCAGAAAACACCTCATTAAAATGAGGTGTACAAAAATTACTACCCTATGGTGTTTAAAAAAAACAGCCTTAAAGTCAGCTTTTACAAGATCAGAGATTTGCAGTGCCAAAACAATAATCTAAATCTAAATAATGGGCAATTTTTAAGGGGAGGCCCTGTAATGAGGTCAACTGAGGTGGCGGCCTCAGGCGGCACTTTTGAGAGAGTGGCATATTGCTGCTGACCAGACAACCTGTTGGATGGCTTTCTCTGCTGCTCCTCTTCCTGGCATCTAATCTTTTCAAACACACACATACACACACACCGTGTCTACCTTCAGATTTGTCAGTGGCAGCAGTAATTTCACAGAGCTGCCCTACAGAACTCGACCTTTCTCTCCACGGTGGCCTGCTGCAGCGGAAACGGGAAGTTGTCAGAGAGGGCACATAGCAGTGGAGAGAAACGCTAGGGTTGGCAGGGCCACTCTTTGAAATCACTGCCGCCGCTGACAAGTCTAAAGGTATAGGCAGGTGGGGGGGGGGAGAAAAAAATGCCGAGGGGGGAGAGGGTAAAAAGATTAGATGCTGGGAAGGAGAACAGCAGCGAGAGGTAGGCTGGCCAGCAGAAAGATGCTTCTTCAGAAGTGTCCGATATTGGACTTGGGGGCAGTGGCATATCAAGAGGTGGGGTGAGGGGAGGAATGTTCCACCCTAGGTTCAGCTCATAACAGGGTGCTTCAAGAGCCATCATCGTGATCACCTTCTGGCAGTGGCAGCATTCACAATTCGCTGCTCTGCCAGCGTTGGGTCTTCCTCTCTGCTGGGTCCTTCCAGGCAGAAGGGAAAGTCCGAAGCCAGCAAAACTACAAATTGTGAAGGCTGTGTAGCCAATAGAGGAGGAGTGACAAAGAGAGTGGATGGAGAGCAAAATGCTACACCCAATTAGGGAGAAAGAGAAAGGGATGGAGGGAAGGAAGACCAGGGAAGGGAGAGAAGAGAAAAGAAAGATACCAGCTAATGGGTAAAGGAGGGAGAAAGGGAAAAGAAGGAAAGAAAGAAAGGAGATTCCAGACTATGGAGGGGGATGGAGAGATGCCAGGGCATGGGGGGAGGGGAGGGAAGGGAAGGAGACAGAGATGCCAGACCAAGGGAAAGGAAGGAGAAGCTATGCCAGATCATGGAGGGAGACATGGAAGGAAAGGAGAGGAGAGAGATGCCAGGGCATGGGGGGATGGAAGGAAAGGAAATGAGATAGAAATGCCATACCATGGGGTGGAATGGGAATGAAGGAAGGAAAGAAAAAGAGAGTGATGCCAGAGCATAGGGGAGGGGTGGAGACAGAGAGAGAAAAATGGAAAGGGGGTGAAGCTAAAATGAATCATGTACAAATGAGAGAAGGGGCACAGGATAGACAGTGTATGGAAAGGGCATAGAAAGAGGGAAGATGCCATATGGAACAGAGAGAGAGGGCGGACAGTGGATGGAAAGGGTATTAACTGAAATATGTTAGCTTTGGGAAATATTAATTGTAGATGTCTTTGTACTGCATTGAGTACAAAATATGGAGCCCCTTTTCAGGTTTTGTGGAGAGCTTTGTGTTGCTATTGCTCAGATAACATGAAAATCAGGATTTTTTGGGGGTATGGTGACTTCCCAAAGAGAAATATTCTAGCTCTGTTAAACTGAGCTTTTCTTTTGCTTTCTTTCTTATTTTGCTCCTTGTGTTTGAGCATCAACTATCTCCTTTGTGTTTTTGCTGATAAAGCAGGTTAAAGTATGTGTGGTGAGAAACATTTGAGTTTGTCTGGCAGGATCTATTGTTTTGCTTTAAACATAGGTGACTGGGCCTAAAAGGAGTTGTGTGTCAGGCTCTACTGTCATTTACTGTGTTACTGAAGCTACTACCCTCTAAGAAGCTGCTGTTAAAGGCAGCTGGCCAATCTTGCCTAATACTCAGGGCAGCCCTTTCCCCACCCCTATTTTGGATGCCCCTAGTGGGGGGGGGGGAAGCGTGGCGCCAAGCTCATTCCTTGCCTCAAGCAGCAGATTGGCCTGAGCTGCCCCTGCACACAGCTGTTATGACATTATGGAGGAATAACCTCATGGTTACTGCAATGGCCTGAGAACCAACAGAACTGAAAGCAGTCTTTTCCTTGCTTTCCTGTTTTAAATGGCGTTCTTTTTTGTTTCTTGTTCTAATATATTTTGTACAATGGGCTGTTGATAAATTGAAGTGCGGTTATAACTTTTAATAAACATACTGCAGCTTCTTCTAACTTTGGACATTGTGTTTTACTAAATGGCTGTAGAGCTTTATACTGCAGGCCGGCAAGCTAAATGCTGATGTTCATAGAATTCCTATGAGTGTGGGAGTATTTATCTTGCTGGCCCAGAGTAGAAAACTACCACCATTTGGTAAATGGAGTCCTTAAGCCTCTGTTGCCCCAGGTATAAAATAAGCACCAGTATATAATATGTAAACTGCTTTGATTGTAACCACAGAAAGGTGGAATATCAAATCCCATCCTTTTTCCCTTTCTTTTATGTCCATAAGTATTATTTACTGGTGGAATTCATAGTGGTCTTCAAAGTGAAAACATGAATATATGCATCCAGTGCCGGTTCAAGGGACGATAGTACCCTGAATTAACATTTGCATTGGTGCGCTCCCTCATCCATAAACCCTCACTATCTCAAGTCTTCTGCCAACCCAATGCTGGTGATAAAGATCATTAAAATCCTGAATCCCAATCCGGCATCTCTTCCTCCCCACCCACAGAGGGGAGGGATGAAAAAGAGAGAGATGCCAGACTGGGATTTTTGGCACTCTTTTATCACCAGCGAACTGGCCAAGACCTCCCCTGGTTCATAGGTTGAGCCAGCCCTGTATGCATCTTTCCTCTTTGAAATCACTTGTATCTGTTTTTTCTGTTAGTATCTTTTCCAATTAACATATATGAAATATAAAAAAATATGAGTTGCAATCCTCGTGGAATATTTCTGCTAAATTCAGGTAAAAGTATACACATTGTGGAATCTTCATACAGGGTGGACAATTTTTCCTGTTAGAATGGCTTGGAAAATTAGTACTCTCAAAAAGACAGTAGCCTTCTACATCAGTTATTTCAGGGGTTTACTCTCTAGTCTACAAAGACAATTGTTTTGTAATTATGCAAACTCTTGAGTTTAAAAAAAAAAAAAAAATAGAGATCAAGATGACAGTATGATGTGGCCATGTTTTCCTGCATGCAAATAAGAGATTAACATTCATACCTTCCTTTCTTGAAAACAGCATGAAACTTGGAACAAAACTGAGGATTTTTGAACCAGGAATTTAAAACACATAGAGCCCCCATTTTGCATAGGATGTCAAGGGGACAATTGAAATGTCCAGGTCAGAATATTCAGTTTCCCTGGTAATTTACAAAATGCTTTGCCAAACCCAGAGCCTTTTATAGAATACTGTATGTGGGACACAGCAAATAGAATCAACCAGGGAAGTTGAGCCAATGTGCCCACAGATAAGGAGTTTCGAGCTTTGGTGCTTGCAGCTCACTCTTATAAAGACTTTAGATCTCAACTAAAAACCTATCTATTTGCTAAATATTTGATCAACTAACTTCATCCTGTTTATTATGATTTTCATTAGTAACCTTTTGTAAGCCACGTTGAACTTGGTCAACACAGGGGATTGCGAAGAACTGCAACGTGACATAATCGGGCTCAAGGAATGGGCATCGACATGGCAGATGAGGTTCAACGTGGATAAGTGTAAAGTGATGCATGTAGGTAACAAAAATCTCATGCATGAATACAGGATATCTGGGCGGTATTTGGAGAGACCTCCCAGGAAAGAGACTTGGTAGTTATGGTTGACAAGTCGATGAAGCCATCCACACAATGTGTGGCGGCGGCGAAAAGGGCGAACAGAATGCTAGGAATGATAAAGAAGGGGATCACAAACAGATCGGAGAAGGTTATCATACCGCTGTACCGGGCCATGGTGTGCCCTCACCAGGAGTACTTCATTCAGCACTGGTTGCCAAACATGAAGAAGGACATGGTACTACTTGAAAGGGTCCAGAGAAGAGCAACTAAGATAGTTAAGGGGCTGGAGGAGTTGCCGTACAGTGAAAGATTAGAGAAATTGGGCCTTTTCTCCCTCGAACATTGAGAGGGGACATCGAAACATTCAAGGTACTGAAGGGAATAGACTTAGTAGATAAGGACAGGTTGTTCACCCTCTCCAAGGTAGGGAGAACGAGAGGGCAGTCTCTAAAATTGAAAGGGGATGGATTCTGTATGAACGTAAGGAAGTTTTTCTTCACCAGAGAGTGGTAGGAAACTGGAATGCTCTTCCGGAGTCTGTCATAGGGGAAAACACCTTCCAGGGATTCAAGACAAAGTTAGACAAGTTCCTGCTGAACCAGAACGTACTCAGGTAGGGATAGTCTTAGAGTGCTGGTCTTTGACCAGAGGGCCGCCATGTGAGCGGAGTGCTGGGCATGATGGACCACTGGTCTGACCCAGCAGCAGCAATTCTTATGTTCTTAACAGGCACTATGTTATGTTATGTTATGTTATGTGTTATGTTATGAAATAGATGTTCCTGATGTAGACTTAATTGGTAATTCGATGAAGTAATCCACAGAAGTAATGAATGAGCAGGACCCAACACAGTCCATGTTTCAACCAACATATTTTCCTCAGGTGTCCCAATAAAGTTCTTTCAGTGGATTTGATGACATAAAACCATGTGCACAGTTTGGGTCTGCTCAAAGAGTGTTTGGAAGACATGTTGGTCAAAACACGGATCTTGTTGGGTCCTCCTCATTGATTACTTTTGTGGATTACTTCATTGAATTACTAATAAAGTCTGTATCAGGAATATCTGTTTCCACAGCATCTTTTTGTTTTAGACACTGGCAAATATACATGTGGTGATAGTATGTACAGCTAAAGAAATGATATTGTTTATTGTGAACTTCTATACCTCTACTAATGACTGGGGAGTTAATTCAGAGCAGTTTGCATGAGCTTCTGCAAGGTGTTACAATACATGGTCTCTATGCAGAGTTACAGGGGCTTCTGTAATGGTGTTACAAAACAGAGTATTAATAGCTCCATAATTATGGCACAATCATCCTACTTATGTTACTGGCACATCGGTCATCCTACTCATATGTGTATGTTCATACCAAATCAATCATCCTACCTATATTCACATCTAGCATTAGGTTTACTATTGCAGCTAAGTCCATAATATTTACACACTTTCTAAGGCGTTTGGCCTATTCAACTAAATATAGTAATTATACATGTACACTTCTCCCTCCTTATCCGCAGGGGTTAGGTGCAGAGCCGGAACGTGAAGTGTGAAAAACTGCTAATAACTTTTCGGCCAGCTCTGACCCATCCCCACCTTCCTCCTGCTCCCCGGAACCTTACCTGGTGGTCTAGTGGTGAAGTGGGTCAGGAGCGATCTTCTTATGCTCCAGCCCCATGCAGAGCCATCACCAAAATGGCTGCTGTGAGTTCCCGTTATAGTCTCAAGACTACAATGGGAACTCGCGGCAGCCATTTTGGTGATGGCTCTGCACGGGGCAGGAGCATAGGAAGATTTCTCCTGCCCCGCTTCATCACTAGACCACCAGGAGAGGTTCCGGGGAGGCTCAGACGGCTAAAAAATAGCCCAAAAAAGGAAATTGTAAAAAAAAATAAAAAAAAATTGCAAATAACCAAATCCATGGATATTAAAACCGCAGATTCGGAGGGAGAAGTGTATCTGTATTGTGTTTTATGTTTATCTTTAAAGTATTATCTTCCTTAGAATCTAGTTTTCTGGGTTTAGTGGTAACGTGAGTAAGGGTGAGCCATGGAGCCAGGTAAGACAAGCCACCTACACTCAGCAAGTTATGATGATTGCAATCAATATTTATTTTTTAAAGGTGTCTTGTAAGGACTCCTGTTCACTTCACATGAAGAGAGGAAGGAATACTCAAAGCTAATTCTGTAGTGTCCTTGGTTGGTTTGTTCCTGCAAGGCCACAGCATACATGAATGTCTCAGGGTGCTGAGGCTCTAGCTTTAACCACTATGCCACACTGCAACTGATATCCAAAATCTACCATTAAGCAAACTCTCTGCATTCACCATCCTAACCATACAAGATATTAAAAAAACAAATAAGAACATAAGAATAGCCTTACTGGGTCAGACCAATGGTCCATCAAGCCCAGTAGCCCATTGTCATGGTGGCCAGTCTAGGTCACCCAAGGAGTAGCAACATTCCATACTACCGATCCAGGGCAAGCAGTAGCTTCCCCCATGTCTTTCTCATACAAAATATGAACATAAAAGGATCACTTCTTGAGAGTATTCCCCCTATCCTTCTAAAACATTACTTTACAATTTTTGGATCATTTAGACCAGAGGAAGAAGGTCCTTCTAGTATCCCTAGACCTTCCAGCCACCTTCGATACCACGGATCATCAGCTCCTTCTCAATAGACTGGCTTGACTGACTCATAAGAACATAAGAACACTCTCTGGTTCTCCTTATTCTTCTCAGATCATAACTCCAGAGTTGTTGTAGGACAATCTTCTTCTGATCTCATTAAACAAGACTATGGCAAACCCCAAGGATCAATACTCTCCCCCCTTCTCTTTAACATTTTCACATCTCCTCTTCTTGGTTCTCCTCATTCTTCTCAGATCGTAACTCCAGAGTTGTTATAGGACAATCCTTCTGATCTCATTAAACAAGACTATGGCAAACCCCAAGAATCAATACTCTCTCACATCTCCTCTTCTTACAATTGAACAATCAATTTAATTCACTGTATACGCTTACGCAGACGATATTCAATTACTACACCCAATTAATCCTACTGACCAACAGGATATCCAAGAAATAAATATTAAACTCAAAAAGATTAATCAATGGCTCACTAGCAACATGCTTTTCCTAAAACCTTCTAAATCCACTGGAATTATTTTCTCTGGAAACAACAATGAACATCCAATTTCCCCTATATGTCTCAAATCCACTCCAATCCAGTGAACTAACTCTGCCAAAATTCTAGGTGTCATAATTGACGACAAATTGACCTTTCATTTGCAGATCAGTTCAGTAGTTAAAAAAAAGCTTTTATAAATTAAGAATAATAATATCAATCTCTAACTTATTAGAGCCTTCATCACTTAATATTCTTCTGCACTCATTAGTTATATCATAACTGAACTATTGTAATTCATTATACCTCCAAATCACTGAAAATACCGCCATTAAACTAATACATAAAGCTAAAAAGTTTGATCATGTTACACCCCTTTTAATAAAATCACAATGGCTATCAGTTTCCCACAGAATCACCTATAAAATCCTACTGCTTACATTCAAACCAAAAATCTCACATACTCCAGGATTCATCGACAAACTACTCATCCCCTACTGCTTTTCAAGAACACTTAACTCCAGTAACCAATTTCTCCTACACGTCCCTTCTTTAAGACATATTTTCTATAATACTATTTGGAAATAATATTCTCAGTTACTGCCCCTACCCTTTGGAACTCTCTTCCACTAAATTTAAAACAAACTTAAAAACTTTCTTATTTAAGGATTCTTATGACCTTTGGCATCCCTTCTCCTCCCGATTCCAAAAAAGGAAGAGCATAGCTACCCCTTCCTAATGTGCCATCCATTTTTGTTCTTCTGTTCTATTTCAATTGTAGTTCAGCTCTCCTCTCCATTTGTTCCAGTATGTCGTGTTACAATGTATGTCCAGTTATAATCCCACTTAGATAGCTATTATAAGCAATATATCAAATTTTAATAAACTTGGAAACTTGTGGCAAAGTGATATGTTTAATTACTCTCAGTTACTTCTATTAAAGCCATTAAATGTACATATTTTTGCCTTCACTTTTTTATTTACTCTTGTACATGTGTTTATCATTGTAAAAGGGAAATTAATGTTTAGTGTACCAATATCAACACTGGGATGCACTCTTGCTCCCAGGCACAACCAAAAAGCAGAATAGTCCAAATAGAACATAAGAAATGCCTTCACCGAATCAGACCTTAGGTCCATCTTGTCCGGCGACCTGCACACGCGGAGGCTAAGCTAGGTGTTCCCTAATGGACACCTTGTTCACCCGTATCCCACAATGTGATTTGCAAGAAGGTGTGCATCCAACTTGCCCTTGAATCCCAGAATGGTGGTCTCTGTCACAACCTCTTCCGGGAGTGCATTCCAAGCGTCCACCACTCGCTGTGTGAAGCAGAACTTCCTGACATTAGTCCTGAGTCTGCCGCCCCTCAGTTTCAGTCCTCTTGTTCGAGTCACTTTTGACAATGTGAATAACGAAGTTTCTTGCTCTATTTTGTTGAAACCTTTTAGTATTTTAAAAGTCTCTATCATATCCCCTCGCAGCCTTCCTTCTGGAGGGTGAACAATCCCAATTTTTCGAGGCTTTCTTTGTAGCTCAAATTCTCCACACCTTTTATTAGCTTTGTGGCTCGTCTCTGCACCCTCTCCAGCAGGGTTATATCCTTCTTTAGGTAGGGAGACCAGTGTTGGACATAGTATTCCAAGTGTGGTCTGACCATTGCTCTATAAAGCGGCATTATGACGTCCGCCAATCTACTCGTGATGCCCTTCTTTATCATGCCCAACATCCTGTTTGCTTTCTTTGCTGCCACTGCGCATTGAGCCGACAGCTTCAGGGTCCTGTCTATCAGTACCCCAGGTCTCTTGCCCAATGTTACACCTAACATTTTATATTCTTGTTCTTTGTTTTTCCTGCCTAGGTACATCACTTTGCATTTTTCCACATTAAATTTCATCTACCACTTTTCCGCCCATTTCTCTAGTTGGTTCAAATCTCTTTGAAGTGCATCTCTGTCCATTTTCGACCCAACTGCCCGACATAGTTTTGTGTCATCTGCAAACTTGATTATGTTACTTGTAGTTTCCTCTTCCAGGTCATTTATGAAGATATTGAATAAGGTGGGCCCAAGAACCGAGACCTGGGGCACGCCACTCGTCACCTTCTCCCAGTCTGAGAACTTCCCATTTAGAAAAAAAAAGTAAATCAGTCTAAATAATAGGATCTCTGATTTATTAATATCAATGATTTGACACCCACAGGCTTTGTCAGGGGTAGTGACTGCAGGGGAAAGCAACAAGAAATAGCACGCCACTAATCAGCACTTCTATATATCACACAGCAAATCAAAACTTCTTGTTTAAAAATGGCAGCAGTTCTTCCTTCCCTGAAGCAGCCTGTGGGTGAAACGTGGCCACATTGGGTCACTGATAGTGATAAACCAGACTTCTTGTTATTTTGACTGATTTATGTATTTTATTTGGATGCATCTGCTTTTTGGTTTTGCATCTTGATCTGTGCTAGATCCTTGTCTCTTATTTGGCTATTCACTTGCTCCCAGAGGTATCTGGGTTACAGAAAGGTGGAGGTGTTTTCTGCAGCACACTACTGGAAGTTAACATGGAAATGAGTATGTACTTGTGCTAACAACTAATACAGATTAGCAAATAGGTCTCTAAGAAGCCATTTTATTATTAAGATGCAGCAACATCTGGACTTAGCATGTCCTAACATGGGAATTCCCCGCATGCTAAGCCAAATTTTTACCACATCCCCTCAAAGGGTTTTTTTTTCTGTTTTATTTCTGCAGGTCCCATACTGGTGTTTTTTTTCCCCCCATTAACATGTGGGCCTTGCATAAATATTAACATGACACACTTAACATCTCCTATTTAGAAGGTGCCAAGTGCTCCTGCATTAACCCCATATTAAGCAGTTAGTCTGCTAATGTGAATAAGATAGTTAGTTATCACTGCCACGCCCATTCCCCATCTGTGCTGCACCCCTCCCAAAAATATATTTAAAAAAATAGTGCATGATTAGCAAACAAGAAAACTACCGTGTCTAGTGGTAGGGCTTTTTTATACATTAAGCATATGTTAGCGCGTAATACGGTTTAGTAAAAGGGTCCCTAAGAGCAGTGGTGTTTTAAAATAAATCTTTTTATAAGATTTTCTGCTCCTCTCTTATTAGATATTAAAACTGTCTGGGATACATTATACCATTTATATATTTTTATCCCACAATAGTGGTTTTTAGCGTAGGCTGGTGCTCTGCGCTGCTCCCGATGCTCATAGGAACTCTTGAGTGTCAGGAGCAGTGCAGAGCATTCAGCGCAATTGCCTCCATTTAAAAAAAAACAACACACTAGCATGGTTTTGGAAAAGGGGAGGGGGTAGTCTTTTTACGAGGCTTTGAACTTACCTCCTCTTTATGATGGCACAATCCTCAATTGACATTTTTACAAATGGACCTAAAAAGCTTTTCCTATTTGATTTTTAGACATTTTGAACAAATATTTATGAAACTCAAGTATCATTCAATAAAGCTCACTTGTGGGCAAGTTGAATATGTATTGAACTTATTGTATTTTAAAGTACTTCAATCACTTCACCTTTATACACAGCAAATTAATCACACTTTTAAAAATGACATTGTAATGCTATATGCACACATTAAAAAAAAAAAAAAAGTACTGTAGGTGGCACTCACATTGCCAAAATGGTTTAAGTGGCAATGGTGTTATAAAAAAAAAAAAAAAAAAAAAAAGTTTTAGGTTTGCAAGAATGAGTTATCAGAGAGAGAGAGGGAAAAACAAAGTCTTGGGAAAAAAATCACACATTAAGAGCTATGATTGACCCAGCAAATATCAGTTTTGTGGCTGATGCTGTAATGCAGATCAAATTGTGCTATCATTTCACTAGAGAAATTACTCTGTCATTCATGTCATGCATTTACAAAACTGAGAAGTTTAGATCATGGAAAGGGACATTTTCAAAGCTTTCTCAGTGGGTAATCGGCTGATTATATACGAGAGGGCAGGCCGACTGAAAATTCTTGCCTTTATTGTGATAAAAGTACTCATGCTATGAACAGTGAAGGTTCTTATATGACAGTCCAAAAAGAGATACAGAAGAGGCAGTGGGGGGTCGGGGGAGGGAAAGTTCAGGATGGTATTTCATTGTGAAAATGCTACAGAAAATATTTGTTAAAAAAGAAGACATAAAAGGTTTTTGGTTCTTTTATTTCTCTAAAACAAGGGTTCTCAACCCAGTCAGGGTTTTGGGGATATCCACATGAGATAGATTTACATGAAATGGCAGTGTGCCTAACCCCCCCCCCTTCTTTTATGAAGCCACATTAGGCTTTTTTATCACCGACCATGGTGGCAAAAACTCTAACACATAAGAACATAAGCAATGCCTCCGCTGGGTCAGATCTGAGGTCCATCGTGCCCAGCAGCCCGCTCACGCAGCGGCCCAATAGGTCCAGGACCTGTGTAGTAATCCTCTATCTATACCCTTCTATCCCCTTTTCCAGCAGGAAATTGTCCAATCCTTTCTTAAACCCCAGTACCGTACTCTGCCCTATTACGTCCTCTGGAAGCACATTCCAGGTGTCCACCATATGTTGAGTAAAGAAGAACTTCCTAGCATTTGTTTTGAATCTGTCCCCTTTCAGCTTTTCCGAATGCCCTCTTGTTCTTTTATTTTTTGAAAGTTTGAAGAATCTGTCCCTCTCTACTCTCTCTATACCCTTCATGATCTTGTAATTCTTTATCATATCCCCTTTAAGTCTCCTCTTCTCCAGGGAAAAGAGACCCAGTTTCTCCAATCTCTCAGCGTATGAAAAGTTTTCCATCCCTTTTATCAGACGTGTCGCTCTCCTCTGAACCCTCTCAAGTAATGCCATATCCTTCTTAAGGTACGGTGACCAATATTGGACGCAGTACTCCAGATGTGGACGCACCATCGCCTGATACGACAGGATAACTTCTTTCGTTCTGGTAGTAATACCCTTCTTGATTATACCTAGCATTCTATTCACTCTCTTAGCGGCCGCTGCGCACTGTGCCGTTAGCTTCATTGTCATGTCCACCATTACCCCTAAAGTCCCTTTCTTGGGTACTCTCATTCAATAACATCCCTCCCATTGTATAGTTGTACCTCGGGTTTCTGCTTCCTACATGCAATACTTTACATTTCTCAATGTTGAACTTCATCTGCCATCTCGTCGCCCATTCCCCTAGTTTGTTCAAGTCCCTTTGCAATACTTTGCAGTCCTCCTTAGTCCGAGCTCCACTAAATAGTTTTTACCGCTGTGGCTGGCAATATAAAAGCCTAATGTGGTTTCATAAAAAAAAGGGTGGGGGGAGTCAGTCTTATTTGTCAACAGAAACTCATATTTGCATCTGCCTCAAGAGTAGATATAAATATGAGGGATCTTCAAAAAGTTTCCACATTTTAATTTTTTAAAACACTATTTATTTTGGGGTTCATAATCAAAACAAAAAACATCTAAAAAGTGGCCTAAATGGTTAATTGGACGATCAAAAAGCCTGATCGTCCAAGTACCCATAACCAAAGCTGGTTTTAGACGTATCTAAAACCAGCTTAAGCCTTTCTCCTGCCTCTAAATGCATAGAGCGAAAAGAGGCGGGGAAAGGGTGATAGGGAGGCCAACCTAGACATAGCCGTACAGCAGGTATAACCAAAGGTTTAGACAGGTTGCCTAGTCGGCACTTATACGTTTTGACTTAGACAAAGTAAAACAGGTATAAGTGCCGAAAAAGGGGTCGCTGAGCTAATCGTGGCTACCACGACCAGCAAAGCAGCCCCAGCAACCTGCCTACCCCCTACCGCAACGATTGTGGCAGGAGAGCTGGCTCATCTCTCCTGCCGCGATTGCGATCACCCACCTCCCCGAACTGCGGCGCTTCGGGGTGAGGATTGCGATGGGACCTAAGATAAGATAAGGTCCGGGAGGTGGGGGTGGGTTAGAGTCAGCCCAAAAGTTATTCACAAATTTTCAATACTCGGCCACGAATTTGGACTTGGAGATTGAATTATACAGTGTCAGCATTATGAGACAAACATGGTTATTTTTGTTACATAGGATTTTCTGGACCCCAGTTCGATTAAATAAAATAGATAGTTCTAAGTCTAATAGATGCTGGCATTGTCATACTGGTATAGGGACTTTGGATCATCTGTTGTATTTTTGTCCGTTTGTATTAATATATTGGAAGTCAATTTGGGGACAAATAAATTTAGTACTAGATTCAAATGTTCCAATGCCATATGAGGCTATAATTTGTGGAACAATTTTACATGTGAAACCCACTCTAAATAAATACGAGTCGTCTATTTATGATCATAACAGGTATAGCCATTCAATTGATTACAAGTAATTGGAAAAACCATGATAGAATTAATTATACATTTTGGTGGGTGAATGTGTGTACTACATACAGATACGAATGAATTAACGCAGAATGTAGGGGTTTTAGTGAGGTATTTAATAAAATTTGGAGCCCATTGACTAAATTTGTAAAAACATAATAATGTATTTTCATCATATCTCTTTTTTTCTTTGGTTTGTTTATCTTTACACATCCAGGGGGTTGGGGGGTTGGAGGGAGGGGAATAAATATTGATAGTGATATTTGGGTAACTTTATTCTTTATTTGTATTGTATATTAGGATATATTATGATATTATTATATGCAGGAAAATGAAATTATTGAATGATATTTATGTTACCTGTATAGATAATAGTGTAATATGTGGAATATCTTTTGTTCTTTCATTTGTATGACACTGTTTTTGATTAAAAATCAATAAAGAATTTAAAAAAAAAAAAATTCAGGGGCCGGCTCTGCTTCTAACCACCGCAAATATGGAGGGGGAGTGTATATCCCTAATCAGATCCTAAGATCACAAGGTGAAAGAAGGCTTGTAACTCCACCAGCAATAACCTTCCAGCTAGAAAATGCCTGCAAATGAGTCTCCTACCAAAATTATGAAATAAAATCCCGCCTACCATCAGATCACTAATAGGTTTTTATCACTTTCTTGAAGTTAAGTATTTCTATCATTTTATCTAATACTATCCACAAAGACTGCTCAAATCCTCAAGCTTCCAGACTTGACACTCCCCCTCCCCCCCCCCCCCGGTATATCCCAATCCACAAGCAAATTCCTATTGTGAGATATTGCTAAAACTGTCTATTACAGTAATTGCCCAGCACCTATGTTATCTTGAGAATAATAGTTAAAACTGGTGTGTAACTGTAAATAATCCAAATGCTCATGTCAGATTTATCCTTGCATGTATGATAATATCCTACTATTGCAAGAAGTCTGTGCTCATTCTACTCCAATTTATACTCGCATATGTAAATTTGTAACCTGTTCTGGGCTCTTCTGTGAGGATGGGCTATAAAATTGAATAAATAAATAAATAGATGTGGTGTATTTTAGATTTTAGCAAAGCCTTTGACAGTGTTCCACACAGATGTCTAATAAATAAACTGAGTGCCCTCGGGATGGGTCACAAAATGACGGGCTGCGTCAAGAACTGGTTGAGTGGAAGGCGACAGAGGGTGGTGATCGATGGAGATCGATCTGAGGAAAGGGATGTTACCAGTGGTGTGCCTCAAGGTTCTGTTCTTGGACCTGTTCTTTTTTTAACATTTTTATAAACGATATTGCTGAAGGGTTGTCGATATTGCTGAAGGTAAGATTTGCCTCTTTGCGGATTATACCAAAATCTGCAATAGAGTAGACACGCCGGATAGTGTGAATAACATGAAGAAAGACCTGGTGAAGCTTGAAGAATGGTCTGAAATTTGGCAGCTAAAATTTAATGCTAAGAAATGCAAGGTTATGCATCTGGGCTGTAAAAACACGAGGAAATGGTACAGATTAGGGAGTGAAGAGCTTATGTGCACAACAGAAGAGCGGGACTTCGGATTCCTGGATCATAGAGAGGCACTGCAGGGACTACAGGGACCAGACGGACTCCATTTGACCAGCAGAGGTAAGAACATCTTTGGACACCGACTAGCCCACCTGCTTCGCAGGGCTTTAAACTAGGTAAGTTGGGGGAGGGGACCTACTCATATACTGGTGTGGAAAGGAACTATCCTGATGGGACGAGTCGACACTCTGTTTCCGAGGTAAGGACCCAATTTGCAAACAGTTCTCTAGGAGCCACACAGACTCAGTCAGGAATAGCCTTACAGGGACTCAGCAAACACAAAGTGTGGAGGGCCATGTATGCTAATGCACACAGTTTAGGCAATAAAATTCTAGAACTGGAAACTGAAATAAGAGATGCCAACCTGGACATGGTGGCAATATCCGAGACTTGGTTCACGGACGCACATGGGTGGGATATGGCTATACCGGAGTACAATCTACTTCGTCAGGACAGAGAGGGCAGGTTAGGTGGAGGGGTAGCACTATACATTAAAGAGGACATCAAAACCACCAGGATCACTGATGTCAAGTATACCGGGGAGTCCCTCTGGGTAAACCTGGCATGAAATGGCAAAAAAAGCCTATATCTTGGAGTGGTATACAGACCTCCAAGACAACCGGAAGACATGGACGCAGATTTAATTGAAGACATAGAGAATATCACTCTACAGGGCGACACTGTGCTGCTAGGGGACTTCAACATGCCTGATGCAGACTGGAACACATTTTCGGCAACAACCAGCAGCAGCTGGAGACATTTGACCTCCATAAAAGGAGTACATCTCAGACAGATGGTAACGGAGCCCACTAGGGCTCAGGCGATCCTAGATCTGGTACTCACCAACGGGGAAAGTGTCTCAGAGGTCTCGGTAGGTGATACGCTAGCCTCCAGCGACCATAACATGGTATGGTTCAACCTTGGGAAAGGATCCCCTAAATCAATTACAAAAACAAAGGTGCTCAAATTCCGGGGCACCGACTTCGCACGCATGGGAGATTTCGTTCATCAGACGCTGCAGGACCAAGCAGAAACCGGCAATGTGGAAACTATGTGGTCGTACCTGAAATCATCCATACATGAAGCAACTAATTGCTACATAAAATCAGTAGATAAACGGCAAAGAAATAACAAACCCCAATGGTTCACTGAAGAGATTTCACACCTCATTAAGGAAAAGAAAAAAGCATTTCTATCCTACAAACGTACGCAGAGAGAAGAAACTAAAGTAGAATATAAGACCAGATCTACAGCAGTCAAAACAGCAGTTAGGGAGGCCAAACTTCGAGTGGAAGAAACTCTGGAACAAAACATTAAAAAAGGGGACAAATCCTTATTTAGGTATATCAGTGATAGGAAAAGGAACACAGACGGTATAGTACGCCTTAGACAACCGGATGGAAACTACGCGGTGGCGGATTCAGAAAAAGCAGAACTACTAAATGAATATTTCTGCTCAGTCTTCACCTGCGAAGCACCGGGACACGGACCACAGTTGAAGGTAAAACAAGACGAGGATGACCCGTTTCAGAATTTTGAGTTCACACCTGGGGACGTCTACAACGAACTGGCAAGGCTAAAGGTAAACAAGGCCATGGGACCGGACAATTTACACCCAAGAGTGCTCAGAGAATTGAGAGATGTTCTGGCGGAACTGTTGGCAGTGCTCTTCAATCTCTCACTAAGTACCGGGAAAGTTTCGTTGGACTGGAAAACAGCCAACGTTGTTCCTCTACATAAAAAGGG
The DNA here is from genome assembly GCF_902459505.1 of Geotrypetes seraphini. Taxonomy (NCBI): domain Eukaryota; kingdom Metazoa; phylum Chordata; class Amphibia; order Gymnophiona; family Dermophiidae; genus Geotrypetes; species Geotrypetes seraphini. The sequence continues at coordinate 243,246,403 of NC_047085.1, read as the reverse complement.
TTGTAAGGCTGAGGCTGCGAACTATAGACCAGTAAGCCTCACCTCAATAGTGTGTAAACTCATGGAAACGCTAATTAAGTATAAATTAGATACGATCCTGAATGAGGGAAATCTCCGGGATCCCAGTCAACATGGATTCACCAAGGGTAGATCATGCCAGTCCAATCTTATCAGCTTCTTTGACTGGGTAACAAGAAGACTGGACTCAGGAGAGTCCTTGGACGTCGTGTACCTGGACTTCAGCAAGGCGTTTGACAGCGTCCCACACCGCAGGCTGCTGAACAAGATGAAATCGATGGGTTTAGGAGAGACTCTAACTGCATGGGTTAAAGATTGGCTTAGTGGCAGACTTCAGAGGGTGGTGGTTAACGGTACCCTCTCTAAAATGTCAGAGGTGACTAGCGGAGTGCCGCAGGGTTCAGTCCTGGGCCCACTCCTCTTCAACATATTCATTGGGGATCTGACTCAAGGGCTTCAAGGCAAGGTAACCTTATTCGCTGATGACGCCAAACTATGCAATATAGTAAACGGCTATAATCTACAGGATACTATGGAGCAAGACCTGCGTACTTTAGAAAGTTGGTCCTCGATCTGGCAGCTGGGCTTTAACGCCAAGAAATGTAAGGTCATGCCTCTCGGTAACGGAAATCCTTGCAGAACTTACACCCTGAATGGAGAAACTTTAACCAGGACTACGGCAGAACGAGACTTAGGAGTAATCATCAGTGCTGACATGAAGGCAGCCACTCAAGTGGAGAAGGCTTCGTCTAAAGCACGGCAGATGATAGGTTGTATCAAGAGAAGCTTCGTCAACAGGAAGCCTGAAGTCATGATGCCATTGTACAGAACCATAGTGAGACCTCATCTGGAATACTGTGTGCAATTTTGGAGGCCACATTACCGTAAAGATGTGCTCAGAATTGAATCGGTTCAGCGGATGGCCACCAGGATGGTCTCGGGGCTAAAGGATCTCCAGTACGAAGAAAGACTGAGCAAATTGCAGCTCTATACTCTCGAAGAGCGTAGAGAGAGGGGAGACATGATTGAGACATTTAAGTACATCACAGGACGGGTCGAGGTGGAAGATGATATCTTTCTTCTGAAGGGACCCTCGACCACAAGAGGTCATCCGCTCAAACTCAGGGGAGGGAAGTTTCGTGGAGACGCAAGGAAGTACTTCTTCACAAAGAGAGTGATTGAGCATTGGAACAAGCTTCCAGTGCAGGTGATCGAGGCACACAGCATCTCAGACTTCAAGAATAAATGGGATACCTATGTGGGATCCCTACTAGGGTCATGCCAAGCGATAGGGTCTCTAGGGTACAGACTTGAAAGAGCGGGTCAGTAGAGTGGCAGTATAATTACAATTATACTTAAGGGGTTCATTAGACTTAATAGGGAGGGTCAATAGTGTGGGCAGACTTGATGGGCTGTAGCCCTTATCTGCCGTCATCTTTCTATGTTTCTATGACTTGGTGTGATTGTATGTGATGATATTAAGGTGGCCAAACAGGTTGAAAAGGTGACAGCGAAAGCTAGAAGGATGCTAGGTTGTATAGGGAGAGGTATGGCTAGTAGGAAAAAGGAGGTATTGTGCCCCTGTATAAGACATTTAGACCTCATTTAGAATATTGTGTACAATTCTGGAGGCCACATCTTCAAAAAGATATAAAAAGGATGGAGTCAGTCCAGAGGAAGGCTACTAAAATGTTATGTGGTCTTCATCATAAGGCCTATGGGGACAGACTTAAAGATCTCAATCTGTATACTTTGGAGAAAAGGCGGGAGAGGGGAGATATGATAGAGACATTTAAATACCTACATAATGTAAATGCGCATGAGTCGAATTTGAAAGGAAACTCTGCAATGAGAGGGCATAGGATGAAGTTAAGAGGTGATAGACTCTCGAGTAATCTAAGGAAATATTTTTTTTACAGAAAGGATAGTAGATGCATAGAACAGTCTCCCAGAAGAGGTGGTGGAGACAGAGACTGTTTCTGAATTCAAGAGGGCCTGGGATAGGCACGTGGGATCTCTCGGAGAGAGAAAGAGATAATGGTTACTGCAGATGGGCAGACTAGATGGGCCATTTGGCCTTTATCTGCCATCATGTTTCTATGTTTCAGATCGTTGATTGAGCCTTATATATGCTGAAAACTTTTCAAGACCCCTTTGTACGTTCTGAAATACGTGTGCATACATGTTCATATTACTGTGCTATGCTCTGGTTGCACTTAAGTGGAGCATAAGAGTATATGTCTACTCCTGACAGTACTTTTGAACAGGCTGTACATCAGCAGACCCTGTTCTATACTAATGAAACTTGAGATGTTCCGACCTGGATGTCTCAATTTTGCTCGGTATGTCCTTTCTAAGATGCTACTTAAAATTAATTTAACATGTTTTAACCATGCAAAAAGTCAATTTGTACATGTTGAGTTCTGAAGCTCCACAGTAAAACATGTTTTACTGTGACACAGTAAAACACAGTAAGACATGTTTGTGTGCAGTAAACCAAAAATTGAAAAATCAGGAAAAATGGGAATAGACATGTAGGAATGAGGCTTCACACAGAAGGTGCTAACATTTTCCCTTGCTTAGAACGTCTACATGGCAAGAGGGGAGAAGGAATGAGGAATGATTCAGCATTCATTTACAAGGGCAAAAGGTCAGTGTGCTGAGCTTGCCTTGTATCAGAACTATCAGACCTGCATCCCTACATAGTCAGAACATAAACAGAATATTTTCACTGTGCAGTGTGCACATCCCTACTAAAAGCATAGCTTTCCTATATGATCTTATAGGGGGAGGGTTCCCATTTACAATTTTCCTACTTCTGCTAATTTACCTTATCACAGAAAGAAAATCGTAAGTCAATTTTGCGCTGAAGAATAACACTGCAAAACGAATGTCATTAATGAGTGTCAGTTTGTTTTGCTGTAGGCATCACTCTTTGGGATAAAGTATCCTTGAGAGAAGGAGAAAGAAAAGGAAGATTGAAGAACCTGTCCCTGAGCTGTCATTTGGCAGGATATGCAAGACAGAAGCAGCCACAGTAGTTAGATGTAAAGTAGTGCAAAGGAAGTTAAATAATGCTGGGCTTAAGTATTCTGAGCTGTCATGTATACACATGGGCTTAATGGTTGGAAGTTTTGGTTTCAGTTTCAATTTAAGAATGCATGAATCAAAGGATGTCTCATTTTACAGTGGAGTGGAATTTTAGAGGGTGATCTGAAAGGTAAGAACGCTATACAAGCAATCAATAAAAGCAATTAACAAAAAGTGTTTTCTGGCGATTTAAAAAGTTACTTCATTTTCTAGAACTGAAATGAAATTGATTTTTTTCTCGCTATCTTTATTTAACCTTGCACGTTGTTAAATAAGTTCTGTGAAAGAATTCAACTCAAGATTTGCATTTGTGGAACTTTTTCCCCCCATCTGTAGTGAAAATACAGTGATCCTGAATACGAAAATGTCTGCTGTAATATTCTGAATGCTGAATAGATTCATTTCAAAAGTGCAGTGGGCATGGTGTGAAGGTTATCAAGAAGAAATGTTCATTAAATTCCTACAAAATCTGATTTGTGCCCAATACCTGCTAACATTGGAAAAAGAGGCAGTGTAGTTTGTCCCTGGAAGGTAGCTGTCTCCTTAACCAAGGATTACAGGTTTTAGATTGGCTTGTCCTGATAGCTGACAACACTAGGGGAAAAAGCTGAAATTCAACTAGCTGAGTAAATTCCTACATACAGCTGTATCTGAAAACATACAGTATCACAATGGAACACTCGTCAACAGCTGCACCTGAATGTAAGGAGGACGAGCTCTTTTTCATGTGCTGGAGTCTGGGCCCAGGTTGCCTTTGGCTCTCAAACATCAAGCGGGTGTGTGTATTTTAAAGAAACTATTGAAGCATCATTTGTTTTGTTTAAACAACTTTATGGGGACTTTGCTTATGGAACTGCATTGTTGCTTTCTGTAAGTTATTGTGTGCTTATTTTTTAATTATGGCAGAATATAAATTATTAACTATAAACACATGCAGGCTGCTATTTTAAACACCACAAAATCACTATTTTATTTTTTTTTACTAAGCTGTGTGAGCACTAACTGTAACTAAAAGGGCCTTACTGCAGGGCGTGTTCAGGCATCCTGCAGTAATTTGGGATCGTCATGCTCTACCTTCACGCTTAAAAATAAAGGGTCCATTATATCAAATTGAGAGAGCGCCAGAGTCATCTAGTGTGATATAATATTACCTGCTAGTAATAATTAGGGTTGGTGGTAGAGTGGGGGTAGGGAGAAAATATTAGGTGGTGGTAAGGGCTTGTAGAATAAGGATTGCAGCATGCAGGAAAGAAGGGGAAAAGGTTAAGAGACAGATGTAAGGAGAAAATAGGATTGATGGAGGGTTGGAGAAGTAGTAGGATTGTTTGGATGTTTTGGCGGGTTGCAGGGAGTAGGATGAGTAAAGGGGAAGGGTAGAGTAGGATCTTCAGGAGAAATTATCCCTCCATCCCATGTGTTCTGTTTTGTGGAAGTGCTTGAGAGGCTGGGGCTTTTCTTATAGGTTTTTGGAGAGAGTTTGGATTTTGAGCTCTTGGGTGGAGGGAGGAAGTTGCAGCTGATGGAGAGGTGGAAAATGTGGAATAGGCTCAGTTGTGGCTGGGAGATCAGCAGTTAATAAATAATTAAACGCGACACTCGTAGGCGTCAGCACAGTGAGGGGAAGCATGGCCTAATGTTACATGGGTCACGTTTGGATAATGTTATAGAGGTTAGAAACTTAACGGGAGCTAGTTTTGACACCAAATACCTCCTTGGGTGTGTGTGAGAGGGGGGGGAGAGGTTATGAGTTATGAAAATCACATTGGGGTTTGTTGTTTTTTGACAGGGATTGTATTTTAAATTTGAAATGATGTTGAAATAATTAATAAAGCTACGGCCAAATATTTCTTCCAATATGTTGAGTGGTATGATTATTGTGTGATGGTGAGTGAATGCTAATGTTATGATTATTTATTTTATTCATTTTTATAGTCCATCCTCCAGAAAGGATTACAAGGATACATACACAAAGTTTTCAGGAACAGAGATACGTACATTACAGAGTCAATAACATGCTACAGGATCAAAACACAATGCTATAGAATCAATGACTTTACAACTTATAGAGAATGTGACTAAGAACACATGCTTTTGTAGAATCTAAGAAAATAAATCATAGAGTCACGAATGGGTATTAACATATCTGTAGTGAACGGTAGAAGAACTGGTTGGCAGGCTCAGGTGTTCTGAGGTAAGATACGTTGAAGCAAGGTCTGTCAAAGTTTGAAATCAGAATTGATCCGATCCATAAAAGTAGATTTAGCATATCCCGGACTTGTTGCTGTATGTCCTGATGGGCCAGAACAGGAGGGAAAGAGGGGGGACAGGGTACAGGCAGGGAGGGGGGCTGGGTGCAGGGTCTGGCAGGGAGGAAGGGGGACAGGGTGTATAACTAACCCATTCTGGATTTCGTGGAAGGACGGGCTATAAAACAAAGTAAATAAATAAAATTCAGCCACTGAATTCATAATTTAATTTTTCATTTAATGCGCTTATTAATAACCCACTCATCCTTACAGTTCTAAGTAAAACAAGTTACTTTTCCAAGAGATGATGGGTAAATAATAGTCTAATGTCTCCAGTACGACTGTGAATGTACCTCTGTAGCCCATTCTGGGCTCCTGAGGAGAACTGGCTATAAACTAAATAAATAGGGCCACTGAAGTTTAAGAAGAGACAAAGCAGAAGGTACAGCATTGACACTAAACAAATCAAAATTCCACATCATTAGCACAAATTATCTCTCTTTCCCATAATTAAAAGCATAGGCAGTGGAATGTTTTTCATTGGGCGGGGAAGGGGGGGTAAAGGCTCTTTCCTAGTCCCAGCAGGATCCTGTGACACGACCTCTCTTTCTAGCTCCTGACTCCCCCACCTACCTTCCCCGGTCGCTGTAATTTTAAATCTTCCGGCTGTCGCCGCGCAGTGCCAATCAGTAGGCCTGCCCTGGAAGTCTTCATTCTGCAGTGATGCTGCATGGTGGCTGCCCGAAAATTTAAATTTGCAGCGGCTGGGAGGAGGTCCAACAATTCAACATCCCACTATTCCTAGATAGAGTAATTATCCCTTACATTCCATTTTCGAACTCTACAATCAGAGGACAAAAACCTTCTAACAATTCCATCCCTGAGAACAATGAACATCAGGCGCAATACACATTTTTCAGTAACTGCCCTCAAATTTGGAACCTATTACCGGCCCAGATAAGGGAGGAAAAAATCCTTGATAAGTTCAAAGGGAATTTAAAAAGTCAGCTATTTAGTGACACCTTTGAATAAATTATCTTTGTATTAGTAGGACACTGACGCTTACGAAGGCATCCCACCACATATACTGTACAGTATTATTCCCTTATGTTTTTCTCCCTTTTTCGTTCTCTTCTATACCGATTGTAGTTCTCCCTGTATCACCCTCTCCATTTCAGTAAGTCAGTATTGTCCTAAATTGTCTCCCCTTTTTCATTTTTTCCTATTGTATATCACTTTGAAACTTAGGGGGGTGGGGGAGAGAGCCATAACTGTCTGCCAATTTTAGGTGAAGCCATGGCCCCTGTAGCCTCCGCCATTCCAATGGGGTGTCGCAGGGCTTTGTGCTTAGACCCGTGCTCTTCAACATCTTTATAAACGATCTGGACATTGGTACAACAAGTCAGGTGATTAAATTTGCAGATGATACAAAGTTATTCAGAGTAGTGAAGACACGGGAATTGCGAAGATCTGCAACGTGACATAATCAGGCTCGAGAAATGGGCATCAACATGGCAAATGAAATTCAACGTGGGTAAGTGTAAAGTGATGCATGTTGGTAACAAAAATCTCATGCACGAATACAGGATGTCCGGAGTGGTACTTGGAGAGACCTCCCAGGAAAAAGACTTGGGAGTTCTGATCGACAAGTCAATGAAACCGAGGGCAATCAGAATGCTGGGAATGATTAAGGTGATCATGAACAGATCGGAGAAGGTTATCATGCCGTTGTACCGGGCCATGGTGCGCCTTCACCTGGAGTACTGCGTCCAGCACTGGTCACCATACATGAAAGACACGGTACTATTCGAAAGGGTCCAGAGAAGAGTGATAAAATGGTTAAGGGGCTGGAGGAGTTGCCGTACAGTGAGAGACTGGAGAAACTGGGCCTCTTCTCCCTTGAAAAGAGGAGATTGAGAGGGGACATGATCGAAACATTCAAAATACTGAAGGAAATAGACTTAGCAGATAAAGAAAGATTGTTTACCCTCTCCAAGGTAGGGACAATGAGAAGGCACTTTCTAAAGTTGAAAGGGGATAGATTCCGTTCAAACGTAAGGAAGTTCTTCACCCAGAGAGTGGTAGAAAACTGGAACGCTCTTCTGGAGTCTGTTATAGGGGAAAACACCCTCCAGGGATTCAAGACAAAGTTGGACAAGTTCCTGCTAAACTGGTGCGGTGCGGCTGGACTCATTTAGAGCACTGGTCTTTGACCTGGGGGTCGCAGCATGAGCGGACTGCTGGGCACGATGGACCACTGTCCTGACCCAGCAGCGGCAACTCTTATGTACTTATGTAAAAGTATTATCCTGTGACAATAACATTTTAAGAAATTACACCATAAGCATGTATGAATAGAATTTGTTTTGTGTTTAGTTATTTCTTAAATAATCCAAAATAATTGGACGACATAGTCAGCTAATTCCTCTTGCAGATTCTCCTTCCAAATTTCTTGGGGCATGGTTTTAGTCATTTTGAAATTGAGTCCCATTCCACAAACTATGGCCTCAGTTTACTGAAAGAGTGTTACCGGATTATTATTATTATTATTATTTTTTTTTAATTTATTCAATTTTTCTATACCGTTCTCCCAGGGGAGTTCAGAACGGTTTACATGAATTTATTCAGGTACTCAAGCATTTTTCCATGTCTGTCCCGGCGGGCTCACAATCTACCTAATGTACCTGAGGCAATGGGGGGATTAAGTGACTTGCCCAGGGTCACAAGGAGCAGCGTGGGTTTGAACCCACAACCCCAGGGTGCTGAGGCTGTAGCTTTAACCACTGCGCCACACACTCCACTAACAACACTAAAACGTAATTTATGGGGCAGAGTTTCTCAGATTCCGGGGCTAAGATGCGAAAGGACATCAACAGCAATTTTCTTCAGGACTGAGGTGGTGCTTGTGAAATTGCATCCGTATAAAAGAAAGCTTTGTGTTAGTTTAATGGTCATTGCCCTAAAGACTATTCTATAGAACTGGAAGCGAGGAGATTTTATAAACTTTCCTTTTTGGTGGAATTCAATCTGTCTGATTGCTAAGTATAAAATGGCAATGGCATGGAAAATGAATGTTCCCATGGCTTGTCCGAGGGGAGCCTGTGCAGAAATTCTGCGATGAGGGTCAATAGGTTTTGTTTCTAAACTGCTTCATTTTTTATTTCTTTTTCTTTTCCCTGATCTTGTAAAGGTGGATCATACTTTTTGTATGGTATGACGACAATGCACTTTGAGTTTCTTTTCGTTCTTGGTTGGGTGTTTGTTTGTTGGGGGGGGGGTCTTTTTTTTTTTTGGGGGGGGGGTTCTGTTTTCTTTTAATAATTTATATTCCGCATATCTTATCTGTAGGGGTTCTTTAAGTGAGGAAGGGTCATTGTGGGAGGGCTAATTCCTTTCTTGTTATTTTATGGGGAAGTTTTGCTTATTAATATTATGAAATAATAAATAACTATTTTTAAAATGAGCTATTTACTAGAGGTCCTGTTTTGGGCAGTGGGACCTACCGTATTTTCACGCATATAACGCGTGCGTTATACGCGTTTTTACCTACCGCGCATACCCCTCGCGCGTTATATGCGTGAGCGCGGTATACGAAAGTTTTCAAACATAGTTCCCACCCCGCCCGACGCCCGATTCACCCCCCCAGCAGGACCACTCGCACCCCCACCCCGAACGACCACTCGCACGCGCTCCCACCCGCACCCGCATCCACGATCGGAGCAAGAGGGAGCCCAAGCCCTCTTGCCCGGCCGACTCCCCGACGTCCGATACATCCCCCCCCCCGGCAGGACCACTCGCACCCCCACCCCGAAGGACCGCCGACTTCCCGACAATATCGGGCCAGAAGGGAGCCCAAACCCTCCTGGCCACGGCGACCCCCTAACCCCACCCCGCACTACATTACGGGCAGGAGGGATCCCAGGCCCTCCTGCCCTCGACGCAAACCCCCCTCCCCCCCAACGACCGTCCCCCCCCAAGACCCTCCGACCGCCCCCCCAGCCGACCCGCGACCCCCCTGGCGACCCCCACGACCCCCCCACCCCCCTTCCCCGTACCTTTGGAAGTTGGCCGGACAGACGGGAGCCAAACCCGCCTGTCCGGCAGGCAGCCAACGAAGGAATGAGGCCGGATTGGCCCATCCGTCCTAAAGCTCCGCCTACTGGTGGGGCCTAAGGCGCGTGGGCCAATCAGAATAGGCCCTGGAGCCTTAGGTCCCACCTGGGGGCGCGGCCTGAGGCACATGGTCGGGTTGGGCCCATGTGCCTCAGGCCGCGCCCCCAGGTGGGACCTAAGGCTCCAGGGCCTATTCTGATTGGCCCACGCGCCTTAGGCCCCACCAGTAGGCGGAGCTTTAGGACGGATGGGCCAATCCGGCCTCATTCCTTCGTTGGCTGCCTGCCGGACAGGCGGGTTTGGCTCCCGTCTGTCCGGCCAACTTCCAAAGGTACGGGGAAGGGGGGTGGGGGGGTCGCCAGGGGGGTCGCGGGTCGGCTGGGGGAGCGGTCGGAGGTTCTTGGGGGGGGCGGTCGTTGGGGGGGAGGGGGGTTTGCGTCGAGGGCAGGAGGGCCTGGGATCCCTCCTGCCCGTAATGTAGTGCGGGGTGGGGTTAGGGGGTCGCCGTGGCCAGGAGGGTTTGGGCTCCCTTCTGGCCCAACTACCAAAGGTACGGGGAAGGGGGGTGGGGGGGTCGTGGGGGTCGCCAGGGGGGGTCGCGGGTCGGCTGGGGGAGCGGTCGGAGGTTCTTGGGGGGGGCGGTCGTTGGGGGGGAGGGGGGTTTGCGTCGAGGGCAGGAGGGCCTGGGATCCCTCCTGCCCGTAATGTAGTGCGGGGTGGGGGTAGGGGGTCGCCGTGGCCAGGAGGGTTTGGGCTCCCTCCTGGCCCGATATTGTCGGGGAGTCGGCGGTCCTTCGGGGTGGGGGTGCGAATGGTCCTGCCGGGGGGGGGATGAATCGGACGTCGGGGGGGGGGGGGAACGGAGAGTCGGGACAGCGCACGGAGAGGCGGGGCAGTGCACGGAAGTCAGGGGGGTGAACGGAGAGTCGGGACAGCGCACGGAAAGTCAGGGCAGTGCACGGAAGTCAGGGGGGGTGAACGGAGAGTCGGGACAGCGCACGGAAAGTCAGGGCAGTGCATGGAAGTCAGGGGGGGGTGAACGGAGAGTCGGGACAGCGCACGGAGAGGCGGGGCAGTGCACGGAAGTCAGGGGGGGTGAACGGAGAGTCGGGACAGCGCACGGAGAGGCGGGGCAGTGCACGGAAGTCAGGGGGGTGAACGGAGAGTCGGGCAGCATGCGCGGTATAATCGTGAGCGCGTTATACCAAAGTTTTTGTGCTTATCATCGTGATTTCTGCGCGCTATACACGTGTGCGCGTTTTATACGGGTGCGTGTTATTTGCGTGAAAATACGGTATTTACCGTTGCTGCAACTTAATAGTACTAGTGCATAAGATGATAGTGCTAAAAGAGTGAGGGCAGGATGCACAGCGCTCCAATAAAATGTAAAAAATACTACGTTGGTATCAATTTTCTTTTACAGGCCTTTGCACAAATAGCATGCAAATCATATGCATGCTATTTGTGCAGAGTTGCCCCATAAAAGAAGGGAGGAACTATGCCTGATCAGAAGAGCAATAGCTAGGCACAGCCTGGTGTTAGAGAGCTGAACGGAGACGACGGGAATCCCGGGATGCCTCCTAGGGTCACGGGGATCCCGTGGGGATGCCCCTCATGGTCTCGGGGATCCCACAGGGTTAGGAGGCAGCTCGAGCCAAATGGCTTGTCTTCTTTTCCTGCCCTTCTGCTCCAGCACATCACATGTAGCCGACCCAGAAGTCTTCCTCCGACGTTATAGCTGACGTCTGAGATAAGGCTTCGGGTCAGCCACGTGAAGCGAGCAGGGCCCGCTGCCCTGTGAAAAAGTGCAGCACTCGGGAGCGGTAAAGTCTTGTGGGAGCCTCGGAGGTGGACAGAAAAGGCAGGGCCCGCTGCCTTGCGAAGATGTGCAGCACTTGGGAAACAGGAGGGGGCAGAAAAGGCAGGGCCCGCTGCCCTGCGAAGACGTGCAGCACTCGGGAGACAGGAGGAGGGGCAGAAAAGGCAGGCCTGCTGCCCTGCGAAGAAGTGCAGCTCAGTCAGTCGGGAGAAACAGGGCTATTTTGTGTTGTGTATTCAGAACCCATATCTGGTAAATGATCATTTAAATGCATTTTGAGGGGGCTTTCCTTTAGGCTTTGTCCTTTCAAAGTTTATTGCACTTAATCTGGATTTTTGATTTTCAGCATGGGGGGGGAGGTGTTAGCTTAATTTAGACGGCCTGTTCCATATTTTCTGTGTGTGCTTAATTGACTTCTGACCATATGCATATCATAATGTACTGTTATCTAGTTTTTTAAGGGGAAATCATAATTTAAGAATTCTTTTTGTTAGTTTGTGTATCAAAGTGCAGGACTATAGAAGTGCAGAATGGAAATGAGTCAACTGATGGGTCTGAAGTAATAGAGAGAAGGTAAACAAAATACAATGTAAAAGGGAGAATTGGGCGTGAGTGTGTCAATGAGAGGGAAAGAGAGATGGTATACACGGGGAATGGAAGAAAGGAGAATTTTTGGTCATAGGAAGGGAGTGAGGTACAGATGATAGGGAAGAAAAAGATGAGAGGGAGAAATGTTGTGGTGGAAAGGGTACAGTATGACAGATTGAAAGGGATGCAAGAGGGAGGAATGTTGGACATAATGGTGAAGGGAATGGAGAGAGAGATGTGGCATTGTGCTGGAGAAATGTTGGGCATTGGGTTGGTGGGCAGGGGCAAAAGATGCTGCACATGGTCCGGGGGATGATAGAGGGATAAATGCTGGACCATGGTAGGAGGAATCAATGGACAGCAACAGAAGAATTCACAGAAGATGGGAAAGTGGAAAAAAGAATCCGGGACCAACTTGATGGAAAAATAAGTTTCCAGACAACAAATGTAAAAAAACGGAATTTATTGACTAAATTATGTTATCTTTGGGAAATGTATATAGCAGATGTCTTTGTATTGTGTTCAAAAGAAAAGGAAATGCATTTCTGGTTTTGTTTCTACAGTGTTGAAGTACTTGCTGACCCTTGCTTTGGCTGGTTGGGAACCCCAAGCTCCGCCAGCAGAGGACCTCCTCTAGAGAAGGCCAAAACTCCCCCTCTACCAAGCGCAGCAGTCGCTGGCAGCTTCCATGAGCCATTGAAGTGCCAGCATCTGTGACTCAGGGACGCTACTGCTGCCTGCCAAGCTTGGCAAAAGGGACCCCCGGCCAACTGCAAAGGAAGTCCTCAGCTGACAGCTTGGGGGATTCTCATCAGCTGAGTATTTCTATTTTATATTTACATTAGAGGCTCTGGTAGAAACCCATTTACAAAGTATGTATTCTTCCCAATTAATATTTCCAAATTAATAAAGTATCTTTGCTTATTTGTAAATGGGTGTCCACCAGAGCCTTTAATTAACTATTTCCGAAGTTTATAGGGACGGGCGGGGACGGAGGAATTTCTCGTGGGGACGGAGGGATCCCTCCCGGGGATGGGTGGGGCGGGTGGGATTTTGGCGGGGATGGGTGGGATTTCTGTCTCGCGCAACTCTCTACCTGGTGTCCCAGAAAGTCCACCTGAAAACACAAGAAAGGCAAACTATACTTATCACTAAGATTTTTCCATTCAGGGAACCCTACCTGAATGGTCTGCCTCAATTGCAACCACTTATAATTTTGTGATTTATTAAGACCATATTTGTGATCCTTAAAGGCAGGGGTAGGGAACTCCGGTCCTCGAGAGCCGTATTCCAGTCGGGTTTTCAGGATTTTCCCAATGAATATGCATAAGATCTATTTGCATGCATTGCTTTCAATGCATATTCATTGGGGAAATCCTGAAAACCCGACTGGAATACGACTCTCGAGGACCAGAGTTCCCTACCCCTGCTTAAAGGGGAGGGCTTTCTTTTACTGCATCACAAAGAGAGCTCATTAGAATACTAATGAACTCCTTGTAATGCATTTTCATAAGATTCTTTGTGACTGCTACGAGGATCGGTAACATTCACAGAGAACCTTTTTGAACATCAGGAGGAGAATTTCCGTGCCTATAAGACTGCTTTAACGAGTCTTACTAGCATGGAAACCTTTTGAGCATCGGGGCATGAGCGATTCACTTTACTACCTTAGGTCTCTGAAATATAAGCGACAGATTAAAATACTTTAACATGAATACACAAAAAAGTGTTGTAAGATCGTGTCCATTGAGAGGCACCCCAATTTAAACCCAGCATGCACCCAAAATACAAGGGAGAAAAAAGCCTCGGAATAAAGTAGCAGTGCATACACCCAAAGGTACAAGATAAACTGCTTTAAATACTGTCATAGGCAAAACAAAATCTCCCTCACGCACAGCTTAGGTTTAGAAAAGGGCCCTGCTATAAGATTAAAATTCTTACCTATCAATACAGTGTTTAAACTTCTGCAATAACAGGTTTCTTAACTGACCCCATTCTTACAGCAATGACCCCCTCTTTTACTAAGGCGCGCTAGGCATTTTAGTGCGCACTAAATATTAGCATGCGCTAAATGCTAACGCATCCATAGAATTTAATGGACACATTAGCATTTAGCGTGTGCTAATATTTAGTGCGCACTAAAACGCCTAGCGCGCCTTAGTAAAAGGACCCCTGAGTGTGCTAACTTGAATTTTCAGTATTAACATGTACCTGTTGGCAAGGATTACAGCACTAAACACCAGTTAATGCAATATAAAAAGAGAATCCTTTATGCCATTCAAAAAGTTCTTACATGGCATAACTATGTATGTATTGGTTATTTTGCTCTTAGTCATTTTGGGCACCTTTTATAAAGCCGTATTAGCTGCCACAGTAAAGCATCAAAGCCCATAGGAATTAAATGTGCTTTGGTGCATTTACCGCAGTAGCAGTTTTGCAAAAGAGAACCTTTTTGTTATTTAAGACGTTTTGCAATTCCAAAATCTTATAACTTCATATGAAGGTACGAGTGTTGCACTCTTTTATGTATGTTTATTGGAATCTGCTTAGGATATAGGCAGATAGTAAGAACAATAAATAATTTATTTCAGCAATGATAAAGAAACAGGGTTCCGTTTCCTCAATTATATCAACTTAGCAAATTCACTGTAGCCTTTCAGGTTTCTGAACTCCAGCAGACTAGCAGGACATGTCTAGAGATTACTAAATGCTTGAGTGAATTCTTAAAGGGACGTTAGCATTTCATTAACCTCTAAGTGCAAGGAAATTATGGCAGGGGTTGCATTTAGAGAATGACATGGGGACAAATTTTTCCCTGTCCCCGTGGGAACTCATTTTCCCGTCCCCACAAGTTATTTTCCTGTCCCTGCCCCATTCCTGCAAGCTCTGTCCTCATCTGCACAAGCCTCAAATACTTTAGAATCATAAGTGTTTGAGGCTTGTGCAGTTAAGGCAGAGCTATCGGTCCCCTCTCTTAAATTCATAAATACTCGACGACAAGTTATCTTTTCTGTTTCAGCACCCCAAATCTGGAATTCTCTCCCTATCTATCTAAGGGAAGAAACAAACATTGAAAAATTCAAAGGTAACCTGAAAAGTTTTCTCTTTAAAGATGCCTTTTCTATTTAATCCTCTCTACACAAATTAACAACACTTCTTTTACCTCTAATCTTCTACTGAAATACTCAGGTTTTTTTTCCCTTCCTCATGTATTTTCCTTACCTGTTTTTTCTATCTTTAACTTACATTGTAACTTTTATCCCCCCTTTTCCTTATGTATCATGTTATGTCCCGTTTTGTATTTTTTCTGTCAATAATGTGTTCAGTCTTATTTAGTATATGATTCCCCTGTTTTATTGTAATTTTAATAACATGTACATCGCTTAGAATGTAGATTAAGCGATTAATCAAACTTTTAATAAACTTGAAACTTGAAACTTACAGGAATGGGGTAGGGACAGCAAAAAAATTTGCGGGGACGGGATGGGGAAAATGAGCTCCTGCAGGGACGGGGACACATTTATCCCCATGTCATTCTCCAGTTACATTCAAAGGAAATAATTCAGTAAATGGCAAAAAAAAATGTGGCACGTTAAGCGTTAAATGCTATTCTATAGAAGGGTCACGCTCTTTACAGAAGAGCATTAGATGCAGATTCTGCACCTTACTTTTCGGTACCATACTTATGCCTATTAAAAGCAAGTGTAAATGTTGGTGCTCAAGTTAGGTACACTTTAGACAAATTCTATAAATCCACATGCAACTTTTTGGTATGTCCCCGACATGCCCCTGGCCAGATATGTGTGATTGAAATTAGATGTACGCACAATTTTTGTAAGACTGTCAATTTATTTACATGCACATCTCTGATGCACATACAAAGTTGGGCATTTAAATTTAGGTGCAATATATAGAATCCAGGTGAAAGTAAATATTTTCATGAATAATAGTTATATGAATATCTGTGCTGCTTTAGTCCACATATGAATATTGTACTTTACTTACACATGCCACCCTTGTATGAGACTCATGTTGCTCTCAAGTCCTATGAATCTTAGTAGGGTGTTGAGACTCTAATGAGGTTAACATAACTCATAGCAGTTTTTCCCATTTGTTCTCTCATTTTCAGATTGAGCTATTTGGGAAAATTACAATTCATATCCAACTTTCTCACAATAACCTCTCCCTTTCCTCTTCTTTTTCAGAATATGCTAGATGAGGATTGAAATCTGAGTACGCAGATTGCCCTTCTCTCTCTCGAGTATTATGGAAGCTACAGCACTTCTTTCTCTTGCGTGAATGTATAAGTGAAATGACCTCCGCTGGACTACAACTCTAATTCCCTTGCCCCTTGCCTAGAAAGTACTTGGTAAAGGTTGTAAAAGAAACTACATAGAAGGTAAGAAAAGACTATTTAATTCTTGAAATAACCATTTTTTAAAAATCATAATTTCTCAATCATGCTGATGTCAACCAAGGCCGCCTATCTGATACTCCTCTGTACTGTTGCTAGGATAAAAGGAGTACCAAAGTAGCATGGGGCAAGAATACAGAACACAGAATAATGGGCATCTTAGCATTTAGAGCACACTAATCGTTAGCGCATGCTAAATCTGGTAGCATCACTTGATGAATTCCCCCTACGTTCAATTCTATAACGGCAGTTGTGCGCTTTATTGCCATTGTAGAGCCCAAGCATAAGTTCTCTTGCTTAAAGTTGCATAAATGTGAACTTATGCTTGAGCTCTACAATGGCAATAAAGCGCACAACTGCCGTTATAGAATTGAACGTAGGGGGAATTCATCAAGTGATGCTACCAGATTTAGCATGCGCTAACGATTAGTGTGCTCTAAATGCTAAGATGCCCATTATATTCCTCTGATAAGATATCACAAAATTAGTCCTCAAAATCACATTCAACCCGAATCAAGAAATTGCTTTAGGACTACTGGGTTGATAGGATGATTACACAAATATTTTCAACAGATCTTTTCAAAACTACTTATAACCACAAATAACCTATAAATCCAGATTCTACTCAAGATAAGTGTTGCCTTCTTTTGTGAATTTACTCAGTCATAAGGATGATAGCAAATTGTTTTTTGGAATGATATTTTTGAGTAGGCACATTGATTTGGTTAAAACATTTAAGGGATGGGAAGGAGGAGTGAGCATAAATGATTATGGATATGAATATACAAGACGCAGACTTGGAATGATATATAGATCATAAAAGGTCCTATAATCTGATCTTCCAACATGTTATGATATGCTCACTTCTCAGTATAGACTCAGAACTTGAAAAATGTATTAACTAGCGATGAAACTGATGCTCAGAGACTCGAAGGCAATAAACAGGGGAGAACCCCAAAACTACTGCCTCACCACCCAATCATCGCTTGTTCAAAAGCCTTTAGTTGATATCAGGAATGATGTATTTTCTCAAAATGCTGTGTACCACACAGTCTACTGCAGGGGTGTCCAATGTCGGTCCTCGAGGGCTGCAATCCAGTCTGGTTTTCAGGATTTCCCCAATGAATATGCATGAGATCTATTAGCATACAATGAAAGCAGTGCATGCAAATAGACCTCATGTATATTCATTGGGGAAATCCTGACAATCCGACTGGACTGCGGCCCTCGAGGACCGACATTGGACACCCCTGGTCTACTGTATTCACATATAATTAGAATTTCAAAACAGCAAACTTATCTTACTTGCAGGTTCCGGCAAGTTAGCATAAGTTTGCTATTTTGAAATTCTAATTATATGTGAATACAGTAGACCAGTGGTCCCCAACCCTGTCCTGGAGCATCACCAGGCTAATCAGGTTTTCAGGTTAGCCCTATACATATGCATGAGAGCGATTTACATATAATGGAAGTGACAGGCATGCAAACCTGCTCCATGCATATTCATTAGGGCTTGCCTGAAAACCCAATTGGCCTGGTGGTCCTCCAGGACAGGGTTGGGGACCACTGCAGTAGACTGTGTGGTACACAGTATTTTGAGAAAATACATCATTCCTGATATCAACTAAAGTCTTTTGAACAAGTGATGATTGGGTGGTGAGGCAGTAGTTTTGGAATTCTCCCCTATTTATTACCTTTGAGTCTCTGAGCATCAGTTTCATCACTAGTTGATACATTTTTCAAGTACTGAGTTTTACTCCTTACAAGAGTGATTTTCTATTAGGTACGACATATTCTCTTTAATCACTCAATTTCTTGGAAGTATTGAGTTTAATGTCCCCATTTTGATTCATTTGACACTTCTCAGTATAAACTTAAATATAGTGTTTGAGGGAAAATTTTAGGGAGTATTGTGGAAATGAATAACATACATAAATAACGTACCAACTAGTACAGAGGAGTCTCAGATTGAAAGATTCTTTGTGATTATAAGTAGTTTTGAAAAGATCTGTTGAAAATATTTGTCTAATCATTCTATCATTCTATTCCTCTGGGCATCTTAGCATTTAGCATGTGCTATTCATTAGCACACACTTACCTGATTAGCACATGTAAAATAGTTTTGCACTCCTTGATGAATTCCACCTTGGTGCACATCATCCAGGCACCTAACGTTGGACAATCTATAGAGAATTATCCCCATTGTGCTCATTGTGATCTATAAGCTTTGGCATACAAAGAAGCTGGTAGTGATAAATAATCTCTACCAGCCAATTTGAACACTGCACTCTAACGAGAAGCTCTGTTTGGAAGTACCATCTATGAAGCAGGTGAAATTGCCTTGATTTTGTCACTTGATGATTGCAGAACGCACTACTGTTAGAAGCAAAAAGTTCTCCGACCTTGCTAAATTTTATGAAGTTGATTAAAACAGTGCTGTTTGAGAGATATTTCTCATGTAAGTGGGAAGGTTGAGATGGAATTATTGAATTGACCATTTGATATTTTATACTATTCTATCTTCTTATATGTTTGTTGTGTAGTGTTAATTCTCATATTTTTTGCTCTATAAGACTCACCTGACCGTAAGATGCACCCTAGATTTAGAGGAGGAAAACAAGAAAAAAAACATTCTGAACCAAATTCTCCCTGCCAGGCACTGAACCCAACCCCACACTCCCTGCCAGGCACTGCACTCAACCCCAAACTCTGAACCGTGTTCCCCCTCCCTGCCAGGCTCTGAACCCTGTCCCACTGCCCTGCCCTGTAGCCTGCCCCCCTTCACCTCTAGTGGTCTAGTGGTAGGCTGGGACAGGAGGGATCTGTCCCAGCTGACTAATAATTTTTCCTCTTCCCTCCTCCCGTGTACCAAAACAACACCCCTGGTGGAAGACGACCCAAAGACGAAAAAAATAGCAGTACTTTAAGTCAAATCCTTTCTAAAACACCCCTCCCGTCCCATCCCCATAGTACCTTTTTAGATTCAAACAATTTTTTATTGATGATCACAGCACTAACAGTAAACAGCAGGGTTTTACAACCATAGGAAAATAAAGACAACACCACCAGCTTTACCACAAGAAACCCCTCCACACCTCCCACACCCCTGAACCATATCACATTTAAACTTGATATAGGGATGACGCAAGAGCAACAAGGCAAAATAAACAAAACATCAAAGACATAATGCGGTCAACCAGCCTCTTTCCACCATTCTAGGGAGAGAGATTACATCTTAAATCCCCATCTAGCAACCCAAAAAACGTAATCTAAAAAAAACAAAACCCACACATAAAACAGAAGATCAGGTCTCAAATGCTCAACAGAGAACATCAGAACAGCATCACCAATAGTATCCAATAAATGCCCCTTAAGCCAGCTGGTCCAGCGATGTATCAGCCGACAGTAGCGTGCTTTCTGCGCTGCTGCCTTGGCCTACACCGTGCTTTCTGAATGGTTACCGTCAATTCTCGCAGGACTTACGAAAACTGACGCCAGCCATTCAGAAAGTTCGGTGCAGGCCCAGGCAACAGCAAAGAAAGCACGCTACTGCCAGCTGATACACCACTGGACTGCCAGACTTAAGGGGCATTTAAAAATGTACTACAGGGACGAGGTGGAGGTGTTTTAAAAGGGCGGGTGGCGTTTTAAATGGGTGGACGGTGTTTTAAAAAGGTACCGGGGGCGTCTTCGCTGCATAAGACACACAGGCATTTCCACCCACTTTTTGGTGGAAAAAAAGTGCGTCTTATGCAGTGAAAAATACGGTCTATGTTTTAAATTATGAGTTTTCTCTTGTAACTCGCTTGGAACTGTGAATGTAAGCGAGTAAGAAATTTTTTATATAAATGAACAGTTCATGATTATGGATCACTCATTTGGATCTTTGACCACTGGATGTAGCAGGTTGCCTCTTCCATTGTGTAAATCAATGTGTAGCCTTTCTATCTATGGATTTTATTTTTTTTCTTGGGTGAGCATGGTCTCTAAATGGGTTAGTTTTGTACATACAATGACAGAAATGAACCTCATTCCTAAGCCAAGGTATGTGGAGTATGATCTCATTGTCTCAAATTTACTGCTAATGCTCTCCATAGTACTTGCATCATGCCAAAGAGAGCTTCCTTCTGGTGTATATAAAATATAACATGTACTGTATGCTTGAAGACTCTTGCACAACACACAAGGTAACTTTAAGTCAGCTAAATAAATTACATCAAAAACCTACTCTGAGAAAATAACTTAGACACTCGGGAGATTAGGCTTCACCTAAGTTAAACAAACTTTTTATCCAAAACGAGCCTCAGAGATACAGACCCAATTAGAGATAAGACCCAATTTCTGAATATGTTGGATCACTGGCAAGGGTGTTTGACAGATACTTTGCACATCTAGTGTTACCAGCAATCTTTATATACCTCGATCCCATTAGATGAAGCCTATACAACAGTAGAGGCAGCTCTTGAAAATCGTATGCGCCCCATGACAGTACCTATGGAATTTTTGATGCAGTTGGTTGATTTAGCCTTTCACAACAATTTTTTCATTTTTGATGACAAATGGTTTCTTCAGTTAAGAGGAGTTGCGATGGGTGCGTCATTTGCCCCTTCAATAGCTAACATCTTTATGACGGCGTTTGAGACCAGATTTGTGTACACCAGCAACAAATTTCAGGCTGTACGTCATTGGGTGAGGTACATAGATGACATTTTTGTCATTTGGTCTGGCAACCAGCAAGAACTATGTGAGTTTGTATAGGAATTGAATAGTTATCACCCTACTATTAGATTCGATTATACTATGGATAAACATTGTATAACATTTCTGGATGTAAAAGTGATCGTGGGCGAAGAAGGTTTTTTTGACCTCCATATTTGTAAAACCCACTGACTTTAATACTCTGTTGTCTTTTGAGAGTATGCATCCGAGTCATGTGAAGACAAGTATCCCTTTTTCTCAATTTATACATTACCGTCGGATATGTGACTGCACTGTAACGTATAAAAATGTTTCTGTGAATTTGAAGAGTAAGCTGGAAGAGCAGGGCTATCCAAAATCTGCTGTATATAAAGCATATAAAAGAGCCCTATACAATGATCTTGATGCTTTACTACATGAAAAGCGAAAAGTGGAGGTGGAAAATACTGTTCAGTGTATCTTGAAATTCAGAAGCTCCTTTAACTTGCTGGCTAAAACAATATGTAAACATCTGTCTTTGTTTGAAATCCACCCGGTGCTTTCGCAAATTCATTGTCAAGTGACCATATCAGCGAAATAAGAATATCGCTGATATGGTCAGCAAATCTGGTGTATGGTCTTGTCACATAACTAATATTCAATAAAGAGGGCATAAAAAATGTACCCATTGCTCTATGTGCGGGGTGATGGAAGAAAGCAAAGAGTTCTACTGGGCTAGAACTGGGTTCCGCTGGAAACTAAAGAGTTGAGTCAATGGGGTAATTTATATTGTGAGATGTCCCTGTGATAGGATCTATGTGGGGCAAACATCAAGAGTTTTTAAAACCCGCTTGATAGAACATCGGTCATGCATTAAAAATAAAAAAGTGAAGCTCCAATGGTACAACACTGTATGAATGTAGGGCATGCTTTTGAAGACCTAAAATGTCTGGTTATAGAACAACTATCTATGGGGTAAGAGAGGGGGGGGGGGATCTGAAGAAAAAGTTGAGACAAAGGGTGCAATTTTGGATATATACTTTGCAGCCAATGGAACCACTGGGGCTGAATAGCACCATTGATTGGCAAGCGTTTTACTAAAGCCCTGCTATTCCTTTAAATTTGCCTCCCTAGGTTTATCACATGCAAAGGAGCACATGATGTATGTGTGTGGGGGTGGGGGGTGGGGGTGGCGGTTACTTAATCTTGCTGGCTTCTCCTGAGCAAATGCTGTGGTGGTAGAAGGAATGCTGTGTATGGTGTGTGTGTATTAAGTCCTTTTCTCCTGAAGAAACAGAATGGAGTGAAACAAGGCTCTTGTAGAGGAAGGGATTTGTTTTGAATTTTTTGGCTTCTTGCCAGAAGTACAGATGAAAGCTGCACATGAGCCTTGGGACTGAGTGATTTGTTTAAGAAGGAGATGTGTGCTCTCAGTGGTTTGAAGCCTTCCAGGGATCTGTGAACTTTGAATTTGTTTGTTTAAGAGAGACCCTGGAGATTTGCAACTGAACTGTGAACTATGATAAAGAGGAGATAACATCAGTGTTTGCAGATCTGCTGTGTGAAAACTTTGTTTCTGTTGGGAGTTTAGTGCTTTTGGTTTGTTTTTGTCTCTACAGCTAGCAATACCTTAGGTTTTTTTCTCCCATGGGTAGAGTTTTTTCCTGGGTAAGTGCTGGCTGTAAGAGGAGCCAATGATTATAGCAGGTCAGCTGTATAGCTGAATACAGAGGCTCTGGCGTTCCTGGTCGGGCCTGTAGCTCTGAGGCTCGTTTTGGATAAAAGGTTTGTGTAACTTAGGTGAAGCCTACTCTCCCGAGTGTCTAAGTTATTTTGTCAGAGTAGGTTTTTGAGGTTTTGAGGTTTCTTGGTCTCCAACTGTTCTTGTTGATCGTTTCTCTCTACTCACAATTCACAGAATAGTTATTTGGTGATTCCTGGAGTAATACTTTGTATTTTCAAGTGTACATCTGGATGTACCACTTGGTTTTTTTCTTCTTGTTTTTGGTCTATTTCTTTGAAGAGTTGTCTCTTCTTTTATAAATTATGTTGCTTCCTTTCCTATGTAATAAATGATCATGGGTGGTTGGATCCAAGATGGCCGCATGCAACTGAGAGTGGAAAGACGCTCAGGATATCATTTCCTCTAATTTACCTGATCCCGCAGAGATGCCGAAGGGGGAAAAGCGCTGCTGGAGCCTTGCGGCACTTGGGAACCCCATCGCAGGCAACTATTGAGGATCTCCTAAGGCGTATACAACAGGAGCCGATCGCGTTTAGGAGTCGCCCGCTGGAACCGCAGGCTGTAAGTGAAGCTGTTGCGAGCTTCCCTGGGCTGGAATCCACTCTGAGCCCAGATGCCAGGACCCTGCCTCCACAGCCGCAGAGTGCCAGCTCTCCACGGGAGGACAGTCTTTCGGATGTGGTAGACTATATCCCCCGGAGGCTACTTTGAGTTTGGCACTGGAAGAAAGCTTGAATGCGGAGAAACCAGCGTTGGAGCAAAAGGATCAAGGCAATCAGGAGAGACATCAGGCAGCTGAGGAAGATTTGCAGACTGCAAATATATTTACATTTTCTAAACCACTAATGTCACCCTTGATTCAATATGGGATTTAGTAATGACTTTGGGTCAAACTTTATCACCACAAATTAAAAATCTAGAACAGAAGTTCCAGGAACAAAAGGAGGACATAAAAATTTTGAAACAAGATAATATTATAATAAATACAAAAGTGGAAAAAATTGAAAAAGACCTTCTGGAAGTTAATCAGATTCAATCCACTATAATCAGAGATCATTTGTTTTTGTTTTTTTAATTCTTTATTCCTTTTTATTTCTTACATCAAGTGAAAAATACATATTAAATACAATTATTTCATAACACTTGATTTACATTCAATTACTCTTATACTATAAAGTAAAGAAACCCCTTATATTCTAGCTCTAAATACATTAAATCAGAGATAATTTGAATTTGAGAAGGAAGATGGAAATATTGGAAAATAATAGCCGAGTAAATAACCTTAGAATTTTGAACTTTCTCCAAATTTCTTCTATATCAGCGAAAGAAATGTTAAAAAAATATTTTCATGATATATTAGATATATCAGAAGAATTTTTCCCCCCCTTCTCAAAAATCTACTATCTTCAAATAAAAGATCAAAAAGGGCAACAAGTTCAGCAACAAGATCAGGATCAACAGATGGACTTAACTACTATGTTGGATTCATCATTGAAAGAGTTAATTACACCAGTTACTTTGCTGGTCACAGTAGTATTGTTGCCTGATAAGAATTGGATCCTAAAATTATTCCTTAAGAACCGACACAAGGAATTTCTGGGACAAAAAATTCAATTTTTTCCGGATGTGACAAAAGAAACCCAAAGACGTAGAAAACAATTTTTGTTGTTAAAACCAGGGGTGACGGCAATGGGTGCAATTTTTCTTCTACGATATCCATGCAAATGTGTTATCTATATAATAAAACCGTAGGCGGCGCATGCGCAGTCTTATCGGCGTGCTTCCATGATCCGTATGTCCGTGGCCGCCAAGACTGCAGCATGCCCCGCTCTTACTACGGCCCCACTGCCCTACACTCTCCAGAAGGACTGGACTGTACGAGTCCCCAGCAGAAGCGCGTCGGCTCGAGCCACTTCTCATCTCTGCCTTGATTACACATAACAATAAAAAATGCCCCAGACGTTAACACCAGCCAGAGAGCAAGAGGAGCGCCTGCGATCCACTGTCACGTGAGCCCTGCATTTGACACATAGGAAGTGTGCATGCGCGGCTTACGATTCTTTGAAAGACGCGGCGGTGGCTAATCTCACGATCCCCGCCTGCGTTGGACTTCTGACGCAGGCGGGGATCATGAGAGGAGCCACCGCCGCATCTTTCAACTAAAAAAAAACAAAAAACCAAGGCGGATGTCGGCCCGATGGCTGGAGTTCACCGCTGAGTCCGGTGAGGAGTGCTTCCCTCAACAGGAACCGTCGGGTCTAATTCAAATACTCCCAGCAGGTCGGGAGGGGGCGGAGCAGGCTCGCACGCCTGGCGCGGACCGGACAGGAACTAGACTCCCTGCAGGAGCCATCCTGTTGGCTGGAGATCACCGGACTGGACAGGGGGAGCAGGTAAGGGGGTGCTGCAGTACAGGAGGAACGGGGAAGAGGTGATTCTGGACAGGGGGGGAGGTAACAGGAAGGGAGGCCTACTGCTGGATAGGGGAAGCAGGGAAGAGGTACTGCTAGACCGGGAGGGGGGGGGGATAAAAGGAAGGGAGAAGGGCTCCTGCAAAGGAGAATAGCTACTGCTGGATATGGGGAGCTGGAAATGGGGTGATGCTGAACAGGGGGAGATAAAAGGAAAAGGGCTACTGCTATATAGGGGGAGCAGGGAATGGGTGGGGGTGCTGCTGGACAGGAAGGAGGTAAAAGTAAGGGAGAAGGGCTGCTAGCACCCGTTAATGTAACGGGCTAAACAACTAGTTAAATATAAGTCTGGTAATTATATATTCTTTGAACCTTCACAGCTGTCAGGTTTCTTAACTATGAAACGACTTGAAGGGGCAAATGTAACAACAACATAAATAAGAAAATGTTTCTGTAATCACTAACAGTTGACCACCTTATTTTGTGAAATAGGATGTGTTTTCCTTTTCTAATTATTGAATTTCACTCATTAGAATCTTGGATTTTATTAATATGGGACTTTAAATATTGATTAAGTGAAAAATTTTATTTTCTTAATTTTATTTTCCTTCAATAGTTATTCTAAATCTTATTCATTTTCATACAAGAAGTGTATTTCTTGATAAAGTATTAAAACATAAGTAATAAATGATCATGTGGACATGGAAGAGTTCTCTTGTTCTTATAACCGGTTTCTCAAGATTTTTTGGAGGCCAGTCTACATTTCCAAAGCTGTATGAGTATTGGAATTGTCAGCTGAGTATAGGTTGCATCTTATTTTGTGATGTTATTGCTCTCTTCAATATTAATTGTAGTCTCCTCTCATATTCTTCACTGATCTTTTCTCTCAGTGATCTTTGTTTAATCCACTCCTAGTTATTTATATATACCTTTCATTCAAGTTTCTTTATCTCACTGTCATCAATGAGAGAGATGCTTTCAGTCTAGCACTATTTTTAACTATGTTGTCTGAGAAACATTTTAGTGCATAGAACTGTTCACTAATTGGTGGTCAGTGGAACTGTAGAGCTTCAAGTAGAGTGAGTTGCAATAATCCAAACACGTAGTGACCAGGGAATCATGGTCTAAATAACTTCGGAGGGAGTGGATAACATGGCGAGAAAAAAAGCAGGCTCAAACTGTTGCAGAAATATGAGATTTAAAGAAAGTTGGCAATCAAGGAAGATACTGAAACGCTTTTAAGAAGCGACTCTTCCCCCCTTTTGTTTCTTTTCCTCCCTTTTTTTACTTCCTTTTAGTTTTTTTGTTTGTTTGTTTTTAACTTTGTATTTTATTCTCCCAGTTTAAGTCCCGTCCATCAATTATGTAACTACTTGATTAATGACCTTTTTTTTCTCTCTCTCTTTTATTGTAGAACTATATTTTATATTTTGTTAACACTGATTAGCTGGATTATCCTATTTGATTTGCACATCCAGGGAGGGGTGGGTATTATATTTTATTGTATTAATTGACCAAATGAAAGAGTTTGGGTTCTTGAACAGAGTAGGAGGGGAAGGGGGAAATGTTTTGTAGTATTTCTTTGAACGATTGTAAGTGCTGTCTTGAAGTCAATTGTATGTATAATTCAATGCAATGTTTTTGTATGGAAAATTAATAAAGATGAAAAAAAAGAACTATATTTGAATTTTTTTAAATAATATAATTTACATTGTAATTTTACTCTGTAAACTGATCAGATATTCACTGATGGTTGGTATATCAAATATAAAATAAACTTGGATCGAGTAAGACCAATATATTTAAAAGAATGCACAAGTAACAGGAAGGTGTTCTGCAGGGATGAAGCTACTGAAGGGACAGAGGAACAACCAGTAATTCAAAGTGCAATTGGTTTTGATAGGGTGAAAAGAAGACAGTTAGAATTAAGCCACATATCAATAGCAGAAAGACAAAACAGAAGAGAGGAGAGATCAGGAGTATAAGGGTTTTGAGGGAAAATGAAGATGATATCATCAGTGTAACAGTAAACATTAGTTGTAAAAGACTGTAGCAAGGTAGGCAGAGGGAAAATGTTAAATAGGATTTGAAATAAGATGGAGCCTTGGGACGCTGCACAACAGAAGTATTTTGGACTTAAAATTGAAGAAGGAAGGGGAACAAAGAAAGAACACTCGGAAAGAAAGGAGGAAAACCAGTTATGAACCTAACCAGAGATGCCGAGTGAAGAGAGATGAGAAAGAAGAAGGGAATGGCTCATAAGGTCATAAATTCCAGCGAGATTAGAAGGACAACATTTCCTTGATTGATGATCAAGTATATGACACTGAGAAGAGAGATAAGGATAGTTTTGATTGAGTGCCCTGAGAGAAACCCTGATTGGCGAGGATGAAGAAAGTTTCACAAATCAACGTGTTGCAGCAACTGAGAAAAGATCACTTTTTCAGCAAGCTTGGACTGATATGATAGAATAGAGGCCTATAATTAGCAAGACCGGGCACACTACAGCTTACTTCCATTTTTGAGGGACAATGCTGGAATTGAGGCTATTATTAAGCATAGCCAGGGAGAGTGGAATGATCCTATTGAATAGGATTGTGGCTCAATGAAAGTGGATGGGATTAAGGATCAAGGAAGTTTTTATAGAAGAAGATACTATCTTGTTGAAGGTGGAGAGTGAAAGGAGACTAAACTTGGACCAACAACTGGAAAGGAAGAAGTTGAGCAGGAAGTCGGAGGTTTGCCACATGGAAGTGGATAAACGAGGACTAGAGGGGAGATGGAACTGAAGGTGCGAGATCAGAAACTTATCATTTTGCTGTAGAAGTGATCAGCAAAAGTAGATGCAGAGAAGGTTGGGAATGGGGAGAGAGGAGAGATATCCAACAATACAAATGTTTTTCTAGCTGGTCCATGTACTGTTGTCTAAGAGAGAGTAGTAGGATTTCCTAAACCTTTAAGGTGGGAATGTTAAGCGGTTAAAAGAGCAATAGAAAAACAAAGAGATAGAGGCATGAGTAAGATGACCATACATCCCGTTTTCAATGGGACATTCCCGTTTTCGGACCGACCATCCCATTGTCCCGACCAACCGCTTCGGGACACCGAAATGTCCCGTTTTCAGGGACAATGTCCCAAAGCTGTGCGCGGGGATACCAGGACGGGCGATCAGTTTCCCTCCCTGCCGCGCCGATTCTAACCCTGGGCCGCCGCCGCTGCTTCTTGCCTTCTTCCCAAAGTCAATTTTGATGTCAGAGAGGACGTTCCGGGCCAGCCAATCGCTGCCTGGCTGGCCCAAACATCCTCTCTGACATTAAAATTGATGTCGGGAAGCAGGGAAGAATCAGCGGCGGCGGCCCAGGGTTTGAATCGGTGCAGCAGGGAGGCAGACTGGCAGGCAGCGGTGGTACACAGACGGACAGACGGGCAGTTTGAATCCGGGGGGGGGGGTTTGAATCATGTGGGGAGGGGTGAATCAGGCACTGGAGGGAGGGAAGGAAGTAGGCAGGCAGGCTGGCTTCGGGGGAGGGACAAAGGCAAGGGATGACATAGGAAGAAGGCACTGGGGCACTATGGACATGGGAAGGAGGCACTGGGGGCACAATAGACATGGGAAGGAGGCACTGGGGCACTAGGGACATGGAAGGAGGCACTGGGGCACTATGGACATGGGAAGGAGGCACTGGGGGCACTAAGAACACAGGATAGAGGCATTGGGGCAATATGGACATGGGAAGGAGGCACTGTGGGCACTAAGGACATAGGAAGGAAGGAGGAAGGGAATAGAAAGGGACAATTGTTGGACCTGAGTGCAGAAAGAAAGAAATGAAAGAAAGGATACACAGTCAGAAGGAAATACAACCAGAGACTCATGAAATCACTAGACAGCAAAGATAGGAAAAATGATTTTATTTTTAATTTAGTGATCAAAACGTGTCAGTTTTGAGAATTTATATCTGCTGTCTATATTTTGTACTATATTTATCTATTTTTCTATAGTTACTGAGGTGACATTGCATATTTTAAAGTCATTTGCCTTGACATCTTTGAAACCCCTCAAATATAAATGGTAATTAACAACAGGCCTTACCAGTTTGCAGTGGCGTACCTAGGGTATGTGGCACCCGGGGCCCATCATTTTTTGACACCCCCCCCACCCCCCATGTAAAAATTTATTTATTTATTTTTTTTTTTGCAATAACCATGAAATGGAATAAATGGTCAGAATAGAAACAGGCAGTGAAAATTTTCTTTTATTGAACCTCATATATGTAACCATTATTCCAAACATAACATAACATAAATTATGTCTGAATTGTCATGACATGAGAAGTACATATGGAGTAGTTGCAGGTGATGCTTGGGACAGTTCTGATTGTGTTAGTTCGGTTTTATGTGTTTTTTGAATAGAAGGGTTTTTATTTCTTTTTGAAGGTTTTGCAGTCTGTGGTTGATATCAATTGGTTGTAGAGTTGGGGGTCGAGTGTTGCAGCTCGAATGGCTAAGAGGTTGTCGAACAGTTTTTTCTTTTGACGTTTTTGGTTGGAGGGTGTGTGAATGGTGCACAAGTTCTCCTATGTCTGTTTGAAGTGGATTGAATTATTTAGCTGAAGAAATTAGTTACCCTCCCATTCCACACACATTAATTCTCTTCCATTTTTGTTCCCATTATAAAAAACACTGATAAGTTCCCAGAAAAAAAATACATTAAAATAAGAAGTGAAAACAAAGGCCCCTACAGATGAGAACATAACATAAGAATAGCCTAACTGGGTCAGACCAATGGTCCATCATGCCCAGTAGCCCATTCTCATGGTAGCCAATCCAGGACACTAATACCTGGTCAAAACCCAAAGAGTAGCAACATTCCATGCTACCGATCCAGGGCAAGCAGACACTTCCCCCATGTCTTAATAACAGATTATGGACTTTTCCTCCAGGAATTTGTCCAAATCTTTCTTAAAACCAGCTACACTATCTGCTTTTACCATAACTTCTGGCCACTTCATTTTTAAGTTTAGATCTTTCCTTTCAAACAGAGACCTTGCTAGATGTCAAATACAGCACAAGGTAACTTCACATGGACTTAGCTGTGCAGGAAATGTGAATCTCCTCATACACCCACCATATAGTGCAAAAATGTGCAAAGGTCTGTTTTTTTCTTTCAATCACTACATAGCCTAATGCCACACAAGCAGCGCTGTTACAAACATATTCTGTAGGTCAATGCTAAGGATAACAAAGTTTCCTTCCTTGGACCAGAAGGAGATAAACCACTGGAAGAGAT
The DNA here is from genome assembly GCF_902459505.1 of Geotrypetes seraphini. NCBI lineage: Eukaryota > Metazoa > Chordata > Amphibia > Gymnophiona > Dermophiidae > Geotrypetes > Geotrypetes seraphini. The sequence goes on along the minus strand of NC_047085.1, from coordinate 243,215,996 downwards.
CCCAAAACAACACCCAAAGACCCACTCAGTGTGTGAATCAGTTGAGTGGAGTGGACTAACTGAGGGGTGGAAATGGGCCCGGAGTTTGCTCAGCAGAATTTCCCAGACCACCTCTTCCTCTCAACACATTGACACGCTGCCACCATCACCACTAGGAACACCTCACTGGGTAGGCCAGCTATGCTATAAACTTTATAAAACACATTATTATATTTTCTTATAAAGCACATATTTTAACTGACCTCTCTGACATCCTCAGCCTTTCCATTCACAAAAATAGAAGGAAGAAAAGTTCCCATTTCCTGCTGTCTCATGTCCCCGGCCTATACAATATTTTTTTTCTGCAGACCCTTCAAAAGTCTGACCAAATCCTCGTTTCACTTGCATTATAAAGTACTGAGGATGCCATCTCTCCCCAATCCCAGGTCCTAAAGTCTAAGACAGTAGCACAAACTAATGCTGCCAGATACAGGAAAAAAAAAATTTGATTCGATTCAGCCCTATTGAATTGGTTTTTCAATTCGATTTTCCTGCCCAGTTGGGTGATTTTTTTCAAAACTCCTGGTGGGTTTTATAGCTTTTTCACCCCCTTTGGCTTCTCCTAACCACACTGGCGCTGTGGTGTAAATAAAATAAAGAAACAAAAAGGACTTTTCCTCTTTCTGTTAAATCCTAGCTCACGTTTGCAGTCCAACACCAGCACTGGCAGGATACACATTTCAAATCTGACATGTTATAATCACAAAACAGAAAATAAAATTAATTTTTCTACCTTTTGTTGTCTGGTTATATTTCAAATCTTGTTGGTCCAAGGCTCTGGTTTTCTTCTGATAACTTGCTTGCCAGGGTCTCCTTCTTTCTGCATGCTAACCATCCATCTGCCAACTCTGTCCTCCCTTTCCATTTCCCTTCCCTTCCCAGGAAGTCTGGTATCTTTCCTTTTTTTCATCTCCCTCCACAGATCCACCTTTTCTTAAATACCCTTTCATCCGGCATCTCTCCCTCCTTCCCCACCATCCCAGAGTCCACCATCTCTCCGTTTCTTTTCCTAATTACCCTCCTATCCAGTATCTCTATCCCTCCTCCACACCATCCCTTGTGTCCAATTTCTCTCCCTTTCTGTTCCTTCCCTCCCTAAATCCCATGGTCCATCATCTCTCTCCCTCTCCTCTATTTTCAGACTCATTATTTCTTCCCCCCCCCAAAGTTTGGCATATGCATGTATCTTTGAACACCCCCTTCCCTCCGTGTACTTCTAAATCATGGTCCCCCCCCAAAGGCCTGTCCCCCCTTAAAGGTCTGCCTGTCCCACCTTGAAGGCCTGCACCCCCCTTGAAGGCCTGTCCCTTCCCCTTGTAGGCCTGTCCCCCCCTTGAAGGCCTGCCTGCCTGTCCCCCCCTTGAAGGTCTGCACCCCCCGAAGGCCTGTACCCCCTCGAAGGCCTGTCCCCCACTTGAAGGCCTGTCCCACCCCCTTGTAGCTTCTCCCCCCTTGAAGGCCTGCCTGCCTGCCTTTCCCCCCTTGAAGGCCTGTCCCCCCTTGAAGGCCTGCACCCCCTTGAAGGCCTGCACCACCCCCCTCGAAGGCCTGCACTCCCTTGAAGGTCTGCACCCCCCCCCGAAGGCCTGTCCCCCACTTGAAGGCTTGTACCACCCCCTTGTAGCTTCTCCCCCCCTTTTAGGCCTGTCCCCCCCTTGAAGGCCTGCCTGCCTGCCTTTCCCCCCCTTGAAGGCCTGCACCCCCTTGAAGGACTGCACCCCCCCCCGAAGGCCTGCACTCCCTTGAAGGTCTGCACCCCCCCGGAAGGCCTGTCCCCCCCTTGAAGGCCTGTCCCACCCCCTTGTAGGCCTGTCCCCCCCTTGTAGGCCTGTCCCCCCTTTAAGGCCTGCCTGCCTGCCTTTCCCCCCCTTGAAGGCCTGTCTCCCCCTTGAAGGCCTGCACCCCCCCTTGAAGGCCTGCACCCCCCCTTGAAGGCCTGTCCCCCCCCCTTGTAGGCCTGTCCCCCCCCTTGTAGGCCTGTACCCCCCTTGTAGGCCTGTCCCCCCGTTGAAGGCCTGCCTGCCTTTCCCCCCTTGAAGGCCTGTTTCCCCCCTTGAAGGCCTGCACCCCCTTGAAGGTCTGCACCCCCCCAAAGGCCTACACCCCCCCCCCCGAAGGCCTGCACCCCCCTGAAGGCCTGCCTGCCCCCCTTGAAGGCCTGCACCCCTTGAAGGTCTGCACCCCCCCCCGAAGGCCTGTCCCCCCTTGAAGGCCTGCCTGCCTGCCTGTCACCCCCTCCCCCTTGAAAGCCTGCTTGCCTGCCTGCCCGCCCCACCCTGAAGGCCTGATGCCCCGACCCACCCCGAAGGACCGCTCTCCCCCCTGGCCTCCCCGCACCACCTATGAAGCAGCCGCAGCAGGATCGCGAAGTCAGCGTCAGAGGAGGGGCGGGATCGCGGCGCAGGAAGCAGCGCAGGGATGCTGACGCTGACTTCGCGATCCTGCTGTGGGCTGCTTCACAGGTGGTGCAGGAAGGTCAGTAGGGCGAGCGGTCCTTCGGGGGTGGCGGGGGACTGAACGGCAAGGCCGGGAACACCCCCTTAGGGCTGGCACCCGGGGCGGCCCGCCCCCCCCTAGGTACGCCACTGCCAGTTTGTTGGATGTACATAGAAAATGAGAGGTGAGAATCGAGGACAACTCCAAGATCTGCTAATGATATCTTTCTTAAGAAAATAAACCATGCAATATGTAGAAGTAGGCTTGAGAAAGGGGCAGTGGAGAAGCTTTTGCAGTGGCCATCCACTTAAGTCAACATCTGGAGGGACAAGTTATAGGAATTCTATCAGGAGCAGAGAATGTCACCTAAAATGTTGGTGGTAGTATGAGGGTGGTTTTGAAAAGTTTGGTTAAAAAAAGCAAGTTAAGCAACGTAGTCTCCATCAAAAGCTATATACTTAGGGCTACTTTTAAGAAGGCACGTTAGGGCCTTAACGCGCAAAATAGCGTGCGCTAGCCGCTACTGCCTCATTTTGAGCAGGCGGTAGATTTTCAGCTAGTGCGCGCTAATCCAGTGCGTGTGCTGAAATGCTTAGAGCACGTTCGTAAAAGGAGCCCTTAGTCCAGCAAATTTCCAGCTTTTTTTTGTTTTGTAGGAAAAATAGCTTACAAAACAAATGGAAACTTGCTGGACTAAGTGTATAACCCTCGATGGAGACCACGTTGTTTAGTATGCATTTTTACCAAACTTTTCAAACCACCCTCGTAGAGTCTATAAAATACTGTAACAGATTCTGTAAGTGCTTTCTCAAAATGTGTCCGAATTTCAGTGTCGATGCATAAATATGCCAATGAATAAATAAAAAGCAAAACATCATTATGATCAAAGGAATTAACGAGGCAGTAATTGTGCTTGCATAGGTAAGGGTCATAACTTGCATTTCTTTAGAAAGACTGCTACAGGGGGAACTGGGCTGCTGAAGCATGCTTATGAATTTTAAGTAAATGGAAAAAAAATGTTTTACACAAACATTAATTTTAAAGCTTGTTTAATCTGTCTCTGTACTTCACAAGACTAATCAAAGATGATTGGTAGACTGCATGTTAATTAGATGTTTCCTCTTAAAGTACGAGATATTCACCAGAGCATGCGTTTTGACAACACTAACAAAACTGGACATACATGCTGTGGCAACCTATATGTACTGTCACTACCTCTAGAACAGTGTCTCAGTGCTCCGAAGAGATTCCAGGTGTGCCATGAGAGATTCTAGAATTTTACTTTATTTAAAAAAAAAATTCCCTTCATAAGTATTGTGACAGGGAAACTCCTGTCCCAGTGAAAACTACTGCTAAAACTCCCCAGCATGCAGCACAGGGCTCTGTAAAACCTGGCCTGGAGCCAGGACAGCTGGCTCAGCCAGGAGAGTGCACGAAAAGGCAGGTCCCAGCACAGCCCAAGAACCAGATAGGGAGGGTTCTAAAAACCAATAATTTCCCCTATCACTCCTTTCCCCAAGTGAGGGAGAAACCTGAGACCATTTTGGAGAGGGATGGAGTCAGACCCCTGAGTTTGCAGGCTGGGAAGCCTTAAAGGGGAAATCAGTTGGAGAGGAAAGAGGAGGACACAGCTGGCTCTGATTACAGAAGCCAAACAGCCCACGGAGATTCCAGCTTTGACACATGGCTTAAGCCCCAGCAGGGATGTTTTGCAGGAGGCCAGCTCCCAAGGAGAGGCAGTACCACACACGGGAGGTATATTGCTTTGCAGATTAAACCCCAGAGGAAAGGGCTGGAAGTTTACCCCCAAGGAAATGCTGCAGGGGAGCTGGCAGATATGCAAGGAGGGGGATGGGATGTAAAGCGGGGAATGGATGTAGAAATGGAAAGCCAGGGTTCCCAAGAGGGTGAATGGGAAATGTGTAGTGACCCTGGGGAGAGCATGTGTGGGGGAGATATGGACCTGGGAGAGTATAGTGTGTGAGAGTCCCAGTGGGTTTCATAAAGAAAGTTTTCTGTTTCCCTTTTGAACTTAAGCCAGTGCATGACTGCAAGCAGAGCTGAGGCAGCCCTGCTTAATTAAGGGAGAAATCATGTGTGAATAAACCCATATTCAGACTCCCTAGGAGCCGGAGATAACCAAGATAAGGGTCACTTTGGGTGGGCCTGGAGACCTCAAGCTAAATGGGAGGCGTGGCCCGCACAGCCTGACTGGAAAGGCTATGAAGGTTCCTTGGGAGCAGGGTGGGTTAGAGCAAGAAACAAAGTTTACCTTGTTGGATGTGTGACAATGAAAAGAGCTGAGGTGTGAAAAGGCTGGCATGAGCCGTGCTCAGCTGAAAGGCAAGAAGTTACTGTGAACCGTAGAGACTGATAAATCCCAGCGGGGCTATGAAACAGTGAGGGCACTGGACTACTGTAGAGTTTTGAGTTTTGAATGATGTTTTCTGTTGATAAGGATGGGCTATCCAGTTCCTCAATTAAGGCCCATATGACTCACCTGGACTGAGCTATAACAGAGTGCAGGAAGTACCTAAGGGAGTCTAAGAAACCAATTGTGAATGTTTTTTTTCCATATTCCTATTTGGGACACTAATAAACCTGGTGCTGTTTTCCAGAAATCCGGTATCCGGGTTTTCCTTCACTTCACCACATAAAAGGCGTTCAAAATTCTTGCTTGCGGTCCGAGCCAGGTTTTTCCTATTCCCTTGGAGACTGGACCGGCCACAGTATATACTAGAATAGATGACATGTACATTGCATACACAAGAGTCTGTCAATGCTATGAGCTTCCGTGTGCGTAAGGATACAACCGCCCAAAAAAGCATAATTCTTTGACGTGATTGAGCCTTGAAAACTAATGACAAGTAATTTTATTTTTATGTTTTATGTAGTAGTTATCCTAACTTGCGCAACAAAGCAAATCAAGGCTTTGTTACCATTTGGATCTTCTTATCTTTGCAAACTTGGATTTTCAGCTCCGACAGAAATTAAATTGAAAAAAAAAAAAAGAGAATGACTGCAGATGGTGGATGATAAAATGCGTGTTTGCTTGTTGACTATTGAGCCATGTTTTGAGTTAATTTGCACTCAAAGCAAGCACATTTATCGCATTGATTAGCAATTCTATTCTATCTACTTTAGTTTCACCATTGTTACAATTGCCCATTCATTGCTTAAAGAACTTTAAATAACTCTCAAATTTAATTTTTTGTTGGTTTTGCAATTTTATAATTTCAGCTATAATATGCTGCAAAAAACATTTGCTCTGTTTTAGTGTGCCGGAGCTAAAAAAGTTTGAGACCCCGCTCTATAACAAAAAGAAATTCTGAGTCTTCCAAAGATAAACTGTAAAAGTTCTCTTTGCTTCAAAAAAGCTTTATACATTAATATATTACTCTACTTTCTATTATGGATTAATACCTGTAAGATGAAAAAGAATTTTAAAAAATCAGTAAGAAAATAATTTAATAAAAAGTCTTTTTAGAAGCCTAGTATAACTAATGCACGTGTAAGTAGTGGAATTCACATCTGCAAATAACTTGTGCCCATAAACCATTATTTTACAATGTCACTATTTATAGAGGACATGTAGTTTGGAAGGAGGCATGTTGAGGCATGATTTGGATGGGAATCAAAGGTGTGTGTGTTTTCTGATTTTATAACGGCTGAGGGGCGATATGATTGAAGTCTACAAAATCCTGAGTGGAGTAGAACGGATACAAGTGGATCAATTTTTCACTCCGTCAAAAATTAGAAAGACTAGGGGACACTCAATGAAGTTACAAGGAAACACTTTTAAAACCAATAAGAGAATTTTTTTTTTTTTTCACTCAGAGAATAGTTAAGATCTGGAACACATTGCCAGAGGTTGTAGTAAGAGCAGATGGCATAGCTGGTTTTAAGAAAGGTTTGGACAATTTCCTGGAGGAAAAGTCCATAGTCTGTTATTGAGAAAGACATGTGGGAAGCCACTGCTTGCCCTGGATCAGCAGCATGGAATATTGCTACCCCTTGGATTTTGGCCAGGTACTAGTGACCTTGATTGTCCAAATGAGAACGGCTACTGGGTTTGATGGACCCTTGGTCTGATCTAGTAAGGCTATTCTTATATGTCTTTGTGTGCATTTATAAATATGTACATTGGTATTTACACCTGGTCTGAGATACATAAAAGTGTTGACAGTAATCTCATTTGGATCTCGGTTTCACAACAATCATTGAGAAACCAGTCCTTCTTCCCTCTTTAGTGTATAAAATCATGTCCATATTAAAAAAAAAAAAAAAAATCATCTTCTATATTCAGCCGCAGTGGTCAGTGTTTGATTTAAATGTTGACTAACACAGTTTTTGTTTATATGTGGATATTCCGCACTGATATCTGGATACGATTCAGTGTTGAGCATCTGGGAATAATTTGACCAATGGCAATTGTCTGAATATCAGCGATATTCAGACCAGTAACTGGATAACCAAACAGATAGAGTTAGATCAGCCTTTTTGCTGAGCAACAACTGCTAACCAGATAATCTAAAACACCCCAAGTTTGCTCCAGCGCTAGCCAAATATTGCCAAGTTGGTTATAAAGAATCTTCAGTGGCATTATCTGGACAATGCTACTAAAAATTCAGGTATGGCCCCAGTGAGCAGGACTTCTCTGTATTGAAGCCCCTCCAGCCCTGATCATTTACAACGAATATCGATCTAACAAATATTAAGCTCTGGGTTTTTAATTGGCCATCCTAGACATGCACTCTTGAAAATCTGGCATCTATTCATGTTTAATGCTCACGCTTACACATATAGGCCCGGATTCTATAAACGGTGTCCCGATTGTAAGTGGTGGTAGGCGTCCTACTGCTGTCTAACCAGCCAATCGGGATGCACTTTAAAAAAAAAAAAAAAAAAAAAAAGCTCCTGAGGCAGGCCACCTACATTGGAGGTGCCTCCGGGAGCCTAGGGAGGCATGCAAGCCCACCTAAGGATAAGTGTGGGCGTGGTTTGGCACAGAAGTAGCCTTAGGCGGACCTAGGCAATTGTATGTTTCTCCCTAGGCCAGCGGGAGACACATACAATGTAGGCCAGCAAAATTCTGGCCTACATTGTAAGTAGATGCGGCCGCTGAGCTTATCGCAGCAAGGAATATCCCTGCTGTGATAAGTTTAGTGGCTGCTCATCCCCCCCACCCCGAACGATTGTTGGCAGGTGGGATGTCCAATCCCTCCCACCGGAACACCCCCCCATAGATTGCGGCAGGAGGGATGCTCAATCCCTCTTTCCAGAACCCCCTACCGCCCATAGATAGTGCCACCCCCCGTGCATTTCTGTGGTAGTCTGATTTCTTAGGATGCAGGAACTTTTTATTTAAAGTCAATAAAACGTTGCTTGACAAAGGATGGTTCTCATCGGTTAGAAACCGGGTTCCAACATGGTCCGTGTTTTGAATAACACTTCTTCTTCAAGGGTCCAAGATATTCTGGGCTTCATATGTCAAGAACCATATATAAATCAACGGCAAAACATAACATTTGAAGGAAACAGGCGACGAAGGGCTCCTGCAAACGCAACTTCTCAGTATGATACTGGAAGAGAGAGAGAGTACCTGTTTCCTTCGAATGTTATGTTTCGCCGTTGCATGTAAAACACAGAACATCTTGGACCAATGAAGAAGAAGTGTTATTCAAAACACGGACCATCCTTCACCAAGCAACGTTTTATTGACTTTAAATAAAAAGTTCCTGCATCCTGTACATCATCTGTGCAGTCTTTTCTTTGGTTTTTCTATTTGACTTTCACCGCAGACGTTGTTGGGTTCTGCTTTGTTTTATAGTCTGATTTCGAATAATTCCCTGTTATCCACGTACCCAGTTCCTTGCATTCTGCTGTGACCTCCAGATAGAGACACACGAGTTTGCAAATGGAGGAAAAGAATTGTGCCATTGTGTTACACGGTGAAACTATGCTTTTCAACATGAATCATGTTAATGTTTTTGACTTACACTTCCTCCAGTGGGAATATGCTCCATGCATTTTCCACTTTTTCCTATTGGCATTTCAACGTGTATCTTTGAGTGTCATCGTTGCTTTTATTTGAGAACTTATTTACTAGAAAAATCTTGCTTCTTGTGCATTAGTCACATATTTGAGATATTTGATGATTCCATTTCCCATTTGCCTTTTTTCAAGTGTACGAGATAACCCTGATACCATTCAACCTCCAAATCACATTTCCTAGTCTGATGTAATGTAGGCAAAAATAATAAATCGGCCTAATGGTATCTGCACCGACCCAGGACATTTGTTTTTGATGCAACTGAAACATTTCAAGCTTGCCTTCATAGTCTTTACGCTGACTTGTTCGATCAGATCTCTCTAAAACTAGACAATACCACCATTAAAGAAAATAATTTGGTCAGTGCACAAAGGTGATTGCAAAACCAATGTGTAAATGCTTGTCCTATTTCTTTCAAGGGTCGTAAACAAACTGGTAGAACAAATTACGTGCAAATTGCAAAGTTTATAGAGCAAAACCACATATTAATGCCCTTCCAATTTGATTATAGGAAAGTTCATTCAATTGAAGACACTCTAATAAAACTAGTGGATAGCTCAGGCATAGTATAGTGGAAAAAGTTTATAAGTAGTGGAATTGTAGCTAAGATCTGGCACCACAAATCACGAGAAACCTATGGTGCAAAGACAGAGTTCTTTAACAACATTCTAGCACTTCTTGAACTTATGCAATTCATGGTCTCTATAAATGGCATTTCATTTGCATGCCTAATAAATTCACTCCTATATAAAGATGATATATTGCTGTGATGTTCCAAAATATATGTTGGCAACCCTTTTCTTGTGTTATACAAAAGGAGCGGTAAAGAAAATTGGGGGGAGGGGGGGTAGTGCTGCTGGGAAGAAGATAGGGGATAGAATACTGAGCAGGATTTGAGAGAGAAAGGTGCCCTTGTGGTGGAGAGGTCAGTATCAAAGAGGTAGGGGGGTTGTCAACTAAGGATGCGCATGGGAAAAAATAAGTCGTCATTTTAAGTGAAGTTTTTGTATTGTGTGTGTGTTTGCATGCATGGCTTTGTTATGCTGTAGCACACGTGTGAATTTTGCATATAAGGAAAGCAATTGTATAATTCATGCAAGGGCAATAAGCACATATGCTTGCACTAACATGTTAGCGTGCACAATTGTGTTAGTAGTCACTAACTGCTAAAGACACCCATTATATTTCTATGGGCATCTTTAGTGGTTAGCATGTGTTAATGCTATCAAAGCCATGCTGCTCCTTCTGACCCTGAGCAAGTCACTTAATCCCCCATTGCCCCAGGTACATTTAGATAGATTGTGAGCCTGCTGGGACAGACAGGGAAAATGCATAAGCACCTGAATAAATTCAGCATACAAAAACAGCATACAAAAATTGAATAAATAGTGTGAAAAGATTCAGCCCTTGATAACCAGAGCAGGTGTTGTGTCATCATAATGCCTCATTCCACCAATTCCCTAAGAGCCAACCTCATCAGTGATGTCACAATGGCTTGATTGTCCTATACTTGGCTACTTTTGCTACATTTTGATTTCTAGAGTGCCACAGTGGTTAAAGCTAGAGCTGTGAGTTGTGGGTTTAAACCCACGCTGCTCCTTCTGACCCTGGGCAAGTTACTTAATAAATAAACAAAACAAAAACTTTATCCCCTTAACCTCTTGTGTTTTTCCTTTGTTTATTAATTTCCCCTTTCCCTTTCAATATTGGAGCTCATCCCTTCTCTGAATAGCCTTTTGCCCCAGTTTTTTTATAGTATTGGTTTTCCCCCTGTCTGTTTTGTTTTTTGTTTTTAAATCTTATACCCGTTGTTTTTAACTGCCTTGATTTGACTACAATTGTTAAGAAATGTGGTGTATCAAATAAACTAACTGTAACTTAATCCCCCCATTGCCCCAGGTACAGATGGGGAAAAATGCTTAAGTACCTAAATAAGTTCAGGTAAACCATTCTGAGTTCCCCTGGGAGAACAGCATAGAAAATTGAATAAATAGTGTGAAAAGTTTCAGCCTCTGATAACCAAAGCAGGTATTGTGACATCATAATGCCTCATTCCATCAATGCTTAAGAGCCAACCTCATCAGTGATGTCACAATGGCGCGATTGTCCTATACTTAGCTACTTTTGCTACATTTTGATTTCTAGAGTGGTGAAGTGGTTAAAGCACCCTGAGGTTGTGGGTTCAAACATATGCTGCTCCTTGTGACCCCGGGCAAGTCACTTAATCCCCCCCTTGCTTCAGGTACATTTGATAGATTGTGAGCCTGCCGGGACAGACAGGGAAAAATGCATGAGTACCTAAATAAATTCATGTAAACTGTTCTGCGCTCCCCTGGGAGAATAGTATAGAAAATTGAATAAATAAATAGATACAAAAATAATAATAATAATATAATATAATAAAATGCTAGGCCGCGCATGCGCACTAAAAAAACGTGTTCCCTGATCTGTCGCGAAAAGACGAGTGCGTATGCGTGGTTTTCACGCATCGGGCTTACCACCGCTGCAGCCAGCTGAGGTCTATGACGCAGCTCAGCCTCTTCAGACAGCGCCACTCCTCCTCTTCGGGCAGCAGGCTCCTCTCCTCTCAGCGCAGCCGCTCGGAGGCCGCCGGGACAGATCTGCGGCGCCGATCGCCTCCACCAGTCGGGCAGCCAGCCACCAATCTCCAGCGGGCGGGGTATCGGAGGAGAGGGATTGCGGCCGCTCAGCGCCCCCACCGAGGAGCCCAGCAACTTTCCGCCCACCCGGTGGCGATTCCATTAGCGTGTGCAACAGTCTTCACACGCTCATTCGGGCCCTTCTCCTGCCCTGATTTGCTCAGCCGCGTCTCTGATGATGTCATCAGAGACGCGGCAGAGCAAATCAGGGCAGGAGAAGGACCCGAAGCAGCGTGTGGAGACTGCTGCACACACGCTGCTGGAATGACCAGGTTTGTAGTTGGGCCCGCGGGAAGGGAAAGTGGGGTAGAGGAAACGCTAATGCTGCTGCACAGGGAACTGCTGTGGGGGGAGGGAAATGGAGGGGGAGGCAATGCTGCTTTGGACAGACAGACAGACAGAGGGAGGAAGGGAGACAGAAAGAAAAGAAGAAAGACACAGGGGCAGGGAGATACATAGAAAGACAGACAGACAAAGGGGGCCAGGGACAGAGACAGAAATAAAGACAGCGGGAGTCGCGTCGGGGGGGGAGGAGGGGGGTGCGGGATGTGGCAGAGGGAACTTTTCCAATGGGTGCAACTGGGCGGCTAACGGGAACCTATGATCAGGGGCAGAGCAAGGTAAGTGTATCATAGGGATAAGAAGGAGGAGGGGGGAGAAAAAGGAAGGGATGCCTACTGCTGGATAGGGGGAGAAGGAAAGAGGTGCTGCTGGACAGGGGGGAGGTAAAACAAAGGGAGAAGGGCTGCTGCTGCATAAGGAGAGCTGTGAAGGGGTAGTGGTGGACACAGGGGAGGTAAAAGGAAGGGAGAATGGACAGGGGGAGCAGGCAAGGGGTGGTGGTGGACAGCCAAGGAAAAAGAAAGGCAGAAAGAAAAAAACGGCTAAGGAGAGAGAGAAAGAAATAAAGACAGATACACACACATATATTCTAGCACCCGTTAATGTAACGGGCTATAAGACTAGTAATAATAATAATGTGTTAACGTGCACTAACACATTTAACACCCTTTCATTATTAATTCCTCTCTAAATATATTTAATCCTACCCAAAGCAAAAATAAGTCTGGGTGGTCTCCTTTCCTTGAAGATGTTTTTTTTTTTACATTTTTTCTCAAATAATTAATCAAAATTAATGCTGCATGAATATTAGAGAAAGTGGCAACATGCTTTAGACTACAGGGTGCATGATCACAGGACTGTTCTCTATTTCCCCTCTGTCCTATTAAACATTTGGGGCTCCTTTTAAGCTGCGATAGTGTTTTTAGCACGTGCAGAATTTTAGCGGGAGCTACGCGGCTAGAACTAACGCCAGCTCAATGCTGGTGTTAACGCCTAGCGTGTGCGGCAATTCTGCACGCGCTAAAACCACTATCACAGCTTAGTAAAAAGCGCCCTTGGTGTTACTTTTGGGCAGTAGTGTTTATTTTATTGTGCACTGCATAGATTCTTCCGATATGTGATATATCAAATTAAATAAACTTGAAACTTGACTTGAGTAACTCTAGTTCCCCTAATTTCTTACAGAAATGGGACCCCTCCCCCCAAAAAAACAAACAAAAAAAAACAAACAAACCACAAAACATGTTGAGCTTTGTGACTGATTTGTATTTTATCCTATTCTAGTACTGGGTAAGAATTTATTTAAGCTATTTTGTGGTTTAAAAATGTCTCTGTGTTGATTGCAGCAGCACATGAAATCATTCATCTGAGTAAAAGCAAGGTTTCTAGTCCCTATCTACGGCACAAACATTTCAGCATATGAGGGACCACTGAAACGTTCTCAGCCCAACCAAGAAGAGAATGATATGGAGCCATGAAACTTACAAGTTATGCCACACTTTTGACACTTTTCATGTCAATGAAATGAAATGAAACAAAAAGTGTCAAGAAAAGTGTGGAATAGCCTTTAAGTTTCATGGCTCCACATCATTCTCGTCTTGGTTGGGCTGAGAACTTTTCAGCGGTCCCTGCTATTGTGTTATCATAATGCTTCATTCAACCAATGCCTAAGAGCCAACCTCATCAGTGATGTCATAATAGCTTGGTTTCCCGGTTTCCCTATACTTATACCCATTTACTAGATGCATTTGCCTCATTGAAATGAAAAGTGTCAAGACAAATGTGGAATAACCTGTAAGTTTCATGGCTCCACATTATTCTTGGTTGGGCTAAGAACTTTTCAGTAGTCCCTCGTAGTATCAACATATAACTACACACTCCTCCTCTCTACATCAGACCTCTTTATGCCAGCAATTGTCTTTAGTATATACTCTTTAGCCCTCCCTTGCACCCATGCATTCACAAATCACGCTCATAACCAACAACTGCAACATGTAAACCAGTAAACAATAAAACAAAGAAAGCAGAATATGGCAGCAGGAAAGAGCACTTGCTTATCCAATCTGAGCATCCACATTAACTGTTCATCTTCATGATCTTTCATCTGTCCCCGAGATTCTCTGTGCTTGCCCCATGCTTTCTAGAACTCGGAGACCATTTCTATCTCTACCAACTCCATAAGCAGGCTTTTTCTTGCTTAAACTACACTTAGTGTAAAAATTTTTTTCCTTAGATTACTCCTGGGTTGATTGCATTTCTCCCAAATCCTATGACTCCTCATTCTAGAGCTTCTTTTCCACTGAAATAGAACCACTTTAAAAGTACTTAAATATCTCTACCATATATATTTATCCTGCTTTCTTCCAAAGGAAACATATGTCAATATTTAAATCTCTTCCAAATATGCTTTAGGAAAACTCCAGATGCAGTCTCTAAAATTGCACAAATAGAGGGGCATAATCAAAACATACATCTAAGTCCAATTTGGGTGTATCCCTGTGCCCCTTACATTCAGCATCTCTCCTTTATATCCCTATCTTGCCCTTTCCAGTATATCCCCCCTTTGACTCCTTCTTCCTCCCCTGTGATCAGCATTGCTTCTCTTTGTCCCTATGCCATCCCTTTTCCAGTATTACATCTCTGTGTCAGTATCCCATTCCTTTTCATCATTGACCCTCTGTGTACTTGCCCTTGTGCTCCCTCCATGCCCAGCATCTCTTCTCTGTGCTCTTTCCATCCCCTCTCTCTTCCCTTCCTATTGCACCCTGGATCCAACAATTCTCCCCTGCCCCCTCATTGTCTGGCATATTTCCTTCTCTCCTCCACTAGTCCATCCTCTTGATCTGGTCTCTCTTACCTCCTGTTCCCCTTATCCTTACCCGGGTCCAGCATTTCATGTCCTCCTTTCCCCTTAGTTTGATCTTTCTCTCTCTTTTTCTCCCTCCCTCCCCTTCCTTTTCCCAGCAAGACTCATTGTATGTCTATCTCCCTCCCTCCTCTAGGTTCAGTATATCTATATCTGTTCCCCCCATCCAGGTCCAGCATATCTCTTACCCATCCTACCTAGATCCAACAAATCCCTCTCTTACCTAAACCAGGTACAGCATATCTTCACCCACCCCCAGAACATGCATATCTCCTTGTCCTTCACTTCCAGGTCTAGCATATCTCTATCTTCCCCTTCCCCACAAGCAGTGGTGTATCAAGGGGGGGGGGGGGGGCAGCGGTGGTCCACCCTGGATGCATGCTCCAAGGGGGTGCACAGCTGACTACCCTCCCTATTTTGCCGCTTTTCTTAACCAGCGGCAGTAAACTGTAAACAGGGGTGTCCACGGCCCAGCTTGTGCTCCCTCCGGTGGTTGGTTTGATTCTGGCCGACTCCCCTGCGATCCGCAGCTGCATCAGAAGCGTTCCATCTGATGTCACGACTTCAGAGAGAAGGCGTCCAATGCAGCCGCAGATCGCGCGAGGTGTCGACGCCTGCGGCTTTGAATAGAATACCAGCTGCAGCAAGAAACTGGCCAGAAATACTGGGCAGGGAAGAGAAATGTTGCTGCTGCACAGGGAAAGGGGGGGGGGGTAGAGAAATGCTGCACAGGCAAGGGGTGGAGAGAAATGCTGCTGCAGCACAGGGAAGGTGGGAAAGAAATGTTGCTGCACAGGGAAGGGAGGGTAGAGAAATGTTGCTGCTGCATAGGCAAAGGGGTGGAGAGAAATGCTTCTGCTGCACAGGGAAGGGGGACAGAAATGTTGCTGCACAGGGAAGGGAGGGTAGAGAAATTTTGCTGCTGCTGCTGCACCCAATTGGGGAGAGAGCAGGAAGGAGAGAGAAGGAAGACAAAGGAGAGGAACCAGAGATGCCAAGTCCATGGGAGAGAGGGAAAGGAAAAAAGGAAATGAGATACCAGACAATGGAGGGGGAGGAAGAGATGCCAGGGCATAGGGGGAGGGAAGGGAAGGAGATAGAGATACCAGACCATGATGTGGAGTAGGAAGGACGGAAGGAAAGGAGAAGAGAAAGAGAGAGATGCCAAAGCATAGGGGAGGGAGTGGAGACAGAAAAATGGAGAGGGGGTGAAGCTGAAATGAATCATGTACAAAGGAGAGAAGGGACACAGGATATACAGTTTATTGAAGGGACATAGAAAAGGAACGATGTCATATGGAAGAGAGAGAGGGTGGACAGTGGATGGAAGGGGTAGAGAGAGAGGGCAGAAACTGGGTGGAAGGGGCAAAGAGAGGGCAGATGTTGCATGGCAGGGAGAGAGGACAAACGCTGTATAGAAAGAGAGCGAAGAGAAGATGATTAAAGCAGAAACGACAAAAGGTAGAAAGATTTTTTTTTGTTGCTTTGCTTAGAATCAAGTAGTATTGTAACTGTATTGATAAAAGTTTATAAATAGGAAATGGAAATAAGGCAATTTTTTGAGACTAAACCCCTTTTCTCAGGTCAGGACAGGATACCATAACAGCAGTATACTGTACTGTTCTGAAGAAAGATTTGGCCTCTGAAAGCTAATTGAAAAATGGATTAGTACAATAAAATGGTATTTTCTTATTTCTCATTATTTGTTTTGATTTTTATTTGTTAATTTATAAAGTTATGTATTGTTATGTATCAGTTTTTTCAAATTTACATCTACTGTCTTTATATTTTGCACAGTATTAGAGGACATGTATTACTGTTTTTGTGGTGTTGTGGTGTTGCATTGTATGCAGTCTGGTTTCTTGGCGGTTCAGTTTAACTTTTGTCTACATATTTCTATTTTGAGTTTGTGATTATTCCATATTGGGTGAGGGTGTATCTCTGTTCTGTGTGTATGAAAAGGACATAGTTGTCAGTTGGCATTGACTGTGCAGGATCAATTGACTGTGCGGGATCTGGTTTGTTTAGCTTGTTTAGTTTTACAATGTATGTGTTGGTGTTCTAGTGCTGACTGCAGTGTTTAAGATGCTGCCTTTTCCTAGGCACACTCTTGTTGTGCGATATTTTTCATATAGATGAGGGGGGTGTCAAAAAATGATGGGCCCCGGGTGTCACATATTCTAGGTACAGAAACACAGATATATTGAAAAACCGATGTATGTAAAACAACACTTTCAATTGGCGACTGCTGTAGTTGTAGGACAGTATAATAGTATCATTTTGCAGAAACTATGTGAAACAGGTGCCAACTCTGATTACACTCAAAAAGAAGGAAAAAGCCTCAGAAAAAGGCCCTCCCACCGCCACAAAGGTGGATATCAAGGTGGTTAGACGGTAACCTCACAGGCAAAACCTTCATTAAAATGAGTGATTTGAGCAGAGAAACTTATGCTTCACATATACACAATTGTAGATAGAGGAAAAAAAACACTTATCTTCAACTGATCGGCACACCGACGGAGGCCAGCATTTCACCGACTAGCTGCATCAGGGTGTGACCCGACCGATCAGTCTGCAAAACAAAGAGAGATAAAGCAAAAGGAACTTAGACAGTTTCTCATTAAGTTTTAACTTCTTAGTGATAAAATACTGACATGTACCTTGAAAGAGTGGAAACAACCGCTTCAACTGAGTCCAAAAAGATGGCTTCCATGGGGCGGCTCTGAAATTCTGATATTTAAATACCCCCGTTAGGGACGTCACTACCGGAAGTGAATCAGAGTGTAATCAGAGTTGGCACCTGTTTCACATAGTTTCTGCAAAACGATACTATTATACTGTCCTACATATTCTAGGTACGCCACTGCCCATAAGCATAGCATTTTTCTCTGCCCCTCACTCCTACCCCACCATAGTCCAGCTTCTTTCCTTCAGCTTCCTTCTGCCCAGGTCCTCCAAAATTGAATTAATTTCCAGTAATGGCAGTGATTAAGGCATACTGCTTGTGTCCAGAATCAGAACCTTTTATCTGCACTATCCCACCCACACAGAAATAAGAAGTTACCGGTACATCAGAGGAAATGGAACATTGTAGAGGAAAGGCATTGACCTATGCCACAGGCAGTCTGCTTTAATTACTGCTAATGATCAAGGCAAGTTTGGATGGACCTGGCTTGGGGGGGAGGGGGAGAGAGGGAGAGATGATAGACTTGGGTAGGGGGTAGTAATAGAGAGAATGTAGGTAGGGAGAGGACAGAAGCACTGACTGGACCCAGGAGGGGATGAGTGAGAGGCTGCTTAGTCAGGGGGAAAAATATAGTACAGGTTATGGGATTCTGGCATCAGCTGGCCTAGCCATTGAAAAACCAGCCAGACTGGCTCATAGGCCTTCTACAATATCACTAACAAAAAAAAAAAGAACTAAGTCAAGAGCCATTTATGCGGTGTGCCATTGATATTGCTCTGTTCCCATTTTGTTAAATACCACTCAATCAGTTTCTAACCCAGTGAGTCATTTTAGTGCTAATATTTAGATATTTAAAAATCTCTATCATAACTCCCCTTTCCCACCTTTCCTCCATAGTATACATATTGAGATCTTCAAGTATATCTCTGAATGGATTATGCTGAAGACCACCAACCATTTTAGTAGCCTTCCTCAAAACCAGCTCCATCTTGTTTATCGTATTTATTTCTAAAATTTATATCCCTCCTGTTATCTACAGTAGGTGGGTTATAAAAAAAAAAACATACATAAAATTGTTCTGCTTCACATACATAGCAAAAACAAATACTACAAAGATATTGTAACAGATAATCACACCCCACAGTATGTCTTAGCAAACAAAAAGGCTTTCAATTTCTTCTTAAAAGTCCCTGCAGTCTTACTAGCAGTTCATATAGTAGCATATGAAAATGTTGCTTTGGTTGTAAAAATAGAACGTAATTGGCTCCTCAAAGGCATAGCTGATCTCAAAGCACAATCCGGCACATAGAGCTGGATTCTCTAACTGGAGCCATTGTGAGTAGTTGCCTTAAAAGCAGCCACTGATCACGTGTCAATCACGTGATGGTGCCAGTTAGAACAGTTTTTCCCAACCCTGTCCTGGAGGACTAATCTAATCTAATCTAATCTAATCTTTAGGTTTGTATATCGCATCATCTCCACATTCGTAGAGCTCAACGCGGTTTACAGTAGGAGAAATAGGAAGGAACTACAACAGAGGATTAGAGGAAGAAGTGTGAAGAAAATTTAGAGGACTTGGGATGCCAAGATATAAGAGTTTCCTTGATTCCTAAGTAGGAGGGAGACTTACATTTTTTGAGAAAAGCCAGGTTTTCAGATGTTTGCGGAAAACTTGGAGAGAGTTCAAGTTCCGAAGAGGGGAGGTAAGGTTGTTCCAGAGCTCAGTGATTTTGAAGTGGAGGGAGGTCCCTAGCTTTCCTGTGTGGGAAATGCCTTTTAGCGAGGGGAAGGATAGTTTTAATTTGTGGGAGGATCTGGTGGTATTAGGGTTTGAGGAATTCCAAGAAAGAGGGATAAAGGGAGGGAGGATACCATATAGGATTTTGAAAGTTAAACAGGCGCATTTATAGTGGACCCTGGCGATTATCGGAAGCCAGTGGAGCTTGGCCAGGAGCGGGGAGACATGGTCAAATTTACTTTTAGCGACCAATCGGTTCCCAACCATGTCCTGGAGGACCACCAGGCCAATCAGGTTTTTAGGCTAGCCCTAATGAATATGCATGAGAGAGATTTGCATATAATGGAAGTGACAAGCATGCAAATCTGCTCCATGCATATTCATTAGGGCTATCCCAAAAACCCGATTGGCCTGGTGGTCCTCCAGGACAGGGTTGAGAACCACTGAGTTAGAGAATTGTACCTCCAGCAAAGGTAGATGCCGGAAATGAAGGCCAGTAGGCGCCTTGAAAAATCTGTGAAATCCCGGGTTTAAACAACATTTTTCACTGAGCTTAGGCGCCCTACCAACACCTTAAAAAATGGCACTGTTTGGAGAATCTGAGCCATAATGTTGTAATACTTTCATAAAGTATGCAGAAGCAACATCACACAATGTTTTAAAAACCAACACACCGACAATTTAAAAAATACTTTATAAAATACTGGTAACCAATGCATAGGTTTCATCGACCCAGACACAGAATCAAAATGATTCAATTCACAGATCATATATGCAGTTGCAAGCTGCATAACTTGAAACACATGCACCTTAGACTCAGATAATCCTAATTAAAGCTATTACAATCGTCTATCCTTGATAGCACTAAACAACAACTCAAAAATCAGACTTTAATAACAAAGGCCTAAATTTACTCAAAACTTTCAGTTGGAAAATACAATATTGAACCAGCTTAGATATCTGAGCCTGCAGAGTCAATTAAGAGTCAATGATGATAGTTAAACTTAGTCTGACTTTTTATTGGAATCTTCATAACTTCAAAAACAACAGGATCATAATCACTTTCCTTAACAGTCCTACCAAGTTGCATAATTTCAGATTTTGAAATGTTTAATGCAAGACTATTCACTTCCATCCAGTACTGAATCTTTCTCAAGCAAGTATCCATTTTTACATGATCCACTTGAAAATCCCGATCCACAGGGGGAAAAAATGAATATCATCTGCATACAGTCTAAATTAAACCTGTAGTTCCTGCAATACACCTTTAATAATAGAGCCAAATACAGACTGAATAATAATTCTGAAAATGCAGACACTGCGTCTACCCAACTTACTCACATTTTATGCCCTGTCAAATAAGATGTGAATTATTCAAACACTGTCCCTTGCAACCCAAATGCATACATATAGTTCAAAAGCATATTAAGATTTACTGGATCAAATGCAGATGAAATATCTAATGAAACCATACAGTAAAATACATTTGTGTCCAGACATTGTCTCAAAATATATAGCAAACACAGACAGCAAAAGAGTCTTACAACTATGGCCTTTATGAATACCATATTGTCCACATCTAACAGCTCTTGCTGATCAACAAATTTTATCAACTGCTGTAGCACAACCTTCTCAATCACTTCAGCCCCAAACAGCAAAATAGAAATTGTACAATGATTCATAGGGAAGAGTCCAGATTTTTGCAATAGAGTAGACACCTAGGATGGGATGAATAACATGAAGAAAGACTTGGCAAAGCTTGAAGAATGGTCTGAAATTTGACAGCTAAAACTTAATGCTAAGAAATGCAAGATCATGCATTTGGGCTGCAAAAACCCGAAGGAATGGTACAGTTTAGGAGGTTAAGAACTTATTTGCACAACAGAAGAGCAGGACTTGGGTGTGATTGTGTGTGATGATCTTAAAGTGGTCAAACAGGTTGAAAAGGAGATGATGAAAGCTATATGGATGCACAGGAAGAGACATGGCCAGTAGAAAAAAAGAGATATTGATGCCCCTGTATAAGACTTTGGTGAGACCTCATTTAAAATGTTGTGTACAATTCTGGCAGCCACACCTTCAAAAAGATATAAAAAGGATGAAATTGGTCCAAAGTAAGGCTACTAAAATGGTACGTGGTTTACTTTAGAGGAAAGGTGGGAGAGGGGAGATATGATAGAGATGTTTAAATACCTAAGTGGTGTAAATGCACATTAGCCGAGTCTGTTTCATTTGAAAGAAAGCTCTGGAATGAGAGGGCATAGGATGAAGTTAAAAGATGATAGGCTCAGGAGTAATCTAAGGAAATATTTTTTACAGAAAGTGTGGTAAATGTGTGGATCAGTGTCCCGGTGGAGGTGGTAGAGACAGAGACTATGTATGACTTCAAGAAAGGCATGTGGGATCTCTTAGAGAGAGGAAGAGATCTAATCTAATCTAATCCTTAGGTTTGTATACCGCATCATCTCCACGTTCGTAGAGCACGGCACGGTTTACAGTAGATCAAATAGGAAGGAACTATAACAGAGGGTTAGAGGTAGAAGTGTGAAGAATATTTAGAGGACTTGGGATGCCAGATATAAGAGATTTTTTGATTCCTAAGTTGGAGAGAGGCTTACAATTTTTGAAAAAAGCCAGGTTTTCAGATGTTTGCGGAAAACTTGGAGAGAGCTCAAGTTCCGAAGAGGGGAGGTAAGGTTGTTCCAGAGCTCAGTGATTCTGAAGTGGAGGGATGTCCCTAGCTTTCCTGTGTGGGAAATGCCTTTTAGCGAGGGGAAGGATAGTTTTAATTTGTGGGAAGATCTGGTGGTATTAGGGTTTGAGGAATTCCAAGAAAGAGGGATAAAGGGGGGGAGGATACCGTGTAGGATTTTGAAAGCTAAACAGGCGCATTTATAGTGGACCCTGGCGATTATCGGAAGCCAGTGAAGCTTGGCCAGGAGCAGGGAGACATGGTCAAATTTACTTTTAGCGAAGATGAGCATGGCCACGACATTCTGAATCCGCTGAAGTCTGTGGAGGTTTTTCTTAGTTACGCTTAAGTAGATAGAGTTGCAATAGTCCAATCTGGAAAGGATGATGGATTGGACAAGGAGGGTAAAATGTTTTTGATGGAAGCAGGATCTGACTTTCCTCAGCATGTGAAGGCTGAAAAAGCATTTTTTTTACCAAGGATTGGATGTGGTCATTGAAGGACAATGTGGAATCAATGATGACGCCCCAGACATTGCTCGAGAACTCAAGCTGCAGAGAGGAGCCAGAGGGTAGAGGGATGGAGGTGGGTAGGTAGATAATGGTTCATGTAGATGGGCAGACTAGACGGGCCATTTGGCCTTTATCTGCCATCATGTTTCTATGTATTACTGATGAAGATTACCCCCTTGAATACTTTTGAGCTGCAAGAAAAATGTGTTTTAGGGAGAATACACATGAGAAGGTTGTAGAAATGGAAGTGTGGTCTGGAATTTTAGCACCTTGCCTTCAGTTACTGACGATGCTCCAAACATCTTATTCTTAGTACGTTCTTCAAGTGTTATTATAAAGAATTAGCATCACTCAAGCAACTGTATGTCTGAAAAGGGCTAATCAGTCTCATGCATAGTGTAATGAGGCAGCCCATGCATTCTGTGGTTCACAGCAAGGCAGACACACAATACTTCATTATACACTCATTATAATCCAATCTGATGCTGTTTGGCCTCCTGTGCAGCCTGTGCTCCAGCTTTGAATAACTAGATTTTTATTTTCTTGTCGTTGCACACAATTCTTCCCCCACACTGTTGTGTCTACACTCAATTTGGTTTAATTGATTCTAAGAAAGACAAGTTTGAACATCATTTATGTGAGCAAATAAATAATTGTTGAGGTACATTTGCCTGTCTGAAAACTGTCCTTACTTGATCCAACTAAAAATATTCACAGGGTTTCATGGCATACCTAATTTTTGTCTAATTGAAGGAAGACAATCCAGAGAATGTGTGCTTGTTATAAACAATGGAAAACAGCTTGCCTAGATTTGATTTTCCAGACCTTTTCCCCTCCTAATTATTACCTTTAGCATTCTCTTTCCCCCTCTGCTCCATCAAACTCGGGAATCTCTGTCTGATAACTATTTGTTCTCTCTCATTTTTCCACACACTGCCGTTCCTAATTCTCTCGCTGTCCCTTCCCTATCATATTTTTCACTAATTCCTCTGTTCAGCCTTCAAGCACTAAACCATGTCCAACTATCCATTCCCTCACCACAACTTCTGGCATTATTATACACATACAAAAATAAAACTCAAAACGTAAGACTGAATAAATACATCAGTTATCTAACATTTTCAAAAAGTTAAGAGCGACAACAAATTATTCCATAAAAGTTTAGATAATCTGTGGCAAGGAGGAAAGGCCTCAGACAATAGGTCCATTTCACATTACCAGCCCAATGGCCATTCAGCCAGTACGGAAAACAGTTTCAATCACTGGCCTTCCTCCACCACCTCCATTTAATGTGCAAAATCACTCTTGTAATGTATAAATAGTATCAAATATAAAAATCCACTTATCAGAATGAGTTTCTAGAACGAGTTGCCTGATACCACTATCCAAGAATGAAAAAGCAGAAAAAGACAGCAAGCCAGGACAAAAGTTGGTGAGCCATAATAACTTTATTAAGATGGGACCATCACCTGACACAGCCCATGTTTCAAGAACAGTGCCTGCGTGCGGAGTCAGTATCGGTTGGATCCACTGCCCTCCAAATTCTCTCTCTATATATATGGTGCTTTGAGTTGCGTGCATAATTTTGGGCATGTGTCCAATTTGTACACATAACTTAATTGAATAATTAGCCAATTAGCACAGAATTGGCTTGTTAACAAGCAATTATCAGCATTAAATGGATTTAATTTATATTAATGCCAATAAATTTAGGTATGATGCCAAAAAGGGGTAGTGGAAATGGAAAGGTTGTGGGTGGATCAGGGGCGGTTCTAAAATATATACTTGTAGTTATAGAATAAGGGACATCCACACCTAACTAGACATGAGTATTTGCACCATGTTTACCGTTGGTGCAAATGGATGCACCTAAAGTTAGGTGTGGCTCCTGGGCGTAAGATCTGTTCTAGAAACTGCAATTAACTTGAAGCACCGTTTATAAAATAGCACTTAAGTGGGATTTTTCTATGCCAATTTTTAGGGGATTGTGCTGGTATGACAGGTTTTTGGGATTTTTTTGGGGGGAAACACCAGAGGAACTGGGCAAGTGTTAAAGATCTTTCTTACTTTACTTTTATCCTTTCATCTTATTTCAAAAATAATAACAAAATGGCTATTAATATAGGTGATATTAAAGTGGCTTGCAGATTAATCTGCGGGCTTATAACGCTGGATGAGCCAGCGAAGATTGTGTTGGGGGAAAAGAGTTAATTAAATATTAGCAGGTAGGTAGGAGAATGGGTAGTGGGTTGTTAGGCAAGTTAGGTAAGGGGAGAGGTGTGGAAGTGAGAGGTGTAGGGATAGGTATAGATGAGAGCGAGTGAGGATTGGCTGGGGAATGGGCTCTGGGAATGGAGGAGTTGTGTGAGAATTGGCGGGCAGTGGAGCATTAGGGGTGCGGAGGGAGTGTGGGAAGGTTAGGGTTGGAGGGGAAAATTCTCCTGCCCTTCCCTATTTTGGGAGTCCTCTCTTTAGAGGGTTTTTGTTTTGGGGGGTGGGGGATAGGGTTGGTCGCAGTTTTGTTGGGGAAAAAATTTTGGATCAGTGTGGCTATGCAACAGATTTGGTGACTAAATTTTGTTAACTGCTCATGTCCAATACCGCCATGGGTGGCGGCAGGACTCTGCGGCACCGCGAGTCTTGCCAAAAGGGAAGTGGGGAATGGGGGAGAATTTTGGAAGAGGAGCTAGTTCGACACCGAGTAGCTCCAGAATTTTGAAAATAAGCTACACTGTATTGGAAAATGTTGATAAGTTGATTTTATTAAGTTTTGTTCTTAATGACAATAAAGCTGCGGCCCATTTTTTGCCACTATATGTGTGTTGGTATATTTTATTTGAACAATCTGAGCGAGGTGCAAATTCCAGTGTTATTAATTTGATTTATAAGTTCAAGATTCAGACTCCTGAGGCAGGCCATAGTGGCCGAAACACATATGTGTCGAGTCTTAATTGATAAAAATAAAGGAATTGAGCATTACAGATCACCTTTTTACTGTCTTTCTTGTCAATCTACCTTGGGATGGTAGCTTCTCTTATTTTGGTGTGGTAGTGGTTAAAGTTATAGCCCCAGCACCCTGAGGTTATGGGTTCAAACCCACACTGCTCCTTGTGTCCCTGGGCAAATCACTTAATCCCTCCCCCCCCCCCCCCAATTTCCCCAGGTACATTAGATAGATTGTGAGCCTGCCAGGACAGATAGGGAAAAATGCTTGAGTACCTGAATAAATTAATGTAAACTGTTCTGAGTTCCTGTGGGAGAACAGTATAGAAAGTTGAATTAAAAAAAATATATATATACTAGTTTTTTAGCCTGTTACATTAACGGGTGCTAGAATAGATGTGTAGATTTAGGCTTTTCTTTTCTTTCTTTCTCTCTCTCCCCCCTGTCCAGCGGCACCCCTTCCCTGCTCCCCCTGTCCAGCAGTAGCCCTTCTCCATTGCTTTTATCTCTCTCCCTGGCCAGTAGTACCCTTTCCCTGATCCCCCTGTCCAGCAGTAGCCCTTCTCCCTTCCTTTTACCTAACCATATTCAAGATCCCATTTCCCCTTTACCTTATCTATTTCCGTCTGGCGCTGGTGGGATTTTGCTCCGGGGGAGCTGACTTCTGCATCGGTTGCCGACGCACTCTGGCATGGGGCCTCTTCTGGACCGCGGGGAGCTGGTTTGCCCACACTGCATCTGTGGAGCTTGGTGTCCGGGC
Organism: Geotrypetes seraphini; assembly: GCF_902459505.1. NCBI lineage: Eukaryota > Metazoa > Chordata > Amphibia > Gymnophiona > Dermophiidae > Geotrypetes > Geotrypetes seraphini. The sequence goes on along the minus strand of NC_047085.1, from coordinate 243,190,270 downwards.
CTGGGAGCCGACAGGATAGCGCCATGGCTCCCTTAGTCCCTTGCCACCTCCCCCCCTTCCCGTAGTCCCGTTGACACATTTAAGTTTCCTAGGTCAGATGTTATTTTTGGGTTTGAGGGTTTGAGGAAGCCTTCTCCGATGCAGGAGCGGCTCGTGAGAGAAGCCGTCATGGCATCTTTTGAGTTGAAAATAAACTTTGGGCTGTAGGTCATTATTTCCGGACTGCGCGAGGAGGAGAGCAGGCAGGCCACTGGCACAGCTAGGCGTGCATGTGCACGCCTACCTGCAAGAGACCTACAGCTCACAGAAAACGGGAGCACGCAGGTAAGAGTGTGCATGCACGGCTTAGGGATTTATTATATTAGACAGAATTCAGTCCTATATCTCCAAAAGTAAAACTAGGGTATTACAAAGTATTAATGCCAATGGGTAATGCACTGGATTCAGAGTTCTCTCCAAGAAAAGTGGAGAAAAAGAAAGAGATAAGGTAGAACTACATTGAACCTGGCCTATCCAGCCATCCATTACACTGAACCTGCAGCCAACACTTTGAAAGTGCTCTGAAAAAGGTAAGTTTTGAGGATGACTCTACATTTAAAGTAAGAGAGCTCTGAGTGCAAGTTGGAAGTGGTGAATTCCATAAGGTAGGACAATGAAGAAGGTGGCTAACTTAGTGAACTCGTCCTAAGAGCGGTAAACAGGGGTAATAAGTAGATGGGATTCAAAAGTAGAGCAAAGAAGACAAGGTGGGTGGTATGGAAAAAAGTACCTTATAGGTCAGTTCTGAATCGGGAAGTCAGCAGTGCTTTATCAGAAGGGGAATGACATGGTCACATTTTTTGGCACATGAGAACATACAGATAGCTGTGTTCTGGACTTAGTTCAGGTGTGTGTTCCCTCAAAGCTCAGCGGGAGTCCTTCAACTGCATTATTGCCAGTGGAGGATGGTGTTTCAATATTGTCTTTTCAATCACTAGAGATGGGCAGGTTCCCTGGAGTCCTGCACAGCATACTTATCCTTCACTACTGGAAACATGATAGTGAAACAGCACCCCTCCAAACACTGGCCGGACCGTAGGTGAAGGACCTCCATTTATCATAGAGGGAAGAGTACATATACACATACACACACCCTCACACAGCTTACCATATGAATACAATGTTCTCCTAGCCAGTTAGATATTAGGTGACTTCAGGCAGGCTCCGGCGGCTTGAACAAATTACACATTAAAATGCCACAAAGGTAAGGGGGAGGGAGGGGCGGTGGATGGCCTTGTCTCCATACCCACAATGAACACTTACCCCCTGCCCCCACCGTTTCGGCAGGTTAATCGTGGCTACCAGTGGGTAGCCATGGGTAACAGCCACTGTGTCATTCTCTAGTGCTGAAGCAGCAGCTCTAACCACTGGGCCATATCTAAATTCCACTAAGCTTGCCTCTGTCACCTATCCTGCGTAATATCTACAGAGTTTGGCTCTATTTTGGGGCCTTATACAATCTTGTGAACCTTACAACCTGTGCTTAAGCAGATGACATATAGATTGCAACTATTGAACCAGATATAAAGAATTTTAACTTCAAACTAAACCTCAATGCAGACTGGATCTCCACACATAAACTGAAACTTGATCCAGAGGAAAAAAACAAACCAACCAAGGACTTACTGTGTGCATGAGAGACACCCCCCAAAAAAAAAAAAATTTTCATGAATCTCTCATCTGTGAGCTTTTATCCCTCCTTAAAAAAATGAATCTAAGTTACTTTTAAAACTACACATTTCACAGTTATCTAGTACATGTAGTTCAAACTAAAAACCATCTGCTTAATGGCTTCTTTACTTTCCCGAAAGACATTGAAATTATTAGCATGCTCACTCGTTATCTTGGATTACTGTAATTCTCTACTTAAAGGAATCTGATTACTTCACATCTGGAGCTTACAACTACTTCAAAATACTGCTATTAAGTTCCCCTTCAGTGCAAAGAAATAGGACCACAAAACATCTCTTCTAAAGAGAACATTGAATCCCAGTTTCGCATATAATAACATATGAGATACTGACACTTGTACAGAAGATGAATTACTCGGGGGAATATTAGTTCCTCTCTTAATTATTGATCATCTTCTCTTTAATTAGAGTACTATAATGTACTCATTAGAACTCATTTTTGCTGATTGTTCAGCGCTTCTTGTTGTAAACCGCCTCGAACTTTCATGGCTTTGGCGGTATATAAGAATAAAATAATAATAATAATGATTATTATTAATTAGTAGTCCCCTCTGTATGTTATGTTTCAGAGACAACTTAAAAAGGGGGAAGTAAAAAATTCCACAAAACAAAGTATGAGGAAAACAGTGGAACAAAGAGGTTGTACCTAGATGAATAGTAGTTTCTTAAAAATCTAATGGTCACTATCCAACTATACTCAGTTATAGGCGATGTAAAATGGTTTGCTTTTATATTGTTTCTTTTGTAACATCTGTCATCAAAATTATTATTATAGAATATAAAAGATGTAGGCTTTACACAAAAGTGAAAACCACCAGTTATAGAAAAAAGATCAAGGAGAAAGCAGGATCCGTATGTGGACCTCTTTTCCCGGTCCTGATGAAATGTGTAAAAGAATTCACAGATTCCTAGAAATATGAGAGGGTATAATGTGAATGTTTACGCTACACAGCATCTGAAATTGAACTGACTCATTTCTCTCACAACCAGAGCTAACCGAACTAGAAATGAAAGGCTTTCTGATGCTGTGGTGATTCCCTTGAGCCAAAATGTTAGAATGAATTATTTGGATATCACATGTTATTGCAAAGAATTATTAGTATTTCCTGTTTTGGGCCCCCCTTTTACTAAGCTGTGGGATTGAGTGCCATGTGGTGAATGCGCAGATACCCATTCAACCCCTATGGGCATCACAGCATTTAACGCATTGGCCCATGTTAACCGGCCTAGTAAAAGAGGGGGTTAGGAAGGGAACAATTATCTCAGCACAATATTTCATAAGTATTATGGATTGCTTTATTTAAAAGCTGAGCTGGACTACATTCAAACATTCATCCCGAAAAGTGGAATTATTAAAGTTTTGCACCAGTGCCTTCACTACCTTGTCAAATTTGCTGAGATAATATTAAACAATATTTAATGAATAAATCAGAAGTAATGTTAAGACTAGAGGAAAGCAGGAACAAATTTCTGAACAATCTAACTTTATATTTCCTAAATAGATTTATAACTGGATTACAAAGTTGCTCGCAAACCTGTTTTTTAGTTTTTCAACTCATTTACAACTCACTGGGGGGAAAAAAAAACACACTACATTTTGTCTATATATTTTTGCTTAGCTTGTCAAAACTCTAGATTGTTTCACTTTGTTATGATTTGTGTGATTCTGCAAGTTTGACCCTACCAGTTTATCAAACTTGCAACAGATATTAAAGTGACTTGTCTGTAAAGTACATTCAGAGGGTAATTCAAACATCGTGACAAATCAACAGGCCACTGATCAGACAATGGCTGGATTGAGCAGACTGTATTTCACTTGTCATAAACCACTGAGCCAGGTTTACTAAAGGGTTTTTCATTTTTATGAAATGTGTGAAACCCCTTGACAATTATTAACATATTTTTTCTTAAAGATGGGAAATCAATGAGTAATAAATACGCTAAAACCTATTGAAAACTGACTAATATTTAAAATCAAGTATCATGACCAGAACATCTTTTAAGAGGTTGTTTAAAAGCAAATTTCTGTCTCTGTCATGAATCCCCTTGTTAAACCTGGCTTTTTACTCCACTTTCTGATCTGTCACAATATACCTGTGGTATGTGTTTCATAGACTATATTATATTACTGACTTTTATTCCGCAATAACTTTGCAGTTCTAGGCAGATTACAAAAAAGGCATGATGGGCATGTCCAGGAACATCACAGGTTTAGGAACTAAACACAAGACTGAGACTTATTCAGATGCATGGGAAACTTAGAGCTCCTTTTACTAAGCTGCGGTAGCGGTTTTAGCGTGCGCAAAACGCCAACGCCTCCATTGAGCTGGCGTTAGTTTCTCCGTGTAGCGTGGGGATTGGCGCACGCTAATCTGCAATGCGCGCTGAAAACACTACCGCAACTTAGTAAAAGGAACCCTTAGGTATGGTATTAACTTGTCTTGAGAAAGTTCTGAAAAAGCAGGGGCTTAAAAGGATGTGGGTTAAATGGTGGTCTAGTTTCGCTGCCTGAGTTGCTAATAATTCATCGTATAATCTTTTGCGATGTGTTCCTTTGATTGTGGGGGAGGGGGGCAGATAAATGGAGTCTGAGTTCTCCTTGGTCTGGTTGAGGTGTTCTGGATAAGGCGATCTGACCTACTGTAATTGTGTGTTGGGGTTTTTTGGTTTGTTTTTTTTAAATAAATGCTATCAACAGGGTAAGTGTATGTTGTTTCATATCGTTTTCTGAATGAAAAAATAGTAAATAATAGAAAATTTCCCATATGATTAACAGTAAGTTTCAAGTTTATTAGGATTTTATATACCGCCTATCAAGGTTATCTAAGCGGTTTTACAATCAGGTACTTCAGCATTTTCCCTATCTGTCCCGGTGGACTCACAAACTATCTAACGTACCTGGGGCTCTGGAAGATTAAGTGACTTGCCCAGGGTCACAAGGAGCAGCGCGGGATTTGAACCCACAACCCCAGGGTGCTGAGGCTGTAGCTTCAACCACCGCGCCACACACTCCTCCTTCAATGTCAATAGTATTTTACTGCTAATGAAAATCAACCCAAATTGAAAATTAAAAACTTAAGTACTTAAATTTTGACGATCCATTTGGGGTCAAATAAATAGCATACTGGAGGTTCCACTGGCATATGATACAGTGCTGTTTGGTATGTCATTGATGACCAAGGGCTCCTTTTATGAAGGCGCGTTAGCGGTTAAACGCACGCTAAACCGCCGGCCTCGCTAGCCGCTACCGCCTCCTCTTGATCAGGTGGTAGTTTTTCTGCCAGCGTGGGGGTTAGCGTGTGATTAAAAGTCACGCGCGCTAAAGCCGTTAACGCAGCTTCGTAAAAGGAGCCCCAAGAGTCCCATAACTTCACATTCCAATAGGCTGCGTCTCATCATGACAGAGTTGCCATACAGCTTATTCTGAAAAATTGGGACAGGTTAAATTATAGTTTTGGGTGGGAATCCTTGTGCCAAACTTATAATTTGAACGTATGAGAGCAATACGATTGGGACATTATAAGAAATTTAAGGATGTTTGGGACCCATTGACAAAATTTTGTAAAGATTGAATATTGGTTTAAACCCTTTGATTATACACATCCGGGAGGGGTGGGGGAGGGGGGATATGCCTTTTAAATTATTATTTGATTGTAATTAGTTGGTCGTAATCATTTGTATGACTCTTGTTTATCTATATACTGTATGAAAAGATAAGGGGGTGGGGGATGGGATATGTATGTATTATTTCTTTTGATGGAATTAAATTATGGTTATTTTGTACAATTATTTGATAATATGTTGCGCTTGATGTTGGTTTTTAAAATGAATAAAGATTTTTTAAAAAAGCATAACATGGAAAACTACACAAAACATTTTTTTTACCTTCACACCACTATCAACTCATTTTTTTTATGACCAGAAAATATCCTAACACAGTATACACAGAAATACCACAAGCCATGATAAGTGACATTTCTACATACTGTATAAATATTGCAACCCAATTACTTGTTTAAAGATTTTGATTTACTTCAGCAGTGCCTCTAAGATACAAATTGTAAGGAAAAACCAATATATATATTTTTTTAATTACCTAAACTGAAATCTAGATTACAAAGCATGAAAGTTGTCAACTTGGGCTACCGTTAATATGTGTTATTTTACTGTTAATCTCAGTTATAAGTATCTAGATCTCATTGTATAAAATGGGATCTGTTCTAAAATAGCTTGAGTTAGTGATCAAATACCACATCTTAACAGTATCCCATGTTGTAACTATGGGGCTCATTTAAAAAAAAAAAATGTCCAAAAGGAAGCAAAAACCAGCACTTGGGACGTAGACTTTCTAGACGTCTTTCTTATTGTTTTGTCCCCAGTGCTTCCAAATCTTAAGTGGGTATGTTAAGGTGTGTTTTGGGTGGGGTTAGGACTTGGACACTCATCAGGCAAAATCAAACCTTTAATAAAAAGTTCTGGGGTTTGTTTTTTTTTTTTTTAATATTTGGAACTAGACCTGTTTAAAAAGCATTTAAATGCTAAAAAGGTGGCCAAACTGACCAGATGACCATTGGAGACATTAAGGCATGACCCTCTCCTTACAAGGCCTCAGTTACACCACCTCCACCGCATAATCATTTTCCTTTAGTGGGGAACTGCAGGTGTTAAATCGTCACCAGCCTTATCTTATTCTATTACTGAACTTATATTTTAGAGTTAAGAAATAGCCCTTATTACTAATTTTTAGGACCAAGTTATTAAGAACTATATAAATGTAGTTTTCAACTTACCTTAGTTTATGTCTACATCACAGCCAGTAATTATGACTTGGGAGACATAGGGCTCCTTTTATCAAGCTGCACGTGACTTTTCATCATGCGTTAACCCCCACGCTGGCTAAAAACTACTGCCTGCTCAAGAGGAGGCGGTAGCGGCTAGCGGTTTAGCGCATGGTATTACGTGCGTTAAACCGCTAGCGCGGCTTGATAAAAGGAGCCCATAGAGTCCGACATATTGCTTTATCAAGGAACTCCCTAGGATAAAACATAACATTCAAGAACATAAGAACTGCCATCTCCGGATCAGATCTTAGATCCATTAAGTCCGGTGATCCGCTCGCGCGGAGGCCCAGCCAGGTGTAACCTGGTGAAAAAAAAAAAAAAAAAGGTTAGTCCTTCTATGCATCTTTCGAGGAGATGTACATCTAACTTGCCCTTAAAACCAAGAACTTTGGGTTCCGCAGCAATCTCTACCAGGAGAGCATTCCAGGTGTCCACGACTCGCTGCGTGAAGTAGAACTTCCTGGCGTTTGTCCTGGGCTTGTCCCCCCTTAGCTTCAGTCCATGACCTCTTTGTCCTGGTCACATTTGACATCGTAAATAACTTTTTATCCTGCTCTATCTTGTCGATTCCTTTTATTATCTTAAAAGTCTCAATCAGATCCCCTTGCAATCTCCTTTTCTCAAGGGAGAATAGTCTCAGTTTTTTAAGTCGTTCTTTGTAGTTCAAGTTTTCCATACCTTTAACTAGCTTTGTTGCTCGCCTCTGTACCCTCTCGAGCAGTTTTATATCCTTCTTTAGGTAGGGAGACCAGTGTTGGACCCATTATTCCAAGTGTGGTCTGACCATTGCTCTATACAGCGGCATTAACCCATTTAATTTAACCTTATCTTGGTAAGCTATCAGAGTTTATAATCAATTTGGAACATACTTCATATGAACTGGTTAATTTTATATTAAGCATATTGAGTGTGGATTTTGCACTTTAGGGATGTAATGATGCCGCATGTCTTCATCTTTTCAATTTCAATTTGTATCCTTTGTTTTCAACTTTTTAAAGTATGTACAACTTGGGATGCGTTCAGTTCAGTCTGGTTTTTTAGATAAGGTTATTCAATAAATTGCTCATCCATGACTTTTGGATATCATTAAAGGCATTGTCAGTCCATCTTGTCACCATAATAGATGGTTTTCATCATAAGTCATTTAAATAGACTGCACTACGGTACATTCAATTTCTTGATAAAAATTGTTTTGAATACAATTAAAGGGTATTAACCATTCAGTTGGTTTTAGTTTCACTTCATAAATGCTGACAGTTAAAGAGAGAAAAGTATTTATTGTAACTGTACATTTTAACATTTTGCCATAGAATGATTAAATACTCTTTTTTTTTTTTTTTTCCATAATACAGGGTGCCCACTCCTTGATTTTAAACGGTTACAAAACCAAAATGCATTGGAATATTCTTGCACCTTTCAGGCTACACTTTCATCAACTCATAAAGTTTCATATGGTATCTGCATACACTCGATGTACGCTCCCCACCTGTTACTCGGCAAACATCGATGCGATGATCGAGCTCAGACCAGACTCTCCAAAGCATATCCGGCATGATCGCATTTATAGTTTCAGTGATGCATTCCTGCAGATCATCCATAGTTGTGGGTAGTAGAGATACATACCTCCAAAGGAAAAAGTCAAAAACAGTAATGTCCGGTGATCTCGGAGGCCACTTGAGGAACATCTGGCCATTTTGTCGCATTATAATAATAATAATTTTTTTGTATAATCTATACCAAAAAGTTCAAAGAGGTTCACAACAAGGGAAAATTACATACACTTGGTAAATATAAAATACATAACAATCAATAAAAGAATATAATAGTTAAAAGCATGGAAAGTTAAACAATGACCATGTAAGCATGTCGAACAGACGTGTCTTTAGTGATTTTCTAAAATCAAAGTAAGAAGTAGCCTCTAATTTAGGTTTTCCAAGCCATGTATTCAGTCTGGCAGCCTGGAATGATAGAATTCTATCGAAAAACTTCTTATATTGACATGATTTTAAAGCCGGATAATTAAATAAATTTATTCTACATGTACTCTTACTGGGGTTGTTCAAAGGAAGCTGAGAAGCAAGATAATCTGGTAGCATCCCAAAGACTGCTTTGTAACAGATACAAGAAAACTTGAACAAAACTCTGGATTCTACTGGCAATCAATGAAGTTTTTGATAAAAAGGGGTGATGTGCTCCAATTTTTTAAATCCAAAAATGAGGCGAACCAAAATGTTCTGAATCAGTCTCAGTTTTTTGAGTATTTTTTTGTAAGCCCCCAAGTAGATTATATTACAGTAATCCAAAATACTCAAGATGGATGTCTGCACCAGCAGATGGAAAGAAGGTTCATCAAAAATTTTTTTAATGGTGCGGAGTTTCTATAAGACCGAGATACATTTCTTAAACAGTAGATCTACATGTTTTTCCAGAGTCAGATGTTTGTCGAAAGTTACATCCAGTATTTTTATTGTTTGTTCAGTATTATATTCCCGCCCACTCACATGAATCGTATTTTCTTTTATCTTTTCGTTAGGTGTAGCTAAAAATAATTTGTTTTTTTCAGTATTTAATTTTAATTTCAAAGCAGTCATCCAGTGCTCAATCTGATTTAAAATTTTTGCTAAAAAATTAATAAAATCAGGTGACAAATGGGTTAACAGTATAACCACAGTCATCTGCGTAAATATAAAAGTTGAGCGGTTGTGTCTGAAGGTTATAACTTCTATATTAATTGCAGCTTATAAGGGTGAAAGTGCAAGCGATTGTGTCAAATCTTGCTAACCGTGCTTTTTGGGACTTGTATTTGCTGTCATCTTATTCATAAACATATTCTAATAAGTTCTGATTTTGTAACCATTTAAAATCAAGGAGTGTTTTTGTGGGCACCCTGTATTATTTAAAGTGTTGTTGATTTTCCCCCTCTTTTACAAAGGTGTGCTATGCTTTTTAGCGAGCGCTAAATATTGCGCACCAAACACACGCTAAATGCAAATGCGTGCATGTTATCCTATGGACACATTAGCGATTAGTGCATGCGTTGATTCAGCGTGCGCTAAATCCGTGCTAAAACGCTTAGCGCGCCTTTGTAAAAGAGGGCCTATATTAGCTACTGTAAAGTCTTTGTAAATTGAAATATATATTCAGATATTCAATAGCCCTTCATTATTACTATTACTTTATAAAGTGGCTATAGATGACTTTTAGCCTAATTTTAACATTCATGCAACAATACTACAGATCTTAGTTTTATGTAAGAATAAGAAACAATCATCATTAGCTTACACTTAAGTTTTTTTTAAAAATTTGTTTGTTTTGTACCACAATCAGAGGACACATATATATATTTAAAATAAGAGGACTCAGATATAAATAAAATAAACGATAGTACATATGCATACTCGATCTTGATTTGCCCTTGCCTTTTTTAGGGCACATACCATAGAAGTCAGCCCGGCTCTAACCATGTTCTCCAACAACTGAAACCCCACTCCAACCCTTCTAAATCTTTCCAGCTACGATGGGGGCACAGACCTTAGAAGGCTGCCCAACACGTGCCTTGTTCTCCAGCTATTAAAGCTGTCATTAAAGCTCTACTCCAGCCCACCCAAATCTGTCCATCCACGATCAGAACCCAGAATATGTTTTATGAGATGTACAGATATTGAAATTTCACCCCTGCTGCATGTAAACTCTGCTCTTAGGAATGTCTGCATGCAGTGCGCAAGTACACACTATCTTCTCATACTTCATACAAGTACATCATCATATAATTTTAAGCAACTTTTTTTGCATGCAAAACAGGTTAGCAGTGGCGCAGTAAAGGGGGACAGTGGGTGGACTACCCTGGGCACCATCTTGGTGGAGGTACCATCATCTTTCTGCCCCCCCCCCAAGCCACGCTCTCCCCATACCTCTAAATCTTTGCCAGTGTGAGCAACTTCTCCGGCCTGCTGCTCGTGCCAGCCTGGCTTCCCTCTGAAATCACTTCCAGGTTGCAGGAACAGGAAGTGACATCAGAGGGAAAGCTAACACCAGTGTGAGCAGCAGGCCAGAGAAGCTGCTTGTGCTGGTGAAGATTTAAAGAAATACGGGGGAGGAGGGAGGGTGTGAGTGTGTCATGGGGGGTGGAGGAGTGGGGGATAGAGAGGAGAGTGCAGGGGGTGCTTCCTACCTTCACTGCCACTGCAGGTTGGTATAAAATGATTCTTAATGTCTTACTTTGCACAGAAGCAAAAGATCTCTCATCTCAAACCAATTAAATACATAAGAATTGTCGCTGCTGGGTCAGACCAGTGGTCCATCGTGCCCAACAGTCCGCTCACGCGGCGGTCCCCCAGGTCAAAGACCAGTGCCCTAACCGAGACCAGCCTCACCTGCTTACATTCCGGTTCAGCAGAAACTTGTCTAGCCTTGTCTTGAATCCCTGGAGGGTGTTTTCCCCTATAACAGACTCTGGAAGAGCATTCCAGTTCTTCGCCACTCTCTGGATGATGAAGAACTTCCTTACGTTTCTACGGAATCTATCCCCTTTTAACTTTAGAGAGTGCCCTCTTGTTCTCCCCACCTTGGAGAGGGTGAACAACCTGTCCTTATCTACTAAGTCTATTGCCTTCATTATCTTGAAAGTCTCGATCATGTCCCCTCTCAGTCTCCTCTTTTCAAGGGAGAAGAGGCCCAGTTTCTCTAATCTCTCGTTGTATGGCAACTCCCCAAGCCCCTTAACCATTTTAGACATTCTTCTCTGGACCCTTTTGAGTACTGTGTCTTTCTTCATGTACGGTGAGAAGTGCTGGACGCAGTATTCAAGGTGAGGGCGAACCATGGCCCAGTACAACGGCATGATAACCTTCTCCGATCTGTTCGTGATCCCCTTCTTAATCATTCCAAGCATTCTGTTCACCCTTTTCACCGCTGCCTTGCATTGCGCAGATGGCTTCATTGACTTGTCAACTTGTACTACCAAGTCTCTTTATTGGAAGGGTCTCTCCAAATACCGCCCCGGACATCTTGTATTCGTCTGTGAGATTTTTGTTACCAATATGCATTACCTTAAACTTATCCACGTTGAACCTCATTTGCCATGTTGCGGCCCATTTCTCGAGTGTGGTTATGTCACGTTGCAGATCTTCACAATCCCCCTGCATCTTTCACTACTCTGAATGACTTTGTATTGTCTGCAAATTTAATCACCTCACTCGTCATACCAATTTCCAGATCGTTTATGAATATGTTGAAGAGCACGGGTCCAAGCACCGAATCCTGCAGCATCCCGCTGGTGACGTTCTTTAAGTCCGAGTATTGTCCATTTACCCCCACTCTCTGTTTATCTATCCACCAGCCAGTTTTTAATCCACATGAATATTTCACCCTCTATTCTTTGGCTCGCAATTTTCCGAAGTAGTTGTTCATGCGGAACCTTGTTAAATGCCTTCTGAAAATCCAGATATACAAAGTCGCCCTTGTCTATCTGCCTTTTTTACTCCCTGAAAGAAGTGCAACAAGTTTGTCAAACACAATCTGTCTTTGCTGAAACCGTGTTGACTGGTCCTCGTCAGATTGTGTCCGTCAAGAAGATCAATGATGCGGTCCTTTAGCAGCGCCTCTACCATCTTTCCCGGTATCGAGGTCAGACTCACCAGTTTGTAGTTTCCTGGATCTCCCCTCAAACCTTTTTTGAAGATCGGTGTAACATTTGCCACCTTCCAGTCTTCCGGAATCTTTCCCGATTTGATTGACAGATTTGCTATTAGTTGAAGCAGTTCAGCTATAGTCCCTTTCAGTTCCTTAATGACCCTCAGATGGATGCCATCCGGTCCCGGGGATTTGTCGCTCTTAAGCCTATCAATCTGCCTGCATACCTCTTCTAGACTGACCGTCAACCCTGTCAGTTTCCCAACTTCGCTTCCAGTGTATAGCCTGTCAGGTATGCTGTGTATATCCTCTTCAGTAAATACAGACGCAAAAAATGTGTTCAGCTTATTGGTGATGGCTTTGTCCTCCTCTAGCACTCCCTTTATTCCATGGTCGTCCAATGGTCCTACCGCTTCCTTTGCGGGTCGTTTCCTCTTCATATATCGAAAGAACGGATTGAAGTTTTTCACCTCCTTGGCTATTTTTTCCTTGTAGTCTCTTTTGGCCCCTTTTACTGCCTTATGGCACTTGCATTGATGCTTTTTGTGCTTTTTCCAAACTTGGGAGATACCAGAGGACTGGAAAATAGCAAATGTCATGACCATCTTTAAAAAGGGTTCAAGGGGTGACCCAGGGAACTACAGGCTGGTGAGCTTGACCTCGGTTCCGGGAAAGATGATGGAAGCACTGGTTAAGGACAGCATCTGTGAACACATAGAAAACAATGGACAGCTGAAGGCGAACCAGCACGGCTTCTGCAAGGGAAGGTCGTGCCTCACAAACTTACTGTACTTCTTTGAGGGAATAAACAGCCAGATGGATAAATGGGAATCCATAGACATCATTTACCTTGACTTCCAAAAAGCCTTCGACAAGGTACCCCACGAATGGCTGCTTAAGAAGCTGTGGAACCACGGGGTGCAAGGGGATGTCCACCAATGGCTGGCAGGCAGGAAACAGAGGGTTGGAGTAAAGGGCCATTACTCAGACTGGCTATGGGTCACGAGCAGAGTGCCGCAGGGGTCGGTGCTGGGACCGCTCCTGTTCAATATCTTTATTAACGACCTGGAGGCGGGAACAAAATGTGAGGTTATAAAATTTGCGGATGACACCAAACTCTGCAGCAGGGTTAGAACCGCGGAAGACTGCAAGGACCTGCAAAGGGACCTAACGATACTGGAAGAGTGGGCAAAAAAGTGGCAAATGAGCTTTAACATAGAGAAATGCAAGGTCATGCATGTAGGGAAAAAGAACCCGATGTTCAGCTACAAAATGGGGGGATCACTGCTAGGGGTAAGTAACCTTGAAAGAGACCTGGGGGTGATGGTAGACACAACATTGAAGGCGTCGGCACAATGCGCGATGGCCTCAAGGAAAGCAAACAAAATGTTGGGTATCATTAAGAAGGGTATCACGGCCAGGATGAAGGAAGTCATCATGCCACTGTATCGGGCAATGGTGCGCCCGCATCTGGAGTACCGTGTCCAGTACTGGTCGCCGTACCTCAAGTACTTGAGGGAGTCCAGAGAAGAGCGACTAAACTGATACAGGGTATGGAAAACTTCTCATATGCTGACAGGTTGAAAAAGCTGGAAAAGCGGAGACTTAGAGGAGACATGATAGAAACCTTCAAAATCCTGAAGGGCATAGAAAAGGTAGACAGGGACAGATTCTTCACACTGTGGGGAACCACAAGTACAAGGGGGCAGTTGGAGAAATTAAAAGGGGGCAGGTTTAGAACAAACGCTAGGAAGTTCTTTTTTACCCAGAGGGTAGTGGACACATGGAACGCGCTTCCAGAGGCCGTGATAGGCCAGAGCACGTTACAGGGCTTCAAAGAAGGTTTGGATAGATTCCTAGAGGATAAGGGGATTGAGGGGTACAGATAGGAGTTGAGGTAGGTTATAGGAATAGTCAGGGACACTGCACAGGTGATAGACCTGAGGGGCCGCCACGGGAGCGGACCGCTGGGCGGGATGGACCTCTGGTCCGACCCAGCGGAGGCAACTACTTATGTTCTTATGTTCGTCCGTTTTTGTCCTATTCCATTCCTTAAACAAAGTCTTATTGTCTCTGATCGCTTCCTTCAACACTACAGTGAGCTACGCTGGTTCTTTGTTCTTTATCCTCTTGGATCCCTTGTTGATGCTCATTATATATAGTTTTTGCGCCTCGGTGACTGGGTCCCTAAAAAGGGACCATGCCTGCTCTAGCATTTTAACAGTGCTTATCCTCTTCTTGATCTTATTCCCCTTATTGATGATACAAAAAAAAAAAGAAGAAATAGTATATGTAATATTGTATGATCCTTTATTGTATAATTGATGCACTGAAGAACAGACAGTGTCAGTTTGTCTAATCTGATTAACTATGCATGTAAGGTGAAACTGAGGCTATGAACCATATCACAATAATCTTTTGCTGGTAAAATTAACCCAGTCAAGCAAAGCGCTCCATTCATCTTTAAATCTGGAGAAGTATACAGTTATGCACAATACAAACATCACAGCTGTTTTATTTTCTATTCAGCCACAATGTAAATGTGAGCATTGTTAAAGGTCATGTGTTTGGAGTTCATTATTATTATGTGTGATTTGATAAAGAGCTGCTTGCTTTAGTGAAAGCTCTTGCATGAGGTAATTGGAGCCATTTCCAGACAGTTGTGAAACATAATGAACTGAAGGGGGGAGGGGGGGCAGTAAATTAGTTTAATGATCTTGGTAGTTGAAGATTGGATTTTCATCTTTCTCTCCTGTATGAACTGAGATGTCAAAAGGCTTTGGGCAAAGAACATGCCCAGTTGTTTGGCTGTGAATTTGAGTCAGGAGGCAGAATGATATTACTGGGATGATTCATTTAAATTACCTATCGAGAACTGTCTTCACCATATTTTCAACCCATTTACCATTAAATCTACACTTTATATGTTCATCTGTAAAGAGAAAATGTGTGTTTTTTTTGTTTTGGGGTGTTTTTTTTCAAATATAATAGGGATTTGCATCCATTTTCTAAACAAATATTTAGAAAAAAAGGAACCCCCACCCCTTGAGGCCTTTTTACTCAAGGGTGCTAACATTTACAGTTAATGCAGCTTAGTGCTCATAAGTAGGGAAAGGGATTGGGACTTTGGGCCAGATTCACTAAGGGCACGGATCAGATCCGATCCGTGAGGAATCCGATCCGTGTCCGCGGGGCTGAGCCATGAATCGCCCTCATGCAAATGAGGGCGATCGGAATCACGCCCCCAACCGACTAAATCAGATCACTGAACAGCGATCCTTGAGCATCTGTAGATGTTCTGCGCATGCGCTGGCCCTCCGTGCCCGGCAGAGCAGGAAACTTCTTTTTTTGGGGTTGCTTTTTTTTTCTTCTTTAAGCCCGTCAGTTAAAACGAGGGGCTTGCACTGCAGGGAAGGGCAGGAGAGATTCAGGGCAAGAACAGGGTGGTGAGTCGGGGCGGCAGGAGAGATTTGGGGCGAGAGCAGGAGATCAGGGCAGGCAGGAGATCGGGGCTGAGAGCAGAGAAGCAGGGTAGAGAGCAAGGCGGCAGAAGGCAGGGCAGTCGGAAAGGACCTGAGCAACTGGTCCTCAGCAGTCCCTTATTTTTGGATCAGTCAGCCCAGTCGGTGTCCCTCCCTTTTTTTTTTTTTTTTAGTGAATCGCTGCCTGCCTGCATTTGAATGCCGTTTCCCCTCATTTGCATGCGCAAATTGGAGGATAATCGGGACAGAGGTCAGTGAATTGGATCGGAGGGAGATCGGGTCGCAAAGGGGTCGCTAAGTGGTCGGAAGTTGATCGGTGGGCTTAGTGAATCTAGCCCTCTGTGCCTTTTTGTAGCTTTACAACCATACTCAAAGCATTTTATGAACAGTTACTTCAATCGTTTTCCTTATCTGTCCTGGTGGACTCACAATCCACCTGGGATAGTAGAGGATTAAGGGCCAGATTCTGAAAACTTAAGGTTGCCTTTAACGAGGTTGTTAAACCGGTTCCAAGCAGTTTAGCCTGCATGCATTTTAGCGGCAGATTATCAAAATAGCTTATCGCGGTCTTTTGCAAGCTTTCTAGAGACTGCCATGCAAATGAGCTCTTCAATATTTAAACGAGCACTCTGATGGATTCTTCAAAATTGTCAAGTCATTCTCCAAGAACGGTGTTGACTTTTGGAGACAAAAAAATCAGCGACTAGCCTGGGGACGCCAGCACTGTGAAAAGTGCATCTTGTGGCATGTGTTTTGACTGTAGCTAATGTTACAAAATAAAAATTGCATGGGCCATTCAGCGCAGCTCTCTGCACTAAAAACTGCTAGCACAGTTTGATAGAAGAGGCCACAAATCTTTTTTAACTTCTTTATTGAACATCCTACACATAAAATAGATTCCTCATGTGTATGAATAAGAACATAAGAAGGGGGTGCCATGATGATATGGGACACCAATTTATATAGAGAGGAAGCAAGATCACAATTACAAGTTGAATCAGTTTATAAAAACCTTGATCATGATCCATCCAGTGGTATTTTAAAAACTATCAGTGTGTTGGCCTCTAGTGATAAGATGCAGGGATTTATTACAAAAAAAGAATTGGAATTTTTGACCCCTTTACACTTAAAGATTTCTATCTTCTATTTACGCCCTAAGATTCATAAGGATCTTATTCGACCTCCCGGTCACCCGATTGTCTCTGCCAGAGATTCCCTGCTTGAAAGAACATGTAAATATGTAGATCAGATTTTACAGCCATTTATAAAATCAATTAAGTCCTACATCAAGATACTGCTCATTTTTTGCGTTTGTTAAATGAGGTTGAAGTAGATAGTCCTGATGTGTGTGCGCTCTATACTAATATCCTCCAAAGTGAAGCTTTATAAGTTATTCATAGGCTTCTTGATATGCGCATTCGGCCCCACTTCATTTTCGAATTATGTGCCATTGCGCTGCAAAGGAATTGCTTCATTTTTGACATGTTATCGTTTGAAGAGACATTTGTATATCCTTTGACAGATTTTCAACATGTATTCAAATGGTGGCGTTTTATAGAGCAGTGAATCATGCAATTTTGGATTTAAAGTTTGTGGTGCTGTTAAAAGTGGCATTACCCAGAGGAGGTGATGTTTCACTATTTTGAACAATAAGGAACAAAGATTTGTTTATATATGGAATACAATGGAACCTTACAGGTTGAATAGGGACATTGAATGGGGTTTAATTAATAATAGCTGAAGTGTTATGAGTGACGAGGTGTTTGTTTCCTAGGGATTTAAAAATGGCGCCTGCCCTTGCTGCTACTATACAGAAATAGTTAGTCTCCTGAACAAAGAGGGCTAGTGCTGTTTGGATTTCCTATCTTGAAAACAGTTCAGATATATTTAATTTGATATTAGTTCTATATTTGATAAAATTTGTTTAGCTCTGTTTAGGTAACTTATTTTTGTGAGGTTTATGATTATAGGTGCTTAGACCTGAAGATAACTTTTCTGGTGTCTTGTCTCCTGAAGACGGTATTGGCGTCGGGTGTAGAGGAAGACTGTTCTCCTAATGTCAGCTCCATAAGGATTTGTGGATTTCAGAATATTGACGTAAAGACTTTGTCTTACAGAGTCAATTAAGAGGCTTCTGAAGAACTCCTTTTGAAAACTCATGAACTTCTTGAACTTTGAATCTTGACATGTGATATGCTATTGCACTTTTAATAATATTGCTACTGTGAAGGAGTATTTGGGTTTATGGCACCTTATTAGATATTGTTGATAGCTATTATGATGGTTACATTTGTACAGTGATTATTTCATATTAATAAATATATCTGTAATATTTTATTAATGTTTGTGCTTGTGCTTCAATATTTAATATGAGGCATTTTATAGACGGCATTTTTTTTACCTGGAGCGGCTCCAAAGAACAACTAAGCAATTTAATCTACATTTTGAATCATATCTATCCGACCATCAAGTTTGTATTGAATTTTAATGCCAAGCAAATTCATTTTCTGGATGTCTGCATCTGTTTGACAGAAGGGAAAATATATACATCTGTATATCGCAAAGTGACAGACCTTAATACCCTTCAACAGTTGATAGTATGTACCCTGTACATCTAAAGACAAGCATTCCATTTGCTCAATTTTTAAGATATAGACAGATTTGCAGCTCAAATGAGGAATTTCTATTGGAAGCGGATGTCTTGACAAAGAAACTTATTCAACGGCAATATCTGAAAAAGATAGTTAAACGGGCTAAGAAAAGTACTTTTCATAATCCACGCACAGAATTGTTGCAAAGATAAATCTGACACTATAATTTCATGAGTATTGAAACAGACACACTCTTCATCAAAATTGATTAAGTTCTATAAAAAACATCTGCTCAAGACTCTGCCTTGTTTTGAAGATATCTGTTTTGTATTTGCGCAATCAAGAAATAAAAATTTGTGTGGCATTCTAAGCCATACATCGAAGGAAGATTTTGGACAGGACCCTCCCTGATTTGAGGATAGGGCACTGTTCGTGCAATTTTTGCTCCAACTGTAGGATTATGGTTACAAGAACTACTTTTATTGATCATAAAATAAATAAAGAATACAAATTCAGATTTAAAACATCATGTCAGTCATATAATGTGATATATATTATAGAATGCCCTTGTAATTTGTACTAGAGGTCTGCCCGGGAATGGGGATCGCGGGAATCCTGCAGGTCCTGCGGGGGTCCCGCGGGAATCCCCCCATAACCCACGGGACTCCTACGGGAACCCCCCTCTGGTCCACGGGACTCCCACGGGGATGGAAGGCTTTGGAAGAAGGGTCG
Source organism: Geotrypetes seraphini (assembly GCF_902459505.1). Taxonomy (NCBI): domain Eukaryota; kingdom Metazoa; phylum Chordata; class Amphibia; order Gymnophiona; family Dermophiidae; genus Geotrypetes; species Geotrypetes seraphini. The sequence continues at coordinate 243,171,263 of NC_047085.1, read as the reverse complement.
TCCATATAATATAATGGACACATCAGCCTTAGTAAAAGAGGGGGTTTATAAGTTAATTACCTGAACAGAAAACAAAAAAAAAGGGTTCCACCAAAGAGATTCCACAAGGAAAACAGCAAAAGAAACTGTGGAATTGATGATCCTGTCAGAAGTAATTGCTGCTTTTTATGGGGATGGGCGGGGATGGAGGTAATTCCTTGCGGGAATGGGTGGGGATGGAGAGGATCCTGATGGGGATGGGCGGGGATGGGTGGGATTTCTGTCCCCATGCAACTCTCTAATTTGTACTGTCGGGCAGATATCTAGACCTTTAAGAGTGAGATTTACTGAACACAAAAGTTGTCTTAATACGAAAAAAATGAATGCACCGCTCATATCCCACTGTATAAGAGAACAACATGAGTTTTTTCAGTTGAAATGCTGGGTAATAGACATGATTCCCATAATGTTAAAATGGGGAGATCTAAAAAGAAGACTGTGGCAAAAGGAACATCAATGGATATTCTGTTCAAATACGATTGAGCCACAGAGACTAAACTGCTTTGAATGGGAGCCTTTTTTTTTTTTAATGTACATTCTTGATGGATTCAATTTATATGACATGCAATGATATATAATAACTCAGTTGAGGTGTTGATATATAGATGTGGACTAAAGATTTCCAGTGTTTACAGATGAGCTCCTTTAAGAGGTGGAGCTCTGGTTTAATCCTCCATCACGTTCTGGGATGACACCATCACATTTAGTATTTGAAGAGCTAAGTGTTCTCAGTAACAGCATGGCCATCTTTGAACATGAACCTTACAATTTTTTGGGTGAAATGTGAATGGAAGATTGAAAAGCTATTTCCCCTGAGGTAGCCCTTATTGTGGCGAAACAGGTAGTCCCTTGTCAGGAAGTTGTGCAATGGACTGCTAGACATTGGCCTGCCTTGAATGATAGACCTTCTAAGATAAGTGGTTACTTTTTCTTGTTGGGGGTTTTTTTTTCTCTCTTTGAGACAGTGTTGTTTTACTACATTTTTGGCAGCCATTTTTTCTTTTCCTTTTGCATATTTGCCTCCTACTATTAGATAGCTATCACCACTCATAAAGGGAAAGGGTGGGCAGTAAGCAGAACAAATACACATCCCCCTTCATTTTTGCAGGTTCATAAGTTGCGACTTATGTTATTCACGGCTTTTGTCTGGGCGACCCACCCCCGCCTCCCGAACCTCTACACTTAATTACTTTTTAAAACCTGGTAGTCTAGCACTGAAGCAAGGCAGGAGCGATCTTCCTACACTCCTGCCTTATGCAGAATTGTGAACAAAAATGGCTGCCGTTAGTTCCCGTGGATTCATGGGAACTCATGGCAGCCATCTTTATTCCCAGCTCTGCATGGAGCAGGAGCATAGGAAGATCACTCCTGCCTCGCTTCACTGCTAGACTACCAGGCTTTAAAAAGTAAGTACAGTGGAGAGTTTGGGAGGCGGGTGTGGGTTAGAGTCAGCCCTAAAGTTATTCACAATTTTTGAGTATTCACGGGCTGTCTTTGCCCCTAACCCCTGCAAATATGGAGGGGGATGTGTAAAAGACTTGTAAAGGGAAGAGGTCAGGGGCAATAAATTATAAAGAGGAACTAACCATTATGTCAAGCAAATCTCCCGCTCCAACCAATGTCCCATGTACTGGATCCTGAAAGACAGGATGTTTGAGGTTTAGGCATCATCGGTGGCAGGTTTTTAAATGCATGCATTCATTTTTTGTGACATAGGCATGTACTTATGTTATGATATAATATATACCTACTTTTTTATTTCACCCCATAAAAGCCTTTCCCTTACCCACAATACACACCTCTCCTGGATGTGTACTGCTATGTGTCATATGCTACAGTATGTAGAGATTTAAAATAGTGCCAAAAACTAAATCTTTGATCTACTGCTGTATTATTTTCATTTTTACGATGGTAAATGGCACATACGTTTTATCATATTATTCCTTTAATATGAAATTGACTGATCTTTTCCATTATGATGTTTACCATGTTTAGCAGCCTGTCTAGTCTCTGTTAGCATTTCACAATCTGATTCACTATTCAGGTCAGGAGAGTAATCATAAAACCCCACTTTTATACACTTCTCTATCATATATGTATCCACAGAGATTTTAAAGTGCAGTTTGGTTCCTGTAGAAGCTGTATTCTACTTGACTCTGCAATTCTTAAAAATTTGTTGCCACTCTACTACCAGTTTCATCTGCTATATCATTTTTTGTACCATGAGTGATTCCTTTTATGTCTATATTTTAATTTTATTCTATGTATACTAAATCTAATCTTGTTAAACTAATATTACCCTGTTTCCCTGAAAATAAGACCTATCCCGAAAATAAGCCCTAGCATGATTTTTAAAGATGCTCCTAATATAAGCCCTACCCCAAAAATAAGCCCTACTTAAGATCGACCCCCGAAAACCCCCTCGAATGTACCTGATACTCCCTGATTCCATCCCTGACTAGTGCTGCCTGATCTACTGAAAAAATTGGACTCATAGATTCAGCAACCCCCACCCCCTGCTGCTTTAGGAGGCGTCAGAGCGGAGGTATGTCAGTCTCACGGTGGGAGGGTCGGTGGGGTTCTGCTGCACAGAGGGATGGGAGAGAGGGATAGAAAAATGCTGCACAAGGGGATGGGTGAAAGGGGAAGAAAGATGCTGCCATGGAGGGGGGGGGGAGGAAAGAGGAAGAATTGAGGTAGAGGAGAGGAAGGGAGGGATAATTGTTGTACGTGAAAAATAAGACATCCCCAAAAGTAAGCCCTAGTGCTTTTTTTTTGACCCAAAATTAATATAAGAAACTGTCTTATTTTCAGGGAAACATGGTGCTAATCATTTCTGTAGTGCTACTAGACATACACAGCAATGTGCATCAAAAAACAGAAGAGACAGTCCCTGCTCAAAACAGCTTGTAATCTAGTCAAGACAGACAAACTGGACAAGAAACAGTTCCGCCCCATTCTGCCCCTAGCCCCACCCCCTCAAAGCCTCGTCTTCATCCCCGACAAGCTCTGGCTGTGTCTGGAGGGCCTTTAGCGTACGCGGATGTGTGCAACGTCATCTGCGCATACTCAGAAGCCTTCAACATTCAGGCCAATCACTCTCCTTCATTTACCAACAGACTTCCGATCTCGCACTTTACGATCATCTCAGCAACATCTTCTTTCGGTTCCATCTGTTTGTCAGATATTTTATGACACAACTCGCAAAACTCTAAGTAATGTCCTCCCCTTAGACTGGAAACTAATTCTAATCATTTTAAAACTAACCTTAAAACCTTTCTCTTTAAGGATGCTTTTGAGATTTAGTTAAATGGATTACCTAAGTCTTTCCCTTCTCCATATCGTTCTTTCCATTATATTTTCAATTTTTTTATTTAATAAACTATAAACCCTCTCCTTTTTTCCTCTTGTGCCATGTCGTGACAATTCAAATTCATATATATATATATATATATGTCCTTTCCCCTATTTTCAATTATTTTTTGTTTGTTTTAAAATTTGTTTTATATTGTAAACCGTTTTGGCATTAAAGCGGTATATCAAACCATAATAAACGTGAAACTTCCAATGCTGCCGGGTTTTAGAAAGTCCATCCGAGAACCTGGACGTCTGGTATCCCTAGTCGTGGGTCTGGTTCTATTTGCAGGTAGGAGGAAAAATCTAGCATACTTGTAAAACTAGTCCATAACCAAGCAATGTCCTTGTGTGGCCTGCTCCTGCAGGGCCACTGTATACCTTATTGCCTCTCAGTACAATGGCACACTTTACTTGTCCCTAGCCTGGTTCCTCAAATCTACCAGAGTAGTCTCTAGCGATTACTCGATTCATAATAAAAAATCTGGAAGCTTCCAAGAGGAGTTTGTCCCACCTGACTGTGTAGAAACTGCAGTTGACATATAAATGGTGGAGGCACGCATTGTGGGGTGTTGCTGCTTCTCTCTGGGCTTCCTTAACCTAGTTATGCTATTAAATTTTATGCTTCCTAGACCTTGCCCTCCTGGCTCCACCCCTCCCATTTCACTCCAGGGCACTCCCTTACAATGTCAGAACTATCAAAGAAGAGGGTTCAAGGGAAATGTATTCACTGGTTATTGGTGAATGCATAAATTCCCTGTATATTTTTAAATTAGTAAAAGACCCTATGCTATATGTATAAAGAAAGGCTGCTCAGTTGGGGATAATATTGATTGGATTGTGGTGAGATCCTGCTCCTTTCTAGATACGTTATAGCATTGTCAAACAGTGGGCATAAACTAAACAAACAGGGGGTAGATTCAGGGGCAATGTTAGGAAATTCTACTTTACGGAGAGGGTAGTGGATCCCTGGAATGCGCTCCCGAGAGAGGTGGTGGAGAGTAAAACTGTGACTGAGTTCAAAGAAGCGTGAGATGAACACAGAGGATTTAGAATCAGAAAATAATATAAAATATTGAACTAAGGGCCAGTACTGGGCAGACTTGAACGGTCTGTGTCTGTATATGGCCGTTTGGTGGAGGATGGGCTGGGGAGGGCTTCAATGGCTGGGAGGGTGTGGATGGGCTGGAGTAAGTCTTAACAGAGATTTCGGCAGTTGGAACCCAAGCACAGTACTGGGTAAAGCTTTAGATTATTGCCCAGAAATAGCTAAGAAGAAAAAAATAAAAAAAATTGTGGCAGAGCGGCGCACAAGACTGCCTGCCTGGTCCCTCACCACTTCCCGCGAGAATGGAAGTGGCGCGGAACTAGGCAGGTAGCCTTGTGCACTGCTCTGACGCTACATTAGATACATTGTTCCACCAAGTCTCAGGCAGTGATCTAATATATAAAAATCGCATTGACTGAAAGGTGAACTCGTATTGCAAAGGTGGCTTTTCAGCCTTCTTTTTGAGTTTCCTATCTCTGAGCAGAGTATACATGTATTGATCACTCTCTGTGGACATATATTTTTTCATTGAAGTCAGTCTGCTTGAATAAATCCATCTTTAGCATTAACATTTAACTTTCTTCCATTTTTCTGCTTTCTTCTGAAAATCTACTTTTCCATGCCTTCCCTTCCCATCTATCCATGTGTACCATCTCCTCCCTCTTTCTTCTCCCCTACTCCCATCTATCCATAAGAAGCATTTCTTCTTATCTCTTCTCTCTCGCATCCCATCACTGTGTACCATCTTCTCCCTTGGTCAGATATCTCTGTCTTCCCTCTTTCCCCCTCATATGGTCTGGCATCTTTCTTCTCTCCTTCCCATAGCCTGGAATCTCTCTCCTCTCCCATGGTCTGGCATCTCTTTCTCCTTCCCTCCCTCTTCCCAAGGTCTTACATCTCTCTTTCCTCTCCTTTCTACAGTCTGGCATCTCTCTCTCTCTCCTCCTTCCTTCCATTCTGTGGTCTGGCATATCTCTCTCTCTCCTTCCCATTCCAAGGGTCTGACATCTCTCCCTTCTTTGGGTCATCTCTCCTTCCTCCCAATATAACATTTCTCCCTCCCTCCTAACCACCACTATCATGTCCAACAATTCTCCCTCTTTCTTCCTTCCTCCTTATACATCATCTCTCTTTCCCTCTCACGCCACATACCTGATTTCTTCTGCCGCTGAGCGGCAACCAGCAGGTGTGCGCTGTGGTGCTGCCTGCTCGGCATTCAGCGGCTTCTTTGACTGGCTCCCGATAATTCTCGCTTGAGCGCATCCCAGAATGAACCATTTTAAGCTGCAGTAAGCTCACACTAGTACTTACCGCAGCTTAATAAAAGTGTTCTTTATTATTTTATTTAAGATCATTTCACTTAATATTCACACTTTACTGTAAATTTATATAACAAAGGTTGCCATTATTCTGTTTGACATATGGAATTTACCTTCTCTGCACTGTATTCCTTTGTTCTTTGATTTGTACTGGCTGGCTCCCTGTTTCATTTGAAGCTTTGAATGCAAACACAACAAAAAGGAATGCTATTGAAGAGTTCATTGCCCTTCTTGGCTAACTCTTATCTTTTTTTCCCCCACCAACTTGCTGAAATTATTTACTGTGATGTATTACATTAATTTCATGCACCATGGCACAAAATAGTGATGCAGGGATTGACAATCAGGGCTGAGTCTCTTTTTGTGGACAAAAATGACTGATTTCACAGGCTTTTTATAATTCTACTAATGCATGTTATAAAATTGGCCATTTCCAGGGTCATTAGTGCTGCTTCCTTTGGCTTGACTGTTAATACAACCATGCAAATTTTATGCTTTCTACCTCCATGAGCCAGAGACTAGTTCTTAACCTGGATGAGTACTTTGTACAAAACTATGGAACTTAAGGCCTCTTTTGCCAAACTGCGGGAACAAGTGCCACGTGAGAAATGCTCTGACACAGCTCTGATTCAGCTCTTATGGGTGTCAGAGCATTTACCACATCGGCCCGCGCTATCGGACTTTGTAAAAGAGGGGGTTAAATAGGTACCAAATAAATTGCACATAATGGCTAGAAACTACTTGGAAAGTGCCGTGGAGGAGCATTTTTGATAGGATGTTCAAATCAGAGTTTGGCAACAAACAAAAATAGGGGATACTGCAGCAGTAATGTACAAGATGCCAAGTTCTTGACAAGAAATAAAATTTTAATTGCAATCATTAAAATATAAAGCAGTTTCTATCCTGCTAAGGTCCAATTGTGTGAAAGCACGGAAAGAGACAGACAATATTTCAATAAAGGATGAGATTGTACTCCAGGGTTTAAAAAGCAATTGTCTATCCTTTATCGAAAATAAAAAAATGCAATTTGGACCCTTAACATTGAAAATATCCCATATCTTGAGAAGGAAAATTAAATTATTGGGGCATACAGCCAGAAAATGTTTGTTTTTTGTTTCCCATGTCATTTTCAGGAATGTTTTTGTTTTATTTTTTCCTTAGATGATCAAGGGAGTGATGGTGTTATGCTTCTGTACACTCTTTGCAAATTGTGCACACTTTTTAAAACAAACTAGAGAAAATACTTCTCCACTAAGACCCGGATTCTCGAATTGGCACCAATATTGGCGGCCACTTTAAAAGTAACCGCCAATCGCATGTCAATCACGCATTGGAACAGGTTTCGGAATCACGCTAATACAAAAGATAGGCACCGGAAATATAGGCCAGGGTTTTTCGGGCCTACATTTATGGCACCCTATCTTTGCGTGAATTGTACCTACTTAGGTGATTTAGGCCACCTAACACCACTTTCTGCATTGGCCATGCGTACTTTGGCGTTCAGCGGCCTTAAGCGCATATGTAGGTACGATTCCAGTGCCAATTTTCTAGGTGCCAGTGTGCGGCTCAAGTCTTGGTTAAAAACGCCTTTTGGACTGCTCAGATGCCTAAGACCCCTTCCATAGGAAGATGTTATACCACCTTTCTACGGTTCAAATCAAAGCAGTTTACATATTATATACAGGTACTAATTTTGTATCTGGGTTAATGGAGGATTAAGTGACTTGCCCAGAGTCACAAGACGCTGCAGTGAGAATGAACCCAGTGCACGAACCATTTGGCTACTACTCATAGACAAATAAAAATTAAGGTGTGCTCAGGGAGTTGGGTGATGTCCTAGCGGAACCGCTATCCGCGCTCTTCAATCTCTCCCTTAGTACAGGTAACGTCCCGATGGACTGGAAGACAGCTAACGTCATCCCACTCCACAAGAAAGGCTCCAAGATGGAGATGGCAAATTACAGACCAGTGAGTCTCACATCGATAGTGAGCAAACTAATGGAAACCCTAATCAAACACCAATTGGATAGAATCATGGACGAGGAGAAACTAAGGGATCCCCGCCAGCATGGATTTACTAAGGGGAGATCCTGCCAATCCAACCTGATCAGCTTCTTTGACTGGGTGACGAGGAAGCTGGATGCTGGTGAGTCCCTGGACATTGTCTACCTAGATTTCAGCAAAGCATTTGATAGCGTACCACACCGCAGGTTGCTAAGCAAGATGAGTTCTTTAGGTTTGGGCGACACATTGACAAATTGGGTTGGGAACTGGCTTGGAGGTAGGCTTCAGAGGGTAGTGGTGAATGGCACCCCCTCCGAAATGTCAGAGGTGATAAGTGGAGTGCCACAGGGCTCCGTCCTGGGCCCGATCTTGTTCAACATCTACATAGGAGACTTGACAGAAGGGCTCCGAGGAAGAATAACTTTATTCGCCGATGATGCCAAGCTAAGCAATGTAGTGAACAAGAGCACAACAGACAATAATTCAATGGCAGATGACATGATGCATGACCTACTTCTACTGGAGCACTGGTCTAGGTCCTGGCAACTCAGTTTCAATGCCAAAAAATGCAAAGTCATGCACCTGGGAAGCCGAAATCCACGCAAACTTTACACCCTAAATGGCGAGATCTTGACAAAAACTGAAGCAGAAAGAGACTTAGGAGTGATTGTCAGGGAAGACATGAAGTCTGCAAATCAAGTTGAGCAAGCTTCATCCAAAGCAAGGCAAATCATAGGTTGCATACGCAGGAGTTTCGTCAGCCGTAAACCGGAAGTCATTATGCCACTGTATAGATCCATGGTGAGACCGCACCTGGAGTACTGTGTACAATTTTGGAAGCCACATTACCGCAAGGATGTACTGAGACTGGAATCGGTCCAGAGAATGGCCACCAGGATGGTCTCGGGACTCAAGGAGCTCCCGTACGAGGAGCGGTTAGGGAAGTTGCAGCTCTACTCACTCGAGGAACGTAGAGAGAGGGGAGATATGATCGAGACATTCAAGTACCTCACGGGTCGCATCGAAGTAGAAGAGGATATCTTCTTTTTCAAGGGTCCCGCGGCAACAAGGGGACATCAGTGGAAAATCAGGGGCGGGAAACTGCACGGTGACATTAGGAAGTTCTTCTTCACAGAAAGGGTGGTTGATCGCTGGAATAGTCTTCCACTTCAGGTTATTGAGGCCAGAAGCGTGCCAGATTTTAAGGCCAAATGGGACAAACATGTGGGATCTATCCGCAAAGATAGATAGGGAGGGTCATTGGAGTGGGCAGACTTGATGGGCCGTGGCCCTTATCTGCCGTCTATTTCTATGTTTCTATGTTTCTAACCGATTAGCATGCACTAATCGAGTTAGTGCCTGCTAAACGCTAATGCGTGCATGTTAGTCTATGGACATGTTAGCGTTTAGCGTGCACTAATTCAATTAGTGCACTAATCAGTTAGCACACCTTAGTAAAAGAGGGGGTAAGAGTTCACTGACTACATTGTGTGGGTCTGGCAAGCTTCTTATTCATTTTAAATGTAAAACTAGTTCTTTGTATTTTATTTCTTTTGTAGTATACCATATGCTCACCAGTTTCAAAGTGTCATAATGCCAGTCGATTTCAGTTCCCTGACACCCAACAGATGAAGTTGTTTGTGCTCTATTTCATTTTTAACATTAGAATTGCCATACTGACTCAGACCAATGGTCCATCTATCCTGGTTCCAATGGTGGCCAAGGATTCCAAAGTGGTTATAAGGTATGGATTTTTAATACACATTAAACAGATACAACCAGGATACATCTTTCTAAAAGTGGGAAAAAAAAAGGAAAATACTATAGGAAAGGATTATTCAAGTAGAGTTTTTGTAGTGTAAAGCTAATAGCTCCAGAATGAATAGGAAGATGTCCTCTAGCGGTAGTATTATGAATTCTTGGGTGCCAAGCATAGCAGTAAAGATTGCAAAATCAAATAATAATCTCATGCTAGTCGCAACTTCTTGTTCTGTTTTGGCACTGGCAACTCCCCCCCCCCCTTTATAAAGCCATATTAGGCTTTTTTTATCGCCAACTGCGGTGGTATTAGATCCAACACTCATAGAATTCCTATGAGCTAATACTACCGCGACCAGCGATTTTTTTAAAAAGCCTAACGCGGCTAGGTAAATGGGGGAGGGGGATATTTTTTCTTTTTTAACACTTATTTTTGGAACCCACACTACCAGTCAGTTTTCTTCGAGAAACCCATTAACTTGAGTCCGCTAAAAATATCTCGGTAATAGAGATGGAGAAATACCTGAGTGTAACAATTATCATGCTTTACGAGGGGGTGCTGAAAAGTTCTCAGCCCAACCAACCAATTTCCTAAATTCTGACTTGTTATTTAATGCAGCTGAAAAGAATGTTATCTTATTTTGTTAAGTGTCAATTTGCAGAAAGAAAATTATATGTTTTGACATTGTTTCTGATTGATTGAATCAGATCCACATCATTCTTTTCTTGGTTGGGCTGATAACTTTTCAACACCCCTTGAATACTCTTAAAATAATGAATAAGAAAAAAAAAAAAAAAGATACTACCGTATTTTCACGCATATAACGCGCGCGTTATACGTGTTTTTACAAACTGTGCATACCCTTGCGCGGTATACGCGTGAGCGCGTTGTACAAAATTTTTTTTACATAGTTCCCCCCCCCCCCGACGTCCGATTCACCCCCCGCAGGACCGCTCGCACACACCCGCACCCCCACCCCGAAGGACCGCCAACTCCCCGACATAATCGGGGCAAGAGGGAGCTCAAGCTCTCTTGCCCCCCGACTCCCCGACACGATCGGGGCAAAAAGGAGCCCAAGCCCTCTTGCCCCGCCGATTCCCCAACTCCCCGACAATATCGGGCCAGGAGGGAGCCTAAGTCCTCCTGGCCCTGGCGACCCCCCCCCCCGCTAGTTTTTTGGGCCAGGAGGGAGCCCAAACCCTCCTGGCCACGGCGACCCCCTAACCCCACCCCGCACTACATTACGGGCAGGAGGGATCCCAGGCCCTCCTGCCCTCGACGCAAACCCCCCTCCCCCCAATGACCGCCCCCCCCAAGAACCTCCGACCGCCCCCCCAGCCGACCCGCGACCCCCCTGGCCGACCCCCACGACACCCCCACCCCCCTTCCCTGTACCTTTCTGTAGTTGGCCGGACAGACGGGAGCCAAACCCGCCTGTCCGGCAGGCAGCCAACGACGGAATGAGGCCGGATTGGCCCATCTGTCCCAAAGCTCCGCCTACTGGTGGGGCCTAAGGTGCCTGGGCCAATCAGAATAGGCCCGGGAGCCTTAGGTCCCACCTGGGGGCGGGGCCTGAGGCACATGGGCTTCTACATGATGGGGGGGGTCGGGAGGCTGTGGGGGTGCGAGCGGTCCTTCAGGGTGGTGGTGCGAGCGGTCCTTCGGGGTGGTGGTGCGAGCGGTCCTGCGGGGGGGGGATGAATCGGACGTCGGGAGGGGGGCATCAGGCTTTCAGGGTGGGGACAGGACTTCAAGGGGGATAGGAGAGTCGGGGCGGGCGAAAGAAGAGTCGGGGTGGCCAGAGGAGAGTCGGGCAGCATGCACGGTATACGGGTGTGCGCGGTATACAAAAATTTCTGTACATAAATTTGTGTTTTCCGCGCGTTATACACAGGTGCGCGTTTTACACGGGTGCGCGTTATCTACGTGAAAATACGGTAATCAGTTCTTATACACCAGTGGTCTCAAACTCGCGGCCCGCGGGCCACATGCGGCCCGCCAGGTACTATTATGAGGCCCTCGGTATGTTTATCATAATCACAAAAGTAAAATAAAACAGTTTCTTGATCATAAATGACATTATTATTATTAAGCTAGCAGCTGCAATGCGGTAACGGCCCCGAAGCCCATAGAGATTTAAAGAGCTTCGGGTCTGTTGCTGTGCGACTTTGTAAAACAGGCCCTTAGCCAAAAGGAAAGATATATAAACTATAAAGAGTTTTACCTCATGCAAAATTGGCATTTCTTTAATAAGACATTAACTATTTTTTTCTGAGGCCCTCCAAGTACCTACAAATCTAAAATGTGGCCCTGCAAAGGGTTTTAGTTTGAGACCATTATTATACACAGTAGTGCTTGTTATTATAAGGGTTCTCTTGTGCCTGAAACTAACTGTCCTTTCAATTGCCAGTATGAGTTCAGCCATATTAAAAAAAAAAAAAAATCCAGCCCAACCATTTGAAATGATGTTCTGCAAAGAAGAATGGATATCAAATACAAAAAACGGGGAGGAGCCAAAACTCTCTGTACTTGTATAAAATTTAGGGGCCCTTTTACAAAGCTCCAGTAAGCACTAATTCATGCTTATCAAAGCAAAATATGGCATACTGTTGGGCATGCTGAGGCTCCCCATGGTAATTTTTGGATGTGTGCATGCTATCCACGTGGTACTTTTAGCACTAGGGGAGGATCTAACCAGCCAATCGGGATGCACGTTTTCTAAAAAACAAAACAAAACCACAGGCAGGCAGCCTACACTGTAGGCGTCTGTCGCGGGTGTGGGGAGACGCATAGGGACACTTAAGCTCACCCAAGACTAGGTGTGGGCATGGCTTTGCCCGGAAGTGGCCTTGGGTGAGCTTAAGTGGTCTAGGCATCACCCTAGAGCCATGATAGACACCTGAAATGTAGGCCAGAAAAATGCTGGCCTACATTCCAAATAGATGCGGCCGCTGAACTAATCGTGGCAAGGAAATTTCCCTGCACAATCAGATTAGCGGCCATGGCAAGGAGCACACCCCACCACAAAGTCAGCCAGCAGGAGGGATGCCCACTCCCTTTCGCCATCCCCCTGAATTCCCCCCATGAATGTCCACGGCAGGAGGGATGCCCACTCCCTTTCGTCATCACCCCTGAACTCCCCCCATGAATGTCCACGGCAGGAGGGATGCCCACTCCCTCCTGCTGCCACCTCCTGGAACCCCTCTCCAGATCCCCCCAACACACACACCTATAGACCCCTCGGCACCCCCCAGCTCCCCCGCACACACACATACATATATCTTTTAAGATGAAAGTCTAGCCGGAGGGATGCATACATTATCCAGCCAGTAGGCCCACCACTCCAAAATGGCAGGCCTTCCCCTTCTCGGTGCATTCTGTGGTATACTGGGAAGGGGCCTGAGGCTCTGATTGACCCAGATGTCTAAGGGCTCTCCATTAGGAGGGGCCTTAGGCATCTGGGTCAACCAGAGTCTTAGGCCTCCTTCCCAATGCATCCTTGGATGCAAAAGGAGTGGCCTAAGACTTTGATTGGCCAGAAAAGGTCCCATGGAAGGGACCTTAAGCATCTGGGACAATGAGAGTCTTAGGCCCCTCCATGGTGCATCCCAGAATGCCCCGGAAGGTGAAAGCCCGACATTTTGGATTGGTACGGGGTGTGTGCTGGGGGGGGGGGGGGTCTACCAGTTAGGAAGAGTGCCAGGTTAGTCTAGAAGTATGTATGGGGGGTCTCCTGAGGGGGGTATTGCTGGGTGGGAGAAAAGTTCCAGGGGGTGGTAACAGTTGGGAGTGGGTATCCCTCCTGCCACGGGCATTTGCGGGGAGGTTCGGGGTGGCAGAAAGAGGGAGATTTCCTTGCCACAATCATCTGATGGCAAGGGATCAGGTGTACCGTATTTTCACGCATATAACGCGCGCGTTATACGCGTTTTTACCTACCGCGCATACCCCTCGCGCGTTATATGCGTGAGCGCGGTATACGAAAGTTTTCAAACATAGTTCCCACCCCGCCCGACGCCCGATTCACACCCCCAGCAGGACCACTCGCACCCCCACCCCGAACGACCACTCGCACGCGCTCCCACCCGCACCCGCATCCACGATCGGAGCAAGAGGGAGCCCAAGCCCTCTTGCCCGGCCGACTCCCCGACGTCCGATACATCCCCCCCCCCCCGGCAGGACCACTCGCACCCCCACCCCGAAGGACCGCCGACTTCCCGACAATATCGGGCCAGAAGGGAGCCCAAACCCTCCTGGCCACGGCGACCCCCTAACCCCACCCCGCACTACATTACGGGCAGGAGGGATCCCAGGCCCTCCTGCCCTCGACGCAAACCCCCCTCCCCCCCAACGACCGTCCCCCCCCAAGAACCTCCGACCGCCCCCCCAGCCGACCCGCGACCCCCCTGGCCGACCCCCACGACCCCCCCACCCCCCTTCCCCGTACCTTTGGAAGTTGGCCGGACAGACGGGAGCCAAACCCGCCTGTCCGGCAGGCAGCCAACGAAGGAATGAGGCCGGATTGGCCCATCCGTCCTAAAGCTCCGCCTACTGGTGGGGCCTAAGGCGCGTGGGCCAATCAGAATAGGCCCTGGAGCCTTAGGTCCCACCTGGGGGCGCGGCCTGAGGCACATGGTCGGGTTGGGCCCATGTGCCTCAGGCCGCGCCCCCAGGTGGGACCTAAGGCTCCAGGGCCTATTCTGATTGGCCCACGCGCCTTAGGCCCCACCAGTAGGCGGAGCTTTAGGACGGATGGGCCAATCCGGCCTCATTCCTTCGTTGGCTGCCTGCCGGACAGGCGGGTTTGGCTCCCGTCTGTCCGGCCAACTTCCAAAGGTACGGGGAAGGGGGGTGGGGGGGTCGTGGGGGTCGCCAGGGGGGTCGCGGGTCGGCTGGGGGAGCGGTCGGAGGTTCTTGGGGGGGGCGGTCGTTGGGGGGGAGGGGGGTTTGCGTCGAGGGCAGGAGGGCCTGGGATCCCTCCTGCCCGTAATGTAGTGCGGGGTGGGGTTAGGGGGTCGCCGTGGCCAGGAGGGTTTGGGCTCCCTTCTGGCCCAACTACCAAAGGTACGGGGAAGGGGGGTGGGGGGGTCGTGGGGGTCGCCAGGGGGGGTCGCGGGTCGGCTGGGGGAGCGGTCGGAGGTTCTTGGGGGGGGCGGTCGTTGGGGGGGAGGGGGGTTTGCGTCGAGGGCAGGAGGGCCTGGGATCCCTCCTGCCCGTAATGTAGTGCGGGGTGGGGGTAGGGGGTCGCCGTGGCCAGGAGGGTTTGGGCTCCCTCCTGGCCCGATATTGTCGGGGAGTCGGCGGTCCTTCGGGGTGGGGGTGCGAATGGTCCTGCCGGGGGGGGGGATGAATCGGACGTCGGGGGGGGGGGTGAACGGAGAGTCGGGACAGCGCACGGAGAGGCGGGGCAGTGCACGGAAGTCAGGGGGGTGAACGGAGAGTCGGGACAGCGCACGGAAAGTCAGGGCAGTGCACGGAAGTCAGGGGGGGTGAACGGAGAGTCGGGACAGCGCACGGAAAGTCAGGGCAGTGCATGGAAGTCAGGGGGGGGGTGAACGGAGAGTCGGGACAGCGCACGGAGAGGCGGGGCAGTGCACGGAAGTCAGGGGGGGTGAACGGAGAGTCGGGACAGCGCACGGAGAGGCGGGGCAGTGCACGGAAGTCAGGGGGGTGAACGGAGAGTCGGGCAGCATGCGCGGTATAATCGTGAGCGCGTTATACCAAAGTTTTTGTGCTTATCATCGTGATTTCTGCGCGCTATACACGTGTGCGCGTTTTATACGGGTGCGTGTTATTTGCGTGAAAATACGGTAATTCTCTAACTGGCACCTGTGACATGAGTTCCAGAGAGAATCAGGGTGGTTAGGCAGGGTTAGGCATCTGTCCATTAAGACAGCACGATTCTGTATAGGACGCCAGTCTGCGATTCTCAGCTGCTTCTTAGGTGGCTGCTGATTGGTGTCCTTTACAGAAATTCCCCCTTGCTGCCTACATACATAATATGGTGATAGTAGGGGCTCATTCGCTCATGGCAAAATAAGCTTGTGTCTATTAATATAGAAAATACAAAAAATGGCCACTTTATTCCAGCAGTAAAAATGGCCTCAGCGTGTGAGAATAACCCACACAAGGACATGCTAAAGCCACTTTTTATAGCTGCTTGATTAAAAAAATAAACACCTTATGTAATAGACTCTCTTTGGACAAAGCTGCAATTATACACCTTTCTGAGAACTCCGTTTCTCAGACAAATTGCTTTTGTCTGCATCCTTTCCCTCCACTTCCAATTCCTGACTTCAGACCTGAAAAGCAGTGATTGTAGCCTGTCTCCTTTCATCTCATCATCCTGTATGCCTTCAACTCATAACCCTACTCTCTGCCCTCTGCTCACCACCCTAGCCAGTAGTTTAACCATCCCCTCTAACTGTAACCCCTACCTTGGCATCTTGTTTTGATTGTTTAGACCAGGGATCTCAAAGTCCCTCCTTGAGGGCCGCAATCCAGTCGGGTTTTCAGGATTTCCCCAATGAATATGCATTGAAAGCAGTGCATGTATATAGATCTCATGCATATTCATTGGGGAAATCCTGAAAACCTGACTGGATTGCGGCCCTCAAGGAGGGACTTTGAGACCCCTGGTTTAGACTGTGAGCTCATTCGAGCAGGGGCTGTCTCCTTTGTGACTCTGTACAGTGCTATGTACGTCTGGTAGCTCTCTAGGAATAATTAATAGTAGTAGTAGTTCTATTAGACTGGATTTGAATTGCCCTCTTAATCTTGAGAGTCCTCTAATCAGTTACCTTATATTGATTGCCCTTGAGTTGCAGGAGGGCAGAAAGAAAAAGAATCAGAAAGTTGCTAACTATTGTTTCCCAACCATTTCAGGGATAGGGAAAGCAGAAGTCAACATTTTAATATTTTTTTTGTTCATCTTTTTTTTTAATTTTTTTATTAATAAAATGCTTTGAATTAAAAATGAATAAATCATCCATTATCTAATACCCCTAGTACAATCACTAAATACTCATATACTCCACAGTCTAGTTTTCCTAATTCTTCCATAAACATTCTCAGAATATGAACTGCATAATGGTTCCTTCACAGGGAGCTGCTCAGACCTCACATATCAGTTTAGAAGGCTGACAGATCATAGCCTCTGTGATTTAAAGGATGAGCCCCAGAGGCAGGGAGGAGGATAGTATGGGCCAGGGAGCTGCTAACGTATTGCATGAAAATGTACACTTTCATCTCACTCTATAAAAGTGTCATTGCAGTTCCCTGGACATGTACACTGCATGCACACCAAATATCTTTACAGTTGCAGTATGGAAACACTTGATTTGAAGTCTTGGAAAAGATTAAAGGATTGTTTAGTACAGCTGTATATTTGCATGTGGACTATCAGACTAGTGGGTGCAGTGCGTAGAAACCAGTACAATTTTTTTTATGATTAAATACAGGACTTCACCTTCATTCAAACTCTGTAATTCTCCACGCTGAAATGCAATTAGATTAATTTGTATAATGCACAAAAACAACAGATGCAGGCAGCAAAGTAAAGTTACTCACCCACACTAGTGTGAAATACAACTCTTAATGATGGTATGATTTTAATGATCAGTGTGTTCAGAAAATGCCTATGGTGATGTGATTTCGAAACGTAGTCTCTGAAAGCTGCCCACTGTTTATTGTCACATTATCTGACTCAATGCAAGATGCTCACAGTGTGATGCCATATTATTTTAATAAATGTCAAAGACATATGTAGGGGTTATTCACAGTGTATTGCTTCCAAATGATTACCCTACAGTTCAGTTCAGCTTCCATCATTTTCCATCCTATGAACTGCATTTCCTTACAAGGTATAGCCTATACTAAATGGAGTTAACTCAATTATTTTTGCTCTTTTTCAATATATGTATTTGGCAATGTATCTATTTCTTTGGGGTGACTCAACCTAGTGTACCCCAACAATTCTTTTTACTAACAACATCTTTTATCAAGCTGCGCTAGAGGTTTTTAGCACGGGCCAGTAAGGTAAGTATGAGTGGAAACATCATATGCTTCTCAATTTTCAAAATAGAAAGACTCATCTCCCCAACAATTAATTGGTTTGGGTTCAACTTCAGTGTTCTTGGAGTGGAGCAAAGGATTATCCAGTACTCCACTTCCAGTGCCCATACAAATGAATTCTGGGACAGATTTAGGTTCTGTTTCTATGGATAAAGCAATCAACTTACAAGATATTTGGCTAGTAGTAAATCGAAAAGAAGTTTAATTGCAAGGTACTGCTTCTAAGTTATGCCAGTTTTCATCTGACGTTACAGCTAAAGTGACTGAATAGGAATTCTATGAGCAGTGGAGCATTTCCAACGCCAGCCTTTGCTAAAATGGGCTACCATTAGACTTGTTGTTTTACTGTTAACCTCAGTAATTGGCAACTAACCCTCTTTGCATAAAATTGGACTTGTGCTAAAAAAGACAAACATGGTTATCAAGTTTATTATAAAATTTGATTAATCGCCTATTCCGAATTCTAAGCGATGTACAGATTGATAAAAGTTACAAAGTTAAGGAAGACAAACATAACTGACGTGCTAAATCTACAAAACATTTTTGTTAAATAGGATTTTCTGGACCCCAGTTCGGTTAAATAAAATAGATAGTTCTAAGTCTAATAGATGCTGGCATTGTCATACTGGTGTAGGGACTTTGGATCATCTGTTGTATTTTTGTCAGTTTATATTAATATATTTGAAGTCAATTTGGGGACAAATAAATTTAGTACTAGGTTCAAATGTTCCAATGCCATATGAGGCTATAATTTGTGGAACAATTTTACATGTGAAACCCACTCTAGATAAATATAAGAGTTGTCTATTTATGATCCTAACAGGTATAGCCATTCAATTGATTACAAGTAATTGGAAAAACCATGATAGAATTAATTATACATTTTGGTGGTTGAATGTGTGTACTACATACAGATACGAACGAATTAACACAGAATGTAGGGGTTTTAGTGAAGGGTATTTAATAAAATTTGGAGCCCATTGACTAAATTTGTAAAAACATAATAATGTATTTTCATCATATCCATTCTTTTCTTTTTTATTTTTTTTTTATTATTTTCAACTTAAATTTCAAGTATTACACTTGTACAGAAAGCAAGAATAGAATAGATATCAAATACAATAGTAATATAATTCCTAAGTTAACAAATATACTATTTATGCTCAAGTCCACAAATTAAGATCCAAGAATTAAAGAAACTTGGCGAAATTATATAGAAAAACAGTAATAATAACAGGAAACAGAGAGCTATAGCATTGAGATGGGGTCACAATATCCAAATTATAGGGCTCAAGGATTGTTAACATTCAGACGAGACATAGCCACGAAGTTGGTCAGTTATGATGGTTCAAAAAACACATATTTAAAAGTACGGTAATATACAATACACTTACACGGGTTTCTCAAATAAAAAGTTGCCCCCAGAGATAAAACCCCAGGTTTCAAAAGAAGAAATTCACGGCGGCGCCTTTGCGTCTCCCGTGCCAAATCTGGGAACATTTGTATTTTATATCCAAGAAAGCTTTTTTGTCTATTTTTAAAGTAAAGTTTTAACAACCATGTTTTATCAATTGGCAAAGCTAAAGTAATAATCATAGTGGCTGGTGATGCTAAATCCTTCTCAGATGTTTCTAAAATCTGTGAAATGTTTAAGGGTTCTTGATCTGAAGATTTTACTTTTGGTTGTTGATTTTGTTCTTTATCAGGCAAATAATAAACCCTTGAAAATGGTGGTAATGAATCCTCGGGTATCTCTAAATTCTCCATTAGATATCTCTTAAGCATATCTCTAGGTGTTACTAACTCGAGTCTTGGAAAGTTAATTAACCTTAAATTATTGCTACGTGAGTTGTTCTCAAGCATTTCAATCTTCTTCCTTAGGTTAATATTGTCTTTAACTAAGGTCTCTTGAATTTGTTTCGATGATTCAATTTCTTTTTCTATTTTTTGAATAGATGAGTTAGAAGTATTCGTTTCTTCTCTTAAGTTCTTCAGTTCCTTATCGTGTTCCTTAATTTTCCCTTCAATTTGTTGAAATGTGGGAGTAATATTTTTAACAAAACCAGCCATTAAGTCCCAAATAGAGTCTAAAGTCACTTCTGCAGGTTTAATCAGTACAATTGGAGTTTGTGTAAGTGTAAATTGCTCACCGTCCTGAAGTCCTTCGAGGGGTGTCTTCTGTCCTTCCCCCTCATATTGAGATGGTGTTCCCCCAGACATCTCCATGGGGGCCCTGGAAAGGTGGGCCCCAACCTCCGAGCTCTCCAGTAAATCCTTCCTTGCCTCTGGAGAGGAGAAAGCCAGTGAATCCGGGGTTTCCCCGCCCCTGGGAGAGCTGGTCGTCTGGGGCTGCGGGGGCGGTGCCCTAACGTCGGGGCTCAGTGTAGTATCGGGCCCAGGAGCTTCCACAACGGGTTCGCTTCCCTGTGTCCTCTGCAGGCCGCCATCCGACGTCGCTGTGACCTCCTGCATGCGCCGCAGGAGTTCGTGTATGTTCCCGAGACCCGGGGCTCCAGGACGCCGCGAGGCAGAAGCGGCACTCCGGCCCCGTCTCTTCGTCATCGCGGTAAGTGAAAACCGCTAGAAAAGTTCCAGCGAATGCGATCCTGGGACACGCAGCTCAGTGCGTCCTGCTCTCAGATCGCCATCTTGGATCTCCTCTTCTTTTCTTTGGTTTATTTATCTTTACACATCCAGGGGGTTGAGGGGTTGGAGGGAGGGGAATAAATATTGATAGTGATATTTGGGTAACTTTATTCTTTATCTGTATTGTATATTAGGATATATTATGATATTATTATATGCAGGAAAATGAAATTATTAAATGATATTTATGTTACCTGTATAGATAATAGTGGAATATGTGGAATATCTTTTGTTCTTTCATTTGTATGACACTGTTTTTGATTAAAAACCAATAAAGAATAAAAATAAAAAATAAAAAATAGTATGAGTTATTAGGAAAGTTTATCTACCCACAGCTTTGAGTGAACTGACTACCTGTCTAACTGCAACTCGGGACTGGGCAAACAACAACAACAAACTCTGCCTGAACTCCCCCTAAAATCACAGGTTAGGAATCTCAGGATACTGCTAGTCTCATCACTCACACTGATCCCACAAATTCAAACAACCTTTAAAAACTGTCTCTTATCTTCGGCAGATTCAAAATCTCTCTTCATCTATTGAAAAGACAAGTCTGACACAGTAGTCCATGCCATAACATCATGACTAGATTACTGCAATGCTCTGTACACTGGTTTAACCAAAAAGAACTTGTATCAGCTGCAACTAATTGAGAATGGTGCAGCACGACTTCACAAACTACACTGGCTACCAGTACCTTACAGGGCTAAATTTAAAGCTCTGTATTTGATTTTCAAGGTCCTCAGACAAAATGGGCCAGAATATTTTTTTTCCCAAAAATTTTTTTATTATGAAATGAAAATACAAGAGAAAATATACAATAATCCTGAAACAAATACAACCAGAAATAAAAAAACAGAACACACGATGAAAGAGTCTACCGCGTGATGTCTGCGTGGAGACAAATGGACCCAACCAAGAAACTAAGCACCAACCCCCCCCCCAAAAAAAATAAAAAACCCAAAACAAAACACCCCTCAGAAATTCAAGAGGGCACTTCGGGCGCCATGGAACAAACTGTCCCAAACTGGAGCCATGGGCCAGAATACTTAAATAAGCTAGCCCTTAGATTGATTGTCCCCTCCTACCTGCTGCCCTCTTTGCTCCTCTCTTTTGATTTCCTTCTTTTCCTCCCTCGCTTATCTACCCTACTTTATTGCTCCTCTATGATATTTTATCAATTATTCTATTATTGAAATTCGTGTATTTGACTTGCTTCTTAAATTGTGTACATTGATATTATTTTGTTTATTCTGAAGCTTGTTGATGCTATTGTTGTTCCATTGTCTGTTAACCTTTCTGTCCCTTCTTGTGTTATATAAACTTTCAATAAATTTTCATGGTAAAAAAAAATAAATAAATAAATAAATAAATAAGCTAGCCCTTTATACACCATCGAGATCTCTGAGATCCTCTCAAGCAGCATCACTAACTGTACCTCATCCAAAAAAATTGTACCATGTGATAACCCTCCAGTGAGCCTTCTCAGGAGTAGCCCCTACAATCTGGAATTTACTCTCAGAGGGGCTACATCTAACTCCAGACTATCTCTACTTCAAAAGCAGGTAAAAGCCTGGCTCTTCACCCAAGCCTTTAATACATAGGATGATTATCTATTCAGTCATTCTGCACCAGGTCTAGCTTGCCACACACACACTAACTAAATCAGTTCCTTATACAGTAAAATCTCAGCTAAGCAGCATTCAATTAACCAACACACTCAACCAACCGGCAAAATATTTCTGGCAAAAAATAAGGTCTGTGCTCCTCAGACAACCTGCAAACAAACCCCCTCCCTCCCTCCCTCTATCCCCCCAAAGCAGCAGGCAGCCACAAATCTCCCTCCCTCAGCCCTGAAGCAGCAGTGACAGCTGATCCTGGCAAGCCCCCTCCCTCAGCCCCAAAGGAGCAGCATCAGCCAATCCTGACAATCCCCTCCCTACCTTACCGAGGCAGCAGCCGGTGAACAGAAGAAGCACTGTAAACAGGCTGCTATTGGCCAGCTCCGGCATGGCCTTTCTTCTGCCGTGTCGGAAGTGACGTGGCAGAGGAAAGGCCCTGCTGGGGCTGGCTGGAAGCAGCCTATTATGGTGCTTCTTCTGTTCACTGACTGCCTTTACTGCCTTAGTACGGGAGGGAGGGGGGTTGTCAACTGCCGCTGCTGCTTCGGGGCCGAGGGGAGGTGTTGTCAGGATTGGCTGCTGCTGCTGCCTCGGGGCAGGAGGGAGGAGGGTTGTCAAGATCGGCTCTGCTGCTTAGGGGGCCATAGAGAGGTAGGGAGGGGTGTTGTCAGGAACAGCTGCCTGCTCTTACAGTACTTTTTTACAGTAACTCTCAAGCAACCAGAAAAAAAGTTATCTGGCATCCACCCAGTGGCGTTCCTAGGGGGGGGCGGGGGGGGCGGGCCGCCCCGGGTACCAGCCCTAAGGGGGTGTTCCCGGCCTTGCCGTTCAGTCCCCCGCCACCCCCGAAGGACCGTTCGCCCCCCTGGCCTCCCCGCACCACCTATGAACAGCCGCAGCAGGATAGCGAAGTCAGCGTCAGCGATCCCTGCGCTGCTTCCTGCGCCGCGATCCCGCCCCTCCCCTGACGTCAGAGGAGGGGCGGGACCGTGGCGCAGGAAGCAGCGCAGGGATCGCTGACGCTGACTTCGCGATCCTGCTGCGGCTGTTCATAGGTGGTGCGGGGAGGCCAGGGGGGCGAACGGTCCTTCGGGGTGGGTCGGGGCATCAGGCCTTCAGGGTGGGGCGGGCGGGCAGGCAAGCAGGCTTTCAAGGGGGAGGGGGTGACAGGCAGGCATCCTTCAAGGGGGGACAGGCCTTCGGGGGGGGGGGGTGCAGACCTTCAAAAAAAAAAAAAATTTTTTTTACATGGGGGGGGGGGGGGGGGTGTCAAAAAATGATGCGCCCCGGGTGCCACATACCCTAGGTACGCCACTGCATCCACCAATCCCCATGGGTGCCGGATAGCTGAGAGTCTACTGTTTAATTGTATAGACAACTTGCCTTGAGTTTAGTCTCCCTCTGTTTATCCAAATGCACCATGTACCATCCATCTTGCCTTCATCTAATATCTGCATTTGATTCATTGCTGAATATGACTACAGTCACCTTCAAAGTACTCCCCTTGGAAAGCTATGCACCAATGCCAGTGCCTAGTGCACCCTTCAAAGCAATTTTGGAACTCTTTTTCTGGAATGCCCATCAGAGCTGTCATCGTATTACCTTTGATGTCCTGAATGTCATCAAAATGTCTTCCTTTCAATATTTCCTTTGTCTTCAGGTAAAGATAAAAAGTCTTTGGAGGCCAGATCAGGTGAGTAGAGAGGGCTGTGCCAATACATTTATTTTCTGGTTAAAATGCCCTCACAGGCAGTGTGATGTGTGAGTTGGTGCATTGTCGTGATGCAAGATCCATGAGTTGGCAAAAAGTTCAGGTCATTTTTGTCTAACTTTTTCATGAGGCCTTTTCAGCACTTTCAAATAGTAAACTTGGTTAACTTTCCAGTTGGTACAAATTCATAATGAACAATCGCTCTGATATTAAAAAAAAAAAAAAAAGTTAGCAACATTGTTTTAACTCTTGATTTGGACTGGCAGAAATTTTTCGGAGAATTGGCCGAATTCCATTGTGCACTTTAACGCTTTGTTTCAGAGTTGTAGTGGTACACCCATGTTTCATCACCAGTGATAGCATGGCCTAAAAACATTGGGCTCCTTTTACTAAGGTGCGCTAGCGTTTTTAGTGCACATACCGGATTAGCGCATGCTATAGCGCGCGCTACCCGAAAAACTACCGCCTGCTCAAGAGGAGGTGGTAGCGGCTAGCACATGAGGCATTTTAGCACGCGCTATTCCGCGCGTTAAGGCCCTAACGCACCTTCGTAAAAGGAGCCCATTGTCTTGATTCTCTGAAAGGTCTTGGCAAACTTTGCCTCTCCATTGCTTTTGTTCATCAGTGAGCTCCTTTGGGACCATTTTTGTACACACCTTTCTCATGCCAAGATTTTCAGTTAAAGATTTTCCTGTTTCTCTATCGACGTTTACTTGGTCTGCTCTGCTTCTCATAGTCGGCCAATGATTTTGACGCACCTTTCGACAAATTTTTGCAATGTTTTTGTTGGTTCTGCTCATTACTGGCCGCCCTGACCTTTCTTCATTAGTGACGCTTTCTCTCCTCAGAAAAATGTTTAATTCATTTGTGCACTGCTCTTTTTCTTCATGGCATTATCCCCATAAATTTGAACTATCATGTCCCTGATTTCACTTCCACTCTGCTTGTTGCTCTAATTCAAGTTCCAACATTCTTGCGATGGCCCACAAAAACATGCAACAGCGAGGGGGGGCGCTGTTGAGCCCGACAAAGATGGTCGTCTGAACAGCAGGCTCCAGCAACCTTCACCATCTTTTTACTCTCTGGCTGCACTGCACTGGTGTTAGACCCCTCCATCCAGCTCCATCCACACTATAAACGATGGCTACAGCTACTAAGGGCAAAAGGCACAAGCCCGACCCTCCCTCTCCTGCAAAGGACTCTAAATTGGTGACACAGGATGGCCCTGAGGCTCCCTCCATGTCTGATTTGTGGAATGCAATCAAAACAGTCCAGGATCTGATGACTGAGACCAAGGATGCCATCTCTGAGCTTAAAGATGACTTATCTTCAATCCAAACTGAACTGACCACCTTCAAAGTGAAAATAGCTGATTTGGAAATAAAATCAGCAACCACAGATGCCAATGTTAAGGCATTACAGGGCCACGTGAAACGCACGCTGGCCCTGGAAAAAGAAATGGAGGACGCCAGTAATCGTTCCCGCCGGAATAACCTGCGTCTTTTGGGGGTCCCGGAAGGGCAGGAAGGCAATAATATGGTGGCGTTCTTGGAGTCCTTCATCCCCAAAATACTAGATCTGCACTTTAAGCATGATTTTGAAATTGAACGTGCTCACCGCTCTCCATCCTCCAGGTTCCCGCGTGATCGCCGGCCACGACCCATAGTGCTTCGGATCCTCCGCTACCCGCAGGTCCTAGAAATTCAGCAAAAAGCCCGATCACTAGCGCCTGTGACCCACGAGGGAAATAAGATCCTTTTCCTCCCAGATCTGCACAAGAACACTGTTAAAGCACGACAACAACTGCTTGCATTCAGACCACAACTAAAAAAGATGGGAGCCCGCTACGGTCTTTTCTACCCGGCAAGAATGAGGGTAACTTACCTAAATCAAACAAAAGACTTCACTGACCCGGAGCTTCTGGCTACTTACATCGAAGAGACTTCACCAACCCCGATTGATTCTGTGTGAGCCTGTTTCCCTCTGTGCCTGATGCTCATCTGCCATGCTGCCTCTGAAACTGACTCTTTCTACATGTTATTCTAACTCTACAATTGTTATTTCCATGATTATTTCTCTCTCTTTTACTATATATCGCTTGAATGACTCCTTCTCTAATTTATTTTTCATTTTTACTACCATTTTACCTTTCCACTGCATCGCAGGACCTCTAGGCATGTTCGTTACTCTCTTCTTTTTACAGACATGTGACTCTGCACTGCAAGACCATGCACCTCAGCCATTTTGTGTGGTTTTTTTTTTTTTTTTTTTTTAATATAATATTATATTATGTTACTGGACTATTATGCTCACTCTATCTGCTAAAACCCTTTGAACCTCTTACTCTTTTTCTTCTCGTTGGTGCGGATGTTAATTGGTAAACATAATGAAAGTACAGTGGCTTTAAATTTACACTTTTAAATGTCCAGAAACTTAGATGATGAATGTTTACTACATAGGTTTGGTCTTCTGCAATTTTTTCACACATGACTCAATTACTGTGCCACGGATTTTAATCTTTTATTTATTTTATGAATTTCCTTACTTGTATTATCCTATGACATCATAGGCTTTGCTATCTGATGTCATTTATACTAGATCA
This sequence comes from Geotrypetes seraphini, assembly GCF_902459505.1. Lineage (NCBI taxonomy): Eukaryota > Metazoa > Chordata > Amphibia > Gymnophiona > Dermophiidae > Geotrypetes > Geotrypetes seraphini. Next base: position 243,145,086 of record NC_047085.1, on the reverse strand, counting down.
GAGTGCTAATGTCCTTAGTGGGACACACTGACTGCCTGAGTAGTTCATCTTTCTGTATTATTATGCCTCTCTTTCCATTTATTTATCCTCCTGAACTCTATAATCATTATATATTGTTTTTAGTTTATTTCATTAATGTTACTTCCACAGCAGGCATTCATGGCTGACTGACATTGAATGTGCCTCTTTATTCTGATGATTCACTTGTTTTAGTGGTTGCTGTGGATTGCCATTGTTGGCATAGTTCATTCATTATAAACACAGCACTTAAACTTTTTGACCTGTTGTTTACTTTAGTTAATTGTGCATGCAGCTAGAGCTACTTTTTGCAATACACTGATCAAATGGTTGCTGAGTTTTTTTTGTTCACTCGGCTATCTGTCCCCTCCTCGGCCACCCAAAGTTTTTTGCTTGCTGTTTTATTACAGTGGGCTCTTTCTCCTTTCAGGTACATCTCTTACTCCTCTACTATAATCCTTTTGTTGATTTTTCATTTTTGTTATAAGATGCATACAGCTTCTGCTTTTTTTGCCATAATTTTATTTACAGCTTATAAGTCCCACACCAAATTTTGTCTGGCTTATTTAGGTATCTCAACCATGCTAAATATCATATATCCATGCTTTCAATGTCATTATCAATAACATCTTTAAATATCAAAGGTCTAAATAATGTGATTAAAAAGCGGAAATTATTGTCTTATATTGATGATCTTAAATCAGATATTATTCTGCTTCAGGAAACTCATCTCAATGAATCTAGCTCAAGTAAATTTCTTAAACAAGGCTTTTGTGCGCCATTGTTTTCCCCTGCTCTGAATGGAAAAAATGGTGTAATTACCCTAATTAAACATCATCCATCCATCTCTATTTTATCTAGCTCTCATGATACTTATGGTAGATGGGTTAGTGCCAAACTTTCTATATCCAATCGCACATTACGCATTTTAAATATATATGCACCAAATTTAGATTCTCCTGAATTTTTTCATAATTTGGCCAATCATATCTTACAGGATCCTGACACCCCTATTATTATTGGAGGTGATTTTAATCTTATTTTAGATCCTTCCAAGGACAGGAAATCACATGCCTCCTACAAGAAACCAAAATCATGGTATGCATTGCATGATATTATATCCCAGCTTCACTTAACAGATCCCTGGAGATTGCGGCATACCACCCTTGATCAATTTACGTTCTTTTCAGCACCACACTCGACATACTCCAGGATTGATTACTTTCTTGCCTCTTCTTCTATCTTACCTCACATCACCACCTCTGATATTCACTCTATCACAATTTCTGATCATGCAGCTATTTCCCTGACTTGCTCTTACTTTTCTCTTACACCTCGCAGTAGGCAATGGCGGTTCAACTCTTCACTCCTTGCTGAAAACCAATTCTCTGAAAGTATTACTGCGGCCATCCAAGAATTTTTTCATTTTAACATCCCCACTCAGTCCAATTGGATCAACACCTGGGATGCCTTCAAAGCTTTCATACGTGGGACAATAATTCAATTTACTGCTAGACTCCACTCCTCTAGAAAACAAACCCTACGAGACCTTGAATCTCGCATACGTGAAGCGGAAGCTACCCATATTTCAGACATTACTGATATTACAGCCCTGACTACTCTTCGTAACCTTAGAATCCAGTACAACTCTTTATTGAGTTCATCTGCTGCCAATTCAGTCTTCGTCCAAGCGGCTTCGTACTACGCAGAAAATAACAAACCTGGACATCTGCTTGCGAATTATTTGAAAAAATCCCAGGATAAAACTACCATATCATCCATTAAAGACCCCACAGGAATACTTACTACAGATCCTTCAATCATCTCATCTGCCTTCCATAATTTCTATCAAGATCTTTATTCTTCAGAAATCACCTCCTCTGAAGCTAATCTCAATTCCTTCTTATCTTTCCCGCACCCCACTCTTTCTCCTACAGATTCTCTCTCACTTTCTTCTCCCTTCACTTCCCAGGAAATCACGGATGCCATTAACTCCATGGCTCCGAACAAATCTCCAGGCCCGGATGGCCTTACAATAGAATTTTACAAAGCCTTTCTACCAATTTTACTTCCACATTTGCTTCCTTTCTTTCACTTCTTGTGCAATCAAGGTCATTCCACAGGCTCCTTTACAGAAGCTAATCTCATTGTCTTTCCTAAACCGGGTAAGGACCCTCAAGAGGTCAAAAATTACCGTCCTATCTCATTAATCAATGTAGATGCAAAAATTTTCGCTAAGATCCTTGCTTCTCGGCTTCAAACCGTACTTCCTCTGCTCATTTCCTCGGACCAATCTGGTTTTCTAAATAATCGTTACTCTTCTAATAATACCCGACTCTTGTCTCACATTATCCATCACTCATCTTCTCACGCAGATAGACTGGTAATCATGGCTCTTGATGCCGAAAAAGCCTTTGATCGTCTAGAATGGCCCTTCCTATTTCATATTCTACGTTGGTACGGTTTTCCTGATCCCTTCTTATCTATGATTAAAGTTCTCTACTCTCATCCCACGACACGAATTATGATAAATGGACTTCTTTCCCAACCCTTCTCTCCATCCCGTGGCACGAGACAGGGTTGCCCCCTATCTCCCTTACTCTTCAATCTTGCTCTTGAACCACTTTTATCTGCTATACGGAATGATTCTCGAATTGCTGGCTTTCATTACAATGATTTTTCAGTTAAACTCTCGGCATATGCCGACGATGTTCTTCTTTATGTTCATCCAGAATCTATTATCTTTATCCTTGAACAAATTAATCGCTATTCGGCGATTTCTGGATACAAATTAAACATCAATAAATCTGAACTTTTACCTTTAAACTGTATAGATATTCAATCTGATTCTTCCCAATATGGTTTCATATGGTCCCCTTCTAAGATCAAATATCTTGGATTGTATTTTGGGCCCTCTCTCGACTCCACCTCACGACTTAACTCTGACTATATCTTCTCTATTATTCGCTCCTGCACTTCCAGATGGTCCCCCCTTAATCTCTCCTGGTGGGGTAGACTATCTACAATACATATGATGATCACTCCGAAAATCAATTACATCCTTAGTATGCTTCCCTTTCTCTTCCCTCACTCAATTTATTCTCGTATTGAACACTTACTCACTTCCTTTTTATGGCAAGGCAAACAGCCTCGGATTGCACTCCGTAAACTGAAATGTTCTAAGGAGCAGGGAGGAGTCAATTTTCCTAGCTTTCGCGAATATCACCATGCATTTTTGATGTCTCAGGGCTCCTTATGGCTGAATGTTGAGTCTATGCATGTAAATCCTACGTGGTTACCTTTGGAACTCTCTTTAGTTGATTCTTATATATTGCATCATGCTCCTGCCATTCCTCTTCCTCAATTGGCAAAACAAAACCCGATTATATTAAGTACTTGGCAGGCGATCAATTATATTGACTCCCTTTCAAATATGAAATTGGCTGATTCAGTATCTGCACCTATCTGGCATAACCCCAAACTCAAGATAGGCAACGCGGTGGTGGTTTGGAAAACTTGGCAACAGCGAGGAATTTGGCATATTTCCCATCTTTTGACTAATGACAAATGGATTACTTTTTCAGATATCATGGCCAAATATAACATCCCTCCCTCTCAATATTTCAATTGGATTCAACTCCACCATTGCCTTTCTGCGAGGTATCCTTCTCCAACTTCTCTTCATACCACTTCAGACCTACACTCTATGGCTCTTTCCTTCTCTGCATCCCATGGACAATCATCTAATTGGTATAAATATATACATTCAAAATGTTTCCCTGCAATTTCGGCTTCCCTGACTAAGTGGGATTTGATGTTGCAATCTCCATTAACTGATCGTATGTGGACGGAACTGTGGATTAGGATCTTTAAATCGCTCCACTCAGCCTCCCATAGACAAACTGCGATTTTTCTGTATCATCGAGCCTTCTGGACTCCGTCCAAAACAGCTAAAATTAAGAGATCCACGGATAGCTCCTGTTGGACCTGTAAATCCTCCGAAGGCTCCCTACGACATATGTTATTTGATTGTCCCCATTTACAGATTTTTTGGTCCTCTATCTGGAATGTGATTACCAAACTTTTTATTATTAATGACCCCTTCACATTGGATGTCTTACTTCTGGGATCCTCGGCACTGTCCTCACCTTTATCTTTGTATCATGATCGTCTTTTGACCCTTTTGTTATTCATAGCTCTTCAATTAATTTTACAAAATTGGAAAGACTTCTCTAACCTCAGCCTCACTCATTGGTGGAATTCAGTATGCCTACATGCTAAATACGAGAAACATATGGCAGAACGCTCTAAGTCACTATCCACTTATGATAATACATGGTCTATACTAATAGACCATTCTACTCAAGACCTTTGAAATAATGCTTATGAGATCATTTATTGATATAACATCACTCATCAATTTGTTTTAATCTTTCACACTTTTCATTGGTGTTCCTTATCTGATATATCTCAGGAATCAATATGACCCTCTCTCCATTTATAATGCCAGATTCTATTAAGCTTTTGTATTCTCTATGGCTTTACATACTAGACTACATTATGATACTATACATAATTCATGGTCCTGCCATCCTATTTATGTATTTATCTTGCAATGTACTATGACCAGAAGACTGTGTTAGTTTTCTCATTATTATTTGTTGCTTCTATCCTTGAGTATCGATAATATTTCTTATTGTGATATGATGTACTGAAGGGAGCTGTCACTTGGTTTTTCTTGTTAGGCTTCCTCGGAAGCCTTTGTTGTATATTTTCTATTCTATAACTATGAAATCAATAAAAATATTTTGAACACAAAAAAAAAAAACATGCAACAGCAATAATGAATGCCACTCAGCAAGACACTGCCACACATGAACACGAACACAGCTGTAAGACACTGATATACCAAAATCATGAAATCTTACCAAGTTGTTTGTACAGTGCTGCTAACGTAAGTGCATGGAGGCAAGTTCACAAACTTAATTGTCAGACTTTGTATGTAACATAAAATTTCAAGAAAAATAAGAAAACATAAGCAAAAGTGAGGGGGGAGGGGAAAGAAAAATTTTAGGCAACATATTAACCATTCTAAGCCACATTATTGGACTTTCTCATTCCATACAGGCATTAGGAAACAAAGAAAGAAATTCAACCCAATGGGGTGTCTGCAAAACAGGCACAAATACTTACCCTCCCCCCCTTTTACAAATACAGAGCATGTTTTTTAGTTCGGATTGTGGCTGTAACAGCTCCTATGCTCGTAGACTTCCTATGACGGTTGAAGCTGTTATCACCGTGGCCAGCACTATAAACTGTGCTATGGTTTCATAAAAGGGGGGTTAAATTAAAGTCATAGTTATCAACTACTATACATTATTTTCTGAAACTGTCTGGAGTACAGGTTTATCCTGAAGAAATAACTCCAAATGGGAGTGGTCCATAAAAATGTATTTATTATTTCCATATGTAACCAGACCTGAATAAATGCATGTAAACCGTTCTGAGCTCCCCTAGGAGAACTGTATAGAAAATTGAAAAAAATAAAATAAATAAAGACATTTACAAGGAAATCTAAGAATAAAAAGAAGCTCCTACTGCCACAGTTGTAGACATGAGCTGCAGGAATTGCTTCCTATGAAATTGTGTCTGGCTACATCTAGAAATATTGTTAATTGGTGACCACAGAAGAAAGCCTGTTTCTTGGCAAAATACAATTTCAAAATAGTTTTTTTATCTACATCAGTATGAAAAGTAACCAATAAAATTGCTCCCTTAGCTATATAATCTTTAGAAGATTCCAAAAATTGATAAATGTTTAAACTAACAGGAGACGCTAATTGATCCATGCTCCCCTCTTCAGCTATACTTTTGAAGACTCTAGAAACATAATAAATATTATCAGGAGATAGATTATCTGCCTGAGAATATTGAAGAACATCTCTCATATACATTTTCAAAAGCTCCAATGGAATTAAATAATGGGAGATAAGAAAATTCAAAACCTAAGGTTTCTAGCCCCCATAAGTTTTTCCATTTTTTTCTAATTGAGAATTTAATAATGTACTGTCTATAATATTCTAGAAACTGCTGACGTTTGCAATGTAAAAATAGAATAATCTAATTTATCCAGTCTGTTTTCAATGAAAGTTAATTGGGATTAATATTCAGTCACTTTAGCTGTAACTTCAGATGAAAACTGGCATAACTTAGAAACAGTACCTTGCAATGAAATTCTTTTCGATTTACCACTAGCCAAATATCTTGTAAGTTGATTGCTTTATCCATAGAAACAGAACCTAAATCTGTCCCAGAATTCATTTGTATGGGCATTGGAAGTGGAGTACCGGATGATCCTTTGCTCCGCTCCAAGAACACTGAAGTTGATCCCAAACCAGTTAGTTTATTTATTTATTCCAAACTAACTGCATGGGTCAATGATTGGCTGAGTGGAAGACTTCAGAGGGTGGTGGTCAACGGCACCCTCTCTGAGACATCGGAGGTGACTAGCGGAGTGCCGCAAGGATCAGTCCTGGGACCATCTCTTTTCAACATATTCATAAGGGATTTAACCTGGGGGCTTCAGGGTAAGGTAGCACTGTTCGCCGACGACGCCAAACTGTGTAATATAGTAAGTGAAAGCAGTCTCAAGGGTAGTATGACGCAGGATCTGATCATGTTGGAAAACTGGTCCTCAACATGGCAGCTGGGCTTCAACGCTAAGAAGTGTAAAGTCATGCATCTCGGCAGCAGAAATCCATGCAGAACATACACCTTGAATGGAGTAGCACTAGCTAGGACTTCAGAAGAACGGGATTTGGGAGTAATCATCAGTGCAGACATGAAGGCGGCCAAACAAGTGGAGAAGGCCTCATCCAAGGCAAGGCAAATGATGGGATGTATCAAGAGAAGCTTCGTCAGCCGCAAGCCTGAAGTCATAATGCCACTTTACAGAGCCATGGTGAGACCTCATCTGGAGTACTGTGTGCAATTCTGGAGGCCACATTACCGTAAAGATGTGCTTCGAGCCGAGTCGGTCCAGCGGATGGCCACTAGAATGGTCTCCGGACTCAAGGGTCTCTCATACGAAGAAAGACTGGGCAAATTGCAGCTCTATACTCTAGAGGAGCGCAGGGAAAGGGGGGACATGATTGAGACATTTAAATATGTCACAGGACGTGTCGAGGTGGAAAACGACATCTTCCTTCTCAAAGGACCATCGGTCACAAGAGGGCACGAACTCAAACTCAGAGGAGGGAACTTTAATGGTGACACCAGGAAGTACTTCTTCACAGAAAGGGTGGTGGATCACTGGAACAAACTTCCGATGCAGGTGATCAAGGCCACCAGCGTGCTCGACTTTAAGAATAAATGGGACATCCACGTAGGATCACTACGAGGGTCGAGCTAAAGAACTAAGTCATTAGCACCCAGACTTAATGGGGTGGGTCAGTAGAGTGGGCAGACTTGATGGGCTGTAGCCCTTTTCTGCCGTCATCTTTCTATGTTTCTATGTTTCTATACCTATACAAGCTCTTGGTGACATTACAGAGGAAGGGGTTGGAAAAGGATAGGGAGGACAATGGAAGGCAGGAAGATACAAGAGGAAAAGAGAATACAAGTGTGGTGTCAATTAGATGAGTTTTCAGTTTCTTCCAGAATTTTGTGTGGTTAGGTTCCATCCTGGTCATTTTAGTAAGTTCATTCCAAGTTTTTATGCTTAGAAAGGTAAGAATGGAGTGGAAAACACGTTTGTGTTGCAGATTTTTTATGGAAGGGAGATTTAGAAGTATTCTGTTGAAGGTTCTGCAGGAAGTAGACCATGCCTTGGAGAAGAGCTGGATGAGAAGAACCGTGGAGTTTCTGTAAAGTATACGGTGAATGATGCATGAAGTTTTGAAGGTTATTCGTGATAGGATGGGTAGCCAGTGCAGTTGCCTGATGAAGGCTGTAATTGAGTCATATTTTCTCAGGTTGAAGATTAGTCTGACAACGGTGTTTTGGATGAGTTGCATTTTGTGAATCAGAGTGGTGTTGATTCCCATGTAGATGGAGTTGCAGTAGTCAAGTTGTGGAAGTATCATCAGCTGTACAACTAAAGCAAAGTGGTGTTGGTGAACGTACAATTGGGGAGATGAGTCTTTCTATTTTGAAAATTGAGAAGCATATGATGTTTCACTCATACATATATCCAAAGTCATATGCTGGACACATATCATGGTCTAACTGGTAAGTATAACCTCCAGGGGGACAAAAAAGTTTTTTTCAAACTACAGCAGTAGTGTCCACTTCCGAGGAGCACCCCAAAAAATAATTTTTGGAGAAAAAAGACCTCAGTTGAAAGGCTTCATGGGTCAAAAAAAACTCCAAAGTGGGTGCTACCACTCAGTTCAGTCTGAAAATCTTTTATTCACATCCTCGACCCAAAAGACCGGTAGTCATCAAAAATGTGCTGCAAATCACATACAGCACAGCACTGCAATTTATAGCCAAAACGTAAAGGGGAACTTAGCTTCAGCTTCGGGTGCAGCGATGTTGTGCTCTCTGCTGGTCCACTTCAAATGCAGGCTCCAAACGTCACTTTCCAGATCACCCTTCATTGTCTCAGATTTATGCATCCCTGTAAGTGTTCCTGGTTGAGGAGGAGGAGGTAACGGTTCACCAGAGGATAAAGAAGCAGAGTGAAGAGATGTACTCATATTACAGTAGTAGAAGTTCTCACAAGAGGAACAAAATGCCGGTCCATAGGGCCCTTTAAAGAAGTTGATGGCACCACCTTTGCCTTTCTTTTCCCTATTCCAATTCAAAATTATAATTCCCTGCTCCTGTTTCCTCAAGGCTCCAAAGGGGCATGCTCTGCCTCTTTGGACATGCCCCTTCAGACATGTGCCCACGAGCACGCATGTGTGGGCCATGTTCCATGGCTTGGTTGATCTTAAGAGGCTTCAAAGGACCTCTATTTCTGGCACTTGATGTCAACTGCTGTCTGCAGGAGTGCCTGTCTGCTGATAACAAAAAGAGCCAACCCGCTCAAGACAATCCTCCCAATCCCTAGAACTTAAGTTTTATTTTTTTGGTTTTTTTTAATGCAAATGACATTCAATTAATAGCCTTTCTTTTGTGGATGTGTTCAGTGTCTTTATTAACTATTTAATTTGAAATATAAAACAATAACACACGTATAGCAATATACAGTAACTTAAAACAATTAACAGACTACAACACTGGAATAAAACATCACCATACTTCAAATACTCGTAGCATGTTGTATCCTACCCCATCCCCTCATCAGAATCAGTGATCTTCAATAGAGCCCAAATTGGGTCATATCTCCTCAATGTATTCACTTTTCTGCTGCCATTCACTCAGTATTTCACCATGGACAAGGCACTTACTTTTTATAGAATTGTGTTTTTTGAGCCATTGCCTAACTTTCAATTAAGTCCAATTAAAGCCAGTTATGAGGTGTTAAGTGCCAAATATTGGTGCCAATTAAAGCCTATCAATTTTTGGCCAGATGTGCCAATGTATGTGTATAACTTTAGGTGGAATGTAGAAAATTTGCCAGTAGATGATTTAAATTAGTCAATGTTATCTTAACTGGAATGGAAGCAGGCTGCTAGCACTAACATTTAAAAAGATAGAGCAGCTTTTAAACTACAGTTGGTGGGGAGGGGGGGGGAGCTGATTGTTGCCCAGAAGCAGATGGTTCAGTGTGGATTATCCTTGAAGAATACAATTGAAACAGGCTATTTAGGGAATCCCAATAGAGAGGTTTCAATAATTTGGCATCAGGGGGCAGATGGACATTTTTCTCACCACACTCTTCCAACTCCCTATTAAACTCATTTTCTAGATGGATTCCTATGGTGCTTGTCTGCAATGCATCTAAATCTCAAGGGGGCCTGTTAGAGATGTAGTTTGGGTGAGCTTAAGATTTGTTTGAATATTGCAGAAAAATGTTAAGATGGCTTGGAGAAATCCACTGCTTATTTCTAAGCAGCATAGAATCTGTTTTGCTTCCTGGGATCTAGCTAGGTACTTGGGACCTGGGTTGGTCACTATTGGAAACAGGATACTGGGCTTGATGGACCTTCGGTCTGTTCCAGTATGACAATTCATATGTTCTTATGCCCATTTTTGAAAACATCAGCCAGCGGGAGCTCACCCACATTAATAGCAAGCCTTTTTCTGTCTGCTACTAACTTAACTGGCTGGTTAAAATAGACTTGGATAACCCCCCACCCCGATATTCAAAGCCAGGCTGTTACCATGGCTTTGCAAAAGCCAGCATTAACCAGCTAAGCAAATATTCAGTGCTGACCAATTAAATTAATAGTAGGCAAAAGTAGGCCTGCTGCTTGTGGGGCCTGATTTGCCCGCTAAACATTGCTGGTCAGCACTGAATAACATCAGTTATCATGCAATGTTGCTGGTTAACATTTTGAAGTTTACTGCAAATATTCAGCAGAGATAACCATTTATCTCCCACTGAGTATTTGTGGTTAGGTGCCAAAATATTATTTAACCTGTCGGTGGCCATTTCTGGCTGGTTATATAGCTTTGAATATTGAGGGGAGCAGATTGAGATAAGATAGGGCTTAATATTCAAAGCGATTTAAGCAGGCAGGAGAGGCTTCTGCCCACTTAAATCACCTGTGACCTCCTAACCCACAAATTCAGTGACTCTAAACCGGGCAGTGCCACTGAATATAAAAAAAATAGGCAAGCCAGGGACAGTGCAGGCGACAGAGTTGGTGAAGAGCTAGCAGTTATGCAGCTAGCAGCAATATTCAGTGTTGGCACTCTTATAGCTAAGCAGACAAATTTAGCACAGCTCAAAAGCTATCCTAATTCTGTGTGCTTAGCTATGCGGGTATTGGCACTGAACATTGTCTGGCACGCACATAGCCCTTTTCATCTTTGGAAAGCCTCCCAATTCCCTCCCACCCTTCCAAATTTCCTTCCTTCCCCACTCCGTCACCAGCTCACTGCCATGCAGAAAACTCCTGAATATCCACCCATATCCTTGCAGGCTCCTGCTCCTTGTGGCTTCCTTAAGAAAATGGTTGATACAAACTCTTGTGGCAGCTCATAGTACTACACAAACTTTGCAAGCTGCTGTACAAGGTTGTTGCACCAATTTTCTTAGGGAAGCCATAAGGAACAGGAGTGAGAGAGCTTTCCTCCTGCCCCCCTGTGGCCCCCATGATCCACCAGGGCATCAATTAGGCCTGTGAGGCTACTTAGTGTGAGCTGGGGAGGGAAGGAGGAATAACTCAGAGGATGAAAAAAGGATCGGAGAGCTTTGAAAAGAAGAAAAAGATTACGCTGGTCTCAGCTGATATTCAGCCAGGACCCTCATAAGCCCTGGCAGCCAGGATCAATCAAATTAGCCCCAAATATTCAGTTCCAGGGCCTGTATTAAACAAAATGCTGATGACTGCTGGCTGATTAATTATCAGTCAGATCATGTGGATGGGGTTCTAAGAACATTTGGGTACATTATTGGTTTAAGAATTTAATGGGTTTGGAGGATCAGTGGTATATCTTTGTTAGGTGATATTGATTCGTGCTTGAGTTCTAGCAATTTGATGAATCACAGATCTAAAAAGAAATTGGTTTTGTACTAGTACAGAAAGATCCTCAAGCATCATCCCCCATGGTTGTTTTCAACGTGTCCAGCCATCTGATTGCTGGTCACCCTCTTCGCCTGGTTCCTTCGATCTTACCAAACATTATGTTCTTCTCCAGTGATCTCTCTCTTCTGATGGTGTAACCAGAATAAGACCATCATAACTTCATCATATTTTATGTTATTATATTTGGAGTACTCAAGAGGCATATTGGTAAATAGAAAAGTGCACAGTCATCCAACCAAAGAAAACAAACAAGGTTAAAATAAAATAAATTATTATACTGATCACAGGATATAAATATTTTTTTATAATACAAAATATATAAATAATATTTAAATAATCTCTGACTCGGTAGTCAAAGATCTGGCCTGTTTGGGACACAAGTTTTTCAGTAAGTTTTCCATTCTGGCAACTATCTTATAAATAGCAACAAACAAGATCTCCTGATTTGGTTCCAGTCCATTTTACCCATGGGAACAAAATAGCCTTGGAAGCCAGGCTTACCTCTTTAAGGGGAAGCAGGAGAAAACGCTTGGACCCAGCTCAGCAAAGGCACCAATATGAGGAAAAACAGCTTAGGAAAACCACTGTTTAGGTGACTTGAAACTCATTGGAGGAGAAGTGAGTTCTCCCCTCCCCCCTCCCCAAAAAAGGTCCCTGATTCAGAAATAAAAACCTTTATGATTTTAATTCAACATATCCCTTGTCTTAGTTTGCTTTGTGTTCCCTCAGTAAATGGAAAATATAACTGATTTATTTTTATGCTTATCAATATGGTAAAAACAGTACCTGAGGTTAATCTTGTCACAGCATGAATAACTCAGCTCCATAGCTGGAACTCCAAGACTGATTCAGTAGGATTCACTTTCTGATCCAATGCAGTGTGCCCAGCTCTGGAGAGGAGAAAAACACTTTCCCATGGCTTTCCTTTGCAAATGCAGCTAAAAGGTATCTCTGGAGGCAACTGGGAGTCCCACCAAAGTCACCAGGGGCAGGGTTTGTGAGAATAAGAAAAAGCCTTTTTGGCAAGAGTAAGGGATGAAAGAGTATTACCTGGAGTGGAGAAAGAGGCTCCCCCTTGGCTTTCCATTGTGATAAAAAGTTGAGAGTCCACTGATATCAACCAGGGGCAAGGCTTGCCAGCTTAAGAAAAAGAAAATTTTAACCCTCCTCCGGTATGATATCCTGCAGTGTTCTTCAACCACCGGTCCATGGACCAGTGCCGGTCCACAGAAATTTCCTGCCGGTCCACAGGGCCAGCACGTGCATCAGGCCCAAAACAGTGTTCTTCAACCGCCGGTCCACGGTGCGATCGATGCAGCGTTATCTTCAAGCCAGCTCCCTCTTCCTCACTGATTCAGTGCACAAAGCCAAGGGCAGTGGCTCCTACGGGCATCCTGCACCTGAACCGGAAGCAAGGTGCAATTAGTACCATTATGGGGGCGGGGTCTGAGGTAGAGATTGGGTAGAGATGGGCGGGGTCTGGCCCACGACTTAGCCCAGTGTTCTTCAACCGCTGGTCCACGAACCGATGCCGGTCCACAGAATAATTCTTTTATTTCTGCCGGTCCATAGGTGTAAAAAGGTTGAAAAACACTGATATGCTGTATAAGAGTAGACATGCTTCAGTTCCAGGTAGGGTTACTATATGGCTTCAGAAAAAGGAGGATGGATTGAGACATCCAGATTTACTTCCATTACGTTCAATGAAATTAAAACCCAGATGTCTCTATCTGTCCTCTTCACATCCATTGCTTTCAGTAGAAGTGAAACACAGTTGTCTTAATCCGTCCTCCTTTTTCTGGAGCCATGTGGTAACCCTAGTTCCAGGATCTTGGTTTTCTAACTTAAACAGTGTAAATATGAAAACAGAAAAAAATATATACTTCTTCTACACAGTTGTCAGCACTGACTAATATCCCTGAGAATTTAGAACAAGATGACATTTACTGAAATGCAAAGGATTCCAATGCCATGGATATTTGCTACATTATTACTCAATGCCTGCTGAAGGAGATGAAGTTCTGAAGGTAATAATGCCATGCTTTCATATGTTTCAAAAGCTCAATTGGGAAGCAATAGATAAGCAGAAGAGAATACAGTTTATTTTAATTCAGTTTTGCTATGTTTTGGAAAATGACAATTTTGAACTTTTAATGACTAAACAAAGCATTTGGAAATATATTCATTTTCTCATTGCCACAGGGATGCAAATTATTTTGTAATATAATCACATCAAGAATTTAAACATCACAATTTACAGCATTTTCTTACGTCTTCTTTCCCTCCTCAGCTATCCAGTTTAGGAAAAAAACAGTTTCTAAGGTTCTCCAGTAGAGCAAAGGAACAATGTACAAGGGTCATGTCATAAATAATGTACACTATTTTTTTTAATTTACATGGGGTTTTTTTTGAGTATTTATTTACAGTCCTTCAATATAGTCTCCCTGCTTTGCAATGACTGAGTCACAACGTTGGGGAAGCTTCATTATTCCATCCAAGACACCATCATCATCACAGACAAGTTCCATGTGGAAGTGTCACAGCAGTGTATTATCGTGATTTTTTGCAAAAAAAATGCACAAAACCCATGCATAGGTTCTTTCAACTTAATAAAAAGGTCAAAGTCTGGTGGTCTCATATCCGGACTGTAGGGAGCATGAGATAACACCTCCAAGCTGTATTTGTGTAGTTTTTCAATGACACTCCCTATGTTCGGGCGAGTGTTGTAGTGAAGAATGAGTGGCCCAGCCAAGAGCAACTGTGGCCAGGTTTTATGTATTTTTTTTGCAAAAAATCATGATAATACACTGCTGTGACACTTCTTCCACATGGAACTTTGCCTGTGATGATGATGCCTTCATGATCATAAGCAAAAATCATCATTTGTTTGACTTTTGATTGAGCTCATCAAAATTTTGGTTGCGAGGAAGATGGAGCTCTCTATTCATCATTGAAAAACTATGCGAATACGGCTGGGAAGTGTAACCTCATGCTCCCTACAGTCCAGACATGAGTCCACCAGACTTTGACCTTTTTCCAAAGATGAAAAAAACCTATGCGTGGACATCATTTTGTAAGTCTGGAAGAGCTTTCTTCTGCCGCTACCCGAGCCATTCGGCAACTGACCAAAACAGTCTCTTGGATGGAATAATGAAGCTTCCCGAACGTTGGGACTCAATCATTGCAAAGCAGGAAGACTATATTGAAGGATTGTAAAGAAATACTTAAAAGTAAAACATGTAAATTAAAAAAAATAGTGTATATTATTTATGAAATGACCCTCGTACCTCGAATTTTTGAAGAACATAAATGTCTATTTTATTTTCAAGAAATCTGATTTATGATTTATTTATTTTTTCCTTATTCTATGTCAATGAAAAAAGAAGCTTGATAAATCAGGTCCATAGTATGTTCAGTAAAGATGGGGAAAGTATCATTGAAGTCCTACTGAATTCATAAGTCATATAAAACATTATGCAAGAGTGATGTAGAAGCTTAAGTGATAAACTACAAGTTAAACAAAAGTGTGAACTTGCCCCATAAGTCCCATGAGATGTGACTTAGGGCTCCTTTTACTAAGGTGCACTAGCGGTTTTAGCACGCTCTTAGGCCCTGATTCTCTAAAAGTGCGTCCCGATTTTAGGCAGCTGTAGGCGTCCTACAGCTGTCTAATCAGCCAATCGGGATGCACGTTTTTTTTAAAAAAATGCTCCCCAGGCAGGCCGCCTATATTGAAGGCGAGGCCCGCAAGACACCTAGGCCCTGATTCTGTATAGGACGCCCGGGAGAGGCGTCCTATTCAGAATCGGCCTAAACTAAACCCCGATTCTGTAACCGGCGTCCATGTTACAGATGCGGGTTAGAGAATCAAGTTAGATTAGACACGGCCCGCTACACTTATCGCGGCAAGGGATCTCTCTGCCGCTATAAGTATAGCGGGCCGTGGCTCCCTGACCGATCGCTGGCAGGAGGGTGCCCAAACCCTCCTGACCGAAGACGCACCCCTCTCCCCGACACTACTGATCGCCCCCCCCGACACTACCGACCGCCCCCCCCGACATTACCGATCTCCCCCCCCCAACAATATCGATCGATGGCAGGAGGGTGCCCAATCTCTCCTGCCCGAAGACGCACCCTCCCGACACTACCGACCGCCCCACCCCTGACACTGACCGCCCCCCCCTCGACATTACCGATCTCCCCCCCCGACAATATCGGTCGCTGGCAGGAGGGTGCCCAATCCCTCCTGCCCGAAGACGCACGCCCCCCCCGGCGCTAACAACCCCCACTCCACCAAACCTGTTCTTACAGATGGGTCTTGCACGTCGAGCAAGCAGGCACGCCTCGTCGAAATGAGGCGGGCCCGCCCCTTCCCGGCCCATCCCGCCGAAGCCTAAGGCCTGATTGGCCCAGGCTCTAGAAGCCTGGACCAATCAGGCCTTAGGCATAGCGGGTCCGCCCATCCCCACTTAATCTAAGGCCTGATTGGCCAATCAGACCTTAGACTTAGTAGGGATGGGCGGACCCGCTATTCCTAAGGCCTGATTGGTCCAGGCTTCTAGAGCCTGGGCCAATCAGGCCTTAGGCTTCGGCGGGATGGGCCGGGAAGGGGCGGGCCCACCTCATTTCGACGAGGCGTGCCTGCTTGCTCGACGTGCAAGACCCTTCTGTAAGAACAGGTTTGGTGGAGTGGGGGTTGTTAGTGCCGGGGGGGGGTGCGTCTTCGGGCAGGAGGGATTGGGCACCCTCCTGCCAGCGACCGATATTGTCGGGGGGGGGGATCGGTAATGTCGGGGGGGGGTCGGTAGTGTCGGGGAGGGGCGGTCGGTAGTGTCGGGGAGGGGGTGCGTCTTCGGGCAGGAGGGTTTGGGCACCCTCCTGCCAGTGATCGGTCAGGGGCCACGGCCCGCTATACTTATAGCGGCAGAGAGATCCCTTGCCGCGATAAGTATAGCGGCCGCGTCTACTTACAATGTAGACCAGCATTTTGCTGGCCTACATTTTTAAGCTTCTCATCTACTAGGGAGACGCATAGGGCCTCCTAGGTTCAGCCTAAGGCCCGCCTAAGGCCCTTAGACGAGCTTAGGCATCTTGCGGGTCTCCCTAGGCTCCCGGAGGCACCTTCAGGCCTGCCTGGGGAGCATTTTTTTTTTAAAAACGTGCATCCCGATTGGCTGATTAGACAGCTGTAGGACGTCTACAGCTGCCTAAAATCGGGACGCACTTTTAGAGAATCAGGGCCTTAGTGCACACTACAATACCGCATGCGCTAAATGCTAACGCCTCCATAGAGCTTGCAATAGTATTTTTCATTTAGTGTGTGGTTAGCGTGTGCTAAAAACGCTAGCGTACCTTAGTAAAAGGAGCCCTTAGGCTCTGGTGCTCCAATTTCTCGCTACAAAATAAATGTATAAAAGGTTTTTCACTCATAAGAGATATTTAGAAATATGAGGGGAAACAAACTCAAAAATAACATAAGGAAATATTTTGACACAGGAGGGTAAGCATATAGGACAGCCCCTTGTACTGGTGAACAAAAAATAAAAAAAATAAACCAGCCCTACTAGAAATCCTGCAAACACAGAGAACTGTCAGTATTGGAGAAGTGAGGCTAAAATAAGAGATCAAGTATGGACTGTGATACAGCAGTTACCAAGATAATGGGGAAAAAATGTTTAAGCCTCAGAGCTGTCATGTTCTATGAGCTCAAATATTATTCTCATTCTTGGTCATAAGGAGTTTGCTGAATCTCTCTCTGGTTCAGTTTACCCAACTGTAATAGGATAAAATAAACAGCATTCCCGCTTCATTCCTCTTTATGAGCAGTGCTATAGATCAAACACCAATAAAGGTAGTTGTAAAATGGCTGAAGACATTTGCATGTACATGGAGCATTCAGGTCCTGCTATTATGAAAGGTTTTACATGAAAGTAGATTGCTTAGGGTTAGGATATCTTTCTGGGGCATATTAGTAGATAACTAGGGGAACGCTAGGCTTGGTAAATGGAGTTATGCTGTTGGCTCAGGTACACTTGTAAGAGTTAATATAGCGGCTGTCCGATCTCCTGACAACTTTCCAGCATTATAGTTCAGTATAAATATGGTGGAAGTGGGTAAATAAATAACAATAAATAGAATTGCTCCACTTATTAGGCTGAGAAAAAGCCTCAGGTTTGTTCTGGAAGAGCATTAATGCTCAAACCTCCTCCACCCACATCATCGGCAAAAAAACTTCCGTAGGGAATATACAATTGCCACTATGCTAATCTTAATATAAGACTGAGATGTTAAATAGCAACACTGACAACTGTGTTGTAGAATTTTAAGTGATGTCTAAATTAATAGTCAACGTTTCACGGTATTAAACCATTTCTTCAGGGCTTCTAGACTCCCACTCTCTTCACACAGTTCTGTAGAAATAATTATATAAAAAGATCTTTACTCATCTTTCTTCAATAATGTAGTATTCTTAAAATACATCGATCCATATTACTCACTGAAATGTTTGCTCGCACAATCTCACCAGCATCCTGTCTCCATAGCAGCGTCTCAGTGTTTCTTAAAGGAAGACTCACCAATCACTCACTGCCACGTCACTGCTATGGGAAGTGTTGGTTTCTCCTCATTGGCTGACCAACTCAGCCACAGTAATCCTGGATTGGTTCTGCAAGACCGAGGCAATTTCAATTTTCCAAGATAAAGTAATGAAACATTATTTGATTAATAGAAATAATACCAGTCTATATTCATATTCAATCCTTTAGGAGTTACAGATTCTAGCTCGTAAATCCAACATTGCTCTCATTGCTGGAGACATAACTGCCTGTTACCCCCATGGATGTCCTGCCATACGTGATCAAGCACATAACATCTAAGCTGAAAAAAAATCATGATTCTAATCTAGGCAGTGTTGTACCATTGGAGCATGTGTGTTTTTTCTGTCTAGTGTGCTTCTATGTTCATTCAGGCGAATTCGTAGTTGTCTAATGGTCTGGCCCATGTATACCTTTAAATAAGGGCATACAATACAGTATACTACAAACTCAGTAGTACATGACGTCTCATTATTTAAACAAGTATTTTTTCTGACTTAATGGATTTATAAACTCAGACGTTGTCACCATGATTGCACAGTTCATACAATTCCCACATGCTGTGTGTTGAGGCTGTACTATAGTGCTCACTATCTTTTCTTTCAATACGGAAGAACTTAATCTTTCTTTCAGGTTTACTCCCCTTCTATAAGCCAATCTTAATTCATGTTCCTTAAAAGGCAGCAGCATCTTTATTAAGGGCCAATGTTTATATGAAATTCTGCCTAGTTGGTGAGACTTATGATCAACTTTAACAGTGCATGTCATCATTTTGTCTGTGAGTTGTACAGGTTTATTCAAAAACATTAAATCTCTGTTTGCATATAGCACTCTTTTATATGCTTTATGAATCAGGTGTTCTGGGTAACCTTGTTGTCTTAATTTTTTCTTCAAAATCTTTGATTGTATTTTATACTCAGCCATGGTGCTGCATAACCGCCTATATCTTAGAAATTGTGATACTGGCAAATTCTTTTTTAAATGTGGAGGTTGGAAACTATCATAGTGTTTCTATCTGTTTCTTCCCTATGCACCGTAGTGAACAATTCATTGCCGGCTCATTTCAATACTATGTCCAGAAACATTATTTTTGCTGTGTCACATTGCATGACAAATGAAATGTTAGAATGCCAGTTATTCAACCACTCTAAGAACTTTTCCAGATGCATACGGTCACTTTTCCAAACAAAGAAGATGTCATCTGTAAACCTTGACCAATGTGAAAATATCTCACTGAATGGGTTCTCAGATATCCATTTTATTTCAAAGTCTGACATAAATAGGTTAGCAATTGAAGGTGCCGTCGCTGCTCCCATGGCAACCCCAATTTTTTGTTTGTAGTATTTTCCTTCAAATGTAAAAAAATTTTCACACATCGCTATCCTAGCCAGGTTAATCAAGAACTCTGTGGGGACTCTCTGTTCCCCTTCACATTGATCTAGGTATCTTTGTAATACTTATAATGCCTCTTCTTGTGGAATTACTGTATACAGTGACTGTACATCGAGAGTCACCAGCCAAGCTTCATCTGACTCTGATAATTGAAGACATGCTATTCTTTTCAAGAAATCAGCAGAATCTTGTACATAAGAGAAAGTTTGTTTTGCAAATGGCTGTAAAAAATTATCTAAAAATTTTGACAGAGGTTCTAAGAGGGAGCCTCGGCTAGACACGATAGGTCTACCCGGTGGTTGATCTAGTCGCTTGTGTACTTTTTGGAGGGTATAAAACGCAGGACAGTTGGGAGATTTAATATTTAACTATTTAAACTCTGTGATTGTTAAATGTCCTTTTTCTAGACCCTCCCTTGTTAGCTCCTCTATTTGTTTCTTTAAGTTCTTAGTAGGATCTTCTTTTAATATTTGATAATCACTCACTGTTTAGCTGTCTATATACTTCTAGAGTATACTCATCTCTAGTTTGTAGGACAATTGCCCCTCCCTTATCAGCTTTTTTAATAATAATCTCAGGATTTTCTTCCAGACCTTTTAAAAATTTTGTTCTTTTTCTAAGGTTATAGGTCAGCTTTTCAGGATGCGTTTCCATCTCCCTTATATCTGTCAATACTAACTCCTTAAATGCTTTCAATAAACATGAAGGAAGTGTTTACTATGAGATATAGGAGGTAATTCTATAATTGTATATCTATAAATAGAGGCCCAGAGAACACCTGGTAGGAATTTACTCTGTAAAAGAATGTAGAGGTCTACTAGTGTAACAGCAAAAAATACACACCTATACATTAGATGTGAGTACACGTGCCAGCTGTGGAATTGATGGGGGTGTTCTCATCTAAATGCTAGATACATGTGCTATGTGCGTCTGGTAGTGTTAAAGAAATAATAAATAGTATTAGTAGTAGGAAGGGCTGCTGAAAAGTTCTCAGCCCAACCAAGAAGAGAGTGACGTGGAGCTTTGAAATTGAATAATCTACGCTATGGAATTTAATAATCTAATCTAGTATTTCTAAGTCACGCTATGCCTAAACAGGTTCAAGGCAACTTACAACATAAAAAATTGCAGAATGTATATAATTACATTATAGCAGTCTGAGGAGGGTCGAGTTAAGAATGGATTAATGGGGAGGGAGAGTGGAGGTTCTATGACTGCACTGGTATAACATTTGAGATGAGAACAGGATTTAGTGGCAGTCAGGCCCTGTTTTACTAAGGTGTGCTAACCGATTAGCACACACTAAACACTAACGCGTGCATGTTAGTCTATGGACGTATTAGCGTTTAATGCATGCTAATCGGTTAGCGCACCTTAGTAACGGAGGGGGGTAAGTATTTCAAGTTAATTGTCTATGGTATGTATGCTTTTTTTTTGAATGTGTTATATAATGTTTCCATCCTGATGCTAGTTGGGCGGTTGTTTTAGGTCTTGGTGCCAAGGTAAGTGAAGAGTCAAATGTGTGCTTGTATTTAACCCCTTTAGTTGACATTGACCAGGAATTGACAAATAAGTTTATGAGCGATATAACGGATTTGCACATAGAATTTGGAACATACATGATAGTTTGAAGGTGATATGAGTTTTGACAGGTAACCAATGTAAGTACTTATAATAAAAGTGAAATGGAGTCAAATATTTTTAGTTTGAATATTAGTCTGATCACCGTGTTTTGTAATTTGCTCAGGAGAATAGAGTTTAGGTCCGCATAGAGCAGCGGTCTCAAACACGCGGCCCACGGGCCGCATGTGGCTCTCCAGGTTTTATTTGCGGCCCGCAGTCTGGAGGCATCATTCTCTTCCTTTTGGAGCAGCAGCCGGCTCGTTTGTTCAAAGCCGCGGGTTGGCGGCTCCTTGCGCTATCCACTCCTGCATCGGAAGCCTCTCTGATGTCACAACATCAGAGAGGCTTCAGACGCAGGTGCGAATCTCGCAAGGAGTCGCCACCCGCGGCTTTGAAAGAACGAGCCGGCCAGACACGCTGCTGCTCGAGTGGCGTACCAAGGGGGGGGGGGGGGGCGGTCCACTGTACTCCCTAGAGTGCGGCTCGTCTAGAGTAGCGGTGCCGAACCTGCTTCCCTTCCCTTCTCACGACACTGTGTTCTTTGACCTCCCTGCTTCTCTTCCCTGCGGGGCCGACCAACTCTCGCGGCCCGACGTCAATTCTGACGTCGAGAGGACGTTCTGGCTAGCCAATCGCTGCCTGGCTGCCCGGAACATCCTTTCCGACGTTAGAATTGACGTTGGGCGGCGAGAGTTGGTCGGCCCTGTGCAGAAGAGAAGCAGGGAGATGGCCTATTCCCGATAGCGGCAGCAGCAGCAGCCTATTCCGCGGTGGCGGTGGCATGGGGGAAGGCAGGAAGGAAGGAAGAAAGAAAGAAAGAAGGTGGGGTGGGGACAGGGAGCCAGAAAAAAAAGCAAAAAATGGGGCAAGGAGGAAGGAAGAAAGAAGGAGGGGGGACAGGGAACCAGAAACAAAGCAAAAAATGGGGCATGGAATCAGAGAAAGACAGAGAGAGAAAGAAATAAAAAGTTGGGGGAGGGAATGAGGTCTGGAGGAGAGGAAGCATACAGGAGGCTGAAAGAAGGGAAGAAGTATTGGATGCACAGTCAGAAGAATAAAGTGCAACCAGAGACTGATGAAATTACCAAACAAAGGTAGGAAAATGATTTTATTTTCAATTTAGTGATTGAAATGTGCCAGTTTTGAGAAAGAAAAGATATTGAACTTTAAATGTGAGTGCTGCAGAAAAAAATAGAGTACTTGGAGGGCCGCAGAAAAAATAGTTAATGTCTTATTAAAGAAATGACAATTTTGCATGAGGTAAAACTCTTTATAGTTTATATATCTTTCCTTTTAACTGTTAAAGGAAAGTTTTATATACTATAAAGAGTTTTACCTCATGCAAAATTGTCATTTCTTTAATAAGACATTAACTATTTTTTCTGCGGCCCTCCAAGTACCTACAAATCCAAAATGTGGCCCCGCAAAGGGTTTGAGTTTGAGACCACTGGCATAGAGGGAGTTGCAGTAATCCAGCCAGGACAGTTTAAGCACTTGCATTAGTATGGCAAAGTGGCACTCTTGAAAGAAAGGTCTGATAAGTCTTAGTCTTCTCTTATTGTAGACTGTTTTCTTCCTTAAGTTTGATATTTCAAGTATGACTCTGAGGACCTTGGACATCTCATTGATGTCCAATGTGGATCCTGAGGTTAGAGATACAGTGAGAGGGACTGTGTGTACAGTGTTATGAAACCATAGAACTTTGGTTTTGCCCGCATTTAGTTTGAGTTTGTTGAATGTGGCACAGGTCTGTATTTTGTCTGTTCCATTTGATATTAACAGCGTTGTATTGTTAGAATCACGATTAATTGGAATGAGTAGAAGAATGTCATCTGCATATGAGAATATGCATGTCGAATTTGATATGGCCTAGTAAGCTCATGAAGGGGTTATAGAGGATCAATGATAACAGTGATCCTTGCAGTACGCCACAAATGCTTGCCAGTTTGTTTTTTTTTGTTTTTTTTACTGCTTCGTCTTTGTAGACAAGATTTTATCTGTTTTGTAGGAAGTCTTTGAACCAGTCCAGGACGGTTCCTACAATGGCTATTTCATTGAAGGAGGTTTGCCTGGCGGCCAATTCTCAAGTATTGTTTGATTTTGCTGGTTAATGTCTTTAAAAGGACCTCTGTACTATGTTTTGAGCAGAATCCAAATTGAGTGGGATGGAGGCGTTCAATGTAGGCAGA